>NC_066580.1:425249593-425908593 GCF_024323335.1 Lathyrus oleraceus
AATGGTAGTTTAGTATACGACTACTCCCTTTCTCAGGTGCTACCTTCGGACAGGTACATTCCTGAATGGTAGTTTAGTATACGACTACTCCCTTTCTCAGGTGCTACCTTCGGACAGGTGCATTCCTGAATGGTAGTCTAGTATACGGCTACTCCCTTTCTCAAGTGCTACCTTCGGACAGGTACATTCCTGAATGGTAGTTTAGTATACGACTACTCCCTTTCTCAGGTGCTACCTTCGGACAGGTACATTCCTGAATGGTAGTCTAGTATACGGCTACTCCCTTTCTCAGGTGCTACCTTCGGACAGGTACATTTCTGAATAGTAGTCTAGTATACGACTACTCCCTTTTCAGCAGCTTCAGCCTAACGTACGGCTCATTCTGCGACTCAGATACGATCTAGCGTACGATCCATTCTGATCTTTCATCCCCAGCAAAGTCATCCGCCTAATGAACAGCTCACTCTGGTATTCAGACACGGTCTAACATATGATCCATTCTGATCCCTTATCCCCAGCAGTATAGCATACTCTGACTCCCCAGCGAAGTCAACAGCATAATGGAGGATTCACTACACGGTCTAGCGTATGACCCGGTATGACATCCATGTCTTCAGACATCGCCTAACGTACGACACCATCTGGAAATCTCCTCAGCAAGTTTCTTGGATGGCATCTCTAAGCCCATCTCCGTCAAGACAAATGGACAAGTGCAAATTTTTGGGGCATTCTAAGTGTTCAATAATCTTTCACCTCCAGACCACGAACGGCACATGCCATTCTACTCTCTCGGTTCGAGAATATTGAACAGGGGCAGCTGTCATACCCCAAAATTTGCCCGTTGGCACTACCGAACATTTTCCAAGACCCTCTGACTTGTTCTGCAAGGCACAGATATCAAATGGACAAAAGCCCACTCACAACAGGCCCAATCCACAGGCGGCCCAAAATAGCTGGCTCGCTAGGCGAGCAGCTCCTTCGCCTAGCGAATATTGCACCATGCCACTCGCCCAGCGAAGCGTTGGATCCAGGAAAAAGCCCAGACCTAGTCTGCTCGCTAGGCGAGCAATTCCTTCGCCTAGCGAGGCTTACGAAAGTTTGAGATTTTTGGACCTCATTTTAAGCCCATTAGGTCACCATTACCACTACTATAAATACCTGCTCCTCTGCCACGAAAGAACACACACGGAGACGGACTCACTCACCCGGAGACACTCACACAGAGATCCAGAGGGAACCCTAGCACCGAAACCCTGCTGGTCCAAAGAGTTCAGAAGGCAGAAACCCTGAAGGCCGCTTACCCGCTCCGAAGCCACCGTCGCCCAACTCAGGCCGGCTCGCCAATTCAAGGTCGCAACTCGACTTGCAAACAGGTTTGCCTCACTATTATCGCTTTAGTTTCTTAATTGGCCTATGATTATCACTTTGTGTCCTTATTTTGCATGTGGTACCACTTTAGTGTCTTAATTTGCATGTGATATCGTTTAGTACTCTCACTTAGCATATGGTACCACTTCATGTTCTTAATTTGTGGAGGATATTATAATTGAATTCATAAACATTTTTTGAAGTTTTGCATGAGAATTTAAATGTGCTTGAATATTGTGAAACTGAACCATATAATTATGTGTTGGATGCCATAAGCCATGCTGCAGGTTGAGGTCATAATGTTCTCAAATTTCAAACCCGTGGCCGCTCGCCAGCTCATCGCTAGGCGAGCCTGCAGCGAGCCTTCGCTGAGCCTTCGCTAGGCGAAGCAGAGCCGAACGGGACAGGGGCTGCTTTGTCTCTTTGTTGCCCATTTTATGTTTACCTAATGATGATCCTGCATTATTTGGCTTAAATTCCTGGCTGTTATATTTATCTTATGGTGCAATTTCCAATTATATTTTATCTCGATGCTTTAATCCGTGTGTTCATGGTGTAAAGGCTAGCATACTTCCGAAGAAATAGCCGGCTAGGTACTCCGCTTTATGCATGGGAAGCTTTCATGGAGATGGATTCTAAATTGTTGCACTTTAATGTGAAGATTCATATTGATTGCCTAATTAATTTTAATGTAGTGATCCTTAATGTGTTGATTTTAATGTATCGATTTAATGCGGTATCACCATAATTACCTAATGAACTTAAAACATGGACTTTAAATAAATGATATCGGACCTCTCTTTATTACCCCACAATTTCGATATTACGGTCATGTCCCGCGAATATGGGGATATCCTTAGCAAAGACCCTTCGGTAAAATCATCATAGTCCCTCGGACGTTGCCTTCGAAAATACCATTTTTGTCCCTCGATGACCCTTCGGTATAGCCTACGGTTAAATGATGATAGTCCCTTCGAATGCTAAGGTATCCTCACAACTGTTGCCTTCAATGACCTATCGATGACCCTACGATGACCCTTCTACATCCCCAGGATAAAACTACTTACTTCTCAATAGTAAGGACAGTTTTACCCTCATAAGGATGGGAAATGCCCGGAAAGACCTCGGACAGGTGTAACCTTAATTGCTCATTCATAATAAAAAAATACTTTTCCCACCTCACACCTTTCAAACATCTTTTTTAGAAAATCACCACTTAGCATACCTCCGTACTAGGATCATTGCCGAGTTATATTTTTCTAAACTACTTTCAAAAAACTATACGAGATAACCACTTTGTATACATTCATGCAAGAATCATTACAAAGTTAAATTCTCGTTTTCAAAAAACCTTTTTATACACTTTTCAACCACCTTTTTCAAACTAAAAAAAACATAAATGATTGAGCAATTAAGAGCCCATGGATAACCATGGATACAAAGGGTGCTTACCCCTTCCCTTTGTATAAAGTACCTCCCGAACCTAAGAATCTAAATTAAGGTCTTTCCTGTTCTTTTCCGCCTTTCCTTATGGGATAAAAGAAAAGTCGGTGGCGACTCTTGCTAACCGCGACATTGCGATTACAAATCCAATAAGGTCCAGTTCACCGTATGACAGCGTCCATATCTAAATTTGAATCATGACCATGAAATCAACAAACAAGACGCAACCGTTTGGACTGCATGCACACCGATCATAAGATTCACCACTGTGAAGATGCACAATAGTGATCGTGTTAAATTGCAGTTCGGTATGCTTCAACACATCCCAGATCCCCCGACAAACCTAGGAGAATGGAATCTACGGAAAGTTATCGGCCAATGGAACTTTAACCCATGGCAAAGCTTCGCTAGATCTGAGTGTCGTAAATGGAAGCACCGCCAAGACCATGTCTTAATAGACGTTGTGATGCCAACTGAAGAAAAACCAAGTCGTAATCATATGGCTTGGTACAGATCGGTTGGATTTAAGTTCATCACCGAGGATATGTACCTATGTGATCCACGCCAGGTAACTTAAACACCAGAAGGCTCAACATCTAACCCCCAACAAAATTGTCAGACCGGCTACTCACAACCCCCTATCCATCAAACTTTCCGATCCACAAACACACAAACATACAACCCTAACATGCCATACACCCAACCACAATACCAAGAGCATACCCCGTACCACCACCAACAACTAGATCATCATCAAGAGACCCAACATCGCTATGCGCCCAACACATCACCCTACCATAGCCGCCTTAGCCAAAACACTCAACGATCAGTTAACATCAACTATCCCTCCTCCTACCATAGCCAAGAAGCCCAAACATCTCAAAACCAAAATCTTCAACAACCATATGTCTACCAAACACCACAGAAATCATTTCAACAGTTCCTCGACGCATTACTCACACCAATGTCTCCCTTCAATCGTCTTGGTCTCCCTCCAACAACTCAAATGCAACCCAACTACTCTAGCATGGGTCATGGACTCAGCTATGGCGGTACCCCTTCGATGCATACACAAGACTACGCTGATTTGTCTGACTATCTAAAGCAATCTCCTGTAGTTAGTAGTGATGTTCCTGGGCCCTCAGATACTTAAACACCTGGGGTGAATCATCAATATGGGTTAGGGCCACAAGTTCGGGTAGCTAGGGGATGTGGGACCGGAGGTCGGTTAGGTGATCCCGGTCATCGACATTAGTCTTTTTTTGTGTAAACGAGTATTAATATTAATATGAATTGGTCTGATTTCGACTTTATCTATCATGTTGTATACATGCATTTTCGACGCCATGAGATTTGGTGTGCAGAATGGTTCTTTCGACAAAGGACGACATAAGATAAACGGTTTTGGTTGATAAGTGTTGTTCGACACTTCGACAAAATTGAAGCTTCGACATTTCGACAAGATATCTGCAGATGGAAAGGCGCCTTTGGCAGACATGGAGGATGTTGTAGTATTTCGACAATTTGACAAAGTCTGGAGAGGAACGTCATTTCGACATAAAAGTAAATATTCAAATTCAGAAGAGTTGTGACGTTTGGCAGAAGACGCGTGGAAGCATCTGGCGAAAAGAAGAAAGCCATTTGTCACAGTTTTAGAATTTGGTCGTTAGTAACAGTTATGTTATTTGTATATAAATAGGGTAGTTGTTATCAAAAAAAAGGTGAAAATTTACTTGTACAAAATTCCTGAAAGTACTCAAAGTACCCGTGTGAGAGAAAAGAGTCATATTTGGAACATGTATGTGTAAACAAACACCAATTCTTCAAAGTTTATTTTATAAAGTTTAAAGTTCTTTACAAATTCCTTTTACGTTTTCCAGTCAATTATATTTCTGCACTTTCGTTTCGACACTTTATATTTTCGTTAGTTATTTTCTGCCATTCATCTTATCTTGTTAAATTTACGTCTGTTTAAACGTTTTAATCAACATCTTTCGACACAAAACATTTAGAGAACAAAAATGAAAGATATGAAAGTTGTTCTAGATATCTTCAAAGTCATTTAGATCTGCACATGTCCTAGGATTTGTGTGGTTGATCCTGCAAGTAACCCAATTCTACAAGTTTTGGTAAACCAGAGGTTGTTCGCCAAAATTCACAGCGAACAAATTGGCACACCCGGTGGGACAGTGCAGAAATCTAGAAACTTAGATAATCGTTAGTCAAAGTTTGTTCTTCGTTGTATGAGACTGAGAAGTGGTAAATTAGCCGTATCCGACGTAGAAATACCAAAAAGAACAAGAGTAAGGAAAATGGCGAATCAGCCAAATAATCCAAATAATTCTAACCCAAATGAAGCCATCCCAGTATCCAACCCTGTCCCTTCGACATGAGGCAATGTAGGATCAGTCCCTGTGTCAGAGGCTGTACCTTCATCAACAGGGTCAATGTCAGCGGTTTCAATATCGCAGAATGCGCCTAGTTCGTCCTTTAGGGCACAACGAATGCCCGTTGGGACACCCCCTCCTGTGGGAAACACTTCTAGGCCTTTTGTGACAAATCTCACCATGCCTCTGCTTGGTAGGGAGCAACCATTTGGAATGCCAACTTCAGTAATGGCAAATCTACACAATTCCCCAGTAGTATATTCTGATTCTATGGCCAATATGTCTTGACCCTTACAAGGATCAGGATATGGCGGAAACATGAGTAGACTAAATCAACAACCACTTTACGTGCTGCCGATAACAAATAATTCTGTGCAGGTAATTAGACAACAAATGGACGAGAGTAATCATGATATGGTCCAAATGTTGACGCAACAAATGGGAGCGGTGTTTAACCCTCTAATACAAAACACCGCCCAAACAAACCAATTGTTGGCAGCGCAAATAACGCGCATTGCTGATTTCTTTGGAGTCCCTCAAACTCGACACAGAGAACAAGTGGTTCAGAACCCATTGGTAGCGGGCTAGGAAGAGCCTACGATAAACCAAATGCCTTTAGACAATCCTCAGACAAACGTCAGAAACCAGGAGGATGTAGTCGAACAGCCCCGTGTCGAAGTCCCTATTTCACAAGAACCTAGAAGGATAGTAATCCAGAGAGGCCAGGACGCGGATGCTGTGTTGCAACAGCGGATCCGGTATAATAACCCTCCTGTCGAAAATAATTTAGCGGCCATGGTCGAAACGATAATGGCACAGAATGGGATGAATATGGGATTACAAAGGCCTAGTTATGCTTCCCCACTGTCAGAATATATTCTGCAAGAAGAACTGCCACCAAGGTGGAAAGTTCCTAAGTTCACAAAGTTCTCAGGGGATACTAGCGAGTCCACCATAGAACACGTAGCACGTTATCTGATCGAAGCAGGGGAAATAGCCCGTAATGAAAATTTGAAAATAAAATATTTCCCTAGTTCCTTAACAAAAAACGCGTTTACTTGGTTTACATCTTTGCCTGCAAACTCAGTGTATACGTGGACCCAATTAGAAAGACTATTCCATGAACAATTCTACATGGGTCAAACAAAAATAAGTCTGAAAGAATTAGCCAGTGTTAAGAGAAAACACTCAGAACCAATAGATGATTATTTAAATAGGTTTAGATTATTAAAGGCTAGATGTTTCACCCCGGTGCCAGAACATGAGTTGGTCGAAATGGCCGCAAGGGGACTAGATTATTCTATAAGGAAGAAACTAGATACCCAGTATCTGAGGGATATGGCACAATTAGCAGATAGAGTGAGACAGGTCGAAAGGTTAAGGGACGAAAAATTCAGAGCAAATAAGAATAAAAAAGAAAGGGTGGCCTACGTAGGGGTTCGCCAAGATGATGAGTACGACGAAAACGAACCAAGTAACTTCGACGAACAAGAGATTGACCTAGCAGAACTAAAGCAAGGCCCACCTTATTCGTGCAAAGTGCTAACTCCATCGAACGGAAACCCAGTCGAAACCAACGATAAGTTCCCCAAAAGGACTTACACGTTCGACATCACCAAATGCGACGAAATTTTCGATCTGTTGGTTAAAGATGGTCAATTAATAAAACCTCCAGGCGCTAAAGAACCGCCTATGGAACAACAGAAAAAGAGAGGTTTTTGTAAATACCATAATTTTCTAGGCCATAAAACGTCTCGTTGTTTCCTTTTCAGGGATCTCGTTCAAAATGCTATCCGTGACGGAAGGCTAAAGTTTGGTGACAAACCGAAACAACAGATGAGGATCGATTCGAATCCCATGCAGCCAGTCAAAGCCCACTATGCTGAACCATCCATCGTGAACATGGTGGAGATCGAAGTTGCTCCTGATGGCAATTTGGAAATGGTGGAGGCCCCTGGAAGTTTCGACACAAACATCAACATGGTTGAGATTGCTGATGATCTCACAAGCCAGAACGAAGTTGAAGTTACTGAAGGCTTCGACAACCAGAAAAGGATGGAAACTACTGAAGGTTTCGACAAAAGGGACGGTGACGATACCGTCGAAGATGCGAAGTTTTGACAAGAGGGAAATTGGGACCGCTTGGGACAGCCAAGTGGGAAGTATGATTATCTTGTGAAGTACAATGCGCCGGCAAGCTCTCAGATCGACATCAACACAATCCAACCAAGCGGTTGGGGAGATGTTTCTTCAGACAACAACGAAGAAACAGTTGAGGTAATTGAGCATTCCCCAAATACGAAAAAGAAGGTTACTGAAGACCTCATTATTGAAAACAAGGCTACTGAAGGCCTTGATCTTGATCAAACAAGGACAGGTGATGTCGCAAACTGCGTCAACACTATGGGGCCTTTCAGTGAAGAAGTCACAAAAATCAAAGCGGAAGCCGTTAATGGTCCTTTGAAGCCCGTGGTCAGTGGAATTCTGCGGAGGGTGATGGAAGACCCCAAAAGGAATTGGAACAAATGTTGTTGCAAACATGGTCCCAAGAACATATCTTGGTGCTGCTGCCCAGGGAAAGAGTTCGACCAAACACCAGAAGGCGTCGAAGGCGAAGAGGAGAGACTCATTAGAAAGATGAACGAATTAAGCATCGCTGACGAACGAAATGTTGGGGTAAACATGGTGGAAATATTTCAGAAGGACCAGGCAGAAGTGGGCGAAGATTATCGTCGAAAGGAGCACCAGAGGCTGGCGTATCCTAAAGAGGAGGAAAATCTAATAGAATTCATCAAGAGGGGCCAAAGGATGAAAACCGAAGGGATGCTGTGCCCACGCTGCAGTGCGATTTTCGACAGGAAGGCAGCAACCAACCTAGAGGCAGTGGATAAAGCCAAGAGGAAAGAGAATTGGGGAACAGTAAGATATGACCCAAGGAGAAGTGATCACCACCAGTGGAGGCATGGAGAAAGACGCCAGAACACCTATAAACCATCTGGCAAAGCAACGAATGACAAATGGGTTCAACCCATTAGAGATGCCCAGGGGCAGAAAAAATGGGGAAAGTTTGAGGTTCAGAGAGGCGCTTCGATGGAAGGCAAGAAGGAAATGGAAAAGCACAAGCCAAGACCATATCCTTCAGAGAATTACAAAGGCAAAAACCCCATGTCCAGATCCCAATGGAGGAGATTCCAGAGACAGAAGAGGGCAGAAAAAGAGGCTGCAGAAAAGAGCGTGAATGAAAAAAACACTGACAGCAAAGGTAAAGCGGAGTCTAGTAACAGTCGTCAGCTAAGGAGCAGAAAAGAGGCGTCCCTCCAGACCAATCCTGGCCACATTGTCGAACCCGTGATATCGAAAGAGAAGATGCAGGAAGATGACGAAGTAACTGACAACTTCGAATCTGACTCAGAATCATCCTTCAATGTGATCTGCAACATGGTCTTTGTCCTCCCTAGAGACTATGATAGAGTTATGGAGGTCGAAGACGAAGAAGACGAGATGGAAGAGGAAACAATGGCACACAAGCCCGTTTGCTACTACGTTATGAATAATGGATGCGTCGAAGAGCAGAACGCTTTCTTCGAAAGACCAGATGACTCCATGAAAGCGCATTTGAAGCCTTTGTTCATAAAAGGAAAGGTGGAGAATGTTGGTGTGAATAAGATACTGGTGGATGGGGGAACAGCAGTGAATTTGATGCCCCATTTCATGCTGAAGAAGATAGGGAAAGACGACTCAGACGCGAAACCCCACAACATGGTGCTGTCGAATTATGAAGGAAAAGTAGGAACCACCATGGGCGTTATCCAGGTGAATCTGACTGTTGGAACCATAACGAGACCAACGATGTTTATGGTCATTGCTTCAAGGGCGAACTACAACCTACTGCTTGGAAGGGAATGGATTCATGGCATAGGAGCCGTACCCTCTTCAATGCATCAGCGAATAGCCATATGGAGGCCAGACGGGATCGTCGAAAACATTGAGGATGATCAGAGCTACTTCATGACAGAGATAAACAATGTCAACAGTCAAAGATTCGACAAGAACCTGGCTCACATACCTCCATGCAGTCCAACCGAATTCGACTTAAAGGCGACAGACAATGCCTACTGCTCCATGTACCTTCATCCTACACATGGTTTCCAGTGGGATAAAGAAGTAATTGGCGAAACTTACATGTGGGGAACTACTCATATAGCGCCAACGGGATGGGGAAGCGAATTTGACGATGACGAGTAAACAATCAGCGCTCGAAAAGATTACGGCTTACGTAGCCGAAAACAAACTCAAAGAGGCCCTTGAGGCTGAAGTAAAATACATGGCTGTCGAAGCCAGCAAAGAAAACTCCAACAAACAATGTCCCCAAAAAGACGTTGTAGAAGATCATGATAACAACCAAATGGGCGAATGGCAACACCAAAAGCTTGACGCCATTTATGACGACGAACCTCTAGGGTTCGAAAAAGATCCAGTGTCAACTAACGAGAAGATGGTGGCGCAGGATCCATTAGAAGAAATAAACTTAGGAGTGGGGGAAGAGAATAGACCAACCTACATAAGCGCAAAAATGGACCCCCAGTTCAAGGTCGAAATAGTCAAGTTTCTGAAAGAGTTCAAAGACTGTTTCGCATGGGATTATGACGAGATGCCTGGTCTAGACAGAAGTTTGGTCGAAATGCAGTTGCCGATAATGGAAGGAAAGAAGCCAGTAAAGCAGACTCCGAGACGCTTCGCACCAAAAATCCTTTCGAAAATAAAAGAAGAGGTCGAAAGACTTCTAAAATGCAAGTTCATCCGCACAACCAGGTATGTCGAATGGATTGCAAATATTGTTCCAGTAATTAAGAAAAATGGAAAACTTAGGGTATGCATTGATTTTCGAGACTTAAACTCGGCTACCCCAAAGGATGAATATCCTATGCCAGTGGCAGAAATGCTCATAGATTCTGCAGCTGGCCATGAGTACTTAAGTATGTTAGACGGATACTCTGGCTATAAGCAAATTTTTATCGCTGAAGAAGATGTTCCTAAAACGGCTTTCCGTTGTCCTGGAGCAATAGGAATGTACGAATGGGTAGTAATGCCTTTTGGTTTAAAGAACGCTGGAGCAACTTACCAACGTGCTATGAATTCCATTTTTCACGACTTTATTGAGACTTTCATGCAAGTGTATATTGACGATATTGTGATTAAGTCTGTTTCAGGGAAAAGTCATATAGATCATCTTCGACAATCCTTTGAAAGGATGAGAAAGTTTGGTTTGAAAATGAACCCACTTAAATGTGCTTTTGGTGTGCAGGCGGGTGATTTCTTAGGTTTTGTGGTCCACAAGAAGGGGATCGAAATAAATGAAAACAAAGCCAAAGCCATAATGGAGGCGAAAGCGCCATCAACCAAAAAGGGGTTGCAGTCTCTGCTATGGAAAATAAACTTTCTCAGAAGATTCATCTCCAATCTCAGTGGGAAGACACAAGCTTTCTCTCCTCTGCTTCGACTAAAGAAGGAAGACTTCGCATGGGGGCAAGAACAACAAGCGGCCTTCGACAAAATCAAGGAATACCTGGCTAGTCCCCCAATCCTGATGTCTCCTTCTAGAAAAAGAAGTATGAGATTGTACATTTCGGCATCAGACAAAACATTAGGAAGTATGTTGTGTCAAGAAGATGAGAATGGCGTCGAAAGAGCCATTTATTATCTCAGTAGAGTCCTGAACGATGCTGAAACTAGATATAGTATTATAGAAAAGCTATGTATGTGTGTATACTTCTCTTGTATGAAATTGAAGCATTATATAAAACCTGTTGATGTATATATTTCCTCCCATTTCGATGTAATAAAGCATATGTTATCTAAATCTATTTTACATAGTCGAATTGGAAAATGGGCTTTAGCATTAACTGAATACTCCTTGAAATATCTGCCTTTAAAAGCTGTGAAAGGACAAGTGGTCGCTGATTTCATAGCCGACCACTCTATAAACGAAGATGTGGAATATGTCGAATTAGAACCTTGGAAACTGTATTTCGACGGTTCCAGTCATAAAAATGGAACTGGCGTTGGGATGTTGATTATTTCTCCTGATAGAATTCCAACAAAATTCAAGTACAAAGTTGAAAGTCTATGTTCAAATAATGAAGCAGAATATGAAGCTTTGATCGTTGGACTTGAAATCTTGTTGAAATTGGGGGCAACAAGAGTCGAAATAATGGGCGACTCCGAACTGGTGATAAAGCAGTTGACTAAAGAGTATAAATGCGTGAAAGAAAATTTAATCATGTACTTTGTAATAGCCAATAGACTTCTCAAGGAGTTCAACAGTGTGGTCTTCAGACACATTCCCAGGTTGGAGAATCAAGAAGAGAACGATCTTGCTCAACTAGCATCTGGATATAAAGTGTCGAAGGAAAAGTTAGAAGAAGCCATTGAAGTCAGAGGAAGAGTCGTATCCACCAAGTTGTCCCCATCAGATCTAGAGTCAATAAGATTAGGATACGGTGACGAAGAAAACTTTGAGATATTCAACATAGATGATTCAGGAATTTCAGACTGGAGAAAGCCTATCAAGAATTATCTACAAGACCCAAATCAGAAAGCAGAAAGAAAGATAAAATACAGAGCTTTGAGTTATGCACTTTTGGGAAATGAATTGTTCAAAAAGACTGCAGAAGGAGTCTTGTTGAAATGCTTAGGTGAAGACGAAGCCTACATAGCCTTGTCGAATGTACACAGTGGAGCGTGTGGCGCACACCAAGCAGGTCACAAAATGAAGTGGTTATTATTTCGACAAGGAATGTATTGGCCAGCAATGCTGAAGGACTGTGTCGAATTTGCAAAAGGATGTTAGGAGTGTCAAGTACATGCGGGCATACCTCATGTTCCTGCAAGTGAGCTGCATTCAATCATAAAGCCCTGGCCATTTAGAGGATGGGCTTTAGACTTGATTGGGGAAATTCGACCAGCCTCTTCAAAAGGACAAAGGTACATTTTGGTTGGGATAGACTATTTCACTAAATGGATTGAAGCTATACCATTGGTAAATGTGGATCAAGAAGCAGTCATAGACTTCATCCAAAAATACATAATTTACAGATTTGGGATACCTGAAACAATAACAACAGATCAAGGATCTGTGTTCACTGGTAAAAACATGCAGAAATTTGCACAAGAAACAGGTCTTAAACTCCTTACTTCAACACCTTACTATGCTCAAGCCAATGGGCAGGTTGAAGCAGCCAACAAGGTAGTTATAAATTTGATCAAGAAGCATGTAGGGAAAAAACCTAGAAATTGGCATAAGACTCTAGATCAAGTCTTGTGGGCTTGTCGAACGTCTCCTAAAGAAGCAACGAATTCGACTCCATTTAAGTTGACTTACGGACATGATGCAGTTTTACCAGTCGAAATATATTTGCAGTCAGTTAGAGTGCAAAGGCATCATGAAATTCCATCAGATATATATTGGAGTATGATGATGGATGAATTGGTTGATCTGGACGAAGAAATACTACGTGCGCTAGATCTAATAAGAAGACAAAAAGAAAGAGTCGAAAAGTCTTACAATAAGAGAGTAAAATTCAAGACCTTCTTAATTGGTGATCTCGTTTGGAAAGTAATCCTTCCTATGGATCGAAAAGATAAGTTAATGGGAAAATGGTCTCCTAAGTGGGAAGGACCTTTCCAGATTTTGAAAATATTTTCAAATGGCGCGTATGAGATTGAAGAAATAGGGAAGGATGACAGAATCCTAAAGATAAATGGCAAGTATTTGAAAAAATATAAGCCAATATTGCAGGAAGTAAAAATAATGATGGAATAATTGCAAACATAATTGTGATAAAATTTTCCAAATAAAAATGCCATTAAAGTCATTACAAAAAGCCTCAAAGGGCTGAGAATTGTTAAATCAATTCGACTACAAATTAATATTGGCAAAAGTTTCCTTCAAAGTGGCGAATTTCTGCCTCTGAAACTGGAGTCGATGATCACAAAGACTTTTGTGAGTGGAAAGAGTCTCAATCTCTTGACTAAGTTGTTGGGCCTTCTCAGCATGTCGAATACCCACTCTCAATTCTTCGTCAATCTCGCTCTGCTTGGGTTGCTGTATGGATGCCTTACGTTTTTTCTCTTGAGAGATCTTTTCTTGAACTGCTGCTATCTGTTTCTCCCATTTTTGGATATTGTCATCACAAGCAGCAACCTCTTTGACATAAGTTTCAGAAAGCTTTTGCAACTTTGAAACTTTGTCAGTCGAAGTCGAAACAGCATCCCATTCAGCAGTTTGAGTTTCATACTTTGAGGAGATTTGATTGGTAAGATCTCTTTGACGATGAAGATCTGTAGTGGCCAAGTCAATAAGGGTCATCAGCTCCATCACAAAACTTCCAACCTCAGCAGAAGCTTCCAAGACATTCACTTGCTTCAAAATTTTCTTAAGTTCAAGGTGAGCAAGAGAGTTCTCTTCCAAAATTTTGAACAAATCAACATCAAGGATTTTCGTTTTAATTTTGGTCAAGATGTTGCCAAGTGATGGTGCTTCAGAAGTTGCCCCAGAAGTGGTCGAACTGCTCTGCGAAGAATCCTGGAAATTAAAACGGGTGCTAAGCATGGCCTTCAGATACTCTAAAGGTCTTTGCACTTTGAGATTTTCAAGCTCCTCGCGAGAAAAACTAGTCGAACCAGTTGATTTGCCACTCCCTTGGGTCTGGTCAGGAGCAGGTGGAGTGTTTCGCTCTAAAATTTGCTCAGCCTCTGCGTGTTTCGACTGGTTACCCCCATCTTTGGCAGCTTCGTTTTCATGATCGTCTTCGACCCCAGCTTCCATGTCAGTATCATCACCCTGAGCTGCAACATCTAATCATGGAGGAGAAGGAGATTCATCTTCAGAAGCTTCACCCACTGTAGCGTCGAATTCTGCCACAGTCTGCATTTCATGATCACTTGTGGGGATATCTTCTTCTAGGACTGTTTCCTCCAGAATTTTCTCAGGTGTTCTTTCGACAGCCACTTGTCCCTGAAAATAATTCTAAGATTTAGAAGAAAAGATGCAAAGAAAGTGAACATATACAGTCGAAATAAAGACTCACCTCAGGAATCTCAGTGTTAAAGCTGGATTTCCCACTCTCTGTGTCTTTCGACTGAGGCTTAGCAGGGGGAGTACTTGCAGAATCCTTCCTAGTTGATTTTACGATGGACCTTTGGGAAGAGACCTTCGTGAGTTTCTTCTTCTTTTGAGGGGGAGGGATTAACTCTGGGGATTCGTCACCAGACTCTTCATTAGGGACTTTATCCTTTTCTTTCTCCTCTTCACTCTTTCTCTTTTGGATTGTTGGGGGTTTTCGACTTGCCTAGTCATGCAAACAAAAGCCAGTTAGTTTCTTAAAAGGAAACAAATAAATAAGAAGAAGTGATATGTTGTACCTTTGTCGAATGCTTCTTAGCAGCACTGGGCGACGTTTCGACAGACGTTTTCTTGGCAGAAATCCTCACGGCTAGGGAAAGAAAGAAGATTCAGAAACAAATATAAGAAATACATGATAATGCAGTTAGAATAACAAAAGAAAAAATCATGTTTTTCTGTGAACACCTTCAAGAATGGGATCCTCCACGCGAACGTGTTCTATTCCAATATGAAGGTGTCCTGGGTATTCGCCCAGATGATACTTAGTCGGAACCACACGCTCAACAGGTTTTTTGTACTGTTGACGGAGAATTTTCATAAAATCCCCACAAACGAACCAATCTGGAAATGGAGGGCTAAATGCCACGCCAAATTCAGCGGTTGGCAAAGGAGGGAATTTTGGTGGATGACAACTGAAAGCCAGGTCATAGCGCGCCTCTGGTCGAAGATTTGAAGGCAATGACAGTTTTCCAAATTTCTCCGTCAGTTTGCGTTTCAATTCTGCTGCTGCTTCGTGTATGGTTCGACTAAGATCATCAGGTCTATACACAGTTTCGAAATACTTTTGAAATTTATTTATTTCCCTAATGTGTCTTTGAATACCTTTTTTGGTCCGATCCTGCACAAAAGCAAAAGCATTTGTCAAATGTGTAGCAAAGGCAGCTACGTCGAAAAATCTGTTGGAATAATAATCTTTCCACCATTCGTCAAACTCAGGAGTACATAGGAATGATGGTCGAAATATAACTGGTCGAATGTCGAGAGAATCATCAGCCAGTTTCTTCGACAGCTCTTTGCCCTCGTCTTCAGTATGAAGGGAGTTATAAAAGATGATGGATCCTTTCTTGGGAAATATAGGTCGAGGTTTTATCTGGATTAGGCCAACTTGTCTAGAAACAAGGTTGGGTTGATAAACTATCAAAGAAATTTGGTTTTTAGTGGTGTTACGGTAAGAAAAAAGGAGCCTAGAGGTTAAGAATGATTCCCAAACATTCAGAAATATATTTTCATCCTTCTGCATCTCCAAAGGCAGTTGTTGGGTAAACCACTTAGGTCCAATTTTTCTATCAGAAAAAGGTGCCATGGTCGAAGTAAACTGATACCTCTTGGCAAACATCATGACATAGCTTTTAAAAGCTTGTCGAAGGCTGATTCCTTCATCAGTTGGCGTTATTAGCTCCAACCTTGGCCATTCGACAGTCCTATTTTTTACTTCTTCTTCATCTACTTCTGGTGCTACAGGAAGATTAGCTTCAAATGTGGCATTGAGCCATAATTGCAAGAGCCAGAAAAGTCCTGATAAGTTGATTTTACCTTGGGTTTTGGCGTTTTTCAAAAGATGTACGCTCTCACTCAGAGATTCATAAAGGTTCGCCAGAATCATTTCGCTCAAGCATAGTTTTGTGCCTGCATGAAGCTGATTGGCTATGGTAATGAATCTCTTAGCAACCTGGAGGGAGCGAGAGCAAAACACATATTTGGATAGCCACAAAGTTAGAAAAGTTATGTGTTCGACATCTGAAACTTCAGTAGTACTCTTGTCATGATAATAAGACATAAATAAGGAGTATGGGGTGAGGCTAGTCTCGAAAGCAATGGTATCTTCATTTAAGACAGTAGGGTCGAAGTCTATACCGTTGGGGTGAAGGCCAACAATGGTTGCCGCGTCGAAAAGAGTGGGCGTAACCATCCCACAAGGGAGGTGAAAGGTGTTGTAGGTACTATCCCAGAAATAGAGAGAAGCCAAAAGCATATTTGGACAGATATTGGGTCCTACTCTCGACAACTGAATAAGGTCGAAAATGCCTACCTCTTTCCAAAAAGCCCCTTTAACTTTTTCGATTTTATCTAACCAAGATACGTAGTCAGAAGGGTCTTTCGATCATGGACAAGTTCTAAATATCTTGGGGTAGTTCAAATAGGCTAAGTCCAACTCTCCCGTATCCGTCAAACTCGATGGGTCTTTTTGTTCTACAACTTTCTCTTTAGGCTGAGGTTTTCTTCCAGCGCCTATGGGTTTTGTGTGAAAGTAAGATGAGAAAAATTCTTTTAAGCGATCTGGTTTAATCTCTAAATTTGGAAGAGGACCTAACATAGCATGACAGTTTCCAGAAATAAGAACAGGGATTAATACTTGGGATTTATAGATGCATTCTTTCTCTTTCTCATTTGGAGGTTCTGGAACATACTGTTGATTTCCAATGGTCATTGGTTCTTTTAAATCATGCACAGGAGAGAAAGCTGAGTCTTGTTTCTTCTTGGAGTGTTTGCTGCTTGAAGGTTTTTGAGGCGCCATTGTTAAGAAAAGCTTAGGAATTTTTCTCAGGAGAATATGAAAGCTTAATAAATGGGTATGAAGAAAAGAAATCTGAAGCGGAAAAGGGTTTAAGGAAAAAGGTTTATGGGTATTTATAGGAAGAAGACGATGAAACGCTTTTAGAATGGTAATCATGATAGTGGGACACGTGGCCGATTCTGATAGGAGTGTTAAAGAGGTGGAAGTTGAAAAGAGACCATGATGTGAGGAAATAATGGAAGTGGACTCTGAACGTGGGCTAGACGTGACATTTTGGAGAAAGTGTAATGATGAATTTGTGTTGGAAATTGAGATTATCAGACTTGGATTTAATAAAGATTAATTGACATGGCATCAAAACACTAGTTGACAACAAATGACTGTTTCTCCAAAAAAACAGTCGAAACGTCTTTGCTGGGGGGGCAATTTGTATACATGCGTTTTCGACGCCATGAGATTTGGTGTGCAGAATGGTTCTTTCGACAAATGATGACATAAGATAAACGGTTTTGGTTGATAAGTGTTGTTCGACACTTCGACAAAATTGAAGCTTCGACATTTCGACAAGATATCTGTAGATGGAAAGGCGCCTTTGGCAGACATGGAGGATGTTGTAGTATTTCGACAATTTGACAAAGTCTGGAGAGGAACGTCATTTCGACATAAAAGTAAATATTCAAATTCAGAAGAGTTGTGACGTTTGGCAGAAGACGCGTGGAAGCATCTGACGAAAAGAAGAAAGCCATTTGTCACAGTTTTAGAATTTGGTCGTTAGTAACAGTTATGTTATTTGTATATAAATAGGGTAGTTGTTATCGAAAAAAAGGTGAAAATTTACTTGAACAAAATTCCTGAAAGTACTCAAAGTACCCGTGTGAGAGAAAAGAGTCATATTTGGAACATGTATGTGTAAACAAACACCAATTCTTCAAAGTTTATTTTATAAAGTTTAAAGTTCTTTACAAATTCCTTTTACGTTTTCCAGTCAATTATCTTTCTGCACTTTCGTTTCGACACTTTATATTTTCGTTAGTTATTTTCCGCCATTCATCTTATCTTGTTAAATTTACGTCTGTTTAAACGTTTTAATCAACATCTTTCGACACAAAATATTTGGAGAACAAAAATGAAAGATATGAAAGTTGTTCTAGATATCTTCAAAGTCATTTAGATCTGCACATGTCCTAGGATTTGTGTGGTTGATCCTGCAAGTAACCCAATTCTACAAGTTTTGGTAAACCAGAGGTTGTTCGCCAAAATTCACAGCGAACACATGTACAATGATTTAAAAAAAAAATACAAAACACACACAGGTGTCAGACCAATTGACGTCTCCTTTAAAGCTTAACACATAGGCGCTAATTGGATTGTCAACACAAGGAGCACTAGCCAATCCAATTGGCGTCTCCTCTCTAAGTTTAAGAGCAGACGCCAGTTCATCTGGTGCCTCTTCTTCAAAATGGGATAGATTGAGAAATATTTTTAAAACAGGATTATTTTAGATTTTTTTTATAAAACAGAAGTATTGGAGTATTTGGATACAAAATTCAAGATGGCCACTTGAGAATAAAAACAATTATTGAAAAAATTTATGTGATAGTGTCCCATTACTGATTTTTGTGTCTGAAATTGCCGAAGGACTAAAAACATAAAGTTTTTAAATAATAGAAAGAAAATGTGTTTATTTCTTACCGGAATTTTTTAAAATTGTCTAATATATCATTGACATATTGACATCCTTGAATGCGACGGGCCAACTTAATAATATATAACTAAATATTCTAATGTACTATTGAAATGAGTTTGGATCCTTTTCATTTCTCAAAAGAAATGGATAATTCATTACCGGTGTTTTCATCCTATAAGTCAAATTATACAAATACATGTCACATTTTTTTAAGAATATATATGCATTATATACTAATACTTTAATAATGTAGTTCTCTTTTACTTTTGAAAAATGGAAAGGATCTCAACTCAACTCATGTAATAAGGCAACCCAATGGGTTGTGCTATGTGTGTCAATTCAAATGTTCCAGATACTTATGATGATATATACTATAGTGGCTACTAGTCATAAAGATACTCGCAATTAAGTTAGTGCTAGTACTGTGTATGGAGATATAAGATCTAATGAAACATCTGGGGATAAAATGACTCATCTAAGATCTTCCTCCTTCTTATTTGCTCTAGTTGGTGAAAATATACAATTATTCCCTTTGTGGAGCCCTTCGTGCAATTGGAAGAACTTCTAGTATCACTAACACAACATATCATAGGCTAGTTGATTTGTATTTGGATTATTTTCTATGATTTCAAAATTAAGTTGTTGTAATGTTTGTGACTACTCAAATTCCAACAAGGCAATCTTAAAAATTCTCACTTTTGCATAGGAACACACTCATGGCCCCAACAACTTATCTATCAAAGCTGAAAGACATAAAATACAGAAAAAAGCAAGCAAATGAGCTTTTTGTCATACACCTTAATTTGTTGATTGAGTATTGAGTTGTAAACATCTACTTATGTGTGATAGTGACAAATGTTGTTTGCCAGCCTTAAAGTTTGATATATATGTTCCTAATCCATCATTTGAAACTCAAGTGACATTGCCATCAATCACGAGACAAACATGTTAACGATCTTATTTTATAATAGTGTTTACGTTGAAAAATAGTAAATAATTGATGTTCTCCATATTAAGGGTTACTTGCAGGATTAATAAGTGAATCCTAGGACATAGTGTCAAATAACCATTTTGTTTTTTTACTCTTTTATGTTAAAATGATTGTTTTTGATTTGGTCGAAAAAATAGGGTCTTAGGCGAATGTAAGAACGAAAGACGTCTCTTTGACTACTTCAAAAATGTATAAAAGAAAAGATAAAGACCGGAAATGCTGAATAAAATTACTTGGATAATACTGAAAATAAATAAAATAAGGCAAAGTAAAATAGTAAGACTAGAAACTTTGCATTGAAAGTAAAAGGTTGGTGATTCATCCGTTTTTACATTCTCTCAGTCATTCGCTCGTTTCTCTATACGCTTATACTTTGAGTTTTCAGTGAGATTTTAGTAATACAATGAACACCTCAAATTCATTTAATGAACTCATTTGTCTCTTTAGAAGGAAACCCATAAGCAGTTATTGATATTCGAACGTAACATTGCGCGTCCAAATAACCTCTTTAATGACCGATTTTCCACTGTCGTAAGACCTACGCAGTCGATACTATCACATAGTCGAAATGTCTCTTGCAATATCCGAAAATTTCACTAAGTCCAGATTCTGGTCAAACCAAGATTTTTCGTCTTTGCCCTTGTTTGCTGAGGCTTTTCCTCCTGTCGAAAATCTCATCTAACAAATTGCCCCCAAAATGTCCTTTCGACGATTTCAGGAGATAAAGGCATTTTTTATCTTTCCACACACTAATCACCTAGTGGACTGACGTCATACTCATCATGATGTTTCTTTCAAATGTCACCTTGAAAACATGTGTTTCCCACTTTCTCATACCTATACTCATCATGGCGCTAAAGTTGTAGGGTAGTGTGCCTATGTGTAGTCAATCACCTCAGTTCTTCTTCTAGGGAAGCGCCATGTGCCACCTTTCTTGTCTCAACTGCTACATTGAGGGAAATGAACAATGTCATCTCTTTTCACTATAAATAGCGCATCACCATCATTTCGATTTTTTTCCAGCATTTCTTTTGAACTTTACTCTAACATTATTTCTTATCTCTTTCAATATTCTTCAACAAAAAGTTCTTTGTTTTCAATGATGGCACCTTTAAACAAAAATGTTAAGGTCTCCAAAGAAACTGTTCCTCAGGCCTACATGTTGCACAACACCACTGTGACTGGGAATCGTGAGTATGTTCCAGAACCTCCCGACTTTGAGGAAAAACTTTGAATCTACATATCTCAGGTGCTCATTCCCTATGTTATTTCTGGGACAACCCATGCATTCATGAGTCCTACGCTTAACCCTGTAGAGGGTCTTACTAAATTCAAAGACTTTTTTCCTACTTACCATAGGACAAAACCCATAGTTAGTATTAAGGAACCCATGAACTTAGAACAACATACTAGCACTCTACGAGTTTTTCGCTCAACTCCTCCCACCGAAAACCACGACGACTATATTTTATGGCTAGATAAGATAGAAACCAAAATGAGCGGAATCTGGAAAGAAATGGGCATCTTTGACTTGATCCAACTGTCGAGGAATGGTCTGTTGTATTGCCAAAACATGTTTGTCTCCTCCCTTTACTATTGGGAGAGCGTGACTAACACCTTTTAACTTCCTTGCAGAATGTTGACACACATGCTTTTCGACGCGGTGGCCATTACTGGCCTTTTCCCTTATGACGGAAACTTCGACCATAATGAGCAGGACAAAAAAAATATCGAGTTTGATAGCAATCGTGTTGGCTTCACAAGGTATATTGAGGATATTACGTCACTGATACCCTTGAAGTCTCTGCTGAAGAACATATTGCCTTTCTGGCTTTGTGGCTCTCTAGATGCGTATTCTGATGTCAATCCCTAAAGGTAGCAAAAAGATACCTTACCATTTCCAACCAACTTCATGAGGAAAAGGATGTATATATTCGCCAACTGATGTTAGGATCTTTGTACGCGTCTATGGGAGAAATCACAAAAGCCCTGAGAAATATCAAATCCAAAGACGACATTTTACTTGCTGGGCCATTTTGGCTACTTCAGTTGTGGCTCAATGCCACCTTTGAAGCTTCATTTAAAGTCAAACACCTTAACAACACTGACCATATCATCAGCGATTGAAGCATCAAAGGCACCTGATTGAACCTCCTGACTCCCACCGACAAAGCAGGTCGAATCGAGAATCTTTTTGCTCATACTTCATGATGTTTGCAAAACACTATAGCTTCGCTGGAACTATGGCTCCTTTCTAAAAAGGACTCACGGACCAGAATGGTTTACTCAACCATTTCCCGACATTGGCGGAAAAGAAAAGAAATCCAAAAAGATACGGGCATCATTCCTGACGCCTCGACTACTCTCTGTCCAACTTGAACATTCCAAGGAGCATGTGAGGATCCTCAGTTATCAACCTAACCAAGTGTCTCGCTAGTTTGGAATCTCCCAAACCATTCTTTAAAAAGAAAAATGAGTTATACCTTAGTATCATCGACTATTCTGAGGATGACTATCTCCAACGATTAGCTTGGCATGCTGATCGTCGACCTACTCTTACCCTTTTGGATTTGAGCCAATCATTAGTGTACTCAAGACTTTGACACATGGTGGAGATCCTATCACGTCCAAGAATTTATGGATGATGTGATCATAAGTGTCATACCCCAAAATTTGCCCGTTAATATTACAAGGCATTTTTAAGGCACTCCAACTTATTTTTCAAGGCACTGATCTTAAAAGAACAAAGACCCAGCACACAGATGGCCAAATCCAGAAAATGGCCTAAACTGGCTTGCTCGCTAGGCGAGCAACTCCTTCGCCTAGCGAACCCTTCGCTACGCCACTCGCCTAGCGAAGCTTGCGAATGCCAGAAAATTCTGGGCTTCATTCTGAGCCCATCAGGTCGCAAAAATTATTATAAATAGCAGAGCTTCATTCAGAAAAAGGACAGAGACAGACGGACAGAAACCCTAGCAAGGAAACCCTAATAGAAGCAACACAGCAAACCCTGGAGGCTAACCCAGAGAATTCAGAGCAACCCTAAAGGAAACCCTGAAGGAAACTCATCTGCACCAAGGTTACCTCCGCCCAACTCAATCCGACTTGCCAATTCAAGGTTGCAAGTCAATTACAAACAGGTTTGCATTACTATTACCGCTTTATGTTCTTAACTTGCATGTGGCATTATGATTGAATTTACAAAAATATCTCAAGTTTTTGCATGTGAATTTAAGTATGTATGAATATCTTGAACGTTTAACCATGTAATTTCTGTAATGGATGCCATAGGGTTTAGAGCTTTCTGGAATTGTACTGTTATCAAAACCAGAACCCGCAGCCGTTCGCTAGCACATCGCTAAGCGAGTATTCGCTAAGCCTTCGCTAGGCGAGGCAGGGGCGAACGTGACAGTCGCTGATTTTTTTTTCTGTTCTGTTCTATGCTTATCTGATCTGTTTATTCTAACTAGGCGTTATTTTGCCTGACATTCCTACTGTTGTGTTTCTTTTGTGGTGTAATTCTCGATTGCACCCTGATTTGGTATTCTGACCTGTTTGCTGAATTTTGTAAGGGTTCACATACTCCCGGAGAAGGTAGCTTGCTAGGTATTCCACTTTATTTGTGGGATACCCTTGTGGAGATTCACCCTAATTACCTAATTGATTATAATGTGGACCTAATTACCTAATTGATTACAACTACCTAATTGATTATAAGATATTGCCTTTGAATATGTGATCTTGGACCTCTCTTTGTTGCCTTACGGTATTATGGTATTACGGTCATGTCCCGCGAATGTGGGGATACACTTAGCAAAGACCCTTCGATTAAATCATCATGTCCCTATAAAATAAATCATTGTCCCTCGGATGTTGCCTGGGAATATATGATTTTGTCCCTCGATGACCCGTCAATGTAGCCTACGGTTAAATGATGATCGTCCCTTCGAATGCTAAGGTATCCTTACAAATGTTGCCTTCAATGACCAAACGATGACCCTATGATGTCCCTTTACATCCAAAGGATAAAACTACTTACTTCTCAATAGTAAGGACAGTTTTACCCTCATAAGGATAGGAAATGCCCATAAAGGCCTTGGATAGGTATAACTCTTAATTGCTGACTCACAACCTAAAACATTTTTCATACATCACGCTTTGTAAAACATCTACTAGAAAATCACCACTTGGTATACATTCGTACTAGAATCATTGCCAAGTTATATTTTTCTAAACCGCTTTCAAAATTAAACGAGATAAATACTTTGTATACATTCGTACAAGAATCATTACAAAGTTAAACTCTCTTTTCAAAACATTTTTTAAGCAATTCACAAACACTTTTTTCAGACAAACATAAGTGATCCAGCAATTAAGAGCCCATGGATAACCATGGATACAAAGGGTGCTAACACCTTCCCTTTGTATAATGTACCTCCCGAACCCAAAATCTAATTAAGGTCTTTCCTGTTCTTTTCCACCTTTCCTTATGGGATAAAAGAAAAGTCGGTGGCGACTCTTGCTATCCGCGACATTTGCTTTCCAAAGCCAAGACACAGAAAGTCCAGTTCACCGTATGACAGAACTGGCGACTCTGCTGCGGACTTAAAAAGAGAGGTTACCTTAAAAAACAAGATCACTTATTCAAATTGTCTGAGTTAATTTTAATGGATTGCTTGGGTATTTTATGCTTGAGTGAAAGATCCTACACCCGGATCTAGTGTACCTTAGGTAAGTAGCAATAGATCATCGCGACTATCCGGCGTATACTGGAATGGTCAAAATGATGGCTACGGTTAATGTGACACTTTGGATGTCCTGATGTTCCTCATGTTTACTTGAGGAAAAATTTGGCTTCCGCGTGGTGTCATCAAAGCATTAACCAGACCTTTAGAACCCTAATTGACTCATCTTAACCATTAGAAAGTAGTGAGATAACTGACTTCGGTTCCGACTGGGGTTGGTTGAGACTCGATACTACACTCTTTGAGATTGGACTTTAGGGAAGCTTCGGTCAACCACTTGGTGTTGCACTGAAGTGGACTTAAAGGAAGGTCAATGATTTGAGATCCTTCTAGAACCCGGTTACTATTCTAGGACAGGTTGAACCAACCAAACTTCAGTGGGGAGGGTACTTACCTATGGAACTCATGCAAGCCTTAAAACCTAAGAATGATTGTTGTACGACTTGTTTGTGCTTGTTGTTTACTTAACATCATAACATCATAACATCATAACATCATAACGTCATGACATTGCACTAATCATTTCAAGGACTTAGGGATTTAACTTTGCTCTGTTTCGTAAGGCTATGGCTCCCAGGAAGACCATCCGGATCAATTTTGTAGCCATCTCTCCTCAACTCAAGGATTTAGTGTCAGAACTTCCTGATCAGGCTCAGTTCATCAAGAAACATGGTTCTCTCCTCAATTTGGTTACCACTGGTTTCAAAGAAGATATGATGAGAGTCCTATTCCAGTTCTTCGATCCTAAACATCATTGCTTCACATTCCCCGATTATCAGTTGGTACCCACATTAGAAGAATTTTCCAGGCTGCTTGGGATACCTATTCTTGATCAAACACCTTTCAGTGGTTTAGAAAAGATTCCGAAGTCTGAAGAAGTTGCCGCAGCTTTACACATGACAAAGTCCGACATTGAAACTAATTGGGTAACAAGAAGTGGAGTTAAGGGTTTACTTGCCAAGTTTCTGATAAATAAGGCCCGAGAATTCTTAAAAGATATGAATGTCCATGCTTTCGAAGATGTTCTAGCATTACTAATCTATGGTTTGGTGCTATTTCCTAACCCGGATCAATTCATAGACATGAATACTATTAAGATATTTCTCACTCATAACCCTATGCCCACCTTGCTTGGAGACATTTCACATTCCCTTCACACTCGTACTACGAAAAGGCAAGGGACTCTCATGTGCTGCGTACCTTTATTATCTAGGTGGTTTATTTCGCACCTTTCTCAATCAGTCTTGAAGAATGAGCAAAATTTGAAATGGTCTCAAAGGATAACGTCACTCTCCCATTCAGACATCCGTTGGTGTCCTCATATCGAAGAAAATGTTACCCTCATTGACCGTTGTGGAGAATTCTCTAACGTACCACTCCTGGGGATGAGGGGAGGTATTACTTATAATCCTGCTTTAGCCCTACGTCAGTTTGGTCGTACTCGAAGAGATGGTCCACATGAAATAATTATCCAAGGCACTGTGTTTGACTATGACAACGACTCTCAAGGTCTCCGTCAAAGATTTGTACGAGCTTGGGGCATGGTGAAAAGAAGCACTTTAGGACAGAAAAACTCTATTCCTATGGAACCTTATCTCAGATGGGGACGCGCCAGAGCTCGTGAACTTGTCATGCCATATCTTGCAGTCGGACCGCTGATTGTTGAACCAGAAGTTGAAGGAGGTACTCCTCAGATCATTCCTTATCCAGATATGCCTACCGATGTTGAAGAATTGAAGAGATCCTGGATCCAGTTGAGAGAGGAAAGGGATACTTTTGAAGCTCAGTTCTGTGCTGAAAGGAAGAAAGTGTTAGAACTCACCAGCCAGCTTAATGAGGAACGAAGACTCAACGCATATCTTCGCCCAAAAAGAAGCCGCCCCTGGGAGACTTGAGCTTTTATTGTATTTTATTATTTATTGTAATGAATATTGATTAAAAATTATTAATAAAAGTTTCTTTTTTTGGTGGTTTACGCAAAGTTAAATTCCAAAAGTCCTTGAAAACATTTCATACATTGCATAGCATAACATAACATTGCATAACAGGTATTCTAAAGGATCAATATTCTCACGGTCTTCCTATTAAACAGAAAAATGGCCCTCGAACAAACTGTCAAAGATCTCCAGGCTCAAAATGCTCAATTCCAGGAGATGATCTTGAGCTTATCCAAGGGGTAGGAGGAACTGAAGGCTCTCTTGCTCGAGAAGAAGAAAGACAAGAAACCTGTGAGTTACATTAACCCGGGAAGAAGGCTTAAAGGACAGGCTGCAGGAGTCAGGATTAGACTTCCGAATGATCAAGAAGAGGAGACAGAAAATGAGTCGGAAGATGAGAATGCTGATCCTCGCAACCATGAGGACGACGATGAAGATTATGAAAATGAACAGTACTCTCCAAAAGATGATAAGTACAAGTTGCTGGAAGAACGTATGCTAGCTATGGAGGGTCAGAAGGCGCCCGGTCTGGATTTCGAAAGCTTGGGGCTGGTCTCTGATGTGGTCATTCCTCGCAAATTCAAGATTCCCGCTTTCACTAAGTATGATGGTGTGTCTTGTCCTCAGATGCATCTGAGAGCTTATGTGAGAAAGATTCAACCGTATACCACTGATAGGAAGCTGTGGATCCATTTCTTCCAAGAGAGTCTGTCTGGCACACAGTTGGAGTGGTATTATCAGCTAGAGAGCTCTAACATCCGCACCTGGACTGATTTAGCGACAGATTTCTACAAGCACTACCAGTATAATTCTGAATTGGCGCCTACTCGGCTACAGTTGCAGAATATGACTATGGGCTCTAAAGAAGGCTTCAAAGAATATGCTCAAAAATGGAGAGATTTGGCTGGCCGAGTCAAACCCCCTATGACTGATCGAGAATTAGTGGACATGTTCATGGGTACACTGACTGGCCCATTCTACAGCCATCTACTGGGAAGTTCTTCATCGGGTTTCACTGACCTTATATTGACGGGTGAACGTGTTGAAAGCGGTATTCGAAGTGGAAAGATACAGGCAGCTACCTCGGTAAGCACCAGAAAGCCCCATCATGGAAAGAATGAGTCAAATGCTGTGTACGGTGAAAGGGGTCATAACAAGAAAAGCCGTGACCATACCATCGGAGCAGTTACAATTGCAGCCCCGCCAGCTCAAAACTTCCAGCACAGACAAGACAGGCCAAGAAGGCAGTTTACCAAGATCAATATGACTTTAGCACAAGCACTGCAGGGTATGCTAAAGGCAAATTTAATTACCCTCAGAGGCCCTCCTGCAAATGTCAACATTACTTCTCCTCGTTATAATCCCAATGCCAGGTGTGCATATCACTCTGATAGCCCCGGGCATGATACAAACGATTGCTGGTTGTTAAAGAATAAGATTCAGGATATGATCGACGCTGGAGAAATTGAAATTGATCCTCCAGAGACTCCCAATGTCATCACTGCACCTATGCCTAATCATGACAAGACTGTTAATGTTGTGAATGACAATTCCCACATTACTACTGTAGCGGACTTAACATCTCCTCTCCTGATCATCAAGAGGAATTTATTGCAAGCTGGTTTATTTCCAGGTTGTGCTGAAAATTGCGATCTCTGTGTACTCCGACCCAATGATTGCCTGAAATTGAGGAATGGTATTCAACGGCTGATGGATGATCGTACAATTCTCTTTGAAAAGATTCCTAAGGTGGAAAACTCTATTGAAGAAATATCTGTGATTGCCAGGTCCAAGGTTCCAGTGAGGATTACCGCTGCTAGAGTACCTGTGAAGATTACTGCTGAGCCCAAGGTAGCTCCCCTAATCATTACTGCACCTGGCCCAATATCGTATTCCTCAAGCAAAGCCATTCCGTGGAACTATGGAGGTGACATTTACATCTATGGCATAAGGCAAGTTGATAATTCTGCTAATCCTAACGACATTGTTAGGACTAGTAGAATTACCCGAAGTGGAAGGATCTTCTCTCCAGAAATCTCACCTCCCGCCCCTGAAACTCGAGGAAAGGAACCAGTAATCAATCCTTCTCAGTCAAGGACACCGGTCGAATTTATTACCGAAGACGTTGCCAAACAGGAAATGGAAGCAATGCTGAAAATCATCCGCAAGAGTGATTTTGATGTGGTAGAACAGTTGGGGCATACTCCGTCTAAAATTTCGATGTTATCCTTGTTGTTATCTTCTGAATCTCATGCCAATGCATTGATAAAATTCTTGAAGACCGCTCATGTACCTCAGGAGACATCTGTCGATCAGTTCGAAAACTATGTTGCTAACCTGACTGTTGACAATGGCCTAGGCTTTTCCGATGCTGATCTGACACCAGCAGGAAAGAATCATAACAAAGCTCTGCATGTCTCCATTGAGTGTAAGGGGATCACCTTGGCTCATGTGTTGATCGATAGTGGCTCTTCTTTGAATGTGCTACCGAAAGCTGTACTCGATAAGCTTGACTGTAAAAGCATTGAACTGAAGCCTAGTGACGTTGTGGCGCGTGCGTACGACGGTGCGAAAAGTGTTGTCCATGGTGAAGTGGTTCTCCCTATCAAGATAGGACCTCAAGTCTTCAACACTACCTTCCACGTGATGAACATCCGTCCTGCCTATTCCTGCTTGCTGGGACGCCCTTGGATTCATGGGGCAAGTGCTGTAGCTTCATCTCTCCATCAAAAGCTGAAGTATCCAATAGAGGGTAAGATTGTCACTGTGTGTGGAGAAGAAGAGTATATTGTTAGTAGTGTGCAGGCCTTCAGATACGTCGAGATGGATGGCGAATTCTTCGAAACTCCTTCTCAGTCCTTTGAAGTGGTTCCTCCGCCCAGTCTTGTCCTTAAGCCAACTCCCCTTGTGCCCAAGGTTATTCGGGCTCCTCCTGCTATGATTTCTCTGAAAGATGCTCAAGCCGTGGTTGAAGATGGTGGTCGTACTGGCTGGGGTCAACTGATCGATGTACCGTACAAGTCTGATAAGTCTGGCTTGGGATTTAACTCGGAAAGGATGGTCAAAGATCAGATTAATGCTGTAGAAGATGCTGATAACGATGGTGACTTGGATAGCTGGATTTTCCCAACAATTGGTGACGGACTCAATAATTGGAAGGCTGAAGACACTATCTCGATTTCCTTTAGTCAGGAGTAATTGTTATTGTCTATTTTAGTGTTGCAAATTTTTAAATTGAACTTCTTAAGGCATTGTGTCTATGCCCGGGGCACAATAGATAATTTGTTAAGGGTTTTGTCATTTTCATAAGCATATTCATATTCAATAAATCAATGGACGTTTTGCATTCAAATATTGCGCTATTTATCTTTCCTGTCATCTTTCGAACAAGCTATGTTTTCTTACACACACTCACGTAACGAATTGCAGATCCACACCCACTCTGGATCCTGTTGATAATAGTTCTGCTACTGTCAATTATGACTTCGAAAATCTGATCTACCAAACCGAGGATGGAAGTGAGGAAGATTGTGAAGTACCTGAAGAGCTTGCCAGACTGGTACTGCAAGAAGAAAAGACTATACAGCCGCATGAAGAGTCGATCGAAATTGTAAATCTGGGTACTGAAGTGGACAAGAAAGAAGTCAAAATAGGAGCAGGCTTGGGAAACAGTGTCAAGGAAAGATTGATTCAGATGTTACATGACTATATAGAGATTTTTGCTTGGTCTTATGAAGACATGCCAGGACTGGATACTGATATAGTAGTACATCGTTTGCCGATGAAGGAAGATTGTCATCCTGTTAAGCAAAAGGTTCGTCGCATGCGTCCTGAGATGTCCGAGAAAATCAAAGCCGAAGTTAGGAAACAGTTCAATGCCGGTTTTCTAGCTGTTACTTCTTATCCCCAATGGGTTGCTAATGTGGTACCAGTGCCAAAGAAGGATGGTAAGGTGCGAATGTGTGTCGATTACAGGGATTTGAATAAAGCGAGTCCCAAAGATGACTTTCCACTTCCGCACATCGATGTCCTGGTAGATAATACCGCTCAACACAAAGTATTCTCCTTCATGGATGGATTCTCAGGTTATAACCAGATTAAGATGGCACCTGAAGACATGGAGAAAACTACGTTTGTGACGCAATGGGGCACTTTCTGTTACAAAGTAATGCCATTCGGTTTAAAGAACGCCGGGGCAACGTACCATCGTGCTATGGTGGTTTTGTTCCATGATATGATTCATGATGAAATAGAAGTATATGTGGATGACATGATAGCCAGATCTCATACTGAAGAAGAACATCTCGACCATTTGTACAAATTGTTTGAGAGGTTGAAGAAATACAAGCTGAGATTGAACCCGAACAAATGCACCTTTGGAGTAAGATCCGGTAAACTCTTGGGCTTTATTGTCAGTGGCAGAGGAATTGAGGTTGACCCGGCCAAGGTGAGAGTTATTCAAGAAATGCCAGTTCCAGGTACAGATAAAGAAGTCAGAGGTTTCTTGGGACGTTTGAATTACATTGCTCGGTTTATCTCCCATTTGACCGCTACCTGCAAACCCATCTTCAAGTTACTGAGGAAAAATCAAGAGATGATATGGAATGATGAATGTCAAGAAGCTTTTGACAAAACCAAGAAGTACCTCCAAGAACCTCCAATTCTGATGCCACCAGTTGAAGGAAGACCTCTAATTATGTATTTGACCGTGTTAGAAAATTCAATGGGGTGTGTGTTGGGGCAACATGACGAGTCTGGTCGAAAAGAGCATGCCATATACTACCTTAGCAAAAAGTTTACCAACTGTGAAACAAGATACTCACTGCTCGAGAGAACTTGCTGTGCTCTGGCCTGGGCTGCTCGCCGACTAAGACAGTATATGTTGAATCATACCACTTTGTTGATTTCTAAGATGGATCCTATCAAATACATATTTGAGAAACCTGCCCTCTCCGGAAGAATAGCAAGGTGGCAAATGATTTTAACTGAGTATGATATCCAATACACTACTCAGAAAGCAATCAAAGGAAGCGTGCTAGCTGATCATTTGGCTCATCAAGCAGTGGATGATTACCAATCTATGAATTTTGAGTTCCCAGATGAGGATGTCATGCTTGTTACGGATTACGAAGAACCTGGACCGAATGAAGGACCCGAAAGGGAATCCCGATGGACTATGGTTTTTGACGGATCTTCTAATGCATTGGGCAATGGTGTTGGTGTTGTAATTATTTCTCCCAGGGGTTATCATACACCTTTCACTGCTAGACTATGTTTTGATTGTACCAATAATATGGCTGAGTATGAAGCATGTATTTTGGGACTCAGAGCTGCTATAGACCTAAGAATCAAGTTTTTGAGTGTGTACGGAGACTCAGCCTTAGTAGTCAGTCAGATCAAAGGAGAATGGGACACTAAACATCCGAATCTCATTCCTTATCGAGAGCGGGTGTTGACGTTAATCCCATACTTTGAAAAGATTACATTCGAACATATTCCACGAGAAGAGAATCAGTTGGCAGACGCATTGGCTACCATGTCATCTATGTTCAGAGTCAGATGGGACGATGAAGCTCCCATGATCACCATTGAACGATTAGATGAACCAGCATACTGTTATGAACTTAACGCTGATGAGGTAGAAGAGAAACCTTGGTTCCACGAAGTGAAAAGATATTTAGAAACTCAGGAGTACCCTGAAGGAGCATCCATCAATGACAACAAATTCCTGAGGAAGTTCTCCGCTAAATTCTTTTTGAGTAATGGAATATTATACAAACGTAATCATGATTCGACTTTGCTTCGTTGTGTGGATAAAAAGGAAGCAGAAAAGATTATGGAAGACATGCATGACGGTATTTTTGGGACTCACTCTAGCGGACATACAATGGCCAAGAAGATTCTGAGATCAGGGTATTATTGGTCTACCATGGAAGCTGATTGCTACCATCACTCCAGAACTTGTCACAAGTGCCAGATCTATGCGGATAAAGTACATGTGCCTCCTGCTCCATTAAACGTGTTGACAGCTCCTTGGCCCTTTGCAATGTGGGGCATTGATATGATCGGGGAGATTAAACCTACTGCTTCTAACGGACATCGTTTCATTCTCGTTGCTATTGATTACTTTACAAAGTGGGTAGAAGCAGCCTCATTTGCTTCTGTCACCAAGAATGTGGTGGCACGATTCATCAAGAATAATCTCATTTGTCGATACGGCATCCCTGAAAGAGTTATCACTGACAATGGCACTAATTTGAACAACAAGATGATTACTGAACTCTGCACGCAGTTCAAGATAAAACACCATAACTCTTCTCCGTACCGGCCAAAGATGAATGGCACCGTGGAAGCTGCTAATAAGAATATCAAGAAGATTATACAAAAGATGACAGTAACATACAGAGACTGGCATGAGATGTTACCGTTTGCTCTCCATGGTTATCGCACTTCAGTACGCACTTCGACAGGGGCAACTCCCTTCTCTTTAGTCTACCGAATGGAAGCCGTTTTACCAGTGGAAGTTCAGATTACCTCTCTAAGAATCATGAAAGAGGCAAGCTTAGATGAGGATGAATGTATTCAGACTCGACTCGATCAGATAAATTTGATTGATGAAAAGAGACTCGCGGCTGTTTGTCATGGGCAGATATATCAGAAGCGCATGACCCAGGCATTTAACAAAAGGGTCAAGAGACAGGTGTATCAAATTGGCGACTTGGTGATAAAGCGTATCATTCTACCACAAGGTGACCCCAGAGGCAAATGGACTCCCACATACGAAGGGCCATTTGTAGTTAAGAAGGTATTCTCTGGTGGAGCCATGATACTCGCTACAATGGATGGCGAAGACTTCCCGCATCCCGTGAACACAGACATAGTCAAAAAATACTACGCATAAAAGAGACCCGCTAGGTCGACGTATCTAGGCAAAAGTAAGGGCATCCCGGCGAACCAAAAGGGTTCGGGCAAAATTAGGGATAAACATATAAAAATGTACACCCGGCAAGTCGAAAGCCTGAAAAGGCGGCTTGGGCAAAAAAGGGTATCCTGGTGGACTGAAAACCTGAAAAGGCGGTCCAGGCAAAAATTAGGGAGTAAAAGCGTATGACTATGTCCCGTTCTCAAACAACTTCTCCCAAGTCAAAGGGACTGAACAAGCCAATCACTTCTAATCCGACAGTAGGAGATGAGATGCTTGAAGACATAATGACAGTGGCAGAATTAAAATCAATAGGACTTTTTCTTCATAGCTTTTCTTTGTTTTCTCGACAATTTCCTCTTACTAGGATTTCTGTCTCCTTGTATCCAAATTGCCTGTTTATAGGCCCTCTTTCAAAATCAATACAATTTTATTTCCAAAAAGATGCTTTTGTTTTACTTTTCTGTTTTGTTTGCGTAAACGTCCATTGATTTAATTTGAATTAATATATGCATTTGAATATGATCGATGTTTACCAAAAATGCATGCATAAAATAGAAATAGCGATTACTACAAGACTTCAGGATCGAGGAGAAGGTCTAACCATGCTTTCCAATGAATCCGTTGCCAATTCTATTCCCCAGCAAAGCCAGTTATTCCCCAGAAAAATTGGCATTACTAGACAAATTGGTCATCTCTTCCACCCCCAGCTAGGCTTCTGTTGAACATTTCTACCATCAGACAGAAATCAAATACCCCCAGCTGAGAAAGGGTCATCAATACAAATATCTCCAACCAGGATATGGGGATTTATTTTCCCCTGGCAAAATTCTCAGACGCATAATTCATTCCATGCATCATTTCACATCACATATATGCATACAATGTTCGCATTTATTTTCAAAAGCATAAAACATCTCATGCATCATGACGTGGCATGAAGCTAACTTTTCTTTTCAGGTTAATTATCCTCCTGATATAGTCAAAATAAAAGATCCATTCAGACGGACATCCTTATCAATTACATTCAAGATTCAAATACAGCTTTCAGATATACTCCATATGAACATTCATTCTGGCAAGCATTCTGGCATCTTCCTAATGATGGCATCTTTAAGCCCATCCCAGACATTTACTGCAAATACAACAAATATTATCAGATACAGCCTAACGTACGGTTCAGTCTGATTCAGCCCAACATATGACTTCTTCAACTACTCCAATACGGTCTAACGTACGACCCATTTGGATCTTCAACTCAGATTCGATCTAGCGTACGATCCATTCTGATCCTTATTTCGTCAGATACAGCCTAACGTACGGCTCATTCTGCAACTCCAATACGGTCTAACGTACGACCCATTTGGATCTTCAAATCCTCAGATACTGCCTAGCGTACGGTACATTCCGGGGTGTAGTCTAGCGTACGACTACTTTCTTCTTCAGATACAGCCTAACGTACGGCTCATTCTGCAACTCCAATACGGTCTAACGTACGACCCATTTGGATCTTCAACTCAGATACGATCTAGCGTACGATCCATTCTGATCCTTATTTCGTCAGATACAGCCTAACGTACGGCTCATTCTGCAACTCCAATATGGTCTAACGTATGACCCATTTGGATCTTCAAATCCTCATATACTGCCTAGCGTACGGTACATTCCGGGGTGTAGTCTAGCGTACGACTACTTTCTTCTTCAGATACAGCCTAACGTACGACTCATTCTGCAACTCCAATACGGTCTAACGTACGACCCATTTGGATCTTCAAATCCTCAGATACTGCCTAGCATACGGTACATTCTGGGGTGTAGTCTAGCGTACGACTACTTTCTTCTTCAGATACAGCCTAACGTACGACTCATTCTGCAACTCCAATACGGTCTAACGTACGACCCATTTGGATCTTCAACTCAGATACGATCTAGCGTACGATCCATTCTGATTCTACCTTCGTCAGATACAGCCTAACGTACGGCTCATTCTGTAACTCAGATACGATCTAGCGTACGATCCATTCTGATCTTTCATCCCCAGCGAAGTCACCCGCCTAATGGATGACTCATTCCGCTACTCAGATACGATCTAGCGTACGATCCATTCTGATCTTTACCTCTCCAGAGGCAGCCTAATAGACGGTTCATTCGGCAATTCAGATACGGTCTAGTGTATGGTCCATTCTGATCCTTTATCCCCAGCAGCGTATGATCCATTCTGATCTTTCATCATCAAACTTCCTGGATGGCATCTTTAAGCCCATCTCCATCAGGAATAACTTCTGATTAACAAGTGCAAATTTTTGGGGCATTCTAGTGTTCAATAATCTTCCACCTCCAGGCCACGAATGGCGTACATACCATTCTAACTCTCTCGGTTCAAGAATATTGAACAGGGGCAGCTGTCATACCCCAAAATTTTCCCGTTAATATTACAAGGCATTTTTAAGGCACTCCAACTTATTTTTCAAGGCATTGATCTTAAAAGAACAAAGACCCAGCACACAGATGGCCAAATCCAGAAAATGGCCTAAACTGGCTTGCTCACTAGGCGAGCAACTCCTTCGCCTAGCGAACCCTTCGCTACGCCACTCGCCTAGCGAAGCTTGCGAATGCCAGAAAATTCTGGGCTTCATTCTGAGCCCATCAGGTCGCAAAAATTATTATAAATAGCAGAGCTTCATTCAGAAAAAGGACAGAGACAGACGGACAGAAACCCTAGCAAGGAAACCCTAATAGAAGCAACACAGCAAACCCTGGAGGCTAACCCAGAGAATTCAGAGCAACCCTAAAGGAAACCCTGAAGGAAACTCATCTGCACCAAGGTTACCTCCGCCCAACTCAATCCGACTTTCCAATTCAAGGTTGCAAGTCAATTACAAACAGGTTTGCATTACTATTACCGCTTTATGTTCTTAACTTGCATGTGGCATTATGATTGAATTTACAAAAATATCTCAAGTTTTTGCATGTGAATTTAAGTATGTATGAATATCTTGAACGTTTAACCATGTAATTTCTGTAATGGATGCCATAGGGTTTGGAGCTTTCTGGAATTGTACTGTTATCAAAACCAGAACCCGCAGCCGTTCGCTAGCACATCGCTAAGCGAGCATGTAGCGAGTATTCGCTAAGCCTTCGCTAGGCGAGGCAGGGGCGAACGTGACAGTCGCTGATTTTTTTTTCTGTTCTGTTCTATGCTTATCTGATCTGTTTATTCTAACCAGGCGTTATTTTGCCTGACATTCCTACTGCTGTGTTTCTTTTGTGGTGTAATTCTCGATTGCACCCTGATTTGGTATTCTGACCTGTTTGCTGAATTTTGTAAGGGTTCACATACTCCCGGAGAAGGTAGCTTGCTAGGTATTCCACTTTATTTGTGGGATACCCTTGTGGAGATTCACCCTAATTACCTAATTGATTATAATGTGGACCTAATTACCTAATTGATTACAACTACCTAATTGATTATAAGATATTGCCTTTGAATATGTGATCTTGGACCTCTCTTTGTTGCCTTACGGTATTATGGTATTACGGTCATGTCCCGCGAATGTGGGGATACACTTAGCAAAGACCCTTCGATTAAATCATCATGTCCCTATAAAATAAATCATTGTCCCTCGGATGTTGCCTGCGAATATACGATTTTGTCCCTCGATGACCCGTCGTTGTAGCCTACGGTTAAATGATGATCGTCCCTTCGAATGCTAAGGTATCCTTACAAATGTTTCCTTCAATGACCAAACGATGACCCTACGATGTCCCTTTACATCCAAAGGATAAAACTACTTACTTCTCAATAGTAAGGACAGTTTTACCCTCATAAGGATAGGAAATGCCCATAAAGGCCTTGGATAGGTATAACTCTTAATTGCTGACTCACAACCTAAAACATTTTTCATACATCACGCTTTGCAAAACATCTACTAGAAAATCACCACTTGGTATACATTCGTACTAGAATCATTGCCAAGTTATATTTTTCTAAACCGCTTTCAAAATTAAACGAGATAAATACTTTGTATACATTCGTACAAGAATCATTACAAAGTTAAACTCTCTTTTCAAAACATTTTTTAAGCAATTCACAAACACTTTTTTCAGACAAACATAAGTGATCCAGCAATTAAGAGCCCATGGATAACCATGGATACAAAGGGTGCTAACACCTTCCCTTTGTATAATGTACCTCCCGAACCCAAAATCTAATTAAGGTCTTTCCTGTTCTTTTTCACCTTTCCTTATGGGATAAAAGAAAAGTCGGTGGCGACTCTTGCTATCCGCGACATTTGCTTTCCAAAGCAAAGACACACAAAGTCCAGTTCACCGTAAGACAATAAGTCAATATCTCACTGTTCTTTTTCTTATTTGCAAAAAAAAATTCAAGAAAGGTAGATCTAAACACATAAAGTAGATTCAAGCCTTCCAGAAGTACTTTAAGACTGTATATGACTCCAACGACCTCAGATGGACGATCTATGAGGTGGATATGACTCTGAAGGAAAAAGTGGAGGCGAAACTACCCAATTTAAAATTTCCTGGATATGTGAAAGATAAATATGATTTCTCCCTCAAATTTCATCCTCCTAGATTCCCCCATTTTCTAACCAGTGACATGGCCCTGGCCTTCCCCCTCCCCCTTGTTTCCGTGGTGGTTCATTTGTGGAGAATTCCTAAAAGTTCATAAAAACGAGAGCCTGAAACCTGCATAACGAGTAACTCCGACTAAGCTGGATCTATACAGTTTCAAAGGCCACCTTCATGTCGATATTCGTTATGTTAGGGTCAAAACTCGCATGCATGAGGGTGAGGAAAGCAGAGAATCTCTTCAAAATCTTCTTCAACTTCTACTTCCCATTCTTTGACTTTAGATTTATTTCTATTTAATCCCAGTCATCGAACAACGGAAAAGGACAGGGGATGTTTCCAGCGCTCAAGTGGAACTTACCCAACACAAGGTCGATGAGACCTCTTCCAAGTCTGGTCGGGTATGTACTTTAATGTCACAATGAAACTCTTCGGCATTTTGTGTTTTGTACCTTATACTTTTTTGTTAATCTGAAATTTTTGTACATTCTTGCTATGTAGGGCGCTGATACTACTGCAGGGAGTGGGTCAATTTCCACAGTTGTTGAACCCGTTGTCATGGACGAGTCATACCTAGAGCATCCTCCACATAAGAAAAAAACCAAAGGCACTGGTGCAAAGAAAATCCCAGTCAGTCCTAAGGCAGCTCCCACCCTCAAAGCAAAACAGGGAAAGAAATCCCCAACTAGTAAAGTTATGAATGCAACTCCTGCAGCTAGGAAATTGGCGTCGATTGAGAGTTCCAATTCAAGCCCTGACGGAGATGCTTTAAAGGTAATTCTAGATTCTATCTATACTTGTTACTCTTTTCTTGTCAAATAATAACGAATACCTTTTCTGCAAGACAAAGCAACAAGCCAAATTGCGCCTGCATCGACTGCCAAACCTAAACTGAAAAACATCTCGCACGTACTTCAACCTTCTGTTGCCACAGTTGTTGATGAAGTTAATAAGACTATAGAGGTTAAAGACAAAGATTCTCCCCAATCTACTGGAAAAGTTTCTCTTACTGAATCGACATCTTCAACATCTGCGGAGTAAGAAAGGCTCCAGATGGACATGGAAGATATGTCTCCAGAAACTACTCTTGATAAAGAAGAGCCTCAACAGACCACCCCCTCTGGAAATCCTTAACATATTGAAGAGGCTTAGCCACAAGAGAAAATTGTTTATACTTCCAAAGGTGTCACGCATCCAATTGCTACAATTACCCACAATGTAGAGAAAGAAGACCTGGATGTCTTGACTATCAAGAAAACTATTCCGCCAACCATTCCTTTGTCACAAGAAAAGATGGATGTGTTAAAAATGACTAATCCCGGGGCCTACATGAAAATGGTGTTGAGTAATAAAGGCGGCTCTACTAATAGATGCTCCAACTCTTCGACCGTATATGGAGGTGCGATTGTATCAGACCCTATTATCGAGACTCTGAAGCAACTGAAGACTCTTATTGTGGATGCGGACCTCTTTGAAGCTTTGGAGAAAGACTTCCTATATAGATATAACATTAATACCATGTTGAATAAATTAGATATCTCAGACCCTCCTGTCGAAGTGGTTGACTTTATGGTCACTTTCGGACCACTCTTTGACCATACTCACGAAGATTTTTAGTGCAAGCATGATACCAAGACCAAGATGGTGCCTGAAGCGACCGAGATATATAAGGCTTGGAGCTTAGCCAGTGAATCAAACCAACATGCTGAAGAGCTTGAGGAGAGACTTCATCAGGAGGACTGTGTTGTTGCTGCTATGGACGCCCAGATTGTAGGTTGTACTAAAGAGATATAACCTTTGCAAAAAATGTGTACGATGTTGAGATCAAGAAAAACAATCTCTGGAGATTCAGCCAAATCCAACTAGACGAAGGGACTCAAACATGGATCTGGTACTTGGAGACGGTCGCTGTGCTTGATAACGAGATTTCAGCCTATACGTCTACTATCTCTCAAATTGATCGTCGACTCACCTCAACCAAGATCAAGTATGAGCGCCTCGAACCAACTTTTCCTTTCTAGGATAGCAGTTTAATTTATTTTTTATTGATTTATCTTTCTCCGCTTGTGGCAATGTTTTGGTCCTTAAACATGATGTATTCTCTAAATATGCCTTTCATGGCATTTTAACAATGTTAAAGGATATCACTTCTCTGAAGACTTCTTGATTTCTTGAAATTTACTAATTACTTTGCATCTATGTGTATTTCCTACAAAATAGGACGATGTTGTTTTATGTGCTTGCCATTTATTCATAGGATTCGACCTTCAGGAGTCAACTCTTCAATCTCATGTGCATTGTTTGAAAATGTTTGCAGAATTTTAAAAGGTCCTTCCCAATTTGGGGACCACTTACCCAATATCCTATCTTTTTTATCCATATGTAATATTACCTTCCAAACTAGGTCCTCTTCATTAAATATTTTAGACTTGACCCTCTTGTTGTAAGTTTTAGTAACCCTCCTTTTGTCTCACCAAGACGTCTAACGCAGTTAGTTTATCCTCATCTAACTAAGCCAGTTCGTCAAACATAATTCCATAATAGAATTGAGTTGGGATCTCAAATTTCCTTTGAATCCTGACTGACTGCAAGTAGATTTCTAAAGGCAACACTATATCGTGCCCATACACAAGTCGAAAAGGTGTAGAGTTAGTTGACTCTTTGGGAGAATTATGACATGCCCATAGAAATTGGTTAAGGATTTTATGCCAATTTTTTGGCTTCTTCCCCGCATGTTTTTTAATCAACCTGATCAATATCTTATTGGCCGCTTTGACCTAACTGTTGGCTTGAGAATAATATGGTGTCGAGGTTAAAAGTTTGAAACTTGTTATGGAGGCGAACTCCACCATTTTATGCCCTATGAAAACTGAGCCTTGGTCGGTTGTAATAGTTTCAAGAATCCCATATTTGTATATGATATGGTTTTGGATGAAACTTATCACCTCCTCTTGGTCGACATTAGGTAAAGGTATGGCCTTTATCCACTTAGTGAAATAGTATATTCCCACAAAAATATACATATGCCCTTTTAACAAAAAGGGTTTGACCTCACCAATTTTGTCTGAAGCCCAATCTCTGAAAGGCCATGGCATTACTATTGAATGTAGCTCGCTGGAAGGAACATGTTGGATGCTTGAATGTTTCTGACACTTTTGGCAAACTTTGGCAAATTTTATACATTCATTTAACATAGTTGGGCAATACACCCCTAGTCTACATAACAACCATTTCATCTTATGACAAGCTTGGTGTGAGCCACATGATCCCTTATGCACCTCAGATATAGCTAAGTAGGCTTCATTTTTGCCCAGGCATTTGAGGAGAAGTCTTTCATGAGTCTTTTTCAGGAATTCATTACCCATAATTACATAGCTCAAGGCTTTGTATTTAACCTTTCTATTGGTTACTCCCGTTGGATTTTGAAAATATTCGACTATGGGTTTTTTCCAATCATTATCTGACATTAAGTCAATGGCTAAAACTTCATAGTTCACATCTTCATTGAATTCTGAGTCCTCTAAATCTTGTGAACCTTCATATTAATGTTCCCCCTAAAGGTTTGACATTGATGAGATGTCTTGAGCATTATCCTTTGAGACCAACTTTTCTTTAATCTCGACTAGGTCTTCTAACCTTTCCCTTGAAACTTTGTATCCTAAGGCTATTTAAGCCAGATCATTAGCCTCTTGATTCTCCAGTCGAGGGATGTGATAGATCGACACATAATCAAATCATTTCAGCAAACAATTAGCTTTGACAAAGTATAACATTAAGTTATCTTTGATGAACTTGTACTCCTTATTTAACTGTCGAACCTCCAACTCTAAGTATCCCTTTATTTCGGCTTCTCTTGCCCCGAACTCTAGTAAAATTTGAAGACTTGTTATCAAAGCTTTGTATTTGACCTCGTTATTATAACATGCTCCCTTAATCTTGTATATGAACTTGGTCGGTATGTTTTCTGGGGAAAGGATAAAAAATACCCACTCCGGAACCATCCTTATGCTTAGAACCGTCGAAGTATAACTTCCAGGGTCTGGTTCCTACATATGCCTCTACTGAATCGACCATTGAATGGACGACAATGAAGTCTGCGACAATATTTCCTTTTAATGCTTTCAAAGGACAATAAGTCAATGAATACTCAGTGATCACTAAACCCCACTTCCCTATTCGACTATGCAAAATACGTTTTGATAACATATGTTTAATGACGCCAACATGAGAATAAACGTAAACTTCCATTGGTTTAATATAATGCTTTAACTTAGTACATGAGAAGTACAGGAACAAACATAACTTTTCAATTGAGTTATACCTATTTTCCGCATCTATTAGGATTCTACTGAGGTAATATATGGCTCTTTCGACGCCATTGTCATCCTCTTGAGCTAACATACTGCCTATGGTCGAATTTGACGCGGCTATGTACAATTTCATGATCTTATTTCTACTTAGATGTAGCAGTACTGGAGGTTTCATTTAATATTGTTTGATGTCACAAGCCTCTTGTTGTTCATTACCCTAAATAAAGTCTCTATCTTTCTTAACTCAAAGGAGTGGCGAAAACGCCTGCATTTTTCCACTTAGGTTCGAGATGAAGCTTCTCAAGAAATTGATCTTTCCCAACAAAGACTGTAGTTTCTTCTTTGTCAAAGGTGGCTTGAGATATAGAATTTATTTTATGATTGATCTTTATGCCTTTCTTGTGCACCACGAATCCTAAGAAATCTCCTGCACCAACATAGAAAGCGCATTTCAACGGATTCATTTTCAATCCATATCTCCTCATCCTTTGAAAGGACTGTCGAAGATGGTCCAAGTGACCATTTTATGAGGAGGATTTTATAAAGATATCATCGATGTAGACTTGCATAAAAGTCTTGATCAAATCATGAAACATATAATTCATGGCTCGTTGGTAAGTCGCTCTAACATTTTTCAGACCGATGGGCATCACTATCCATTCATAAGTGCCTAACACACATGGGCATCAAAACTCCGTTTTAGGTACGTCTTCTTCAGCTATAAATATTTGGTTATACCCAAAGTAACCATCTAACATGCTTAAAAATTCAAGACTTGCGGCTGAATCGACCAGCATTTCTGCCACAGGCATGTGATACTCATCTTTAGGCATAACGTTATTTAAATCTCTAAAGTCTATGCAAACTCTAATTGTACAATTTTTCTTTATAATCGGAACAATATTAGCTAACCATTCGACGTGCCTGGTTGTCCTTATGAACTTGCTCTAGAGAAGCCTTTTGATTTTTGCCTTGATTTTCTACATTATTTCTGGCGTGAATCTCCTTGGAAACTGCTTCACTGGCTACTTCCTAGGCCAAATTGGCAGTTTTAATTCTACCATATCTCGACTTAACCCTGACATCTCATTGTAGTCCCATGTGAATAGGTATATGTATTCTCTTAGCAGCTCAACCACCTTCTTCTTCATACTCGGATCAATCTTGGCGCTGATGTATGTTAGTCGCTTAGTCGTTCCTTCGCCGAAGTCTATTTCTTCTAAGTGGCCATGGACTTGCATTTTCTTATTATTTTCAAGTGGGTCTTTTTCAAACCCCAAAGGATCATTGTCATAAATGCAATCGAGTCTCCGAATTTCTGAATCTATTGTTTGGCCCATAGGGCCATCTCCGAAAATATCAGAGCTTTCGACAGTGGCTTCAAAATCCAAAATTTAAGATATCTCAGCCTCTACGGCTGATTTTATTCTGTTTTCAACCATGTAGGACAAAATTCGAGACAACGATTTTGAATTAGAAGTCATCTTCATTGACCATTGTCCATCCTGTGGGAGGCAGACTTCCCTCTTCGACAAGCTCGCTCTCTACCTGCTTTTTGTCCCAGATAAACTCGTATTTGGGTGCAAGTTCAAGGATTAGGTGGAGTCTTTCTCAGAGCGATACACCTCCTCTGTATCATAACATGGAGGTATCTTCGCCAACTTTCTGTCAAAATCTTTCTTCCCAACCTTACCTATTTCAGCTTTATAGTAACTTTGGTCGGCTTCTATATTATCGATAATGCCATCCTTGCTCTAGATGGCTACCCTTTGGTGCAGTGTCGAAGACACTGCTCCAATCCCGTGTATCCACTCACATCTAAGCAAAATATTGTAATTAGCATTGGACTTGATGACCATGAATAATGTTGGTCTAGATGTTGAACCAACTGATAAATAAACCTGGATCACACCTAGGATGTTACTCGTCTTGCCCTCATAGTTGAACAACACCATATTATGGGGCCTGAGATCTTCATCGGTTTTCCTCATTCTCTTAAATATTGAGTATGGTATCATGTTGACCGTTGTACCCCCATCGACAATCACTTTGTTGACGGCCTTGGAATCCACCTTCCCTTTAATCAATAATGGCTTCAATTGATACACATGTGTAGCACCTCAAATTTGCACCTCCCATTTGTACATACATTTTCATTTTAGGTCATTAACATTGCATGAACATTTTGCATAGTCCATCACAAGTCATCAATCAAGACTGGTTAGGAGATTCAGTTGTGCAAGCAAGCAAGTGCATTTTCATGGAATCAAAGCCCTAGGGTTGGTTCATTGAGTTCATATGACCTAGGGATCATTTTGAAGTGGTTTGGCCAAAAGTTGGATGTTCAAAGCTCATCAGTCAAGATCAATTCATCTGAAACCCTAAAAAGTCAACAGAAGTCAACTGTCAGTTCAACCATGGATTTGAAGGTGGGAGATGGTTAGAGATGCCTCATTCATGTCCATACAAGTCTCATTTGACATTTCAAACATCAACAATGAAGGATTTGAGGTCAGATCAAAACTTTCCAAAAATAGTAAGTGACCTGTAATTTGGAATTGCCAAAAATGGAAAGGTCTTCTCCTCAAGTTTACATCCTCAAGGAAGCTTCAAATGGAATTTTGTCCAACATGAAAGTTGAAGATCTTGCTCTCCCATTTCCAAAATGTCCAAGATCATGAATTTCTAATGTGTGGTTGAAGAGATATGGATCAATCATGGCCAAGTGAATTTGAACTTCAAGCATGCATAACTTTCACACCAAGTGTCCAAATGAGATGGCTCTTTTTGAAACATTTCTCTCTTGATCTCTACTATCCAAATCATGCATCATAAGCCATGCATTTCCATCACAAAAACATTTGGTTTTTCATTTGAATTTTGGAGGGAAATTCCAAATTTGAAAATTAAGCATTGTTTTCATATTGTACCACTTGCACTTGGCTCCAAACAGATTTTGAATTGATCCCAAGGCAAATTTCGTGTACTGTTCCATTGAGCATTCATGCATAGAGGTGCATTTGCAAATTGGCATAAACACCTTGTTCTCACTAATTCAATTACCACATGGCTAAGTATGATTAACAAACATCATTAGCAGAGCATATATAAGCTAAAGCATAACAGAAATTGGATTAACATATCATAATTTCCAGATCTGAAAATTTTCACACATTGTGCTCTCAAACTTTTCTTCAATTTTCTTCAAAAACATTGCATGTTCCTTGATTGATTCATCATCCATAAGCATTGTAGAGGTAGATTGAAGCAAGATCCATCAAGTTTCGTGCAGATTTGAAGCTGTTGAAGTTTACACTCATCCATGGCAGTTGGAAGTTCTGGCTAGATCGTGCAGGATTGAGCTATCATTCTTCATCCCTTCATCCACCTAAGCATTGAGGAGCATCTGTGTCTGCTTTTCAAGACCTAAATCCATTATTTCACTTCTGCATCTTCTTGAAGGTTAGAATTCGATTCCATCAATTCATGAAATAGTTATGTGGATGTTGTAGATCCTTCATCACTGAGTACACTGAGCTTTGTTTCACTGATTTTCATGAAGAAATGAGTTAGATATGCTAAATCTAAGTTTGACATGTGAATGTTCTTGGCTTCGAATCTTTTGATACATGTAGAATTAGGTTAAATTAAGCTTGGATTATTGATGTATGATATGAGAGGAACACGATGATATGTCTATTGTTAATTTCTGTGCACATGTGTTCTTGAGCGTATGAACATGATGAATGTTGATGAAGGAGCTAGGGTTTTGTTTCCAGAATGCTATTTGATCTTTCCTGGCGCGCGCTGCATGTGTTTTTGTGTTAGTGGACATGTACTGGTCCACGTAATCCCCTGCGTGGCAATTTGATTGGACGATAGCGCTTGACCTTGCCACCTCAGTTAAGTGAAACGGTGCGTTTCACTAACTGGCGCGCTCAGTTTGAATGGTTACACCATTCGATTCCTGGCCACAGCTTTTCCAAAATGTTTATTTCATATTATTTCCTTTTCTCCATGCCATTCATGTACTAGCTTCACATGTTTTTTTTTATTTTTTCATTCACTCCCAAAAATCATAACTAAATAAATATTCATCCAAATAATGTGAGAACTTTTGCATCTTGCTCCTTGTTGTTTCTAGTTTCTTATGAGTATTTTTCCAGAAATTGTGCACAGATGGGAATTAATTTTGCCTAGGGTTTGTATGCTTGTGTCATATTTTGTACCTTGCTTGCCATATGCTTTGTGAAATGATGAGTTTTAATCCAATGCTTCTGGAAATTTTCATGATGAAACTAGGTTCATTCCTTGACATTTTGGTGTTGATTTGGTATTTTTATCAATTATCATTTCTGATTTATGATTGTTCTAAGTTGGTGTGACAATTTGTGTCACACCTTTTGATGTTCATCTTATGCTATGTGTTTACCCTATCAAATGATGCTCAATTGTTCTGATTTTTTGCATGCTGATCATATGAGATGTCTTGAATATGTATGAATTTTTCCAGATTTTTGTGAATCATTTCTGATTTAATTGAGATTTATCTTTCTGGTTGATCACATGTGGACTTTAAAATTGTCTTGAACTTAGATTGATCATGAAATGCATTTGGTAAATGATATGAATGTGAGACTTTTTGCTATGTGTCAATAATTGTTTGAAGTTTCATCATGTCAAATTTCAGCTTCTGTTTTGAGCTTTGTTTTCAGGTTAAGAAGTACATGGCCATAAGAGGATTGATTCATTTGCTTGAATTGGATTATGTGGTTGATGTTGACTAATCTTGACTTGTTTTGTAGGTGGCTCTTAGCTCATTTGAGTTGAGCTTGTGTCTTGCACATTGTTGCATTGCTTGTTTGACTGTGTACTGTTGACTGTTGACTATGGATTGTCTGTTTGACTTTTTGAGTTGTGTACTGATTGGTTTGATGTTTCCACAGGTACATAAGTTGCTTAAGTTCACTTTGAACTTGCTTTTGCTTGGTTGCTTAACCAATTAGGTATAACCTCTCTTCTTCATGTAGTCTGGAAGACCTGGCCTGTTATGTGGTCAGGCACCTGTCTGAAGCCCTCCTTAAGAGGCGATGTTTTTGTGTGTTTATTTTTGTGCTAAGTGTCATACCCCAAAATTTGCCCGTTAATCTTGCAAGGCATTTTTCAAGGCACTCCAGCTCGTTTTTCAAGACATTGAGCTTAAAAGAAAAAAGACCCAGCTCACAGGTGGCCAAATCCAGAAAATGGCTCAAACTGGCATGCTCGCTAGGCGAGCAAATCCTTCGCCTAGCGAACCCTTTGCTACACCACTCGCCTAGCGAAGCGTGCGAATACCAGAAATTTTGGGCTTCATTCTGAGCCCATTAGGTCACAGAAATCATTATAAATACCAAGACCTCATTCAGAAAGGGGGGGAACGAAAAAAGGAGAAAAAGGACAGACAGAAAGGAGGAACAGCAAACCCTGGAGGCTAACCAAAAGAATTCAGAGCAACCCTAAAGGAAACCCTGAAGGAAACTCATCCGCACAAAGGTTACCTCCGCCCAACTCAATCCGGCACCAACCCTAAGAGTGATCTGCCAATTCAACGTTGCAATTCAATTGCAAACAGGTTTGCACTACCATTACCGCTTTATGCTCTCAATTTACATGTGATATTATGATTGAATTTATAAATATGTCTTAGATGTTGCATGTGGATTTAAGTATGGATATCTTGAATGTTTAACCATGTAATTTCTGTAATGGATGCCATAGGGTTTGGAGCTTTCTGGAATTGTACTGTTATTAAAACCAGAACCCGCAGCCGCTCGCTAGCACATCGCTAAGCGAGCATGTAGCGAGCATTCGCTAAGCCTTCGCTAGGCGAGGCAGGAGCGAACGTGACAGTCGCTGATTTTTCTATTCTGTTCTATGCTTATCTGATCTGTTTTATTCTAACCATGTGTTATTTTGCCTGACATTCCTACCGCTGTGTTTCTTTTATGGTGCAATTCTCGATTGCACCCTGATTTGGTATTCTGACCTGTTTGCTGAATTTTGTAAGGGTTCACATACTCCCGGAAAAAGTAGCTTGCTAGGTATTCCACTTTATTTGTGGGATACCCTTGTGGAGATTCATCCTAATTACCTAACTGATTGTAAAATATTGCCTTTGAATATGTGATTCATCCTAATTACCTAACTGATTGTAAAATGTTGCCTTTAAATACATGTGATCTTGGCCCTCTCTTTGTTGCCTTACGGTATTATGGTCATGTCCCGCGAAAGTGGGGATACACTTAGCAAAGACCCTTCGATTAAATCATCATGTCCCTATAAGATAAATCATAGTCCCTCGGATGTTGCCTTCGAATATATGATTTTGTCCCTCGATGGCCCGTCGTTGTAGCCTACGGTTAAATGATGATTGTCCCTTCGAATGCTAAGGTATCCTTACAAATGTTGCCTTCAATGACCAATCGATGACCCTACGATGTCCTTTTACATCCAAAAGATAAGACTACTTACTCCTCAATAGTAAGGACAGTTTACCCTCATAAAGATAGGAAATACCCATAAAGACCTCGGGTAGGTATAACTCTTAAATGCTTACTCACAACTTAAAATACTTTTCACACCTCACACCTTTCAAAACATCTTTTAGAAAATCATCACTTGGTATACATTCGTACTAGAATCATTGCCGAGTTATATTTTTCTAAACAACTTTCAAAGTTAAACGAGATAAACACTTTGTATACATTCATACAAGAATCATTACAAAGTTAAACTCTCTTTTCAAAACATTTTCTAAGCATTTCTCAAACACTTTTTCAAACAAGAAAAACATAAGTGATTAAGCAATTAAGAGCCCATGGATAACCATGGATACAAAGGGTGCTAACACCTTCCCTTTGTATAATATACCTCCCGAACCCAAAATCTAATCAAGGTCTTTCCTGTTCTTTTCCACCTTTCCTTATTGGATAAAAGAAAAGTCGGTGGCGACTCTTGCTATCCGCGATATTTGCTTTCCAAAGCAAAAACACACAAAGTCAGTTCACCGTATGACTGAACTGGCGACTCTACTGGGGACATTAAAAAGAGAGGTTACCTTAAAAAACAAGATCACTTATGTATTCGAATGATCTGATTTACTTTTAAGGGATTGCTTGGGTATTTTATGCTTGAGTGAAAGATCCTGCACCCGGATCTAGTGTACCTTAGGTAAGTAGCAAGAGATCATCGAGACTATCCGGCGTATACTGGAATGGTTAAAATGATGGCTACGGTTAATGTGACACTTTGGATGTCCTGATGTTCCTCATGTTTACTTGAGGAAAAATTTGGCGTCCGCGTGGTGTCATCAAAGCGTTAACCAAACCTTTAGAACCCTAATTGACTCATCCTAGCCATTAGAAAGTAGTGAGATAACTGACTTCGGTTCCGACTGGGGTTGGTTGAGGCTCGATACTACACTCTTTGAGATTGGACTTTAGGGAAGCTTTGGTCAACCGCTTGGTGTTGCACTGAAGTGGACTTAAGGAAAGGTCAATGATTTGAGATCCTTATAGAACCCGGTTACTATTCTAGGACAGGTTGAACCAACCAAACTTCAGTGGGGAGGGTACTTACCTATGGAACTCATGCAGGCCTTAAAACCTAGGAATGATTGTTGTGTGACTTGTGCTTGTTACTTATTTAACATCATAACATCATAACATCATAACATCATAACATCATGGCATTGTACTAACCATTTCAAGGACTTAGGGATTTAACGTTGCTCTGTTTTGTAAGGCTATGGCTCCCAGGAAGACCATCCGGATCAATTTTGTAGCCATCTCTCCTCAACTCAAGGATTTAGTGTCAGAACTTCCCGATCAGGCTCAGTTCATCAAGAAACATGGTTCTCTCCTCGATTTGGTTACCACTGGTTTCAAAGAAGATATGATGAGAGTCCTATTCCAGTTCTTCGATCCTAAACATCATTGCTTCACCTTCCCAGATTATCAGTTGGTACCCACATTAGAAGAGTTTTCCAGGCTGCTTGGGATACATATCCTTGATCAAATACCTTTCAGTGGTTTAGAAAAGATTCCGAAGTCTGAAAAAGTTGCCGCAGCTTTACACATGACAAAGTCCGACATTGAAACCAATTGGGTAACAAGAAGTGGAATTAAGGGTTTACTTGCCAAATTTCTGATAAATAAGGCCCGAGAATTCTTAAGAGTTATGGATGTCCATGCTTTCGAAGATGTCCTAGCATTACTAATCTATGGTTTGGTGTTATTTCCTAATCCAGACCAATTCATAGACATGAATGCTATTAAGATATTTCTCACTCATAACCCTGTGCCTACCTTGCTGGGAGACATTTTGCATTCCCTTCACACTCGTACTATGAAGAAGCAAGGGACTCTCATGTGCTGCATACCTTTATTATCTGGGTGGTTTATTTCGCACCTTCCTCAATCAGTCTTGAAAAATGAGCAAAATTTGAAATGGTCTCAAAGGATAATGTCGCTCTCCCATTCAGACATCCGTTGGTGTCCTCATCTCAAAGAAAATGTTATCATCATTGACCGTTGTGGAGAATTCTCTAATGTACCACTCATGGGGATAAGAGGAGGTATTACTTATAATCCTGCTTTAGCCCTACGTCAGTTTGGTTGTGCTCGAAGAGATGGTCCACATGAAATAATTATCCAAGGCACGGTGTTTGAATATGACAACGATTCCCAAGGTCTCCGTCAAAGGTTTGTAGGAGCTTGGGGCATGGTGAAAAGAAGCACTTTAGGAAAAAAAAACTCTATTCCTATGGAACCTTATCTCAGATGGGTACGCGTCAGAGCTCGTGAACTTGTCATGCCATATCTTGCAGTCGGACCGCTGATTGTTGAACCAGAAGTTGAAGGAGGTACTCCTCAGATCATTCCTTATCCAGATATGCCTACCAATGTTGAAGAATTAAATAAATCCTGGATCCAGTTGAGAGAGGAAAGGGATACTTTTGAAGCTCAGTTCTGTGCTGAAAGGAAGAAAGTGTTAGAGCTCACCAGCCAGCTTAATGAGGAACGAAGACTTAACGCATATCTTCGCCCAAAAAGAAGCCGCCCCTGGGAGACTTGAGATTTTATTGTATTTTATTATTTATTGTAATGAATATTGACTAAAAATTATTAATACAAGTTTCCTTTTTGTTGGTTTACGCAAAGTTAAATTCCAAAAGTCCTTGAAAACATTTCATACATTGCATAGCATAACATAACATTGCATAACAGGTATTCTAAAGGATCAATGTTCTCACGGTCTTCCTATTGCAAACAGAAAAATGGCCCTCGAACAAACTGTCAAAGATATCCAGGCTCAAAATGCTCAATTCCAGGAGTTGATCCTGAACTTATCCAAGGGGCAGGAGGAACTGAAGGCTCTCTTGCTCGAGAAGAAGAAAGACAAGAAACCTGTGAGTTACATTAACCCGGGGAGAAGGCTTAAAGGACAGGCTGCAAGAGTCAAGATTAGACTTCCGAAGGATCAAGAAGAGGAGACAGAAAATGATTCGGAAGATGAGGATGCTGATCCTTTCAACCACGAGGACGGCGATGAAGGTTATGAAGATGAACAGTACTCTCCAAAAGATGATAAATACAAGTTGCTGGAAGAATGTATGCTAGCTATGGAGGGTCAGAAGGCGCCCGGTCTGGATTTCGAAAGCTTGGGGCTGGTCTCTGATGTGGTCATTCCTCGCAAATTCAAGATTCCCGCTTTCACTAAGTATGATGGTGCGTCTTGTCCTCAGATGCATCTGAGAGCTTATGTGAGAAAGATTCAGCCGTATACCACTGATAGGAAGCTGTGGATCCATTTCTTCCAAGAGAGTCTGTCTGGCACACAGTTGGAGTGGTATTATCAGCTCGAGAGCTCTAACATCCGCACCTGGACTAATTTAGCGACAGCTTTCTACAAGCACTACCAGTATAATTCTGAATTGGCGCCTACTCGGCTACAGTTGCAGAATATGACTATGGGATCTAAAGAAGGCTTCAAAGAATATGCTCAAAAATGGAGAGATTTGGCTGGCAGAGTCAAACCCCCTATGACTGACCGAGAATTAGTGGACATGTTCATGGGTACACTGACTGGCCCATTCTACAACCACCTATTGGGAAGTTCCTCATCGGGTTTCACTGAACTCATATTGACAGGTGAACGTGTTGAAAGCGGCATTCGAAGTGGAAAGATACAGGCAGCTACCTCTGCAAGCACCAAAAAGTCCTACCAGGGGAGGAACGAGTCAAATGCTGTGTACCACCAAAGGGGTCATAACAAGAAAAATCGTGACCATACTATTGGAGCAGTTACAATCGCAGCACCGCCATCTCAAAACTTCCAACACAGACAAGACAGACCAAGAAGGCAGTTTACCAAGATCAATATGACGTTAGCACAAGCACTGCAGGGTATGCTAAAAGCAAATTTGATTACCCTCAGAGATCCTCCTGCGAATCCCAACACTACTTCTCCTCGTTATAATCCCAATGCCAGGTGTGCATATCACTCCGATAGCCCTGGGCATGATACAAACGATTGTTGGTTGTTGAAGAATAAGATTCAGGATATGATCGACGCTGGAGAATTTGAATTTGATCCTCCAAAGACTCCCAATGTCATCACTGCACCTATGCCTAATCATGACAAGACTGTTAATGTTGTGGATGACAATTCTCACATTACTAATGTGGCTGACTTAGCATCTCCTCTCCTGATCATCAAGAGGAATTTATTGCAAGCTGGTTTATTTCTAGGTTGTGCTGAAAATTGCGATCTCTGTATACTCCGACCCAATGAGTGCTTGAAGTTGAGGAATGGTATTCAACGACTGATGGATGATCGTACAATTCTCTTTGAAAAGATTCTTAAGGTGGAAAACCCTGTTGAAGAAATATCTGTGATTGCTAGGTCCAAAGTTCCAGTGAAGATTACCGCTACTAGAGTACCGATGAAGATTACTGCTGAGCCCAAGGTAGCTCCCCTAATCATTACTGCACCTGGCCCAGTACCGTATTCCTCAAGCAAAGCCATTCCGTGGAATTATGGAGGTGATGTTTACATCCACGGCGTAAAGCAAGTTGATAATTCTGCTAATCCTAATGACATTGATGGGACTAGTAAAATTACTCGAAGTGGAAGGATCTTCTCTCCAGAAATCTCACCTCCCGCCCCTGAAACTCGAGGAAAGGAACCAGTAACCAATCCTTCTCAGTCAAGGACACCGGTCGAAGTTACTACCGAAGATGTTGCCAAACGGGAAATGGAAGAAATGCTGAAAATCATCCGCAAGAGTGATTTTGATGTGGTAGAACAGTTGGGGCATACTCCGTCTAAAATTTCGATGTTATCCTTGTTGTTATCTTCTGAATCTCATGCCGATGCATTGATAAAATTCCTGAAGACCGCTCATGTACCTCAGGAGACATCTGTCGATCAGTTCAAAAACTATGTTGCTAACCTGACTGTTGAGAATGGCCTAGGTTTTTCCGATGCTGACCTGACACCAGCAGGAAAGAATCATAACAAAGCTCTGCACATCTCCATTGAGTGTAAGGGGATCACCTTGGCTCATGTGTTGATCGATAATGGCTCTTCTTTGAATGTGCTACCGAAAGCTGTACTCGATAAGCTTGACTGTAAAAGCATTTAACTGAAGCCTAATGACGTTGTGGTGCGTGCTTACGATGGTGCGAAGAGTGTTGTCCATGGTGAAGTGGTTCTCCCTATCAAGATAGGACCTCAAGTCTTCAACACTACCTTTCACGTAATGAACATTCGTCCTGCCTATTCCTGCTTACTGGGACGCCCTTGGATTCATGGGGCAAGTGTTGTAGCTTCGTCTCTCCATCAAAAGCTGAGGTATCCAATAGAGGGTAAGATCGTCACTGTGTGTGGGGAAGAAGAGTATATTGTTAGTAGTGTGCATACCTTCAGATACGTCGAGATGGATGGTGAATTCTTTGAGACTCCTTCTCAGTCATTTGAAGTAGTTCCTCCGACTAGTCCTGTCCTTAAGCCAACTTCCCGTGTGCCTAAGGTTATTCGTGCTCCTCCTGCTATGATTTCTCTGAAAGATGCTCAAGCTGTGGTTGAAGATGGTGGTCGTACTGGCTGGGGTCAACTGATCAATGTACCGTACAAGTCTGATAGATTTGGCCTGGGGTTTAGCTCTGAAAACATAGTCAAAGATCAGATTAATGTTGTAGAAGATGCTGATAGCGATTGCGACCTGGATAGCTGGATTTTCCCAACAATTGGTGACGAACTCAATAATTGGAAGGCTGAAGACACTATCTCGATTTCCTTTAGTCAGGAGTAATCGTTATTGTCTATTTTAGTGTTGCAAATTTTTAAATTTTTACGATTGAACTTCTTAACGCATTGTGCCTATGCCCGGGGCACAATAGCTAATTTGTTAAGGGTTTTGTCATTTTCATAAGCATATTCACATTCAATAAATTAATGGACGTTTTGCATTCAAATATTGCGCTCTTTATCTTTCCTGTCATCTTTCAGACAAGCTATGTTTTCTTACACACACTCACGTAACAAATTGCAGATCCATATCCACTCTGGATCCTGTTGATAATAATTCTGCTACTGTTCATTATGACTTTGAAAATCCGATCTACCAAGCCGAGGATGGAAGTGAGGAAGATTGTGAAGTACCTGAAGAGCTTGCCAGACTGGTACTGCAAGAAGAAAAGACCATACAGCCGCATGAGGAATCAATCGAAATTGTAAATCTGGGTACTGAAGTAGACAAGAAAGAAGTCAAAATAGGAGCAGGCTTGGAAAACAACGTCAAAGAAAGATTGATTCAGATGTTACATGACTATATAGAGATTTTTGCTTGGTCTTATGAAGACATGCCAGGACTGGATACTGACATAGTAGTGCATCGTTTGCCAATGAAGGAAGATTGTCGTCCTGTTAAGCAAAAGGTTCGTCGCATGCGTCCTGAAATGTCTGAGAAAATCAAAACCGAGGTTATGAAACAATTTGATGCAGGTTTTCTGGCTGTTACTTCTTATCCTCAATGGGTTGCTAATGTGGTACCAGTGCCAAAGAAGGATGGTAAGGTGCGAATGTGTGTAGATTACAGAGATTTGAATAAAGCGAGTCCCAAGGATGACTTTCCACTTCCGCACATTGATGTTCTGGTAGATAACACCGCTCAACACAAGGTATTCTCATTCATGGATGGATTCTCGGGTTATAACCAGATTAAGATGGCACCTGAGGACATGGAGAAAACTACATTTGTGACACAATGGGGCACTTTCTGTTATAAAGTAATGCCATTCGGTTTAAAGAATGCAGGGGCAACGTACCAGCGTGCTAGTGTGGTTATGTTCCATGATATGATCCATCATGAAATAGAGGTATATGTGGATGACATGATAGCCAAATCTCATACTGAAGAAGAACATCTCGATCATTTATACAAACTGTTTGAGAGGTTGAAGAAATACAAGTTGAGATTGAACCCGAACAAATGCACCTTTGGAGTAAGATCCGGTAAACTCTTGGGCTTTGTTGTCAGTAGTAAAGGAATTGAGGTTGACCCGGCTAAGGTGAGAGCTATTCAAGAAATGCCAGTTCCTCGTACAGATAAAGAAGTCAGAGGTTTCTTGGGACGTTTGAATTACATTGCCCGATTTATCTCCCATTTGACTGCTACCTGCAAACCCATCTTCAAATTACTGAGAAAGAATCAAGAGATGATATGGAATGATGAATGTCAAGAAGCTTTTGACAAAATCAAGAAGTATCTCCAAGAACCTCCGATTTTGATGCCCCCAGTTGAAGGAAGACCTCTAATCATGTATTTGACCGTGTTAGAAAGTTCAATGGGGTGTGTGTTGGGGCAACATGACGAGTCTGGTCGAAAAGAGCACGCCATATAATACCTTAGCAAAAAGTTTACCGACTGTGAAACAAGATACTCACTGCTTGAGAAAACTTATTGTGCTTTGGCTTGGGCTGCTTGCCGACTAAGACAGTATATGTTGAATCATACCACTTTATTGATTTCTAAGATGGATCCTATCAAATATATATTTGAGAAACCTGCCCTCTCCGGAAGAATAGCAAGGTGGAAGATGATTTTAACAGAGTATGATATCCAATACACTACTCAGAAAGCAATCAAAGGAAGCGTGTTAGCCGATCATTTGGCTCATCAAGCAGTTGATGATTACCAATCTATGAATTTTGAGTTCCCAGATGAGGATGTCATGCTTGTTACTGATTATGAAGAATCTGGACCGGATGAAGGACCCGAACTGGGATCCCGATGGACTATGGTTTTTGATGGATCTTCTAACGCATTGGGCAATGGTGTTGGTGTTGTAATCATTTCCCCCAAGGGTTGCCATACGCCTTTCACTGCTAGACTATGTTTTGATTGTATCAACAATATGGCTGAGTATGAAGCATGTATTTTGGGACTCAAGGCTGCCATGGACCTGAGAATCAAGTTTTTGAGTGTGTACGGAGACTCAGCCTTAGTAATCAGTCAGATCAAAGGAGAATGGGAAACTAAACATCCGAATCTCATCCCTTATCGAGAACGGGTGTTGACGTTAATCCCATACTTTGAAAAGATTACATTCGAGCATATTCCACGAGAAGAGAATCAGTTGGCAGACGCATTGGCTACCATGTCATCTATGTTCAGAGTCAGATGGGACAATGAAGCTCCCATGATCACCATTGAACGATTAGATGAACCAGCATACTGTTATGAACTTAATGCTGATGAAGTAGAAGAGAAACCTTGGTTCCACGAAGTAAAAAGATATTTAGAAGCTCAGGAATACCCTGAAGGGGCATCCATCAACGACAGAAAATTTCTGAGGAAGTTCTCCGCTAAATTCTTTTTGAGTAACGGGGTATTATACAAACGTAACCATGATTCGACTTTGCTTCGCTGTGTGGACAAAAAAGAAGCAGAAAAGATCATGGAAGACATGCATGACGGTATCTTTGGGACTCACTCTAGTGGACATACGATGGCCAAGAAGATTCTGAGATCAGGGTATTATTGGTCTACCATGGAAGCTGATTGCCACCATCACTCCAGAACTTGTCACAAGTGCCAGATCTATGCGGATAAAGTACATGTGCCTCCTGCTCCATTGAACGTGTTGACAGCACCTTGGCCCTTTGCCATGTGGGGCATTGATATGATTGGAGAGATTAAACCTACTGCTTCTAATGGACATCGTTTCATCCTTGTTGCTATTGATTACTTTACAAAGTGGGTAGAGGCAGCCTCATTTGCTTCTGTCACCAAGAATGCGGTGGCATGATTCATCAAGAATAATCTCATTTGTCGCTACGGCATCCCTGAAAGAGTTATCACTGACAATGGCACTAATTTGAACAACAAGATGATTACTGAACTCTGCACGCAGTTCAAGAAAAACACCATAACTCTTCTACGTACCGGCCAAAGATGAATGGCTCCGTAGAAGCTGCTAATAAAAATATTAAAAAGATTATACAAAAGATGACAGTAACATACAAAGACTGGCATGAGATGTTACCGTTTGCTCTTCATGGTTATCGCACTTCAGTACGCACTTCGACAGGGGCAACTCCCTTCTCTTTAGTCTACGGAATGGAAGCCGTTTTACCAGTGGAAGTTCAGATTCCCTCTCTAAGAATCATGAAAGAGGCAGACTTAGATGAGGATGAATGGATTCAGACTCGACTCGATCAGATAAATTTGATTGATGAGAAGAGACTCGCGGCTGTTTGTCATGGGCAGATATATCAGAAGCGCATGACCCAGGCATTTAACAAAAAGGTCAAAAGACAGGTGTATCAAGTTGGCAACTTGGTAATAAAGCGTATCATTCTACCACAAGGTGATCCCAGAGGCAAATGGACTCCCACATACGAAGGGCCATTTGCAGTTAAGAAGGCATTCTCTGGTGGAGCCATGATGCTCACTACAATGGATGGCGAAGACTTCCCACATCCCGTGAACGCGGACATAGTTAAAAAATACTATGCATAAAAGAGACCCACTAGGTCGACGTATCTAGGCAAAAGTAAGGGCATCCCGGCGAACCAAAAGGGTTCGGGCAAAAATTAGGGATAAACATAAAAAAAAATGTACACCCGACAAGTCGAAAACCTGAAAAGGCGGCTTGGGCAAAAAAGGGTATCCTGGTGGACTGAAAACCTGAAAAGGCGGTCCAGGCAAAAATTAGGGATTAAAAGCGTATGACTATGTCCCGTTCTCAGTCCGCTTCACCCAAGCCAAAGGGACCAAACAAGCCAATCACTTCTATCCGACAGTAGGAGATGAGATGCTTGAAGACATAATGACAGTGGCAGAATTAAAATCAATAGGACTTTTTCTTCATAGCTTTTCTTTGTTGTCTCGACGATTTCCTCTTACTAGGATTTCTGTCTCCTTGTGCTCAAATTGCCTGTTTATAGGCCTTCTTTCAAAATCAATACAATGTTATTTCCAAAAAGATGCTTTTGTTTTACTTTTTCTGTTTTGTTTGCATAAACGTCCATTGATTTAATTTGAATTAATATATGCATTTGAATATGATCGATGTTTACCAAAATGCATGCATAAAATAGAAATAGCGATTACTACAAGACTTCAAGATCAAGGAAAGGTCTAACCATGCTTTCCAATGAATCCGTTGCCAATTCTATTCCCCAGCAAAGCCAGTTATTCCCCAGAAAAATTGGCATTACTAGACAGACTGGTCATCTCTTCCATCCCCAGTCAGGCTTCTGTTGAAGTATTTCTACCATCAAACAGAAATCAAATACCCCCAGTTGAGAAAGGGTCATCAACACAAATGCCTCTGACCGGAATCTCGGGATTTATTTTCCCCTGGCAGAACTTCTCAGACGCACAATTCATTCATTACATCATTTGCACAGCATACGCATGCATACAATGTTCGCAAGCATAAAACATCTCATGCATCATGACATGGCATGAAGCTAACTTTTCTTTTCAGGTCAACTATCCTCCTGATATAGTCAAAGTAAAAGGTTCAGTCAGGCAGACACCTTTATCAATTACATTCAAGATCCAGATACATCTTTCAGATATATTCCATATAAACATTCATTCTGGCAAGCATTCTGACATTCTCCTAATGATGGCATCTTTAAGCCCATCCCAGACATTTACTGCAAATACAGCGTATACAAATACTATCAGATATAGCCTAACGTACGGTTCATTCTGATTCAGCCCAACATATGATTTCTTCAACTACTCCAATACGGTCTAACGTACGACCCATTTGGATCTTCATTTCCTCAGATACTACCTAGCGTATGGTACATTCCGGGGTGTAGTCTAGCGTACGACTACTTTCTTCAGATACAGCCTAACGTACGGCTCATTCTGCAACTCTAATACGGTCTAGCGTACGACCCATTTGGATCTTCATTCCTCAGATACTAACTAGCGTACGGTACATTCCGGGGTGTAGTCTAGCGTACGACTACTTTCTTCAGATACCACCTAACGTACGGCTCACTCTGCAACTCAGATACGATCTAACGTACGATCCATTCTGATCTTCAACTCAGATACGATCTAGCGTACAATCCATTCTGATCCTTCATCCCCAGCGAAGTCACCCGCCTAATGGATAACTCATTCTGCTACTCAGATACGATCTAGCGTACGATCCGTTCTGATCTTTTACCTCTCCAGAGGCAGCCAAATAGACGGTTCATTCGGCAATTCAGATACGGTCTGGTGTATGGTCCATTCTGATCCTTTATCCCCAGCAGCGTATGATCCATTATGATCTTTCATCATCAAACTTCCTGGATGGCATCTTTAAGCCCATCTCCATCAGGAATAACTTTTGATTAACAAGTGCAAATTTTTGGGGCATTCTAGTGTTCAATAATCTTCCAACTCCAGACCACGAATGGCGTACATACCATTCTAACTCTCTCGGTTCAAGAATATTGAACAGGGGCAGCTCTCATACCCCAAAATTTGCCCGTTAATCTTGCAAGGCATTTTTCAAGGCACTCCAGCTCGTTTTTCAAGACATTGAGCTTAAAAGAAAAAAGACCCAGCTCACAGGTGGCCAAATCCAGAAAATGGCTCAAACTGGCATGCTCGCTAGGCGAGCAAATCCTTCGCCTAGCGAACCCTTCGCTACACCACTCGCCTAGCGAAGCGTGCGAATACCAGAAATTTTGGGCTTCATTCTGAGCCCATTAGGTCACAGAAATCATTATAAATACCAAGACCTCATTCAGAAAGGGGGGGAACGAAAAAATGAGAAAAAGGACAGACAGAAAGGAGGAACAGCAAACCCTGGAGGCTAACCAAAAGAATTCAGAGCAACCCTAAAGGAAACCCTGAAGGAAACTCATCCGCACAAAGGTTACCTCCGTCCAACTCAATCTGGCACCAACCCTAAGAGTGATATGCCAATTCAACGTTGCAATTCAATTGCAAACAGGTTTGCACTACCATTACCGCTTTATGCTCTCAATTTACATGTGATATTATGATTGAATTTATAAATATGTCTTAGATGTTGCATGTGGATTTAAGTATGGATATCTTGAATGTTTAACCATGTAATTTATGTAATGGATGCCATAGGGTTTGGAGCTTTCTGGAATTGTACTGTTATTAAAACCAGAACCCGCAGCCGCTCGCTAGCACATCGCTAAGCGAGCATGTAGCGAGCATTCGCTAAGCCTTCGCTAGGAGAGGCAGGAGCGAACGTGACAGTCGCTGATTTTTCTGTTCTGTTCTATGCTTATCTGATCTGTTTTATTCTAACCATGTGTTATTTTGCCTGACATTCCTACCGCTGTGTTTCTTTTATGGTGCAATTCTCGATTGCACCCTGATTTGGTATTCTGACCTGTTTGCTGAATTTTGTAAGGGTTCACACACTCCCGGAAAAGGTAGCTTGCTAGGTATTCCACTTTATTTGTGGGATACCCTTGTGGAGATTCATCCTAATTACCTAACTGATTGTAAAATATTGCCTTTGAATATGTGATTCATCCTAATTACCTAACTGATTGTAAAATGTTGCCTTTAAATACATGTGATCTTGGCCCTCTCTTTGTTGCCTTACGGTATTACGGTCATGTCCCGCGAAAGTGGGGATACACTTAGCAAAGACCCTTCGATTAAATCATCATGTCCCTATAAGATAAATCATAGTCCCTCGGATGTTGCCTTCGAATATATGATTTTGTCCCTCGATGGCCCGTCGTTGTAGCCTACGGTTAAATGATGATTGTCCCTTCGAATGCTAAGGTATCCTTACAAATGTTGCCTTCAATGACCAATCGATGATCCTACGATGTCCCTTTACATCCAAAAGATAAGACTACTTACTCCTCAATAGTAAGGACAGTTTACCCTCATAAGGATAGGAAATACCCATAAAGACCTCGGGTAGGTATAACTCTTAAATGCTTACTCACAACTTAAAATACTTTTCACACCTCACACCTTTCAAAACATCTTTTAGAAAATCATCACTTGGTATACATTCGTACTAGAATCATTGCCGAGTTATATTTTTCTAAACAACTTTCAAAGTTAAACGAGATAAACACTTTGTATACATTCATACTAGAATCATTACAAAGTTAAACTCTCTTTTCAAAACATTTTCTAAGCATTTCTCAAACATTTTTTCAAACAAGAAAAACATAAGTGATTAAGCAATTAAGAGCCCATGGATAACCATGGATACAAAGGGTGCTAACACCTTCCCTTTGTATAATATACCTCCCGAACCCAAAATCTAATCAAGGTCTTTCCTGTTCTTTTCCACCTTTCCTTATTGGATAAAAGAAAAGTCGGTGGCGACTCTTGCTATCCGCGACATTTGCTTTCCAAAGCAAAAACACACAAAGTCAGTTCACCGTATGACACTAAGCATGAAAAGTCCTTTGATAAGGCAATTGGCAGACAAAAGAGATGTGTAGTCCATCTCCTGCTACTCAGTGTGTCAATCATCTTGCTCACACCACATGTGTTGATGCCTAGTGAGTAAAAGCCCAAGATCTTATAGATTCTAATCCTTGTGGAGAAGAGTTCCTACTTTCTGAACTCCCACACCTTCTATTATTCAAAGCTCTCCCTGACCAGGGATAAGAGCTGTGAGGCACACCCCTCACCTCCCATTTCATCTGCTTCACCCTAACTCTCAATGTTAGGGTTAAGAGCTAACTTCACCCTGATACAGTGGCTTGTTTGTCGAGGTTGACATGACCCCTTGACTAAAGCCTAACCCTGTGTGAGCCCACTTTGTTTGTATATAGTGTGTGCTAATTGTGTGTATGCTTGCTCTTGTGTTTGCCTGTGCTGTTTAAGATAGCTTGCTCCCTGTGCAAGTTAGTTAGAAACCTTAACCTAGGACCATGGTGAATTTGCATGATAACTATTAGGCTCGAGTTAGTCTCCCTTCTAGTATGTCATTTCCCAGTCTCTGGTTAGGTTAGCAGTTCTTTCCCTGCGTAGGGGAACTACGTCGCCCTGATCCTCATACCAGATGAGGTACGTAGGCAGGAGATGAGCTGATCTCTCCGGGCGCCCTTTTTCTTTTGCAACCCCTTTGTGTGTGGAGACTGACGTAAGTCCAGTGATTGGCAGTTGGTTTCCTGTGTCTTGTTTGCTTGTTCGAGTCTGACGTAAGTCCAGCGATTGGCAGTTGGTTTCCTGTGTGTGTTTGTTGGTTCGGAGTCTGATGTAAGTCCAGCGATTGGCATTCGGTCTCCATGTTTGCCTGTTTTGTGTGGAGTCTGACGTAAGTCCATCGATTGGCAGTCGGTTTCCTGTGTGGTTTTATTTGGCGTGCGTTAGCCGAGCTACGAGTGCTCTGATTCTTCTCTGGTTAGAGAAGATACGTATGCATAGGATGTGATATCCTAGCGAGCACGTTTCCCCTGTCCCAAACTACGTCGACTCTGATGTCTGTACTTGGCAGACTACGTAGGCCCAGGATGTGATATCCTGTCGAGTCCGGTTTCTCTTGTTCATCTGTGTTTGTTTCCAGCCTTGTGCAGTGTTTGAGCAGTTTCTAGCAACCTTTTTCCTTCCTTTTGTGCGTGGATCTCGTCGAGTACGACGGATGCGTAGGGGTGCTAATACCTTCCCTTCGCATAACGGACTCCCGATCCCATTTCTCTCTGGTCGCGAGACCATGTCTTTTCCAGGTTTACTTCGAGCGTTTCCTTTCCCTCTTTTGGGATAAATAACGCACGGTGGCGGCTCTGTTGTTTCTTTTTCCCGCCGGTTTTTTGCGTAATGCGACAGCTGGCGACTCTGCTGGGGAAAATAGAGAGAAGTTGACCTCTTGCTGGTCCATCTTCCCTAAGCGAGTCTCTCCTAGCGCTCTCTAGGATAGGGTTTGGTTGCTTTTGCTGTTTTATTTATTGCATTTATGATTATTATGTTGTATATATTTGCATAAATGTCTGCATGCATCATACTATCATTGTGTTGTCTTCTGTACAGGTGGTTCCTCTGATTTGGGGTGGGTGTTCTGAGTGGGGCTAAAACCCAGGTCCGAGTATACACCTAGGATTAGTGTGGTCTCATGTTGCCTCTCATGTTAGGTCAACATGTTTTTGGCGACGTGACATACCACAAGCCTGACGAGGTTTATTTGAGAGTGCTCTTCCTTTGTGGAGTATCCACTTTGGTTGATTCACCTCATCTGAGCTGTTGACTTCGGTGACCGTTCATTCCCGGATCTTTGGTTTAGACGATCTTAAGAGAGCTGCAACGGCACACCCGAAAGGGCAAACCCGTTGAGTATCTTTGTCCGATTGTCGAGACCATTGTCCGCCTTAGGATGACCTTGTTAGAATTCACCTGTGAGGGGAGGGTTTGATTCTTGCAAGTGCAGTTTCTGCCAGTGATGCTGTGTTGGTGATCTTAAGCCGGATTTATGGATCTTTATTTCTGGACGCCGGAGGTTTGACCCTGGTATGGATCAGAGGGTTCCGTTTATTTCGGATCCCTGGGCTGAATTAAGGGTACTTGCTCAGATGGTGACTTGGTTCAGAAGTATGGGTTCAGATGACTTTGGGTTTCAGATGATTTATGATTCCGAGTTCAGGTCGAAACTTTGATCCTGTGCCGTGTGATATTCAGCCGACCAGTCATGGCTCCATCATTTGCATCATAACATGTTTAATTTCGAAGAAAAATAATAATGATAATGCATAGAAAAAGAAAAGTTAACCTGCATACGCATCACACACATCATACCCATATCATATTGCATAACAGGTGTTCTCGTTCGCGACTTCTCACTCTGGTTCCTGTGTCAGGAAGGATAGCTGATCGAAGACCGCATCGTTACTCAACCAGACTTAATCAACAGAGAAGTATGGATCAAGTTCAGACGGAATTGGCTGAGATGAGGGCAAACATGGCCCAGTTTATGACGATGATGCAGGGGGTAGCGCAAGGTCAGGAGGAGCTTCGAGCCTTGGTTCAGAGACAGGAAGCTATACTTCCGCCGTCCAACCGTGCTTCACCAGTGGGTGTGCCCGTTCATGAGAATATTGCTGCTGCTGCTCCCGCCAACGACTATGCCGTGGGTGATGAATTGAGGGGTATCAGAATCAATGGACAACCTCTTGCTGCAGAGACTGTTAATGCCAGAGCTACCCGGGCCCCTGTTCGTCATCCTGCTCCGATTGTTGATAGACAAGAGGACATGTTTACTTTGCTTAGTGAAGATGATGAAGTGGTTGGAAGAGTTAAGGATAGGGACCGTAAAGTTGACGCCCTTGCTGAGAAAATCAGAGCAATGGAATGTCAGAATTCCCTGGGTTTTGACGTGACCAACATGGGTTTGGTTGAAGGGTTGAGGATTCCATACAAATTCAAAGCACCCTCATTTGACAAATACAACGGTACTTCTTGTCCTCGCACTCATGTGCAGGCATATTATCGGAAAATCTCTGCTTACACCGATGACGAGAAAATATGGATGTATTTCTTCCAGGATAGCTTATCTAGAGCTTCCTTGGATTGGTACATGGAACTGAAGAGAGATTCTATCCGCTGCTGGAGGGATCTGGGTGAGGCCTTCTTGAGGCAGTACAAACACAATATGGACATGGCGCCGAGCCGGACTCAGCTGCAGAGTCTTTTTCAAAAATCTGGAGAGAGCTTCAAGGAGTACGCCCAGAGGTGGCGTGAATTGGCTGCAAGAGTATAACCCCCTATGCTGGAGAGGGAGTTAACTGACATGTTTATTGGTACTCTACAAGGTGTTTTCATGGACCGGATGGGAAGCTGCCCATTCGGTAGTTTTTCAGATGTGGTAATATGTGGGGAGAGGACAGAAAGTTTGATCAAATCCGGGAAAATTCAGGATGTGGGTTCCTCGTCTTCGAAGAAACCGTTTGCTGGGGCATCTCGTCGGAGAGAGGGTGAAGCCAGTGCTGTGCAACATGGTAGAAGGAATGTAAACAGAAATCAGTATCGCCAGGTTGCTGCTGTGACAATTCCAGCACCTCAATCTCGTCAACCTCAGCAACAACAGAGAGTTCAACAACAACCGCAACAACAACAACAACAGCAATGTCCATATCAGCCTAGACAGAGGATGCCTGATCGGCGTTTTGATCCTTTACCGATGACCTATGATGAGTTGCTACCGGAGTTGCTCAGATTGGGATTCGTGGAGTTGCGTACCATGGCACCGTTGACAAAGATACCACCTGGGTATGATGCCAACGTGCGGTGTGATTTCCATTCTGGTGCACCGGGACACCACATTGAGAACTGCAGGGCTTTTCATCATAAAGTCCAGGACCTAATTGACGCTAAAACTATCAATTTTGCTCCTGTGCCAAATGTTGTAAATAACCCTATGCCTCCGTATGGTGCACACCGAGTGAACAGTATTGAGGGGGTAGAAGCTGAAGATCTGGTGGTCAGCGCGGATGAAGTTCAGACTCCGCTGTCGGTTGTAAAGACTCAGTTGTTGAATGGAGGTGTATACCCGGGCTGTGATCAAGTTTGTGTTGTTTGTGCTGAATCTGAGAATGGTTGTGATCAGTTGAGGGCTGGTATCCAGGGTTTGATGGATGAGGGTTGTTTGCAGTTCAGTCGGGCCGTTAAAGATCGTGGGATGGTGTCAACTGTCACTATCTACTTCAAACCGTTCGAGGGACGTGGCCAAAGGGTTGTTAATGCGCCTGCGGCTAGTGGTACTCCTGTTACCATTTCTGCACCAGTTACCGTCGGTAATCCAACTACCATTGTTGCTCCGGTCAGAAGGTTTGTTGACAGTAGGGTTGTGCCGTGGAAATATGACAACGCTTACCGCAGTAATCGAAGGGCTGAGAGTCAGGTCAGGCCGGTGAATCAGTCTCCTGTGACTATCAGTGTTGGTGGACCAGGAGGTTTTACCAGAAGTGGACGTCTGTTTGCTCCGCAACCGTTAAGAGATAACGATGCCGAGGATCTCGCCAAGGCTAAGGGTAAACAGGCTGTGGTTGATGAAGAATCTGCTCAGAAGGAGGCGCCTGAGGGTTCATTTGAGAAGGACGTGGAGGAGTTTATGAAGATAATCAAGAAGAGTGACTACAAAATTGTAGATCAGCTGAATCAGACTCTGTCCAAAATTTCAATACTCTCTTTGCTTCTGTGCTCTGAGGCACATCGTAATGCCTTGTTGAAGATGCTGAATCTGGCTTACGTACCTCAAGAGATTTCTATCAACCAGTTGGAGGGAGTAATTGCCAATGTGAGCACCAGGCATGGGTTGGGGTTCACCGATTTAGACTTGACGCCTGAGGGTCGTAACCATAACAAGGCCTTGCATATCACCATGGAGTGCAAGGGTGCTGTGTTGTCTCATGTGCTGGTAGACACCGGCTCGTCGCTGAACATGTTGCCGAAGCAGATTCTGAAAAAGATTGATGTGGAAGGAGTTATCCTCACTCCGAGTGACCTGATTGTGCGTGCATTTGACAGATCCAAACGTTCTGTTTTTGGTGAAGTCACCTTGCCAGTGAAGATAGGTCCGGAGGCTTTCGACATTGTCTTCTATGTGATGGACATCCAGCCTGAAGGTGAGAAAAACAAGAAAGGGGGGGTTTGAATTGTTTGGAAAAATAAGCGCTTTTCAAAAAGAAAATCACACAAGGATTTTATACTGGTTCGCTTATAACACAAAGCTACTCCAGTCCACCCGGCCAAGGTGATTTCGCCTTCAACAAGGACTTAATCCACTAATCTTGAAAGATTACAAACAACGTCTAAGATACAAAATCTCTTAGCCCTCTCAAGTATACAGACTACACAGAGTCACTTGAGGAAATCAACAAACAATAGAAGAAGGATTTATGTAAACTAGAGTGCTTCTAAGAAAGCAAGTATTACAAAATTAAGAACAAGAGTTTTTCACGTAATAAGCAAAAGCTTCGTGAAGATAGAGAGCAAGAGTGTTTTTCTTGTTGATGTTTCAGTATGATTTTTCCTCGTATATGTGTGTTACTGAAAATTGATTTTCAATCCTTTATATAGATCAATTGAAGTAGTAGTTGAAACTGGTGGATATTGAGATGAAGTTACGCCATCACATAATTAGCTAATGCAGGATGACTTTTTCTTCTTGAAATGACTACTTACCACAAGTAGTATTTTCTTTATTGAGATTGGAGATTAACGTCTCTTTCTCAATTAGGAAATCCATTTGAAAATCTTTACTTGTCTTCAACGTTACTCTTTCATGATTAGCAAATCCATAATCAGAGTATTTGTGTTTCTGGAGAACCTTGGTATCTTGCTTCTGATGTTGATCTAAATAGATTCTTCAGAGGGCGTTGTTCAGAGTCAGAGGTTCTAGGACTTTCTTCTTGTTCAGACGCTTCTGATACTTGTTGTTTAGTTCAGAGTTTGACTTTCTTGAACTTGTTTCTACTTCTGAGCTTCTGATCATTTGATAATATGCTTCTGATCTGGTATTGTATCTGATGATGTCATCAGAGTCCTGCACACTTAGAAACTTTTCGTTAGGGTGCCATTTTTGGTTTCATCCTTTGTTATCATCAAAATCAAGGAATCTGTTGTATCACAATTTTTGTTCTTACAATCTCCCCCTTTTTGATGATGACAAAACAACTTTAATTAGCAGATGAAACATGAATAAAAATAGATCAGATAGACAGAAGCTCCCCCTGAGATAGTACTAGGGAGTTCAGAGGTTCTGAAGTTCTTACCAGAGTTTCTTAAGTAAAGAGGTTTCTGAGATTTTCTGCAATTTCTTAAGTCCAAGTTAGATAATTTTGTTTATATATAAAAAAATGTTGCAGAATGCTTGATGGTTTTAGACAATATTTTCATCAGAGCTAATAATTACTTTCTCCCCCTTTTTGTCAGAATTAAAAAGACATAGTAAAAAAAATAAGTAAAGAGAAAATAAATAAAGAGAAAAAACTTGAAATTCATAGATAGAAGCACAAAGGCAACAAACAAAACATCAGGTTCAAAAGAACAAGAAAAATATCAGAGTCAAAAGAAGACAGAAGCAAAAACAATAGGCAAGTAAAAACAAATAACTCCTAAGTGCCTAAGGGTTCGGAGGCGGAGGCATTCTCTGAAGCAGCATAGCAAGCATGTTCTGGATGTTTTCGTTGACAGTATCTTGCTTGTCCATTCTGGCCCGGAGTTCATTCTGATCTTGCTTGAGTTCTTTCAGAGTCTGAAGAACCGTAGGAATCACAGAAGATGACTCCCCCAGAGTCAGAGCTTGCTGAGCTTCAGCTTCAGCAGCAGCTTGAGCTTCTGCATCTGCCAGAGCCTTGGCTTCAGCTTCCTTTTGCCTTAGGAGTTCAGCTTCTTTAGCAAGTCGTTCTTCTTCTAACCTTTTTGCTTCTTCTGCTTCTCTGGCCAACCTCTCTTCTTCCAGCCTTCTGGCTTCAGCCTCTCTGGCAAGTCTCTCCTGGAGTCTTGCCTCAGCATTTCTGATGTAGTCATTTCTGACTTGTTCAGATATGCTCTTCAGCCTAAAGGACTCAGATGTCATCCAGCCAATGACTCTGTTCCAGTGTGTCCTTACAGATTCAGGATCATCACTGATTTCAGAGTTAGTGACCAGAGAATCAACCTTTTGAGCTGAAGCCTCTGCAATCATAAAGATGGCTTCCTTAAGGGTAGGTTTAGAAAGCTCAGGTTCAGGTTCTGGTTCAGAGGTGTGAGGTGGAGAGTTTGGAGGGCTGAGATTTAAAGTGAGAGGTTCTGGTTCAATTTCTGGTTCAGGTTGAGGTTCAGAAGATTGGGATGAAGCGTAAAGAGGGTTTAAGTCTAAGGGTTCAGATTCTGCTTCAGGTGCAGCGGGAATTTTTGGTGGGGTGATATCAGAGGTGTGGGGATCAGATGGTTGAATTTCAGAGGGTTGAGTTTCAGAGGGGATGGTGGTTGTTTGTTGGAGTGGTGAAGTTATTTCAGGTTCTGTGGTTTGTGTTTGTTGTGAAGCAAGTCTATGAGCGTAAAGTGTGGCTATGGTTGGGGATCCAGGATCAGAAAATTCAGGGTCAGATGAGAGGGAAACATATGGGGGTGATTCTGGTGCTGAGGATGATGAAGATGAGGTGCTTTGGTGAGTTTGTGCAGGTATAGAGGGAGGAATGAAAGTTCTGGCTATGTTTAGAACTGGTGTAGGTTGGGAGGTTCTGGTGATTGAGGGTGTAATGTTAGAGGTGGTATAAATGGGTTGTGAAGAGAGAGGGTTAGAGGAAGCCATCAAAAATTCAGAGGTAGCAGGAGGAACAGACTTACCAGTAGAAAATTGCAGAGGAGCTGAAGATCCGCTTCCAGAAGCTCCTTCAAGTCTGGCTTTCTTTGTTGGAGGTGCTATCTTTCTCTCAGAAATACCTCTCTTGTATCTGACTAAATCTTCTTCAGAGTCCAGACAGTCATCGAGGCTGAAATCAGAGACATCAATACCTTCTTCCAGCAGACGATGAAGGTAGAGGGCAACAACATCTCTGGGTTCGTTTTTGAAGAATCTGGCCAGGCCATGAGGCATCTTCCTCTGATCTTTCAAGCTATCCCAGGATGTTTCCAGAGTTGGCTTGACTTGTATTTTCTTGATAATCCCCATACTCTTGAGGTTTCTGGCATTCAGAGGCTTCCCCACATCAATTGCCAGATCATCCATCAACTTGGTCTTTTCCAGCTCATCTACCAGTCCATGCTCAATGAAGACGTCAGAGAGCAATCTTCCCAGAGGAATGTAGGATATGGGCTTCATGTTATTCCTGGTTTCTCTGACTGAATCTCTCAGATATCTGAAGAGGAGAGCAGGGAGGTTGATCTTCACACCTTTCTGGATGCAGTACAGAATGCATTTCTGGTCTGCATTAATGTAATCAGAAGAGTTGGAGGCTGGACGATGGTGGATAGTTCCCAGAATAATCTTCAGCCACACTCTGAGGTTCTGGTGTAGCTCCTTGTTCTTAGATGGGTTTCCTTCAACATTTGGTTTGAAGATTGTTGGGTTGATGACTTCAGTGATGCGCTTAGACCTAGGAGGAATGTTGTAAATCCTTTTTCCTCCACTTTGCTCCATATTCAACAAGGAAGCAATAGACGCTTCTGTGATAACTATCTTCACTCCCAGAACAAATGAGACAATGAAGTTGTCATCTGCATCTGCATGTCTCCAGAACTCTTTGACCAAAAGAGGGTAGATTGGACCATACAACCTTTGGAAATAGTTCTCCCACCCTTGTTGACGAAGTTCTCCAGTTAGATCAACGCCATTTCTTCTTAGGTTGTCGAAATCAACCAGCGATTCACACAAGACGTCCAAACCTTCAAAGGGAGTTGAAAGGTTTATGTGGCGTTCACGGTCAAGAACGTGAGGTTCTTTGTAGACAGGGGTGACGGTGACGCCGGTGACGGTTGGAGTTTGAGTGTTTGAGGTTTGGGGATTAGAACTTGATTCCATCTGTTGAGAGAAGTTAAAAACTTCTTGTTGTTGAGCATCCATGAAGAAGATGATGAAGATTGATGAAGAACTTGCAGAGAATGCTTTGAGAGAGGGTTTAGGGTTTTAGAGTGAGTGAGAGTGATAAGTGTGAAAAGTGAGAGAAAGTGTTTATATACTCTAAGTAAAAACATGCAAAACGACACACATTCCAGCGTTAGCACAAGAATCAAAATATCACGTTTGGGGGGGAAAATGATTACAGCTAATAAATGAATGTCTAATCCCAACAGTACGCACACTGCTCTAGGAGATTTCAAACGTTCTGACCTTTGATTTCTTTTGACAGTTGTCTAGAAGTTCTAAGGTTAGACGTTTAGAGCTCCACGTGTTGATGTATCTGATCTTCAGGAATACCAAAGGATTGGTTTCTGAAGATTTCTAACTCAGATATCTTCTTAACTTGGTAGAAGTATCAGAGTCAGAGGCAGAAGTACATTTGTTTACATCAGAGTCACATTTTACATTTTTCAGAGTCATATTTCACTCAGGGCAATTTTTAATGTTCAGATGTTCTAAGATAAAAAGAAATCTATCTTCAGCTAGAGGCTTAGTAAAGATATCTGCCCATTGATGTTCTGTATCAATGAACTTCAATGTTACTATCCCTTTCTGAACATAGTCTCTGATAAAATGATGTTTTATTTCTATGTGTTTGGCTCTGGAATGTAGAATGGGATTCTTACTTAAACAAATAGCAGCAGTATTATCACAAAGGATAGGAATGTTACTCTCAAAGATTTGTAGATCTTCTAGCTGATGCTTCATCCAGAGCATCTGAGTTGTGCACAGTGATGCTGAGATGTATTCTGCTTCTGCAGTTGATAGAGCAATAGTTGACTGTCTTTTGCTAGCCCAGGAGATTAGATTGTTTCCCAGAAGCTGGCAATTTCCAGATGTGCTTTTTTGTTCTATTCTATCTCCTGCATAATCTGCATCACAATAACCCAAGAGTCTATACTCTGATGTTTTCTCATACATCAGGCCCAGGTTAGGAGTTCCTTTCAGATACTTAAGAATTCTTTTAACTGCTGTTAAATGAGATTCTCTAGGATCTGATTGGAATCTGGCACAAAGACAGACACTAAAGAGAATATCAGGACGAGTAGCAGTCAGATAGAGGAGAGAGCCTATCATACCTCGATAGAGCTTCTGACAAACCTTGTTGCTTACCTCTTCCTTCTCCAGAATGCAAGTTGGGTGCATGGGAGTTTTTGCAGAGTTGCATTCAGTCATGTCAAACTTCTTCAGAACGTCTTTAATGTACTTACTTTGATGGACATACGTGACTTCTGGAGTTTGATTAATTTGAATTCCCATACAGAACTTTAATTCTTGCATTAAACTCATTTCAAATTCTGCCTGCATTAACTTAGAAAATTCTTGGCAAACAGAGATATTAGCAGAACCAAAAATAATATCATCAACATAAATCTGGCATATCATGAGATCATTATTAAGGTTTTTACAGAAGAGTGTAGAATCAACTTTCCCTCTGATAAAATTTTGTTCCAGAAGAAAATTGCTTAATCGTTCATACCAAGCTCTGGGAGCTTGTTTAAGTCCATATAGTGATTTCTTAAGTTTGAAAACATGTTCTGGAAAGTTTGAATTTTCAAAGCCTGGAGGTTGATTGACATACACTTCTTCTGAAATATAACCATTAAGAAATGCACTCTTGACATCCATTTGGTATAATTTGATAGAGTGATTAATAGCAAAAGATACAAGAAGACGAATAGATTCTAACCTCGCGACTGGAGCAAAGGTTTCATTATAGTCAATACCTTCTTGTTGACTGTAACCTTGAGCTACCAGTCGAGCTTTGTTTCTGACAACTTCTCCTTTCTCGTTCAGCTTGTTTCTGAAAACCCATCTGGTTCCAATGACATGAGTGCCTCTGGGTTTAGGAACGAGATCCCAGACATCATTCTTTGAGAATTGATCTAATTCTTCTTGCATAGCTGCCACCCAATCGTTATCTTGAAGAGCTTCATCACAGGACGTAGGCTCAATCAGAGACACTAGTCCCAGAGGAATATCTTCAGAAGTTCTGAAGGTAGATCTGGTTCTAACAGGTTCATCTTTGTTTCCCAAAATGAAATCTTCAGATACGTTAATACGACTTTTAACTTTCCTTGGAATTTCTGGAGATTTAATTTCTTCAGAGTCTTGAGTGACAGTTGCTTCTGGAGTTTTCTCAGATTCTACAAGAGTGATTTCCAAATCTGCAAACTTTTCAACTAGCTTTGACTTTTCAGGGTCAAGCTTATCATCAAATCTGACATGAATTGATTCCTCCACAATTTTGGTTTCTGTGTTGTATACTCTATAGCCTTTAGAGCGTTCTGAGTATCCTAACATAATACCTTTCTGTGCTTTGGAATCAAACTTGTTCAGATGTTCTTTAGTATTTAATATAAAACAAGAGCATCCAAAAGGATGAAAATATGAGATGTTGGGTTTTCTTCCTTTACACAATTCATAGGGAGTCTTTTCTAGAATAGGTCTTATAGAGATTCTATTCTGAATATAACACGCTGTATTTACAGCTTCTGCCCAAAAGTGCTTTGCTACATTAGTTTCATTGATCATGGTTCTGGCCATTTCTTGGAGTGTCCTATTCTTCCTCTCTACAACTCCATTTTGTTGTGGAGTTCTAGGGCAGGAGAAATCATGGGATATTCCATTAGAATCAAATAATTCTTCAAAATCTTTATTTTCAAATTCTCCACCATGATCACTTCTGACTCTAACAATTTTGGAGTCAAATTCTTTTTGCACTTTGGAACAGAAACTGGTGAATACAGAGTGAGACTCACTCTTGTGCTTTAGGAATTTTACCCATGTCCAGCGACTGTAATCATCAACAATGACTAGTCCATACTTCTTTCCATTAACTGATGCTGTTTTCACAGGACCAAATAAGTCAATGTGAAGAAGTTCCAGAGGCTTAGAGGTAGAAACAACATTTTTCTTTTTAAAAGATGTTTTTGAAAATTTTCCTTTCTGACAAGCTTCACACAGAGCATCTGAAGAAAACTTCAGTTTAGGTAGACCTCTGACTAACTCAAGTTTAGTTAGCTGAGAAAGTTTCCTCATGCTAATGTGGCCTAAGCGTCTATGCCATACCCATTGCTCTTCGTGAACTGACATTAGACATTTAACATTTTGATCTTTTAAATCAGAAAGATTTATTTTGTAAATGTTGTTTTTCCTCTTGCCTGTGAAAAGGACAGAGCCATCGTTCTGATTAATGGCTTTACATGTTTTTTGATTGAAGATTACATCATAACCGTTATCACTTAATTGACTTATGGATAACAAGTTATGCATTAATCCTTCTACATAAAGAACATCAGATATAGAGGGAAGAGTACCATTACCAATAGTTCCGGAGCCTCTGATCCTTCCTTTCTGATCTCCTCCGAAGCCTACAAATCCAGCGTCTTTAAGTTCCAGACTTTGGAACATAGACTTTCTTCCCGTCATGTGTCGCGAGCATCCAGAGTCCAGGTACCATGACTGGTGTCTGAACTTTGCTGCATAGGATATCTGCAACATAGATAATCTTATCTTTCGGTACCCAGAATCTCTTGGGTCCTTTTAGATTAGTTTTCCCAGAGTTTCTCATAACTTTGGGTCTTCTAGCATTTTTAAATTTGTGTTCTTGTGTGTGTGTGTAGTGATATGAAAAAGGAGATTTAATTTTATCACTTGCAGAAGTTTTATCTTCATTAGGATCATACCCAATTCCCCTTTTATTGTTCTGACTTACTCCATAAATCATGGATGCCATAATACTCCTATCTATCCCATTCTTCAGAAATTCTTGAAAGGCTTCTTCATACTTATAAATAATTTTATTTGAAGTTTGTGGTGCTTGAGATAACGTTTCTTCTAATTCTGAGCTTTTTGTTTTTGCTTCATCTCTTTCTAACATTAAAGATTTGATTGTATCTTCTTGTGATAGAATTGTTATCTCAAGTTCACTACACTCTTCAAATTTTGCTTTAAGACAGCCTTTAATATTTTTAAACTTTTGTTTTAATTTCTGATAAGATGTAAGAGTTTCTGACAAACATGATTCTAAGTCAGATCGAGAAAGTTCAGAAAATACCTCTTCAGATTCTTCGTCTGAGCTGCTGGATGTGGTAGCCATAAGTGCTACGTTGGCCTGTTCATCAGAGTCAGATTCTGATGATCCAGATTCACTGTCATCCCAGGTAGCCATCAGTCCTTTCTTTGTCCTGAAGGTGTTTTTCTTGAAGCTTTCTTTTCTGGGGTTGTCCTTCTTCAACTTGGGGCATTCATTTCTGTAATGACCTGTTTCTTTACATTCATAACAGGTAATATCTTTGTTAGCTTTACCTTTTGAAGTTGACTCTGATCGATCCCCTCTGGGTCTTGGTCTTCTGAAGTTGTTGTTCCTCTTTTTCCAGAGTTGCTTGACTCTTCTGGTTAGTAGGGACAACTCTTCTTCATCATCAGAGTCTTCTGGTTCAGAATCGTCAGTATCTTCAGCTTCTGCCTGGAGAGCTTTGGTTCTGTCAGGCTTCCGTCTTTCAGATCTGGACTTAAGCGCTACGGACTTGTTCCTTTTCTGAGGCTCATCCTCCTCTAGTTCTATCTCATGGCTTCTGAGAGAACTAACAAGTTCTTCAAGGCTGATATTGTTCAGATCCTTTGACAGCTTTAGAGCAGTAACCATAGGTCTCCATTTCTTTGGCAGACTTCTGACTATCTTCTTAACATGATCTGCAGTCGTGTATCCTTTGTCTAACACTTTAAGACCTGCAATAAGAGTTTGAAATCTAGAAAACATAGCCTCTATAGCTTCGTCATCTTCCATTTTGAAGGCTTCATATTTCTGGATAAGCGCCAGAGCCTTCGTCTCCTTGACTTGGGAGTTTCCTTCATGGGTCATCTTCAGAGAGTCAAGTATATCTTTGGCAGTCTCTCTGTTGGTGATCTTTTCATATTCATTGTATGATATAGCATTTAGAAGTATTGTTCTGGCCTTGTGGTGATTTTTGAAGACACGTTTCTGATCTTCTGACATTTTGCTTCTGGGAACTTCAGCTCCATTTAAGACTGGAGGTGTGTATCCATCTGTGACAATGTCCCAGAGGTCAGCGTCATAACCCAGAAAGAAACTTTCGATTCTATCTTTCCAATAATCAAATTTTTCTCCATCAAAAACAGGAGGCTTGGCATTGTAGGAATCTCTTTCATTTGAGTGGGCCATTGTTTTTCTCGTACTGGATCTCTCTACACGGTTAAGTGTTTGATTAGAAAATCAATAACAGAGCCGGAGCTCTGATACCAATTGAAGGTGAGAAAAACAAGAAAGGGGGGGTTTGAATTGTTTGGAAAAATAAGCGCTTTTCAAAAAGAAAATCACACAAGGATTTTATACTGGTTCGCTTATAACACAAAGCTACTCCAGTCCACCCGGCCAAGGTGATTTCGCCTTCAACAAGGACTTAATCCACTAATCTTGAAAGATTACAAACAACGTCTAAGATACAAAATCTCTTAGCCCTCTCAAGTATACAGACTACACAGAGTCACTTGAGGAAATCAACAAACAATAGAAGAAGGATTTATGTAAACTAGAGTGCTTCTAAGAAAGCAAGTATTACAAAATTAAGAACAAGAGTTTTTCACGTAATAAGCAAAAGCTTCATGAAGATAGAGAGCAAGAGTGTTTTTCTTGTTGATGTTTCAGTATGATTTTTCCTCGTATATGTGTGTTACTGAAAATTGATTTTCAATCCTTTATATAGATCAATTGAAGTAGTAGTTGAAACTGGTGGATATTGAGATGAAGTTACGCCATCACATAATTAGCTAATGCAGGATGACTTTTTCTTCTTGAAATGACTACTTACCACAAGTAGTATTTTCTTTATTGAGATTGGAGATTAACGTCTCTTTCTCAATTAGGAAATCCATTTGAAAATCTTTACTTGTCTTCAACGTTACTCTTTCATGATTAGCAAATCCATAATCAGAGTATTTGTGTTTCTGGAGAACCTTGGTATCTTGCTTCTGATGTTGATCTAAATAGATTCTTCAGAGGGCGTTGTTCAGAGTCAGAGGTTCTAGGACTTTCTTCTTGTTCAGACGCTTCTGATACTTGTTGTTTAGTTCAGAGTTTGACTTTCTTGAACTTGTTTCTACTTCTGAGCTTCTGATCATTTGATAATATGCTTCTGATCTGGTATTGTATCTGATGATGTCATCAGAGTCCTGCACACTTAGAAACTTTTCGTTAGGGTGCCATTTTTGGTTTCATCCTTTGTTATCATCAAAATCAAGGAATCTGTTGTATCACAATTTTTGTTCTTACACAGCCAGCATACAGTTTTTTGTTGGGGCATCCGTGGATTCATGCAGCTGGGGCAGTTTCGTCAACTCTCCACCAGAAGTTGAAATATGTCTGGAACGGTCAGATTGTGACCGTGTGCGGTGAAGAAGATATTCCGGTGAGTCACCTATCCTCTTTCAAATATGTAGAGGTAGATGGTGAGATCCATGAGACCTTATGTCAGGCATTCGAGACTGTTGCTCGTGAGAGGGTGGCTTTTGCTGATCAGAAGAAGCTCGGTGCCTCAATTGCGTCGTACAAGCAGGCCAAGGAGGTTGTCGACTCTGGTAGAGCTGAAGGTTGGGGCAAGATGGTGGATTTGCCTATCAAGGAGGATAAGTTCGGAATTGGCTATCAACCTCTGCAGGCGGAGCAGGGTGTGCAGACAGGTCCGAGTACCTTTACCAGCGCTGGGCTGATGAATCACGGTGACGTCTTTGTGGTCAGTAGTGAAGATGGTGACAGTGATTGTGATCTCGACAACTGGGTTCGCCCGTGTGCACCAGGGGAGAAGATCAACAATTGGACGGTTGAAGATGTGGTCCAAGTTACTCTTCAAACAGAGTAATTTTCTTTTGTTTTTCATTTTGCACAAAACCCTACGTTCTGCCCAAGGCGTAGTGGTTCATTGTAGGGCCTCATCATGTTTTTTCAATGATTATCATTAATAAAGGACGTTTTGCAAACAATTTTGTGATCCCTGTATTTCTATTTTTGTTTTCATTTTTCAAAAAAATAAAAATGGCAATGTTTTTGTTTTTGTGACTTTCTTGAACTCTTTTTCTAAAACAAAGCATTAAACATGCAGAAGTGATATCACGGAATCCACTATGAACAGTTCTGTTATGGCTCAGTATGATTTCAATAATCCCATATACCAAGCTGAAGAGGAGAGTGATGAAGACTGTGAACTCCCTAAAGAATTGGTCAGATTGTTGAAGCAGGAGGAGAGGGTCATCCAACCTCATCAGGAGGAGTTGGAGATTATTAATCTTGGTACTGAGGACGCCAGAAGAGATATCAAGATCGGGGCTGCTTTGAAGGCGGATGTCAAGAACAGGTTGATTGAGATGCTGAGAGAGTATGTTGAGATATTCGCCTGGTCGTATCAAGATATGCCTGGGTTGGATACCGATATTGTGGTGCATAGACTACCTCTAAGAGAAGATTATCCTTCGGTCAAGCAGAAGCTGCAGAGAACGAGTCCTGATATGGCTGTTAAGATCAAGGAAGAGGTTCAGAAGCAGTTTGATGCTGGTTTCTTGTCAGTGACAACTTATCCCCCGTGGGTGGCCAACATCGTTCCCGTGCCGAAGAAGGATGGCAAAGTCAGAATGTGTGTCGACTACCGGGATTTGAATAGAGCGAGTCCGAAAGATGATTTCCCATTACCTCACATTGATGTATTGGTTGATAATACGGCTCAATCCTCGGTTTTTTCTTTCATGGATGGTTTTTCTGGGTATAATCAGATCAAGATGGCGCCAGAAGACATGGAAAAGACGACATTCATTACGCCTTGGGGCACGTTCTGCTATAAGGTGATGCCATTTGGGCTGAAGAATGCCGGTGCTACCTATCAGAGGGCTATGACGACTCTCTTTCATGACATGATGCACAAAGAAATTGAAGTGTACGTGGATGATATGATTGCGAAGTCACAGACAGAAGAGGAGCACCTTGTTAATTTGCAGAAGTTGTTTGACCGATTGAGAAAGTTCAAACTGAGGCTGAACCCAAACAAGTGTACGTTTGGAGTGAGATCTGGGAAGCTGTTAGGTTTCATTGTCAGTGAGAAAGGGATTGAGGTTGATCCAGTAAAGGTCAAAGCTATTCAAGAAATGCCTGAACCAAAAACAGAAAAGCAGGTTCGTGGGTTTTTAGGGAGATTGAACTACATTGCAAGGTTTGTATCTCACCTAACTGCCACGTGTGAACCCATATTCAAATTGCTAAGAAAGAATCAAGCAATCAGGTGGAATGATGACTGTCAGAAAGCTTTCGACAAGATAAAAGAGTATTTACAGAAACCTCCAATCCTTGTACCTCCAGTTCCTGGGAGACCTCTGATAATGTACCTATCAGTGACTGAGAACTCAATGGGGTGTGTATTGGGACAGCATGACGAGTCTGGTCGAAAAGAGCATGCCATATACTACCTTAGCAAAAAGTTTACCGACTATGAAATCAAATACTCACAGCTTGAGAAAACTTGATGTGCTTTGGCCTGGGCTGCTCGCCGACTGAGGCAGTATATGTTGAACCATACCACTTTGTTGATTTCTAAGATGGATCCAGTAAAGTACATCTTTGAGAAGCCAGCTCTCACCGGACGTGTTGCCCGTTGGCAGATGATTTTAACAGAATATGATATCCAGTACACGTCGTAGAAGGCCATCAAAGGTAGTATTCTGTCAGACTACCTCGCCGAGCAACCGATTGATGATTATCAGCCGATGATGTTTGAATTCCCTGATGAAGACATCATGTATCTTAAGATGAAAGATTGTGAAGAGCCTCTTGTCGAGGAAGGACCGGATCCTGATGACAAGTGGACATTGATGTTTGATGGGGCCGTGAATGTGAATGGTAACGGTGTTGGTGCAGTGCTTATCAATCCAAAGGGTGCTCATATACCTTTTTCTGCTAGATTGACTTTCGATGTCACCAACAATGAAGCTGAGTATGAGGCTTGTATCATGGGGATAGAAGAAGCCATCGATCTGAGGATCAAAACTCTTGACATTTATGGACATTCCGCTCTAGTGATCAATCAGGTCAATGGAGATTGGAACACCAATCAGCCGCATTTGATTCCTTACAGAGATTACACCAGAAGAATACTGACGTTCTTCAAAAAGGTGAAGTTTTATCATGTTCCCCGGGACGAGAATCAGATGGCTGATGCCTTGGCCACTTTGTCTTCTATGATCAAAGTCCATTGGTGGAATCATGTGCCACATGTTGCGGTGAATCGACTCGAGAGGCCTGCGTATGTGTTTGCAGCCGAGTCTGTTGTTGATGAGAAGCCGTGGTACTATAATATCAAGAATTTCCTCAGGAGCCAGGAGTATCCTGAAGGTGCGTCAAAGAATGACAGGAAAACCTTGAGAAGGCTAGCTGGAGGTTTTTATTGGAATCAGGATGATGTGCTGTATAAGAGGAATTTTGACATGGTTCTGCTCAGATGCGTGGATAGACACGAAGCAGACATGTTGATGCAGGAAGTGCATGAAGGTTTGTTTGGTACCCATGCTGGTGGTCATGCAATGCCCAAGAAATTGTTGAGAGCCGGTTATTACTGGATGACTTTGGAATCCGATTGCTTCAAGTACGCTCGGAAGTGCTATAAATGTCAAATCTATGCTAATAAGGTGCATGTACCACCAAGCCCTCTGAATGTCATGAATTCGCCTTGGCCGTTCGCGATGTGGGGGATTGATATGATTGGGAAGATTGAGCCTACTGCTTCTAATGGACATCGCTTCATCTTGGTCGCGATTGATTACTTCACCAAGTGGGTGGAAGCAGCTTCGTACGCTAATGTTACCAAACAAGTGGTTGCCCGATTCATCAAGAAAGAAATCATCTGTCGTTATGGGGTTCCTGAGAGAATCATTATTGACAATGGTTCGAATCTCAATAACAAGATGATGAAAGAGCTTTGTAAAGATTTTAAGATTGAACATCACAATTCTTCTCCTTACAGACCGAAGATGAATGGTGTTGTAGAGGCGGCAAACAAGAATATCAAGAAGATTGTGCAGAAGATGGTCGTTACGTACAAGGATTGGCATGAGATGCTGCCTTTCGCTTTGCATGGGTACCGTACTTCAGTGCGTACGTCGACCGGGGCAACCCCGTACTCCCTTGTGTATGGTATGGAAGCAGTCCTACCTGTTGAAGTGGAGATTCCTTCTCTGAGAGTCTTGTTAGATGTCAAGCTTGATGAAGCCGAGTGGATTCGAACAAGGTTTAACGAGTTGAGCCTTATCGAAGAGAGACGGCTAGCAGATGTGTGCCATGGGCAGTTGTATCAGAGAACGATGAAGAGAGCCTTTGATCAGAAAGTGCATCCTCGAAGCTATCAAACTGGTGATCTAGTTTTGAAGAGGATCCTTCCTCCCGGTACAGATAACAGGGGCAAGTGGACTCCTAATTATGAAGGTCCGTATGTTGTGAAGAAGGTTTTCTCCGGTGGAGCCTTGATGCTTACAACTATGGATGGTGAAGATTTCCCGTCCCCTGTTAACTCAGATGTAGTCAAAAAAATACTTCGCATAAATTGACCCGCTGGACAAAAAGAATAAAAGAGTCCAGGCAAAAAAGGGCATTCCGGCGAACCAAAAAACAGAAAGAAAAGGTTCGGGCAAAAATTAGGGATAAAAGAATGAAAAGAGTTTGTACACCCGGTAAGTCGAAAACCCGCAAGGGCGGCTTAGGCAAAAAAGGGTATCCCGGTGGATTGAAAACCCGAAAGGGCGATCCAGCCAAAAGAGGGATTAAAGCGAAGATTACAATCTGAGTTATCTGTACTTCATCGCGCTTCGTCGTCTGCCATCTCGAAAGATGTGATCGGTCCAGTCATTCTTCTCAGAAAGCAAGGAACTTCGGAGGAAACTGATGATCTGTGAGTTATAACAGAATTGGGAAATAGTGGATACCGTGTTCACATTGCCATTAGGATAGATTTTTTTCCTTTTGTGCGCAATTACCTCTTTCTAGGAATTGCTTCCCGATGTATTCGCCTTTTCAGGCACATTTTCAATCAATAAAAGTCGTTATTCAGATAAATAGCTCTCTTGTTTTTATTTTACTGTTTGTTTGCAAAAACGTCCAAATTTTTTATAAACATTGCATATAAAAACATAAAGGCTAAACAATAACGTGCAGAAAGATAAAACATTTGAAAATCATTTTGAATGTCGAGGACACTTGAGCGTATCTTGTCCAATGCAAACCCCTGGGGCATGTATGTTGAGCCGTTTTGCAGGTTGTCATCTGTGAGGACGATTCCCCAGTTGAGTTCCCAGCTGAGTTGGAAGATGGATTATCCCCACTGAGTTGGAAGGATGTTGTATTCCCAGCGTAGGTATCAGTGGAATAGTTCTTTTCCCCAGCAGTCTGGTTTGAAGCAGTGCTATCCCCAGCGTGGTCGTGAGCGCTATCCCCAGCAGCGTTGTGGATGTCCATCACCAGCATGGTCTGATATATTACTTTCCCCACCAGAGTTGCTTTTCCTCAGCAGAGTGGTGAATGCCTGTCCCCGTCAGGGTTGTGAAGTTTTTCCCTAGCGGATCTCCCGAGCAGAGGTTTGTGATTGATGGTTATCGCCAGCAGGTTCCCCGAGTGGATCAGGTTTGATGAAAATTATCTCCGGCAGAGTTTATCCTACCTGTGAATCGACGTATTCCCTAGTGAAGTCGCTTTGGTTGTTCCCCAAGCGGAGTCCCCGAGTGGATTGGGATCATTTCCCCAGCAGCAGTGCTATTCTCCAGCATGAGTGAGAAGTCGGTGCACTTCCCGCAGAGAATTCCTCACACAGAGTCTCCCCCCTAGAGTTGGAGTATTTGATCAGTTGGCTCCCTAGCAGAAGTTCATCATTTTGCATTTTTGCATATAGTAATCATTGCATCTTCAAATCGCGTAGCATTTCCATTCAATATGGAGCATTACGCCATAGAAAAATTCAAACATATGCATTCATGTGTTGAAACCTACTCAGACCATATCCCCGACAGAGGCAGATCGTTGTTCAAACATCTGTACAGCACGTTTGCTGCAAATGCTCCTGACAGCATTCAGGATAGTCCCCAAAGAGGTTTATTTCCTCACCCGTCCGCGAACGGAAAGTGTGACTCCCCAGTGAGATCCCCAGCAAGTGGTCAGCCTTGCCTGACATATGTAGATGTCATCCTTGCGATACCCGTGAGTGTCGTGGTTGTCCCCACGTGGGTCCTTCCTTTTGGTGTCCGTAGACATCATCTTTCGATGTTCGTAACATCCTCGTTCTGTCCTCCCAGTTCATCCGTTGATATCTGGTTACCTCTCCGTTGGTTTCGATAAACGTCGAGTTTTTCCTAGTTGTCTGCTGACATCTAGTTGTATTTTCCCCACAGGTCATCCGTTGATGTCTGTTCACCTCTCCGTTGATTTCGATAAACGTTGAGTTTTTCCCAATCGTCCGTTGACGTTTGGTTGTGATTAGCTTTTCCCCAGTAAGTCTCCTTCTCCGTTGGTGTCGATAAACGTCGAGCTTCTCCCGTTCGTCCGTTGACGTCTGGTCGAGTCTTTCCCATTCATCCGTTGATGTCTGGTCTCCTTCTCCGTTGGTGTCGATAAACGTCGAGCTTCTCCCTTTCATCCGTTGACGTCTGGTCGAGTCTTCCCAGTTCATCCGTCGTCCGTTGATGTCTGGTCTCCTTCTCCGTTGGTGTCGATAAACGTCGAGCTTCTCCCGTTCGTCCGTTGACGTCTGGTCGAGTCTTCCCAGTTCATCCATTCATCCGTTGATGTCTGGTTACCTCTCCGTTGGTTTCGATAAACGTTGAGTTTTTCCTGGTCGTCCATTGACGTTTAGATATGGTTCCTTTCCTTTGAGAAAAATCAAAACCCCCAGTGGTAAACATCAGATCCCAGTTGAAGTTACCATTGGTGAATTTTCCTTCTTGGATCCCCGCAGAGTGCAAATTTTCCGGTTCTTTCGGTATTCAATCCCTGTTTACCTTGAAGGTCTGACAGCCGTTGCTCTCATCCGTTCAGGTTCCCAGTTGATTAAATAGGGGCAGCTGTAGCACCTCAAATTTGCACCTCCCATTTGTACATACATTTTCATTTTAGGTCATTAACATTGCATGAACATTTTGCATAGTCCATCACAAGTCATCAATCAAGACTGGTTAGGAGATTCAGTTGTGCAAGCAAGCAAGTGCATTTTCATGGAATCAAAGCCCTAGGGTTGGTTCATTGAGTTTATATGACCTAGGGATCATTTTGAAGTGGTTTGGCCAAAGGTTGGATGTTCAAAGCTCATCAGTCAAGATCAATTCATCTGAAACCCTAAAAAGTCAACAGAAGTCAACTGTCAGTTCAACCATGGATTTGAAGGTGGTAGATGGTTAGAGATGCCTCATTCATGTCCATACAAGTCTCATTTGACATTTCAAACATCAACATTGAAGGATTTGAGGTCAGATCAAAACTTTCCAAAAATAGTAAGTGACCTGTAATTTGGAATTGCCAAAAATGGAAAGGTCTTCTCCTCAAGTTTACATCCTCAAGGAATCTTCAAATAGAATTTTGTCCAACATGAAAGTTGAAGATCTTGCTCTCCCATTTCCAAAATGTCCCAGATCATGAATTTCTAATGTGTGGTTGAAGAGATATGGATCAATCATGGCCAAGTGAATTTGAACTTCAAGCATGCATAACTTTCACACCAAGTGTCCAAATGAGATGGCTCTTTTTGCAACATTTCTATCTTGATCTCTACTATCCAAATCATGCATCATAAGCCATGCATTTCCATCATAAAAACATTTGGTTTTTCATTTGAATTTTGGAGGGAAATTCCAATTTTGAAAATTAAGCATTGTTTTCATATTGTACCACTTGCACTTGGCTCCAAACAGAATTTGAATTGATCCCAAGGCAAATTTCGTGTACTGTTCCATTGAGCATTCATGCATAGAGGTGCATTTGCAAATTGGCATAAATACCTTGTTCTCACTAATTCAATTACCACATGGCTAAGTATGATTAACAAACATCATTAGCAGAGCATATATAAGCTAAAGCATAACAGAAATTGGATTAACATATCATAATTTCCAGATCTGAAAAATTTCACACATTGTGCTCTCAAACTTTTCTTCAATTTTCTTCAAAAACATTGCATGTTCCTTGATTGATTCATCATCCATAAGCATTGTAGAGGTAAATTGAAGCAAGATCCATCAAGTTTCGTGCAGATTTGAAGTTGTTGAAGTTCACACTCATCCATGGCAGTTGGAAGTTATGGCTAAATCGTGCAGGATTGAGCTATCATTCTTCATCCCTTCATCCACCTAAGCATTGAGGAGCATCTGTTTCTGCTTTTCAAGACCTAAATCCATTGATTTCACTTCTACATCTTCTTGAAGGTTAGAATTCGATTCCATCAATTCATGAAATAGTTATGTGGATGTTGTAGATCCTTCATCACTGAGTACACTGAGCTTTGTTTCACTGATTTTCATGAAGAAATGAGTTAGATATGCTAAATCTAAGTTTGACATGTGAATGTTCTTGGCTTTGAATCTTTTGATACATGTAGAATTAGGTTAAATTAAGCTTGGATTATTGATGTATGATGTGAGAGGAACACAATGATATGTCTATTGTTAATTTCTGTGCACATGTGTTCTTGAGCGTATGAACATGATGAATGTTGATGAAGGCGCTAGGGTTTTGTTTCCAGAATGCTATTTGATCTTTCCTGGCGCGCGCTGCATGTGTTTTTGTGTTAGTGGACATGTACTGGTCCACGTAATCCCCTGCGTGGCAATTTGATTGGACGATAGCGCTTGGCCTTGCCACCTCAGTTAAGTGAAACGGTGCGTTTCACTAACTGGCGCGCTCAGTTTGAATGGTTACACCATTCGATTCCTGGCCACAGCTTTTCCAAAATGTTTATTTCATATTATTTCCTTTTCTCCATGCCATTCATGTACTAGCTTCACATGTTTTTTTTTATTTTTTCATTCACTCCCAAAAATCATAACTAAATAAATATTCATCCAAATAATGTGAGAATTTTTGCATCTTGCTCCTTGTTGTTTCTAGTTTTTTATGAGTATTTTTCCAGAAATTGTGCACGGATGGGAATTAATTTTGCCAAGGGTTTGTGTGCTTGTGTCATATTTTGTACCTTGCTTTCCATATGCTTTGTGAAATGATGAGTTTTAATCCAATGCTTTTGGAAATTTTCATGATGAAACTAGGTTCATTCCTTGACATTTTGGTGTTGATTTGGTATTTTTATCAATTACCATTTCTGTTTTATGATTGTTCTAAGTTGGTGTGACAATTTGTGTCACACCTTTTGATGTTCATCTTATGCTATGTGTTTACCCTATCAAATGACGCTCAATTGTTCTGATTTTTTGCATGCTGATCATATGAGATGTCTTGAATATGTATGAATTTTTCCAGATTTTTGTGAATCATTTCTGATTTAATTGAGATTTATCTTTCTGGTTGATCACATGTGGACTTTAAAATTGTCTTGAACTTAGATTGATCATGAAATGCATTTGGTAAATGATATGAATGTGAGACTTTTTGCTATGTGTCAATAATTGTTTGAAGTTTCATCATGTCAAATTTCAGCTTCTGTTTTGAATTATTTCTCCCTCTTTGACCCTAGGCCTTGCCCTAGTGGTTTGTTGCTTATGTTTGAGCTTTGTTTTCAGGTTAAGAAGTACATGGCCATAAGAGGATTGATTCATTTGCTTGAATTGGATTATGTGGTTGATGTTGACTAATCTTGACTTGTTTTGTAGGTGGCTCTTAGCTCATTTGAGTTGAGCTTGTGTCTTGCACATTGTTGCATTGCTTGTTTGACTGTGTACTGTTGACTGTTGACTATGGATTGTCTGTTTGACTTTTTGAGTTGTGTACTGATTGGTTTGATGTTTCCACAGGTACATAAGTTGCTTAAGTTCACTTTGAACTTGCTTTTGCTTGGTTGCTTAACCAATTAGGTATAACCTCTCTTCTTCATGTAGTCTGGAAGACCTGGCCTGTTATGTGGTCAGGCACCTGTCTGAAGCCCTCCTTAAGAGGCGATGTCTTTGTGTGTTTATTTTTGTGCTAAGCATGAAAAGTCCTTTCATAAGGCAATTGGCAAACAAAAGAGATGTGTAGTCCATCTCCTGCTACTCAGTGTGTCACTCATCTTGCTCACACCACATGTGTTGATGCATAGTGAGTAAAAGCCAAAGATCTTATAGAGTCTAATCCTTGTGGAGAAGAGTTCCTACTTTCTGAACTCCCACACCTTCTATTATTCAAAGCTCTCCCTGACCAGGGATAAGAGCTGTGAGGCACGCCCCTCACCTCCCATTTCATCTGCTTCACCCTAACTCTCAATGTTAGGGTTAAAAGCTAACTTCACCCTGATACAGTGGCTTGTTTGTCGAGGTTGACATGACCCCTTGACTAAAGCCTAACCCTGTGTGAGCCCACTTTGTTTGTATATAGTGTGTGCTAATTGTGTGTATGCTTGCTCTTGTGTTTGCCTGTGCTGTTTAAGATAGCTTGCTCCCTGTGCAAGTTCGTTAGAAACCTTAACCTAGGACCATGGTGAATTTGCATGATAACTATTAGGCTCGAGTTAGTCTCCCTTCTAGTATGTCATTTCCCAGTCTCTGGTTAGGTTGGCAGTTCTTTCCCTGCGTAGGGGAACTACGTCACCCTAATCCTCATACCAGATGAGGTACGTAGGTAGGAGATGAACTGATCTCTCCGGGCGCCCTTTTTCTTTTGCAACCCCTTTGTGTGTGGAGACTGACGTAAGTCCAGCGATTGGCAGTTGGTTTCCTGTGTCTTGTTTGCTTGTTGGAGTCTGACGTAAGTCCAGCGATTGGCAGTTGGTTTCCTGTGTGTGTTTGTTGGTTCGGAGTCTGATGTAAGTCCAGCGATTGGCATTCGGTCTCCATGTTTGCCTGTTTTGTGTGGAGTCTGACGTAAGTCCAGCGATTGGCAGTCGGTTTCCTGTGTGGTTTTGTTTGGCGTGCGTTAGCCGAGCTACGAGTGCTCTGATTCTTCTATGGTTAGAGAAGATACGTATGCATAGGATGCGATATCCTAGCGAGCACGTTTCCTCTGTCCCAAACTACGTCGACTCTGATGTTTGTGCTTGACAGACTACGTAGGCCCAGGATGCGATATCCTGCCGAGTCCGGTTTCTCTCGTTCATCTGTGTTTGTTTCCAGCCTTGTGCAGTGTTTGAGCAGTTTCTAGCAACCTTTTTCCTTCCTTTTGTGCGTGGATCCCGTCGAGTACGACGGATGCGTAGGGGTGCTAATACCTTCCCTTGGCATAACCGACTCCCGATCCCATTTCTCTCTGGTCGCGAGACCATGTCTTTTCCAGGTTTACTTCGAGCGTTTCCTTTCCCTCTTTTGGGATAAATAACGCACGGTGGCGGCTCTGTTGTTTCTTTTCCCCGCCGGTTTTTCGCGTAATGCGACAACATGCTGAGATGAGGCCTTTCAAAAACTTCTTGTTGTTCTTAGACCACACCATTATTCATGACGTAATAGCAGAGAGGCTTCTGGTTAGCCTCTTCATCTTGAATAAAATCTTCCTCGACCTCAAAAACTTCTGACACTCGGTCGTACTCGACCCACATCACTGAACCAGAAGTGTATTCAGGGTCTTTCTTCCTAGGTCGGGGAGAATAATAAGGCACATAAGCATCCTCGGAATGAAGGGAATATTCAGGATCCTCGTCTTCAGGCTGGGGAGTGTAACCTGTAATTTCATCCTCTGACTAAGGAGAGTATTTAGGAATTCTCTCCCTACCTCTAAGTCCCCCCTTAATTGTGGGAGGATTTAAAGCCATTTTTGGGGAAAAAACCATTTGTTCCTCACCAGGCTTTGGCGCAGTTGCATTGCGCTTCGCCCCTGGGGCATCATGCTCACTGGTCAAGGCTTCCTTTTCAACCTTTTTCTTCCTATGATGACGCCTCCACTGGGTACGTGTCATAGGATTCTTACCCTTGTAGGTCGGAGGGACATGTGATTTTACCTTCGCCTCCTTGTGGGATTTGTCTTATGGTATCCCCTCTTTGGGGTTGACCTCCTTCCACTTTTTATAATTCACCCCCTTTTTGTTGACGGGTTTCACGCACTTATCTTTGGGTGCCGTTGCAGAAGGTCTGTAAGTTTTCTGTCGAGGCTGTTGAAAATGCCTCATGTACTCTTTATTCTGATGAGGTTTTCCCCCATTATTTGGAAAGAACCTAGATGTTCGACCTCCAACCAGTCCATGGCTAGGGTTAACCCTCCGAGAGCTTTCCAATTTCTTTGTGGCTTCTTTGTCAAACACGACACTACAACGTGGGCAAAACATGGTCTTAGAGTCGTTGATCTTGTAGAGCTCAAGTAAATCAATTAATCCCTCTTAAGACTGGGGATAAACCTCTTAGAAGTCGGAATCAGCAAGCAGAGATTTGTTCTCCCTGTCGCATTACGCGAAAAACCGGCGGGAAAAGAAAACAATAGATCCGCCACCGTGCGTTATTTATCCCAAAGGAGGGAAAGGAAGCGCTCGAAGCAAACCTGGAAAAGACATGGTCTCGCGACCAGAGAAAGATGGGATCGGGAGTCGGTTATGCGAAGGGAAGGTATTAGCACCCCTACGCATCCGTCGTACTCGACGGGATCCACGCTCAGAAAGGATAGAAGAAAGGTTGCTAGAGACTGCTCGAACACTGCACACACACTAGAAGGAGACACAGAAAGACAAAAGAAATGGGACTCGGCAGGATATCGCATCCTGGGCCTACGTAGTCGGTCAGACACAGACATCAGAGTCGACGTAGTTCGGGACAGGGGAAACGTCCTCGCTAGGATGTCGCATCCTATGCATACGTATCTTCTCTAACCAGAGAAGAATCAGAGCACTCGTAGCTCGGCTAACGCACGCCAAACAAAACCCACACAGGAAACCGACTGCCAATCGCTGGACTTACGTCAGACTCCACATAAACAGGCAAACATGGAAATCGAATGCCAATCGCTGGACTTACATCAGACTCCGAACCAACAAACACACACAGGAAACCAACTGCCAATCGCTGGACTTACGTCAGACTCCAACAAGCAAACAAGACACAGGAAACCAACTGCCAATCGCTGGACTTACGTCAGACTCCAAACACACACAAAGGGGTTGAGAAAGAAAAAGGGCGCCCGGAGAGATCTGCTCATCTCCTGCCTACGTACCTCATCTGGTATGAGGATCAGGGCGACGTAGTTCCCCTTAATAGGGAAAGAACTTCTAACCTAACCAGAGACAAGGGAAGATAACAAGCTACTAGGAAGACTACGACTCGAGCCCAGAAGTTGTCATGCATACGATCCCTATGTTGAGGTCTCTATCCTAACTTGCACAGGAAGCAAGCTATCCTAAACAGCACAATCAAACAAGTACAAGCACAATAAAGCAAACACACACACTATATGCAAACAATTGGCTTACACAAGGCTAGGCTGTAGAAACAAGCCAACTGGAATGGGGTGTTTTTAGCTCTTAACCCTAACATTGAGAGTTAGGGTGAAGCAGATGAAATGGAGATGAGGGTAAGACCTCACAGCTCTTATCCCGGGCCTGGGAGAGCTTGACTCGAATAGAAAGTGTGGGAGTTCAGAATGAAGGAACTCTTCTCCACACGACTGACACAACAAGAGTTTGGGTTTTTATTCACAATACATCAACACAGGGTGTGAGCAAAGTGAATGACACGACTGAATAGCAAGGGATGGATTGCACATCCCATTTATCTGCCAATTGCCTCTTAAGAGGTCCTTACCTGCTTGGCACAAAATTAAACATCCACAGACATTGCCTCTTAAGGAAGGCTTCAGACATGTGCCTACCAATAACAGTAGGTCTTCCAGACTACATGAAGATTAAGGAATTATACCTCAGTGGTATGCCAACCACAAGCAAGCAAATCAAAGTTCAAATGAACTTAAAGCAACTTAGGTACCTGTGGAAACAGCTAAACCAATCAGTACAATACTCAGAAAATAGTCAACAACAGTCAATATCCAACAGACAACCCAATATGCAACACAAAAGCCATAAGGCAAACTCAAATGAGTTATCATCAACCTACAAAACACACAATGTTAGCAATCAAAAGCAAATATTAACATTCAAGTGATGAAGCATCATCAACCATGGCATTTGGATGCTTAAACCTGAAATCAAAGCTCACATGTAAGTAACAAACCACTAGGTCAAAGCCTAGGGTCAAAGATGAAGAAAAAATTCAAAACAGGAGCTGAAATTCAACACAATGCAACTTCAAACACATATTAACATGTCCTAAAAAGGCTCACATCAAAATCAATAAGCAAAAGCATTTCATGATCAAAAGAAGTCAAAGGCAATTTCAAAGTTCATATATGGCCATCATGAATGAAAAATCCAAATCAAAACAGAAATGATTCAAATAATTCTGGAAAAATTCATGAACATTCAACACATCTAACATGATCAGCATACAAAAAATCAGAAGCATCCAAGATCATTTGGCATGGAAATTAAATTGCCCAAGTAAGAACAACCAAATGTGTGACACAAATTGTCACACCATGTTAACACAAGCATAAAACAGAAATGGTAAATGGAAAAAATGTCAAATAAACACCAAAATGTCCATCAATGTGTCTAGAATCAACATGTAAAATTTCAAGTCCATTGGATTAAAATCAAGCATTTCACAACAAGATGAATAAGGCAAGGTCACAAATGGACACATGATCACATATGATAGCACCAAATAAAATCCAGCCATGCACAACTTTTGAAATCATCATCATTAAAAACTAGACATTCTAAGGATCACTATGCAAAAAACCAGGTATTTTTTGGATCAATTTTCAATTTGTTATGCATTTTACAAGTTGGAAAATAAAAATGAAAGAAATCACATAGCATGGCATATGGAGGGAAACACTAAAACATGAAATGATTTTTGAATAATCGCCTTCGCTGGGAATCGATCCCTGGGCGAAATTGAAAATGGCGTGCCAGTGCGTATGAAACGCACCATTTCATTTAATAGGTGGCAGGTCAATGCTTGCATGGCCAAGTCAAAGCGCTGTAAACCAATGGAAATGCAATGTGGACGCACGCGTGGACCAATACAACAGAAACCCTAAGCCAGCACAGCAAAAACCAGGATCCGTCGCTACAACAGTAAAATCCGTCGCTAGGCATGAACTTCATCTTCTTCATGATGAAGAAGATGAACAGTAGCATGAAGCTCATACGATTTCCCAGAAAATTTTCCAGAATTTCCAAACAAGTATATCATTTTGAAGATCCTTTCATGGTGAACACAAATCAAGCAATAGCTAAGCTTAACTCATCAAAGCAAGAGAGAATCGAGCAAAAGAAAATTTGTGCACAAAACTTGAATCACTTATATCTAGCTCAATAATGCACCAATTCACATGATTCTTTCACCAGAATTATCAGCAAACCTAGATCTACACAACTATACACATGAATTTGAGAATAATTGAGATCGAATTTTCACCTTCTTGAAGAGCAGATTGTGGTTTTGCGAGTTCCAAAGCTCCAAATGATCCAAAGCTGTTCCAGAAGCCTTATGGAGATGATTGATGAATAACTGGAAGCTCAAACACGTGTGAAATCAGCTCAATTTGAAAACTCCATTAAACCTTCAAGCTTCAAGCATGCACGAAATTGGGCAGAAAAAAAACAATGGCACGTCCAATCTTACTCAGAACCACTCCATGACCAACAATTCAACAAGAGAAATGGAAATTATGTGAGAAATTTGGAAAATCTTTTTTTGAGAGAAATTTTTAGAATGGAACTTGGATCTAGATCTGAAACCTGTGTTCTCACCAATGCAGTTACAATTAGGATTATATATGTCCTCTTAAACATTCTGAAATTAACACTAAGCCAAGGTTAATGGAGATTAGGGAGTTTTAAGGTGTATGCACCAATTTGCATTTTCACTCCATGCATGAGATGGCCACGTGAACAGTACCCAAATAAGGCCCAAAACCACTTAAAAATAGCCCATGCACACATTAGAATTGGAATTCCATGCATGTGATCAACCAAATTGATTTTAGCAATTTTCCTTCAAAAAACTTCATGAATAAGCAAATGATCATGCAAATGAAATTCATGCCATGTAATGGATGTTTTGGAAACTACATGTTATGAGAAGCAAAGTGCAAAAAGAACCACCAAATTTGGAGTCTTGGTTCAAAAGATATGGCCATTTGAATTTTCAAGCACACTTTGTCATGATTTGATCATAACTCCTTAACCATTCATCATAAATTCATGATCTTGGACTTTTTGGAAATGGGAGAGAAAGATCTTCAACTTTCATGTTGGACAAAATTTCATTTGAAGCTTCTTTGATGTTGGAAAGTTGAGTTGAAGTTGGTCCAAAAACTTGCTATTTTTGGAAACTTGAAATTACAGGTCATTTTCCATTTTTGGAAACTTTTGATCTGGCTTCAAATCCTTCAAGATAAACGTTTAACATGAAGAATAAACCTCTTTTGGACATGAATGAAGTGTCACAAACCATTTCTCCACCTCCTAGCCCTTAGTTGACTTGCAGTTGACTTTTATGGGCCTCTGATGACTTGAAATTGAATTGTGGACTTTGAGCCTCTAGCACTTGGTCAAGTTGCCTCAAAATGATCCTTGGGTTCACACAAGCTCTCTAGAACAACCATAGGGCCTTTATCTCATGGAAATGCTCTTGCTCTCTTGCACAGATGGATTCTCCTGATCAGTCTTGACTAATGAAATGCAATGCACTATGCAATGTGAATGCAAAGTTAATGACCTAAAAATGAAATGAATGTACAAATGGGGGGTGCAAATTTGAGGTGCTACAGCTGCCCCTATTCAATCAATTGGGAACCTGAACGGATGAGAGCAACGGCTGTCCGACCTTCAAGGTAATCAGGGATTGAATACCAAAAGAACCATAGAATTTGCACTCTACGGGGATGAATCAAAGAAAAGCAAGGCCATTTACCAATGGCGGATGCACAATAAAAATACCTCAGGAAAGCGAGGCCATTTACCGATGGCGGCTTTACTGGAAACTTGATATTTACCGATATCAACGTCAGCGAGGCCATTTACCGATGGCGGCTGGGAAACAACATCCAAAGAAAACGGGACCATTTACCGATGGTGGCTTCAACTGGGAATCTGATACTTACAGGAAGCAAGACCATTTACCGATGGTGGCTTCAAAACAACCTTTGATATTTACCGATATCAACATCAGCAAGGCCATTTACCGATGGCTGCTGGGAAACAGATGTCACGGAAAGCGAGGCCATTTACCGATGGCGGCTTGAACAGTCGGCTTGATGTACACTGACATCAAGGAAAGCGAGGCCATTTACCGATGGCGGCTAAGCTGGGGATTCGATATTTACCGATATCGAAGAAAGCGAGGCCATTTACCGATGGCGACTTGGGAATAGTTGACTTGATATACAACTGATATCAAGGAAAACGGTACCATTTACCGATGGCAAACTCCAACCGGGGAGGAAAAAGATATTTACAACTGGAAACAGACAAAACGCTTACCGACGACTCTACTGGGGATTTGATAGAGAAATACTTCACAACCAGGCATTTACCGGTGACTGGGAAAAACTCGATGTTTACCGACATCGAAAGATGATGTTTACCGACACCAAAAAAGGGACGACCAGACATTTACCGATGACTGGAAAAAATATGTACAACCAGACATTTAACGATGACTGGGATGAGACTCGATGTTTACCGACATCGAAAGATGATGTTCAGAAATGAAACAAGACCATACATTTACCAATGACTGGGATGAGACTCGATGTTTACCGACACCAAAAAAAAGAACACACACGAGTGTTTATATGACACTAACCGGTATCACAAGGATGACATATACATATGTCAAGATAGGGCAGACACCTTCCAGGGACTACACTGGGGGAGTCAATCAAAATTTTCCCTTCACGGACGAGTGAGGAAATAAACCTCTCTGGGGGATATCAATCTTGAATGCTGTCAGGAGCAACTGTTGCAAATGTGCCATACAAATGTTGAAATACGATCCGCCTCTACTGGGGATATGATCCAACTGGTGTAACATATGTATGCATATGTTTGTGTTTTTATGGCGTAATGCTCCATATTGAATGGAAATGCTACGCAATTTGAAGATGCAAATGATGATTACTACATGCAAAATGCAAATGGAGGAGAACTCCTGCTGGGAAAGCACACGACCGCTTCCGAGCGAACAACTCTGATTTGATCTTCCAACTCTGTGGGGAGACGCACTGATGAGAGTGCTTTGCTGATCTGACACTCTGGGAACGACAGAGAAACTAAACCAACTGGGGAGTCATCCATTGGGAAAACACCGCCTCTTAGTGGGGAACAACACTGCTGCTGGGGAATAGATGATCCTCGCTGGGGATGACCTCTACTGAACCCGATCCACTTGGGGATTCCGCTGAGGAAATAAACAAACAATTCCTACCTCCGCTGGGGAAATAACACTGCAGACTTCCGCTGGGGAAACTGTCAACTCAACCCTGATGGGGTTACAACACTTCAAACCTGGCTGCTGAGGAACTATCCATGGATACCTCCGCTGGGGAACAATAATCTTCCGGCTCGCTGGGGAACTACCAGTCCTCAGGCCTGTTGGGGAAATACTCTTCACGACCCTACTGGGGATTTGCAATCAACTTCAGGCCTGCCTGCGGAGGCAACCCTGATCTTTGCTTCGCTGGGGAAATAAACCCTGAACCTGCCTGGGACAACCCAACCTCTCACACTACTGGACAGTGCTGAAATTCCTTTTGAACAAACTGTGGCTCACCTGCTTTAGCCAGCAGTCAAAAGATAGTGATCTGCAAAACAGCAAGACATACATGCCCCAGGGGATTGTACAGACAAAATACACCCAAGTGTAATCAACATTCAAAATGATTTTCAAATGTTTATCTTTCTGCACGTTATTGTCTAGCCTTCATGTTTTTATATGCAATGTTTTATCAAAAATTCGGACGTTTTTTGCAAACAAAACAGTAAAATAAAAACAAGAGAGCAATTTATCTGAATAAAGACTTTTATTGATTGAAAATGAGCCTATAAAGGCAAATACATCAGGAAGCAATTCCTAGAAAGAGGTAATTGCGCACAAAAGGAAAAATCTATCCTAATGGCAATGTGAATACGACATCCACTATTTCCCAATTCTGTTATGACTCACAGATCATCAATTTCTCCCCAAATTCCTTGCTTTCTGAGAAGAATGATTGGACCGATCATATCCTTCGAGATGGTAGACACTGAAGCGTGGTGAAGTACAGATAACTCAGACTGTAGTCTTCGCTTTAATCCCTCTTTTGCCTGGATCGCCTTTTCAGGTTTTCAATCCACCGGGATACCCATTTTTGCCTAAGCCGCCCTTGCGGGTTTTTGACTTACCGGGTGTACATACTTTTCATTCTTTATCCCTAACTTTTGCCCGAACCTTTTTCTTCTTCTTTTTTTTTTGGTTCGCCGGGATGCCCTTTTTTGCCTGGACTCTTTTATTCTTTTCGTCCAGCGGGTCAATTTATGCGAAGTATTTTTTGACTACATCTGAGTTCACAGGGGACGGAAAATCTTCACCATCCATAGTTGTCAGCATTAAGGCTCCACCGGAGAAGACCTTCTTAACAACATATGGACCTTCATAATTCGGAGTCCACTTGCCCCTGTTATCTGTACCGGGAGGAAGGATCCTCTTCAAAACTAAATCACCAGTCTGATAGCTTCGAGGACGCACTTTCTGATCAAAGGCTCTCTTCATCCTTCTCTGATACAACTGCCCATGGCACACAGTTGCTAACCTCCTCTCTTCGATAAGGCTAAACTCGTTAAACCTTGTCCGAATCCACTCAGCTTCGTCAAGCTTGACATCCAACAAGACTCTCAGAGAAGGAATCTCCACTTCAACTGGTAGGACAGCTTCCATACCATACACAAGGGAGTAAGGGGTTGCCCCGGTCGACGTACGTACTGAAGTACGGTACCCATGCAAAGCGAAAGGCAGCATCTCATGCCAATCCTTGTACGTCACGACCATCTTCTGCACAATCTTCTTAATGTTCTTGTTTGCCGCCTCTACAGCACCATTCATCTTCGGTCTATAAGGAGAAGAATTATGATGTTCTATCTTGAAGTCTCTACAAAGCTCCTTCATCATCTTGTTATTGAGATTCGAACCATTATCAGTAATGATTCTCTCGGGAACCCCATAACGACAGATGATCTCCTTCTTAATAAATTTGGTAACCACTTGTTTGGTAACACTGGCAAAAGAAGCTGCTTCCACCCATTTGGTGAAGTAATCAATCGCAACCAGGATGAAGCGATGTCCATTAGACGCAGTAGGTTCAATCTTCCCAATCATGTCGATGCCCCACATTGCGAATGGCCAAGGAGAATTCATGACATTCAGAGGGCTTGGTGGTACATGCACCTTATCTGCATAGATCTGACATTTATGGCACTTCCGAGCGTATTTGAAACAATCGGATTCCATGGTCATCCAGTAATAACCGGCTCTCAACAACTTTTTGGACATTGCATGACCACCAGCATGGGTACCGAACGATCCTTCGTGCACTTCCTACATCAACATGTCTGCCTCGTGTCTATCCACGCATCTGAGCAGAACCATGTCAAAGTTCCTCTTGTACAGCACGTCATCCTGATTCAAATAAAAGCTTCCAGCTAGCCTTCTCAGGGTTTTCTTGTCATTCTTTGACGCTCCTTCAGGATACTCCTGACTCTTTAGGAAATTCTTAATGTCAAAGTACCACGGCTTCTCATCCACAACAGACTCGGCTGCAAACACATACGTAGGCCTCTCGAGTCGATTCACAGCAACATGTGGCACATGATTCCACCAATGGACTTTGATCATAGAAGACAAAGTAGCCAAAGCATCAGCCATCTGATTTTCATCTCGGGGTACATGGTACAGCTTCACCTTCTTGAAGAAAGTCAGGATCCTTCTGGTGTAATCTCTGTAAGGAATCAAATGCGGCTGATGAGTATTCCAATCTCCATTGACTTGGTTAATCACTAGAGCGGAATCTCCATAAATGTCCAGAGTTTTGATCCTTAGATCAATGGCTTCTTCTATTCCCATGATACAAGCCTCTTACTCAGCCTCGTTGTTGGTTACATCAAACGTCAATCTGGCAGAAAAAGGTATATGAGCACCTTTTGGATTAATGAGCACTGCCCCAACACGTTGCCATTCACATTCACAGCCCCATCAAACATCAATGTCCACTTGTCATCAGGATCCGGTCCTTCCTCGACAAGAGGCTCTTCACAATCTTTCATCTTAAGATACATGATGTCTTCATCAGGGAATTCAAACATCATCGGCTGATAATCATCGATAGGTTGCTCGGCAAGATAGTCTGACAGAATACTACCTTTGATGGCCTTCTGTGACGTGTACTGGATATCATACTCTGTTAAGATCATCTGCCAACGAGCAACACGCCCGGTGAGAGCCGGCTTCTCAAAGATGTATTTCACTGGATCCATCTTAGAAATCAATAAGTAGTATGGTTCAACATATACTGCCTCAGTCGGCGAGCAGCCCAGGCCAAAGCACAGCAAGTTTTCTCGAGCTGCGAATATTTTATTTCACAGCCGGTAAACTTTTTGCTAAGGTAGTATATGGTATGCTCTTTTCGACCAGACTCATCATGCTGTCCCAATACACACCCCATCGAGTTCTCAGTCACTGATAGGTACATTATCAGAAGCCTCCTAGGAACTGGAGGTATAAGGATTGGAGGTTTCTGTAAATACTCTTTTATCTTATCAAAAGCTTTTTGACAGTCATCATTCCACCTGATTGCTTGATTCTTTCTTAGCAATTTGAAGATCGGTTCACACGTGGCAGTTAGGTGAGATACAAATCGTGCAATGTAGTTCAATCTCCCTAAAAACCCATGAACCTGCTTTTCTGTTTTCGGTTCAGGCATCTCTTGTATAGCTTTTACTTTTGCTGGATCAACCTCAATCCCTTTCTCACTGACAATGAAACCCAAGAGCTTTCCAGATCTCACCCCAAACATACACTTGTTTGGATTCAGCCTCAGTTTGAACTTTCTCAACCTTTCAAACAACTTCTGCAAGTTTACCAGGTGCTCCTCTTCTGTCTGCAACTTCGCAATCATATCATCCACGTACACTTCAATCTCTTTGTGCATCATGTCATGAAAGAGAGTCGTCATAGCCCTCTGATAGGTAGCACCGGCATTCTTCAGCCCAAATGGCATCACCTTATAGCAGAACGTGCCCCAAGGTGTAATGAATGTCGTCTTTTCCATGTCCTCTGGCGCCATCTTGATCTGATTATAACCAGAGAAACCATCCATGAAAGAGAAAACCGAGGATTGAGCAGTATTATCAACCAATACATCAATGTGAGGTAATGGGAAGTCATCTTTCGGACTTGCTCTGTTTAAATCCTGGTAATCGACACACATCCTGACTTTGCCATCCTTCTTCGGCACGGGAACGATGTTGGCCACCCACGGGGGATAATTGGTAACTGACAGAAAACCCGCATCCAACTGCTTCTGAACCTCTTCCTTGATCTTGACAGCCATATCGGGACTAGTTCTGCGCAGCTTCTGCTTGACTGAAGGACAATCTTCTCTGAGAGGTAGTCTATGCACCACAATATCTGTATCCAACCCAGGCATATCTTGATACGACCAGGCGAATATCTCCACATATTCTCTCAGCATCTCAATCAGCCCTCTCTTGACATCTTCCTTCAAAGCAGCCCCGATCTTGATCTCTCTTCTGGCATCCTCAGTACCAAGATTAATGATTTCCAACTCCTCCTGATGAGGTTGGATGACCCTTTCCTCTTGCTTCAATAATCTGACCAATTCTTTGGGGAGTTCACAGTCTTCTTCACTCTCCTCTTCAGCTTGGTAAATGGGATTATCAAAATCATATTGAGCCATAACAAAATTGTTTTTAATGGAGTTCGTGAGATCGATTCTGCATGTTTAATGCTTTATTTTAGAAAAAAGAGTTCAAAAAAGTCACAAAAACAAAAACATTGCCATTTTTATTGTTTTGAAAAATGAAAAACAAAACAGATAGACAGGGATCACAAAATTGTTTGCAAAACGTCCTTTATTAATGATATCATTGAAAAACATGCTGAGGCCCTACAATGAACCACTACGCCTTGGGCAGAACGTAGGGTTTTGTGCAAAATGAAAAACAAAAGAGAATTACTCTGTTTGAAGAGTAACTTGGACCACTTCTTCAGCTGTCCAATTGTTGATCGACTCCCCTGGAGCACACGGTCGAACCCAGTTATCCACATCGTAGTCACTGTCCCCGTCTTCACTACTGGCTGCAAAGACGTCGCCATGATTCATCAGCCCAGCGCTGGTGAAGGTACTCGGCCCTTTTTGCTCATGCTGCTCCGCCTGCAGAGGTTGATAACCAATACCGAACTTGTCTTCCTTGACGGGCAGGTCAACCATCTTGCCCCAGCCTTCTGCGTTGCCCGAGTTGACAACCTCCCTAGCCTGTTTGTAGGATGCAATCGAGGCACTTGGCTTCTTCTGCTCAGCGAAAGCCACCTTCTCAATAGCAACGGTCTCGAACGCTTGGCATAGAGTTTCATGGATCTCACCATCCACCTCCACATACTTGAAAGAGGATAAATGACTCACAAGAATGTCCTCCTCGCTGCAAACAGTGACAACCTGACCGTTCCACACATACTTCAGCTTCTGGTGGAGCGTTGACGAAACTGCCCCAACCCCATGTATCCAGGGACGCCCCAATAAACAACTATATGTTGGCTGGATGTCCATCACATAGAAGACAATGTCAAATACTTTCGGGCCAATCTTCACTGGCAACGTGACTTCACCAAAAACAGACCGTTTGGATCCATCAAAAGCTCGAACAATGAGATCGCTCAGAGTGAGGACAACCCCTTCAACATCAATCTTACTCAAGATCTTCTTGGGCAACACATTTAAAGACGAGCCAGTATCCACTAACACACGTGACAATACTGCGCCTTTACACTCCATAGTGATATGCAGAGCTTTGTTGTGGTTACGACCCTCAGGTGTCAAATCCAGGTCTGTGAACCCCAAGCCATGCCTCGTGCTCACATTAGCCATAACACCCTCCAACTGGTTGACAGAAATCTCCTGAGGCACGTAAGCCAGATTCAACATTTTCAGCAAGGCATTACGGTGTGCCTCAGAGCACAATAGCAATGAGAGTATAGAAATCTTGGACGGAGTTTGATTCAACTGATCTACAATCTTGTAGTCGCTCTTCTTAATAATCTTCATAAACTCCTCCACATCTTTCTCAAACGAGCCCTCAGGCGCGTCCTTCTGAACAGGTTCTTCCTCAACCACAGCTTGTTTACCCTTCGCTTTGGCAAGAGCCTCAGCATTGTTGTCTCTCAAAGGCTGCGGTGCAAACAGACGACCGCTCCTGGTAAACCATCCAGGTCCCCCTACATTGTCCACAGCAGGACCAACAGTCACTGGAACTCTACTTGGCAAACCAATTGTTACCGGAGCCTGATTAACTGGCCTGATCTAACTTTCTGACCTTCGGTGGTTGTGGTAAGCATTATCATACTTCCACGGCACGACTCTACTATTCTCAACCGGTCTTCTACCAGAAGCAACAATAGTAGTGGGAGCACTGACAGTTACTGGAGCAGATATAGTCACAGGAGTACCAGCGGTTACAGGTGCATTAACAGTTCTCTGGCCACGTCCAGAACCTTCAGACGGTTTGAAATAAATGGTGACAGTTAACACCATCCCACGTTCTTTCACTGCCCGAGCAAACTGCAAGCAACCATCATCCATCAGACCCTGGATACCTTTCCTCAACTTTTCACAACCGTTCTCTGAATCACCACAGTCTGAACATCCCTCATCACAGCCCGGGAACACTCCCCCTTTCAGCAGACGTTCTTTTACCACCAACAGCGAGGTCTGAACATCATCAACACTGACTATCAAATCCGCAGCTTCCTCACCTTCCACATTATTCACCCTATGCCCACCATGCTGAGGCATAGGATTATTCACAACATTTGGAACAGAAGCAAAGTTGATTGTCTTGGCATCAATCAGATCCTGGACCTTATGATGAAACGCCCTACAATTCTCAATATGGTGCCCAGGTGCACCGGAATGGAAATCACAATGGACATTGGTATCATACCCAGCAGGTATCTTCATCAACGGAGCCATAGTACGCAATTCAACAAACCCCAATCTGAGCAGTTCGGGCAGCAACTCAGCATATGTCATAGGTAACGGGTCGAAACGACGATCCGACATTCTCTGTCTCGGCTGAAACTGGCGTTGTTGTTGTTGTTGTTGTTGTTGTTGTTGTGGTGGTGCTCTTTGTTGTTGAGGTTGACGTTGTTGAGGTGCTGGGATAGTCACAGCAGCAACCTGACGGTAATGTCCGCTATTCATAGTTCTTCTGTGTTGCACAGCATTGGTCTCTCCCTCTCTTCTGCGGGGTGCCCCAGAAAACGGCTTCTTTGAAGATGAAGAACCAGCATCCTGAATCTTTCCAGCTTTAATGAGACTCTTTGTCCTTTCTCCATAAATCACCACATTAGAGAAACTACCGAACGGGCAACTCCCCATCCGGTCCATGAACACACCTTGTAAAGTCCCGATGAACATATCGGTCAACTCCCTTTCCAGCATAGGAGGTTGCACCCTTGCAGCTAATTCCCGCCATCTCTGGGCATACTCTTTGAAACTTTCTCCTGATTTCTAACATAAGCTTTACAACTGAGTTCGGCTGGGAGCCATATCCATATTATGCTTGTATTGCCTCAAGAAAGCTTCACCCAGATCCCTCCAGCTTCTAATGGACTCCCTCTTCAACTCCATGTACCAGTCTAAGGACGCTCCAGATAAGCTGTCCTGGAAGAAGTACATCCACATCTTCTCATCATCTGTGTAGGCAGAGATCTTTCTGTAGTAAGCTTGCACATGGGTGCGAGGACAAGAAGTACCGTTGTATTTGTCAAAAGAAGGTGCTTTGAACTTATAAGGAATCCTCAATCCATCAACCAATCCCATATTTGTAACATCAAACCCCAAAGAGTTCTAACACTCCATGGCTCTGATCTTCTCAACTAGGGCATCAACCCTCCTATCCCTTTCGTCAGTTCTTCCCACAACTTCATCATCCTCACTGAGGAGAGTAAACATATCCTCCTGCCTATCAACCAATGGAGTAGGATTACGAACTGGAGCACGAGTCACTCTGGCATTAGCTGTCTCTAGAGCAATAGGTTGACCGTTGATTCTGATACCCCTCAACTCATCACCCACAGCATAGTTGTTGATGGGAACAGCAGCAGTAACGTTGTCATTGATTGGGCCTCCCTCTGGCAAAGTATGGTTGACAGGTGGAATTGCAGCTTCATGTCTCTGAACCAAGGCTCGCAGTTCCTCTTGACCTTGCGCAACCCCTTGCATCATATTCATAAACTGGGCCATGTTAGCCCTCATCTCTGCCAACTCAGCTTGAACTTGGTCCATGTTTCTCTGTCGATTCAACCTTGTCGCGTAGCGGTGCAGACGTTGATCAGCAATCCTGCCTGAAACAGGAACCAGAATGAGAAGTCTTGTTCAAGAACACCTGTAATGCAAGAATGATATGTGTATGATGCACATGATGCGGATGTTGTTTATGATATGTTTTATCATTCCTCAAGCATTCAAGAGCCTTATTCACTTTTGAAAAATGGCAACCTGCAACAGAAACAACAAAGCAGCAACCTACACAGGACAAGAAGCAAAAGGTGAAACATCAACAATCTCATCTATAGACATGAGCAATAAAGGTCATACAAACATAGTTCAATCAAAGATTCAGACCAACAGAGTACAAGGAATCCCATCCAACAATCCTGGAGGTGATTCTCAAAACAAACAACAAGAAAAGCTAAGAAGGTCGTCCTCCCGGAATAAGAGTCTTCAGGTACTGGCACTGATCAATCAACCGGTCGCACTCTGAACAGTCAGGTAAATGGGTGATCTTCTCCTTCAGCTGCCTTCTGAGCTCCACAGCTTCTTCTCCAAGCTGGCTCTCTGATGCACGTCTTAGGTCTACTTCCTTCTTCAACTGAACATCTTTGTCCCTAAGCTGCTTTTCCAAGTCTCGTATCTTCTTCTGGTAATTGGCTTCAGCTTTCTGCAACTTCAAACGCTCGTGGTGTTCTTCCTTCAGCAATGTCTCTATCTCCTCATAAGACCTCTTCTTGCTCTTCAATCTGCTAGCATATTCCCCTTGCATGCCTTTGAGTTGATGAGCCAAGTTCAACTTGTTAGCTTTGGCTTTGTAAAGCTCCATCTGGATGTCTTGTTCCTTCTCTTTCAACCGATGATTCTCCATCAAGTCTTGTTTATAATACTCACCAGACACATTCTCAGAAAGGATCAAAGGCGGTTGCTCCTGCAATGGTTCCATTCTATCATAGGGTAACAATAAGGTTCCAACTCTATCTCTGACCCACTCAATGTAGGCAGGCATAGCAATGGCAAACTTCTTTCCCAAGACAGATCCATCTTTGACACCAATATTCTTCCAAGCTCTTCCTACTTGCTCCAATCTAGCTGGATCACTCCGCTTCTCAAAGTACACACTCTCAGCTATCTCAGCATCTAGCGGCCTTCCATTCATAACAAACCCCAACTGACGGAGAGAAAGAACTGGGTTGTAATTGATGCAACCCTTAGTTCCTATGAGTGGCACGTTACGAAACTCTCCACAACTCATGATGACATTGCGCACATTCATCCTATAAGCTTGCCACCTGATGTCATAGGATGTGAGTGACATAACCCTCTGAGTCCACTTGTGAGTGTTTTGAGTATCCACAAAAGGTCCACTGGTTGGTAGAAAAGACAAGAACCATCTGAGTAACAAAGAGAGACAACACCTGATAGCTCCACCCTTACCATGCCTGCTATGGATAGCATAGTAAGTGTCAGCTAACAGGGTAGGAACCGGGTTTCCTTTGATGAAAATAGTGATTGCTGCAAGGTCCACGAAATTAGGCATACTCGGGAACAAGACAACTCCATAGACCATGACAGCTAACTGAGCGTTGAAAGCTTCCCAATTCCCTTTCTTCGCTTCTTCCTTAGCCATGCTCACCAAGTACTTCAAGGACAAACCCACAACCTCACCACTCGGTTTCCAATTGTCACTCACTTCTTTGATACCCAAATAAAGAGCTCTGGCAACAACCTTGAAATCAACCTCCTTTGGCACATCTAGGAAAGGCACCTGATACTTGATCGGGATATTCATCAGGATAGAATACTCTTCGAGAGTGGGCGCTAACTGATAATCCTGGAAAGTGAAGCAACGGAGCTCTGGATCATAAAACTGTAGGAGAGTCTGCAACGGTACTGGGTCAACCACCATCTTCAACAGCATCAGAATATCCCCATACTGATCATCAAACGCCTTCTAATTACCACCGGTCACCAGATTACTCAACTCTACCAAAGGTGTCAATGGCTCACGGTGAAAATTGTAGGTGCAAGTCTTCCTCTTCAACTCTGGGATGGCTTCCATCTCTCACAGTGAACAGACTCCTGAATGAACCTGAGAAATGATATGCATGAGGGGATTAGTTTTTTTTCTCTTTTTTCATATTTTGCTCTTTTTTGCATTATTTTTTTTTTGAAAATAAATATGTTATGATGCAAATGATGCAAACACGACTGGTTGGCTGTGTATCTCGGAGCACAGGATCAAAGCTTCGGCTTGAGTTCGGAACCACAAAGTCATCCGAGACCCAAAGTCATCTGGAACCCATTCTGCGGAACCAAGTCACCAACAGGAGCCAAGAGTCACCAATAGAATACGGTCACCAACAGATCAAGTCACCAATTGTACCTGTAATGATTCATTCCCTCCCAATCACGGGTGTCATCTAGACCAGGGTAAGGTCAAGAGAAACTCAGGATAAATAACCCTTTCAAGAATATCATCATATACACACCAGATGTATGTAACGATAATATCCCATCAAAGTCTGAACTGCTCGTGATATCATGTTCCGCTAAGTGGCGCAATACCACCCGCTTCCCATGAATCACTCTATTCCTAGGTGTCCTAAAGTTCACTCATGGCCTGGGTATTGGGCCTTTTACCTTTTGTAACTCCCACCCCATAGAGAGACAGACACACAGCCAGCATAATGACAGTATGATGCATGCAAACATAAATGCAAACATATACAATCACATCATAATCATAAATGCAATAAATAAAACAGTAAAAGCAACCAAACCCTATCCTACAGAGCGCTAGGACTGACTCGCTTAGGGAAGATGGACCAGCAATAGGTCAACTTCTCGGGATAGTCCCCAGCAGAGTCGCCAGCTGTCGCATTACGCGAAAAACCGGCGGGAAAAGAAAATAACAGAGTCGCCACCGTGCGTTATTTATCCCAAAGGAGGGAAAGGAAATGCTCGAAGCAAACCTGGAAAAGACATTGTCTCGCGACCAGAGAAAGATGGGATCGGGAGTCGGTTATGCGAAGGGAAGGTATTAGCATCCCTACGCATCCGTCGTACTCGTTGGGATCCACGCTCAGAAAGGATAGAAGAAAGGTTGCTAGACACTGCTCGAACACTTCACACACACTGGAAGGAGACACAGAAAGACAAAAGAAACGGGACTCGGCAGGATATCGCATCCTGGGCCTACGTAGTCGGTCAGACACAGACATCAGAGTCGACGTAGTTCGGGACAGGGGAAAGGTGCTTGCTAGGATGTCGCATCCTATGCATACGTATCTTCTCTAACCAGAGAAGAATCAGAGCACTCGTAGCTCGGCTAACGCACGCCAAACAAAACCCACACAGGAAACCGACTGCCAATCGCTGGACTTACGTCAAACTCCACACAAACAGGCAAACATGGAAACCGAATGCCAATCGCTGGACTTACATCAGACTCCGAACCAACAAACACACACAGGAAACCAACTGCCAATCGCTGGACTTACGTCAGACTCCAACAAGCAAACAAGACACAGGAAACCAACTGCCAATCGCTGGACTTACGTCAGACTCCAAACACACACAAAGGGGTTGAGAAAGAAAAAGGGCGCCCGAAGAGATCTGCTCATCTCCTGCCTACGTACCTCATCTGGTATGAGGATCAGGGCGACGTAGTTCCCCTTAACAGGGAAAGAACTTCTAACCTAACCAGAGACAAGGGAAGATAACAAGCTACTAGGGAGACTACGACTCGAGCCTAGAAGTTATCATGCATACGATCCCTATGTTGAGGTCTCTATCCTAACTTGCACAGGAAGCAAGCTATCCTAAACAGCACAATCAAACAAGTACAAGCACAATAAAGCAAGCATACACACTATATGCAAACAATTGGCTCACACAAGGCTAGGCTGTAGAAACAAGCCAACTGGAATGGGGTGTTTTTAGCTCTTAACCCTAACATTGAGAGTTAGGGTGAAGTAGATGAAATGGAGATGAGGGTAAGACCTCACAGCTCTTATCCCGGGCCTGGGAGAGCTTGACTCGAATAGAAAGTGTGGGAGTTCAGAATGAAGGAACTCTTCTCCACACGACTGACACAACAAGAGTTTGGGTTTTTATTCACAATGCATCAACACAGGGTGTGAGCAAAGTGAATGACACGACTGAATAGCAGGGGATGGATTGCACATCCCTTTTATCTGCCAATTGCCTCTTAAGAGGTCCTTACCTGCTTGGCACAAAATTAAACATCCACAGACATTGCCTCTTAAGGAGGTTTTCAGACAGGTGCCTACCAATAACAGTAGGTCTTCCAGACTACATGAAGATTAAGGAATTATACCTCAGTGGTATGCCAACCACAAGCAAGCAAAGCAAAGTTCAAATGAACTTAAAGCAACTTAGGTACCTGTGGAAACAGCTAAACCAATCAGTACAATACTCAGAAAATAGTCAACAACAGTCAATATCCAACAGACAACCCAATATGCAACACAAAAGCCATAAGGCAAACTCAAATGAGTTATCATCAACCTACAAAACACACAATGTTAGCAATCAAAAGCAAATATTAACATTCAAGTGATGAAGCATCATCAACCATGGCATTTGGATGCTTAAACCTGAAATCAAAGCTCACATGTAAGTAACAAACCACTAGGTCAAAGCCTAGGGTCAAAGATGAAGAAAAAATTCAAAACAGGAGCTGAAATTCAACACAATGCAACTTCAAACACATATTAACATGTCCTAAAAAGGCTCACATCAAAATCAATAAGAAAAAGCATTTCATGATCAAAAGAAGTCAAAGGCAATTTCAAAGTTCATATATGGCCATCATGAATGAAAAGTCCAAATCAAAATAGAAATGATTCAAATAATTCTGGAAAAATTCATGAACATTCAACACATCTAACATGATCAGCATACAAAAAATCAGAAGCATCCAAGATCATTTGGCATGGAAATTAAATTGCCCAAGTAAGAACAACCAAATGTGTGACACAAATTGTCACACCATGTTAACACAAGCATAAAACAGAAATGGTAAATGGAAAAAATATCAAACAAACACAAAAATGTCCATCAATGTGTCTAGAATCAACATGTAAAATTTCAAGTCCATTGGATTAAAATCAAGCATTTCACAACAAGATGAATAAGGCAAGGTCACAAATGGACACATGATCACATATGATAGCACCAAATAAAATCCAGCCATGCACAACTTTTGAAATCATCATCATTAAAAACTAGACATTCTAAGGATCACTATGCAAAAAACCAGGTATTTTTTGGATCAACTTTCAATTTGTTATGCATTTTACAAGTTGGAAAATAAAAATGAAAGAAATCACATAGCATGGCATATGGAGGGAAACACTAAAACATGAAATGATTTTTGAATAATCGCCTTCGCTGGGAATCGATCCCTGGGCGAAATTGAAAATGGCGTGCCAATGTGTATGAAACTCACCGTTTCATTTAATAGGTGGCAGGTCAATGCTTGCATGGCCAAGTCAAAGCGCTGTAAACCAATGGAAATGCAATGTGGACGCACGCGTGGACCAATACAATAGAAACCCTAAGCCAGCACAGCAAAAACCAGGATCCGTCGCTACAACAGTAAAATCCGTCGCTAGGCATGAACTTCATCTTCTTCATGATGAAGAAGATGAACAGTAGCATGAAGCTCATACGATTTTCCAGAAAATTTTCCAGAATTTCTAAACAAGTATATCATTTTGAAGATCCTTTCATGGTGAACACAAATCAAGCAATAGCTAAGCTTAACTCATCAAAGCAAGAGAGAATCGAGCAAAAGAAAGTTTGTGCACAAAACTTGAATCACTTATATCTAGCTCAATAATGCACCAATTCACATGATTCTTTCACCAGAATTATCAGCAAACCTAGATCTACACAACTATACACATGAATTTGAGAATAATTGAGATCGAATTTTCACCTTCTTGAAGAGCAGATTGTGGTTTTGCGAGTTCCAAAGCTCCAAATGATCCAAAGCTGTTCCAGAAGCCTTATGGAGATGATTGATGAAGAACTGGAAGCTCAAACACGTGTGAAATCAGCTCAATTTGAAAACTCCATTAAACCTTCAAGCTTCAAGCATGCACGAAATTGGGCAGAAAAACAACAATGGCACGTCCAATCTTACTCAGAACCACTCCATGACCAACAATTCAACAAGAGAAATGGAAATTATGTGAGAAATTTGGAAAATCTTTTTTTGAGAGAAATTTTTAGAATGGAACTTGGATCTAGATCTGAAACCTGTGTTCTCACCAATGCAGTTACAATTAGGATTATATATGTCCTCTTAAACATTCTGAAATTAACACTAAGCCAAGGTTAATGGAGATTAGGGAGTTTTAAGGTGTATGCACCAATTTGCATTTTCACTCCATGCATGAGATGGCCACGTGAACAGTACCCAAATAAGGCCCAAAACCACTTAAAAATAGCCCATGCACACATTAGAATTGGAATTCCATGCATGTGATCAACCAAATTGATTTTAGCAATTTTCCTTCAAAAAACTTCATGAATAAGCAAATGATCATGCAAATGAAATTCATGCCATGTAATGGATGTTTTGGAAACTACATGTTATGAGAAGCAAAGTGCAAAAAGAACCACCAAATTTGGAGTCTTGGTTCAAAAGATATGGCCATTTGAATTTTCAAGCACACTTTGTCATGATTTGATCATAACTCCTTAACCATTCATCATAAATTCATGATCTTGGACTTTTTGGAAATGGGAGAGAAAGATCTTCAACTTTCATGTTGGACAAAATTTCATTTGAAGCTTCTTTGATGTTGGAAAGTTGAGTTGAAGTTGGTCCAAAAACTTGCTATTTTTGGAAACTTGAAATTACAGGTCATTTTCCATTTTTGGAAACTTTTGATCTGGCTTCAAATCCTTCAAGATAAACATTTAACATGAAGAATAAACCTCTTTTGGACATGAATGAAGTGTCACAAACCATTTCTCCACCTCCTAGCCCTTAGTTGACTTGCAGTTGACTTTTATGGGCCTCTGATGACTTGAAATTGAATTGTGGACTTTGAGCCTCTAGCACTTGGTCAAGTTGCCTCAAAATGATCCTTGGGTTCACACAAGCTCTCTAGAACAACCATAGGGCCTTTATCTCATGGAAATGCTCTTGTTCTCTTGCACAGATGGATTCTCCTGATCAGTCTTGACTGATGAAATGCAATGCACTATGCAATGTGAATGCAAAGTTAATGACCTAAAAATGAAATGAATGTACAAATGGGGGGTGCAAATTTGAGGTGCTACACTCCCTTATCGACATCCATGTTGGAGTCATCAACGACTTTCACCATCAAGAACTCTATAGGTTCGCATAGTAGGCCTCCTCCATCTGCATGGGGTATGAGTCCACTTTCATTGATGATTTAGGCTTCTCGCTAAATTGCAATCTTCCATCATTCTGAGCCTTTTGGACCAAATCCATGAAAATCACACATTGAGAAGTTTTATGACCCAAAAAGTTATGGTACTTACAAAAACCTCTCTTCTTCCTTTGTTCTAAAAGAGGAGATTTCAAACCATGAGGTACTATAATCTGACCATCTTTGACTAACAAATCAAATATTTCATCACACTTTGTAATGTCAAAAGTGTAAGTTCTAGTGGTAAACTTTTCATTTTTATTGGTCTCTACAGGCTTTTTTCCGTTTGATGGTTTTAATAATTTACAAACATAAGGGGGCCCTAGCTTTAATTCAGCCACATTGACCTTACCTTCTTCAGAACAATCATCACCCACGTCAGAGACATAATCATTTGCGTCTATGTAAGCAAATTTCTCTTTTTTGTGATATTTATTTGTTCTGGCTTTCTCAGCTTTTAGGCGTTCGACCTGATGAACCCTATCTGCAAGTTGTGCCATATTCATAAGGTATTGAGTCTCTAACTTCTTTCTAATTAAATAGTCCAAGCCACTAGCATCCATTTCGACCAACCCATGCTTAGGCACCTGGGTGAAGCACCTTACCTTTAGAAGTTTAAACCTATTCAAATAGTCATCTATCGACTCAGGGACTTTTTTCCTCACACTCGCCAACTCTTTCAAACTGATTTTTGATTGTCCCATATAAAACTACTCATGGAATATCCTTTCTAACTTGCTCCAGCATTGAACAAAGTGGGGAGGGAAGGTTGCAAACCAAGTGAAGGCATTCTTTGTTAGAGAATTTGGGAAGTACTTCATTTTCAAATTATCATTGTTCGCTATGTCACTGGCCTCAGTTTGATATTGGGCGACGCATTCTACTGTCGACTTGTTAGTGTCTCCAACGAACTTGGTAAACTTTGGGACTTTCCATCCCGTGGGTAACTCCGACTGTCAAACATATTCTGAAAAAGGAGATATAAAATTTAGTCGGTGGAGTCGCACATTAAGGCCATTTTGGGCCAAAATTTGTTCGACCATGTTTGTTATGTTATCAGTCATGCAAAATTATTATGTTGGACATACCTAAGCACTTTGTTAACATTCTAATTACTCTGAACCATCAGAGGCCTAGGGTTGTTTTGTTCTACCTCTTCCCTATTCAAGGGAGGTTCTTGTTGTAACCCTTGGTTTTGGCCTACAGTGGCCTGTGTTATGTCGTTCTCAGGAATTTTGACCGCTCTAGCATTCGATATTTATGGAGAAGGTCGAACTTGTACTGGGGGGTGCCTAAGAAATCAACGATATGTTTGATTTGATTTGCTAACACTTCATAGGTTTGATTCGTATTTGCAATCAAAAGGTTAAAAATAGTTCCCATTTGTTGGGTGAGGGTATTCACTAACTCTAAAATACTCTCATCCATTTGCTGCCTCATGGTTATCATAGAAGTTGTATTCAAAATGGCGTATTCTGGGGGATATAGTTTATCCCTCCTAGTCGTGCCATAATTTCCTTATAGAGATTTGTACAATTCTTAGAATAATTCTTGATTAATTTTATTATTTTTATGAGTCAGATGATTTGTTGAGCGTGAATATGAGTGAGCAGAATCAGAGTCCTTGAGCAAAAGCTTGTAGTCTTCAGATAGATGTGTCTTCTGATGTTATCTTGCAGAGTGATCAATCACCATTTTCACTATATTTTCATTGCTTATCCGACAAGAAACCAAGGATTTTGAGACACTGTGTATGCATTATGGTACCTTTAAAGTTAATTTTCATTCCCGTAAGTTATTTAAGAAATTTTATTAATTGTCAATTTTATTTTATATTTTTGTGATTTTACGCATAGGATGTCTGTGTTTTTGTCCAACAGGTCCAGGTGGAAGAACCGAGGAACTCGGAGCGAGACATTATGGAATTCCGGCAAGAAAAGGAATGGAAAAATCCCGGTACAGGAGGCCTGACACGGCCACCCGTGTCACCTGACACGAGCCGTGTCAGGCAGAAGGAGAATGAAGCAAAAAAACAGTAGCCTGACATGGCCGACCGTGTCAACTGACACGGCCCGTGTCAGGCCTTATCCCATTCCGTGTCAAGCCCCCATGGGTGTGTCAAGTGAAGCAGTGAGCTGACACGGCCACCCGTGTCATCTAACACGGGCCGTGTCAGCCCAAGCCCAAAATTTTCCCTTTTCATCGGGCTTTTGATTATCGGGCTTGCAGAGAGATTTTTGTACATGTCCATCTATTACTTGGAATTTTCACTATATAAGAGAACCTTCTACCAAAGAAAATATCATCTTGGAACAAGGCAAAACACAGTATTGTGAAGCAATCAAGTATTACAGAGAGCAAGGCATTCGGAGAGCTGAAGGTTTTCATGAGCGGAAGCGATTGAAGATCAAAGTCATCCCAATACTTGTAATATGTAATTTTTATCTTGCATTTGTTTTGAACAATATGAGTAGCTAAACCCCCCAATGCTAGGGGGTGTCCCTGATTTAGAATTGTAACGAATTTGAGTTTACATTTGCATTTATAATATTATGTTTACGGTAACCTTTTGATGTGTTTAATGCTTTCTCTTTCGGACCAATCGAGATTGTTTTGTGGTTATCAATTAGGCTGGACCGCCATTGATAAGGTTTTCATAAGGTTACTCTGCAGTAGATATCACCTAGGACTAGGGATACCCTGTATGAACCAGAGTGTTCTTGATATAATAAAGCTTAACTTCACCTTAATTGCCTATGGACATAGAAATTATGGTAGATTGATTAAAGGTTTTCTCACCAAGGACTTGGGAGAAAATACCCTTGAGAACTAGTAGTAATTTATATTTGTTGATGCAATAGTGACCTAGAGTTGTTACATGGATAAATCATACCCCTTCCCTAGCATTGTTCCTCTTACCTTGCAAACCCTTATTTTCATCCTTATTTGCCTTTGCCTTTATTTTTATAATTTTGAATATAAAAACCCAAATCATACTTTTTGTTTAATTGAATGATAATTTGAACTCGATATTGACGTGCAGTCCTTGAGATCGACATTCGGGGAATTTCCCCTTTATTATTATAATTGGCAAAATAGTACACTTGTTATTTTTCCGACCACAGAGTCATCAGGTGTAGAGTCTTCAGACATTAAATATGAACTTCAATGTCAGATTTTGTATGTGATTCTTTCAGAAGTGTTCTTGTTCAGAGTCAAATATGATTTCTTCATTTCTGGATCAACTATTCTGGATTTCGTTAGATGCTAGATATTGTTTTCCTCGGATTCATTTTTCCTTAGTATCCTGCATACTTAGAGACAATTATTAGGGTACCACATTGTTTTATTCTTTGTTATCATAAAAAACTTAGAGATATATTGCAGAACCAAAATCTTGTTCTAACAATCTCCCCTTTTTTTATGATGACAAAAACTTTGACTTTTGAAGAAACAATGGTACTTTACAAGGATACATATTTAAATGAATCAGAGTCAGATATAGTATGACTCCCCCTGAGATTTGCAATCTCACCCTTAGTCTGATACTTAGAATTTTTTTAAATATATTTGTATCAGAAAAGGGTTTCTGGGGTAGAGAGTCTCTTACCGGATCTTCTTAGGTTGCTTGACTTGTTTCTCAAATACTTATTTAGTTTTCCTTGTTCAGATGTATCCTGTAAGACACTTAAACTGCGCAAATTTTAATATTAGAATGTAAGCAGTACATTCTGAGAGTTAGATATATTATTTCATCAGAAAGCTATTATTTATTTCTCCCCCTTTTTGTTAGACTAAAAAAACTAAAAAATAGGAGTTCAAACCACAGAAAACACCACAAATTCCATTGAATATTCAAAAGTACGGAGAAGAAAAGCATAGAAGAAGAAAAAGTCCTCAAAAGCAAAAACTCTTAAAACAAAATTACAAGTAATTAATCCTAGAGTGCCTAAGGGTTTGGAGGAGGAGGTATCCTCTGAAGTAGCTGAGCAAGCAGGTTCTGAATACTGGAGTTGACTTGATCTTGCTGGTCGAGTCTAGCTTTCACCAGTTTTTGTTCTTTCTGAAGCTCTTCCAGAGTCTTGAGAACCAGAGGAGCTAGATCATATGTTGATGACTCTCCTCGAGTCAGAGCAACCTCATATATCTTTGCAGATTCTTCTGCAGCTATGCGAGCAGCTTCTTTAGTGTCAACTTTGCTTTAGCTTCAGCTTCTGTAGCACCAGCTTCTTCTACAGCAACATCTTTTTCAGCTTCCTCCTTAGTAGTAGCTTCAACAACAACTCTCTCTCCATCTTCTTTTCTGGCCCTTTCTTCAGCTTCCTTCCTGGCCCTTTCTTCAACTTCTTGCGCCAGACGCGCCTCCAGTCTCTCTTCAGCACCTCTGATGTAGTCATTTATGACTTGTTCAAAAATTCCCTTCATCTTGAAGACCTTAGATGTCATTCAGTTGAGAAATCTGTTCAAGTGAGTCCTTACTTCAGAAGGATTGTCACTGAGCCTGGATTCTTCAGATAGTTGTCTGAGTCTCACAACCGTGTTCTTTGAGAACTTAGAGAAATCTCATCTATGGTTTGAAAGGTTAGGTCAGGTTTAGAGGTTTGAGAGATAGGTTAAGATGGATTGTGGATGGGTTCAGAGGGTTCAGAGATGGGTTCAGAAGGAGGTGGAAGAGTTTCAGAGGGTTCTAAAGTGGGTGTAGAAGGGGGTGGTATGGTGTCAGAGGCTTTTGGTACAGATTGAGTCTGTGTAGATTCAGCTGTGGCTTGAAGTTGTGCAAGAGTGGGGGAGGTTTAGTCAGGGATGTTTGAATGTTCAAAGTTTGAGGTTAGGTCATAGTATGGAGGGGAACTGGGAGTGGATGAGGGAGGTGATATGTGTTCATATAGAAATATGGCATCAAATACAGGGATTGAGGTGGTTGTTAGGTTAAATTGTGGTAATGGTAGTGAGGATGTGTTTGGTTCAGAAGTGTGGGGTTCTTAAAGAATCGGGATGAAGATGGTTGGTTTAGAGGGAGAGATGATAGGAGTTGGTTGAGGTAGGGATGAGAGAATTTGCCTAGAACCAGAACTTAAGGGAGCTTCTGAGACAGGAGACTTACATGGTGCTGAGGAGCTTAGAGGCACAAGTTGCTTATGAGATGATGAAGATTCTCCCAACTTTTGAGTCTTCTTCTTTTCCTTTTTCTCAGAGGGCTCTCTCTTCCTCTTCATGAAATTTGGTGGCTGTTCTGGTAGCCAGTCCAATGTCTATTCCTTGGGCCTCTAGATCCTGAAGATAACGGCGATTACCTCTTGGGGATCAATCTTAAAGAAGAGATACATCCTGTTGCATATCTCCCTCTGATCCTTCAGAGCTTCCCAGGAGATGTCCATAGTGGGTTTGACTTTGTCAATTAAACTCATGCTCTTCAAGTTCCTCCCATTCAGAGGCTTCCCCATGTCCACCGTGACATCTTCCATCATGTGTGAGAGAGATGAGATTGTCCACCAACCCACTCTCTATGAGAACATCAGAAATTAGTCTCCCCCAAGGGATGTAATTTTTGGGCTTCATATTGTTCCCAATATCTCTGATGGAGTCCCTCAGATACTTAAAGAGGAGGGAGGGGACATTCAACTTCATCCCTTTGTGCAGACAGTACAAAATGCACTTCTGGTCCGTATTGATGTAGTCAGAGGAGTTCGACGTTGGATGATGGTGGATAGTTCCCAGAATGATCTTCAACCAAACTCTCATATTTTGGTGAAGTTCTTTGTTCGTTGAAGTTCTCCCTTCTGGTTTCTGAGAGAAAATAGTAGGGATGATTTCCTGGGACATATACTTTGCCCTAGGATTGATATTGTATATCCTTCTTCCCCCTACTATTTCCATGTTCAGAAGCTTATCAATTGACCTCTCCGTGATCACAATCTTGACCCCCAGAGCGTAGGATACGATGCAGTGGCCATCGTAATCAGCGAACCTCCAAAATTCCTTCATCAGGAATGTATAAACAAGACCATAAAGTTATTTGAGGTAGTTTACCCACCCTTGATTTTCCAGTTCTTCCGTTAGATAAATGCCATTGCTCTTAAGGTTGTCAAAATCAACCAAGAGTTCACATAAAACTTCCAGTTTTTCAAAAGGGATGGCAAGATTGATGTGAGGAGGGAGATCAAGAACATGAGGTTCTTGATATGAAGTTGTTGAGGGCGTAGTAGTTTGGGTTGTAACCTGTTGTGGATCTTCAACTGGTTGCTCAACAACATTCATTTGTTGAGAATATTCGAAAACCTGTTCTTGTTGAGGATTCATGTTGTAGTTGTTGAAAGAGATTGAGGTTGCAGAGAGAATGAAGGCAAGGGTTTATGTACGTTGTGAGAGTGAAAAGTGTGACAGTGGGAATTGTGGTAATATATATACAGATTCAAAACACATGCAAAATGACAGCGTTAGGGGACAAAAGTAATTATGATTGCTAAAATATGAGTTGACAAGCATGGGGAGAATTAAATGCAGCTAATGAGGGTTGTCTAATCTCAAAAATATGCACATTGCTCGAGGGGATCTCAATAGTTTGACTCTTGAGTTTTGAGCTAGACAATTGTCTAGAAGATCCAAAACCACACGTTTGAGAGACCACGTGTTGATGTTTCTAGAGTCAAGAATACCAAAAGGTTTCTGACTCAGAAGGTTTCCAATCCATATATCATCTAACTTATAATAGTATCAGAACCAGAACCAGATAAATGGCATATGTTTAAGTTAGAGTTTGTTTTTAACATTAGAGAGGAGACACATGTTCAGATTCATTCTGGGCAATCTTCCATATTTAAATGTTTCAGAATGAAAAGAAATTTATCTACAGCTAAGGGTTTTGTGAAGATGTCATCCCATTGATGGTCTATATCTATGAATTTTAAAATGATTATCCCTTTCTGAACATAGTCTCTGATAAAATGATATTAAATTTCTATGTGCTTCGCTCTGGAATGTAAAATTGGATTCTTACTTAAGAATATAGCAGCAATATTGTCACAGAAGATAGGGATGTTACTCTCATAGATCTGAAAGTCTTCAAGCTGATTTTTCATCCAAAGCATCTGAGTGTTACACAGTGAAGCTGAAATGTATTATGCTTTTGCAATTGACAATGCAATGGTTGATTGTCTTTTGCTTGCCCATGAGATGAGGTTTTCTCCCAGAAACTGACAGTTCCCAGATGTGCTTTTGTGTTCCAACCTGTCTCTAACGTAATCTTCATCACAATACCTAGAAAGCCTATACTCTGACGTTTTCTTATACATCAGGCCAAGGTTAGGTGTTCCTTTCAAATACCTCAGGATTCTCTTAATAGCATTTAAGTGATATTCCCTTGGGTCTGACTGAAATCTAGCACAGAGACATATGTTGAATAATATATCCCCTTGGGTCTGATTGAAAACCTATCATACCACGATAGAGTTTCTGAAAAACTTTTTGACTCACCTCTTCTTTCTCCAGAATGCAAGTAGGATGCATGAGAGTCTTTGCTCGTTTGCTTTCTGACATGTCAAATTTCTTCAGAATGTCTTTTATGTATTTGATTTGATATACATACGTGGCTTTTGATTTTTGGTTGATCTAAATCCCCAGAAAGAACTTTAGTTCTTGCATCAGACTCATTTCAAATTCTGTCTGCATTAACTCAGAAAATTCTTGACAAACAGAGGGGTTAGCAGAACCAAATATTATGTCATAAACATATATCTGGAAGATCATAAGATCGTTTCTAATGTTTTTACATAAGAGAGTGGAGTCCACTTTGCCTCTAGTAAAGTCATTTTCTAGAAGAAATGAACTAAGTCTTTCATACCAAGCTCTGGGAGCTTGTTTCAGACCATAAAGAGATTTTTTCAGTTTAAAAACATGTTCTGGATATTTTAAGTTTTCAAAACCAGGAGGTTGATGGACATACACCTCTTCAGAAATATACCCATTCAGAAACACGTTTTTGACATCCATCTGATGTAATTTGATGGAATAATTTATAACAAAAGATACAAGAAGACGAATAGATTCTAACCTGGAAACTGGAGCAAAGGTGTCATTGTATTCAATACCTTCATATTGACTATAACCTTATGCCACTAATTGTGCTTTGTTTCTGACCACTTCACCCTTTTCATTTAGTTTGTTTCTGTAAACCCATTTGGTTCCAATCACATGGGTTCCCTTGGGTTTTGCTACAAGATCACAGACATCATTCTTGGCAAACTGATCAAGTTCTTCTTTCATTGCCAGAATCCATTCTTTGTATTGAAGAGCTTCTTTATAGGATGTTGACTCTATCAGAGATACTAGTCCCAGAAGTGTTTCTTCAGAAACTTTGAATGTTAATCTTGTTATGATAGGTTCATCTTTGTTTCCCAAAATCAGTTCTTTAGAAACATTTTGTCCATTTCTTGATCTTTTTTTTATTGATTTTGACTTCAGGTGCTTCTGACGTTTATCTTTCTGCTTCATCAGATCCTTTGGTCTTTTCGTCAGAACCTGCAAATGTTATCTTTAAATCTGCAGAATTCTCAACTAGCTTTGTCTTTTCAGAGTCAAGCTTATCATAAAATCTGACATGTATTGATTCTTCCATAATTTTTGTTTTTGTATTATATACTCTATATCCTTTAGAACATTATGAGTATCCCAACATAATACACTTTTGTGCCTTAGAGTCAAACTTGTTCAGATTATCTTTAGTATTCAGAATAAAACAAGAACATCCAAAAGGATGAAGATAAGAAATGTTAGGTTTTCTTCCCTTGCACAGTTCATAAGGAGTCTTATCTAGAATAGGTCTGATAGAGATTCTATTTTGAATGTAACACGATGTATTCACAACTTCATCCCAGAAGTGCTTAGCCACATTTGTTTCATTGGTCATGGTTCTGGCCATTTCTTGGAGAGTCCTATTCTTCCTTTCTACAACTCCATTTTATTATGGAGTTCTGGGATAGGAGAAATCATGGGATATTCCATTAGAGTCAAAAAGTTCTTCAATTTGTTTTCAAATTTGCCACCATGATCACTTCTGACTCTGATGATCTTAGAGTCAAATTTATTTTTCACTTTTGAACAAAAGCTAGTGAACACAGAATGTGACTAATTCTTGTGCCTTAAGAATTTTACCCATGTCCAACGACTATAATCATCAACAATAACGAGTCCATACTTCTTATCATTGACTGACACTATCTTAACAGGTCCAAACAGGTCAATGTGTAAAAGTTCTAGAGGCTTAGAGGTAGAAACAACATTTTTTTTTGAAATTAGTTTTAGAAAATTTTCCTTTCTGACATGCTTCACAAAGAGCATCTGAAGAAAACTTCAGCTTAGGTAGGCCTCTGACTAACTCAAGTTAATGTGACTCATTCTTGTGCCTTAAGAATTTTACCCATGTCCAACGACTATAATCATCAACAATAACGAGTCCATACTTCTTATCATTGACTGACACTGTCTTAACAGGTCTAAACAGGTCAATGTGTAAAAGTTCTAGAGGCTTAGAGGTAGAAACAACATTTTTTTTTAAATTTGTTTTAGAAAATTTTCCTTTCTGACATGCTTCACAAAGAGCATCTGAAGAAAACTTCAGCTTAGGTAGGCCTCTGACTAACTCAAGTTTATTAAGCTGAGAAATTCTCCTTAAGCTAATGTGACCCAAGCGTCTACGCCACACCCATTGCTCTTCATTTACAAACATTAAACATTTTACATTTTGATCTTTTAAATCTGAAAGCTTTATTTTGTAAATGTTGTTCTTCCTCTTTCCAGTGAAAATGACTGTGCCATTTTTCTGATTAACAACTTTCACATTTTTATTAAAGATTATATCATAACCGTTATCACTTAATTGACTTACGGATAACAAGTTATGCATTAATCCCTTAACATAAAGGATATCAAAAATAGAGGGAAGAGATCCATTATCAACTGTTCCAAATCCTCTAATTCTTCCTTTCTGATTTCCTCCAAAGCCTACGAAGCCAGAATCTTTAAGTTCCGGGTTTTGGAACATATGCTTTCTTCCCGTCATGTGTCGTGAGCATCTAGAGTCCAGGTACCATGATTGGTGTTTTAACTCTGCTGCATAAAATATCTGCAACATATACTATTTTATCTTTTGGTACCCAGATATCTTTTGGGTCCTTTAGGATTAGCTCTCCCAGAGTTTCTGAAAACTTTGGGTTTTCTAGCATTATTAAATTTATGTGTTTGTGCAGGTGTGTAATGATAAGAAAAGGGAGATTTAAGTTTGTTTTCTACAGAAGGTTTTAGATCATCTTCATCAGAGTCATATCCAATTCCTTTTTTCTTATTATGACTAACACCATAGATCGTAGAAGCCATTTTCTTCTTTCAAGTCCGTTGTTTTGAAATTTCTGAAAAGCCTTTTCATATTTGTATATGATGGTGTCAGAAGTAGGTGGAGTTTTAGAAAGAGTTTTTTCAAGTTTTGAACATTTTTTGGTTGAAAATTCATTTTCTTTTTCAAGGATAAAATTATTTTCTTTAAGTTCAGAAACTTCTTTCTCAAGCTTATCACACTCTTCAACCGTCTCTTCATGAACCCTTTTCAGGTTCTTGAATTTCTATCGAAGCTTCTGATACAAGCTCAGAGATTCTGACAAACAGACGTCCATATCAGAATGAGAAAAGTCAGAGAATACTTCTTCAGAGTCAGACTCTCTTTCAGATGAACTTCCAGAGGTGGTGGCCATGAATGCAACGTTTGCTTGCTCCTCTTCAGAATCAGATTCTGAAGCTTCAGATTCAGAGTCATCCCATGTTTCCATGAGTCCCTTCTTCTTTTCTTTGAAGGAGTTCTTCTTGAAGCTTTCCTTTCTAGAGCTATCCTTCTTGATCTTTGGACATTCGTTTGTGTAGTGTCTAGGTTTTTTGCATTTGTAGCAGGTCACTTCCCTGTTGGGTCTGCCTCTAGAGGTCAAATATGGACGATCTCCCTTCTGTCTGTGCCTTCTGAAGTTGTTGTTTCTTTTTCTGCAGATCTGTTTGATTCTTCTAGAGAGAAGAGATAACTCCTCTTCATCATCAAAATCTTCATTTTCAGAGTCATCTTCGTCTTCTTCTTCATCCTGAAAGGCTTTGTTCCTTTATGGCTTTCTTATTTCTGATATGGAATTTAGAGCTAATGATTTTATTTTCTTATGAGGTTCATATTCCTCTAGCTCTATCTCATGACTTCTGAGGGAGATGATAAGTTCTTCAAGGCTTATGTTGTTTAGATCCTTGGATAACTTCAGAGCAGTAACCATAATTCTCCACTTCTTGGGAAGACTTCTAATTATCTTTTTGACATGATCTGTTGTAGTATATTATTTGTCCAGAACCTTGAGTCCTGCAACTAAGGTTTGGAACTTCAGAACATCACTTCAACAACTTCATCATCTTTCATTCAGAAGGCTTCATACTTCTAGATTAAGGCCAGAGCCTTGGTCTCTTTAACTTGATTGTTTCCTTCATGAGTCATATTCAAGGAATCAAATATTTCTTTGGTTGTTTCCCTGTCGGTGATCTTCTCGTACTCATTGTAGGAGACTGCGTTCAACAGAATGGTCTGTGCTTTATGGTGATTCTTGAAATCACGCTTCTGATCATCACTCATTTTGCTTCTTGGAATAGCGATACCGATAGAAGAAATTGGTGGTTTGTAACCATTTATGATGATATCCCACAGATCAGCGTCATAGCCTGGGAAGAAGCTTTCAATTTTGTCCTTCCAATAGTCAAATTTTTCTTCATCAAAAACTTGAGGTTTGGCGTTGTAGCTATCTCTTTCATTTGTGTTAGCCATGATGTTTTTCTCACACTGGATCTCTATACATCATTAAGTGTTTGATTCATAAATCAATAACAGAGCCTAAGCTCTGATACCAATTAAAGGTAGAGAAAAACAAGAAAGGGGGGTTTGAATTGTTTTCATAATAGTCAATAAATTTTACAACACTATACACACGAAAGAAAATGCTATCAACACAAGAAATTTATCCTGTTTCGCTTGAAAATTAAAGTTACTCCAGTCCACCCGTCCAAGGTGATTCCGCCTTCAATAAAGACTTAATCCAACAATCTCAATAGATTACAAAAATGTCTAAGAATTCAAAAATATCTTAGCCCTCTCAAGTCTAAAGACTTTTCAACAAGTCACTCGAGAAAAATCAACAACTTTAAAGAGTTACAAGTGTTTGCCTTAGTGCTTCTAGGTAAGCAGTATGAACACAATTAAGAACACGAATCAATGATCACACTATGAGCAACAACTCTTGTGTGATTATTGAATTTTACAATGAAGATATTTTGAGTATGTAGATCGAATGACATTGTATAATTCTTGTGTGATTGCTATCTTTTCAGCATGATGATGATGAGGCCTTTATATAGTACTTTGAGATGATACTGTTTGAGAGAAATTAATGGAGATTTCTTGTCAATTATTGGACTTAATGACATTAACTTTCTTGTCCTTTCCATAGAAGTCTTGGAGTATAATCCATAATTTCCTTATAGAGATTTGTACCATTCTTAGAATACTTCTTGATTAAGTTTCTGATTTTGATGAGTGTTAGATGCCCAAAAGTGCTTATTTGAGCTATCAAATATGGGCATCTTTCACTCTATTTCCTTGCTAATGTGTTCAAAACCACCTTTGTTTCGGATGAAATGCAATTAAACGATAAACGATCTTGGTACCTTTGATTTGTGTGTTATTGTGCAGGAAGTAGGCATGAAATAATAGAAAGTGAAGACACAAGAAATTTGGCAAAGGGATCAAGTAAAACAAGCATTCATCAGCCTGCTCGCTAGGCGAGGGCTGTGGCGAAGCACTCGCTAGGCGAGCGCCCAGCGAAAAGCTCCAGTAAAATGTCAATAAATTCGCTAGGCGAGCTGCTAGCGAAGGTGGTAGCGAGTTTGTTCAGTTTTGGTGAAAAGCGCAGCCAGCACTCACTCGCTAGGCGAGGCTCTAGCGAGTTCCCAGCAAGGATTCCAGTAGCCAAACCTTTCAACCTCGCTGGGGCGAAGGTTGAAGCATGGCCTTCGCTAGGCGAAGCTTTTGTTCGCTAGGCGAACATGACAGTCTAGCAGAAGATATTTCCCTGCGCACAGGTGCCTGTTAGATGCCCAAAAGTGCTTATTTGAGCTATCATATGTGGGCATCTTTCACTCTTTTTCCTTGCTAAAATTGTCAAAACCACATTTGTTTTACATGGAATGCATTACATTGATGAACAAGCTTGGTGCCTTTGATGTGTGTGTTATTGTGCAGGAAAGGCATGAATTAATTGATAATAAAGACACAAGAGAATTGGCAAAGGGACCAAAGCAAGAAAGCATTTCATCTGCCTGCTCGCTAGGCGAGACTGTGGCGAAGAATGGGTTCGCTAGGCGAGCTCCTGGCGAACAGCTCCAGTAAATTGGCAAATTAATTCGCTAGGCGAGCTCATGGCGAAGTTTGCAGCGAATTCATTCTGTTTTGGTGAAAAGTGCAGCCAACACTCACTCGCTAGGCGAGGCTCTAGCGAGTCCCCAGCGAGCATTCCAGTAGCAAAACCTCTCAACCTCGCTGGGGCGAAGGTTGAGGCGAGTCCTTCGCTAGGCGAAGGTATGTTCGCTAGGCGAACATCACAGTTCACCAAGGCCCTGTTTTCTCTGGGCGCAGGGGCTTTTTGTGCTCATTTTTGACCTTCGCTAGGCGAGCCATTCTGCTCGCCTAGCGAACATGACAGTTCTGCACTTGTCTATAAGTAGCAGGTGCCACTTTTGGGCACCATACCTCATTTTTACCAACTTTTCCATTTTTGTACTTTCTCCTAGATATTTTACAGCATTGTTTTGTGGGAGCTTTTATGCCCTAATTTCATTTCTCTTCATCTAGCAACCATCTTCCACAAAAAGAAGGTGGATTCCCATCCAACTTCGATTATCCGACTTGGATGTTGATCAACCTTCTTTCCTTACTTGCCGACCAAGCTACCATGAAAATGAGTAGCTAAGTCTTCCATTTGTCAAGGTTAGATGTAGGTGATTGCTAGCTTTGTGTGTAAATGTAAGGATCCTCATATGTAAACTCTTTAACGGTAAATATATGATGAAAACTTTGTTTCTATTTAAAACCCTTTGTGTTGGTATTTGATCGAGAGATGCTTACCGATTCTTGACCTAGGTTTTCATCCAAACTTGTTTGTTAGCTAGAGATAGTAACGAATGATTTTGTTCACCATAAGGTTGAACCAAAGAGTTGTCATTTTGATAGATTGTGTTCGAGAGAAACAATGGATCAAAATGGCAAAACTCACAATGGGTGTTCGAGAGAAACGCATTGAGAGGACCTTGTGAAATTATTTATCATCTAACGGAGTTTATAAGAGTGTTGACCGAGCAAATATATGCAAAGCAGTGTAATCATTGAAACCTAACTTTGACAATATTTCTCATATTAATCAAAACATAACTTTTACCGCAATTAATTACTTTGTATGCAAGATAACTTGATTAAAACCAAAACCCTAGTGTTACATTAAGTTAAGATTAATTCAACCATTGAACGGCAGTGATATCTTACAATCTCTGTGGATACGATAACAAAAACCCGACACAAAATATACATTTCAACAAAATGGCGCCGTTGCCGGGGATTGTAAATTGATATTGCGAGCATCGCAATGGTTGTTTAAGTCTTAGCTTGTGAATTTTTGACTTGTGCTTGTAATTTGTTTGGTTTAGTGTGCAGCTTACGTTTTATGCGAGGGTAAATCCCTGTGGACGAACTTCTTTTTGATCCTGAGATCGAGAGAACCGCAAGGAGGCTCAATAGCAAAACGAGACGTAGGAGGCAACAGGCTAGACAACGCCAAGAGCAAGGGGAAAGTTCTTCGACCACAAATCCACACCCATTCATACCAAACATGGAGCCACAACCACCACCACCTATTTCTACTCCATGTATCAATAGTCCAAGGAACACCGCTCAGTTTGCCAACCAAACAGGAAGGCAAACTGAAATGAAGACGGGAACTCTGAATTTATTGTATGGGAGTCCATTCACCGGAATGGACCATGAAGACCCATTTGCTTTTCTCACAATATTTTATGAGATAGCATTGGCTGCCGGAGTGGATCAGGCTCAGGAGCTTCCGTTATTCAGACGATTGTTTCCCCACGCTTTGCTCGGTAAAGCAAAGGATTGGTATCTTGATCAAACACCTGCCGTAATGACCGACTGGAATGTGTTAGAAGAGAAATTCATTGAAAGATTTTTCTCTCATAACCGATTCATGGAATCAAAGACGGCCATCTCGGTGTTTTCTCAAGGAACCAGTGAATCGTTGAATGAAGCGTGGGAGAGATTCAAGTCCATGCTAAGGAAATGCAAAGGGCATGGATTTGATGAATTAACTCAAATCCATATCTTCAGAAATGGACTTCAACCAAACTGTAAGACGTTGTTGGATGCCACCTCGGGTGGCTCGTTGATGTCAAAAAGTGCCGAAGAAGCCACAAACATTATCAACCGCATGGCTTTGAATGATCTTCAAAGTCAAAGTCGTGGAAATTCTTTGAAGAAGGCGGGAGTGCTTGAGTTAGGGACGAATGATGCCATACTTGCCCAAAACAAGCTCATCTCACAACAAGTGGAACTCTTAACGCAACAAATCAAAGAGTTAAGAGAACCGTCAAAAGCTAAACAAATAGCTTGTTGTGAACTTTGTAAAGGTGAACATGACACCGGATTTTGTCCACCTCCCGGTTTTGACGAAGTAAATTACATGGCCAATCAACGGGACTATCAACCAAGACAACAACAACCTTATCAACCGCACCCTCAACAACAACAACAATTCCAAGGGAACCAAGGGTTCCAACCTAGAAGCAACTATTATCATAACCAAGGTTATGGAGGTGGTTCTTCTAGCCGTCAAAACCCTCCCCAAAATCCGTATCAACCTCAACAACCGCCGGTAGTCAATTCTAAATTGGAAGAGACATTGACGCAATTCATGCAAATGTCAATGGCCAATCAAAAGAGTAATGACGCGGCCATAAAAAATCTTGAAACTCAAGTTGGGATACTTGCCAAGCAACTAGCTGAACAACAAACCGGTCCTTCTTTCTCGGCTAATACGCAAACAAATCCTAAGGAGCATTGTAAGGCGATTATGACGAGAAGTGGAAGGGAGTTGGGTAGTGAAAATGAAAAAAGAGTGGAGAGTGAAAAAAGAGAGAAAGAGAAGGAGATTGAGGAGGAAATAGTGGATGAAAATGCTGATGGTGAAGTAGGAGTGTGGAGTGATGAGGAAGTAGTTGAAAATAATAAAAATAATGGTGAAGTTGAAAAAGAAAAAGGTGTGGAGATTGAGGAAAATAAAAATGATGAGGTAATAAGGGAGGTAGTGAAGAAGCCTAGATGGAAAAGTGCTAGAATTGCAAAGGGGAAGGAGGTAGTGAGCGCTACTCCGGTCCAAAATCTTCCTTACCCTCATGCTCCTTCCAAAAGGGAAAATGAACGGCATTACGCCCGGTTCATGGATATTTTTAAGCAATTACAAATTAACATTCCGTTTGCTGAAGCTTTGGAACAAATGCCAAAGTATGCCAAATTCATGAAAGACATACTGACCAAAAAGCGGAGGTATACGGAACCGGAGACCATCGTCCTTGATGCGAGCTGTAGTGCCATCATTCAAAGGACGCTTCCTAAGAAAGAGGTTGATCCGGGAAGAGTTACATTGCCGGTTAAAATTGGTGATGTGTATGTCGGAAAGGGACTTATTGACTTGGGGTCGAGCATAAATCTTATACCTTTGTCAATTATCAAGAGGCTTGGCAACATCGAGATTATGTCCATCCGAATGACATTACAATTGGCGGATAAGTCGACGACCCATCCTCATGGCGTAGCCCAAGATGTGTTGGTGAAGGTCGACAAATTCTTTTTCCCGGTGGATTTTATTGTAATTGATATGGAGGAAGATGATGATGCTCCGCTCATATTGGGACGACCATTCATGAAGACCGCAAGAATGATGATTGATGTCGATGACGGTTTAATGAAGGTGCGGGTTCAAAATGAGGAGGTCACATTTGATCTATTCGAGGCGATGAAGCATTCCAAGGATCGAAATGATAGCTTTCGCATCGATGTGATTGAAGACGCTATTATGGAAGTTTCAAAGCATATCCACGAGATATCTCCTATGGAGTTAGCTCTCGACGACTCATTGGAGGTTTTCACTGTTGAGGAGGAGCTAGCTCTTGAGGAATGCTTAAAGGAACTTGATAGCTTGGAAGACCTACAACCGTGGGAAGTAGAGGAAGAAAATTTGAAGAAGGAGGTAATTGACGAGAAAGCGCCAATTGAATTAAAAGAGTTACCTTCGACTTTGAAATATGTGTTTTTAGATGAGACCGAGGCAAAGCCGGTCATCATAAGCAACCTTTTGACCAAAGAAGAAGAAGCCCGTCTAATCATTGTGCTAAAAACCAATCAAGAAGCTATGGGTTGGACTCTTTCCGATCTAAAAGGAATTAGTCCATCCTATTGTATGCACAAGATTTTGATGGAGGAGGATTTCAAGCCGGTAGCTCAACCACAACGCCGCTTAAATCCTACGATGAAGGAGGTTGTAAGGAAGGAAGTGGTGAAGCTATTGGATGCGGGAATGATTTACCCGATCTCGGATAGTCCGTGGGTTAGTCCCGTGCACGTGGTTCCGAAGAAGGGTGGAATGACCGTAATCCGTAATGACAAAGACGAATTGATCCCGACTAAAGTTGCAACGGGGTGGAGAATGTGTATAGATTATAGACGGTTGAATACCGCGACTCGTAAGGACCATTTTCCACTCCCATTTATGGATCAAATGCTTGAAAGACTATCGGGCCAACAATACTACTGTTTTTTAGACGGCTACTCCGGGTACAACCAAATTGCGGTTGACCCGGTTGATCATGAGAAGACGGCTTTCACGTGTCCGTTTGGAGTGTTCGCATACAGAAAAATGCCTTTTGGGCTTTGCAATGCGCCGGCGACATTCCAACGATGTGTCCAAGCTATTTTTGCCGAACTGATAGAGAAAACAATGGAAGTCTTCATGGATGACTTCTCGGTGTTTGGTGGGACGTTTAGTCTATGCTTGGCAAATTTGAAGACGGTGTTGGAAAGGTGTGTGAAGACTAATTTGGTGCTAAATTGGGAAAAGTGTCACTTCATGGTGACCGAGGGGATCGTGCTAGGCCACAAAGTCTCAAAAAGGGGGCTTGAAGTGGATAGAGCTAAGGTTGATGTAATTGAAAAATTACCCCCTCCGGTGAATGTGAAGGGCATCCGTAGTTTTTTGGGGCACGCGGGGTTCTACCGGCGCTTCATCAAGGACTTCTCAAAGGTGGCAAAGCCTTTGAGCAATTTGCTCGCCAAAGATCAGGTATTTCTCTTCACCGAAGATTGTTTGCAAGCTTTCGAGTTTTAAAAGAAAAATTGGTTACCGCTCCAATAATAGTCGCTCCCGATTGGAATGAAAATTTTGAACTAATGTGTGACGCGAGCGACTATGCCGTTGGAGCGGTACTTGGCCAAAGAAAGGACAAAACTTTTCATGCTATACATTATGCGAGTAAGGTTCTTAACGAGGCTCAAATAAATTATGCCACAACGGAAAAAGAACTACTCGCAATAGTGTATGCGCTAGAAAAGTTTAGGTCCTATCTTATAGGGTCGAAAGTCGTTGTCTACACCGACCACGCGGCGATTAAATATCTGCTAACCAAGCCGGATTCGAAGCAAACGCTCATCCGTTGGATCCTCTTGTTACAAGAATTCGATGTCGAAATCAAAGACAAGAAGGGGTCGGAAAACTTGGTAGCGGATCATTTATCCCGCTTGGTGAATGTCGAGGTTACCGCATCTGAAAAGGAAATCCGGGAAGAATTTCCTGATGAAAAATTGTTTAAGGTTCAAGTTAGGCCGTGGTTTGCAGACTTTGCAAACCACAAGGCTAGTGGTTTTGTGCCGGCCGACCTAACTTCGAACCAAAAGAGGAAGTTCCTTTCGGATGCGAAGTATTATGTTTGGGATGACCCATACTTGTTTAAGTTGGGTAGCGATAACCTGTTAAGGAGATGCGTAACTGGTGATGAAGCCCAGAGCATCCTTTGGCATTGTCACAACTCGCCTTATGGCGGACATTATAATGGGGTTAGAACGGCCACTAAAATTCTTCAATCGGGATTTTATTGGCCAACTATTTTCAAAGACGCACATACCCATGCGCAAAGTTGTGACAGTTGCCAAAGAAGTGGTGGGATAGGTAAGAGAGATGAGATGCCTCTCCAAAATATCCAAGAAGTGGAAGTGTTCGATTGTTGGGGCATAGATTTTGTTGGACCTTTCCCACCCTCTTACGGGAATGAGTACATGCTTGTAGCTGTTGATTATGTCTCAAAGTGGGTTGAGGCGATTGCCTCACCTCGGGCGGATGCCAAAACGGTGATCAAATTTTTAAAGAAAAACATCTTTTCCCGTTTTGGAACCCCCCGAGTGTTGATAAGTGACGGAGGGTCACACTTTTGCAATGCACCTTTGGAAACAATTCTAAAACATTATGGTGTGTCGCATAGGGTGACAACTCCGTACCACCCTCAGGCTAACGGGCAAGCGGAGGTCTCTAATCGAGAGATTAAGAGAATCCTAGAAAAAACCGTGTCCAATTCTAAAAAAGAGTGGTCCCAAAAATTGGACGAAGCATTATGGGCCTACCGTACGGCCTTTAAAGCTCCAATTGGCCTAACTCCGTTTCAATTGGTATTTGGTAAAACTTGCCATTTGCCGGTTGAATTGGAGCACAAGGCCTTGTGGGCCCTAAAATTTTTAAATTTTGAACATGAGTTGGCCGGTAACAAAAGGAAAGTACAACTTCTTGAGTTGGAGGAGATGCGCAATGCCGCATACCACTCAAGTTGGTTGTACAAGGAGAAAGCAAAGAAATATCACGACAAGAAGATCCGAACCAAAGAATTCGTGCCCGGACAATTGGTCTTATTGTTCAACTCCCGGTTGAAGTTATTTCTCGGGAAGTTGAAATCAAAATGGTCCGGGCCATTTCGGGTGAAAGAAGTAAAAGAATACGGGGCCATTATCATTGAAGACATGGACGAGAAAGACAGTTGGACCGTGAATGGCCAACGATTGAAGGTGTATCTCGGCGGTCACGTGGATCGCGAGAGTTGTGCTCAGCCGCTCGATGCTCCTCTGTGAGCATCGCACCGTCGAGCTTAGCCGACATTAAACAAGCGCTAGTTGGGAGGCACCCCAACATTGTAAGTATTTCCTGTTTTATGTTTTCTGTTGTATTGAGTACACTGTGCTGAACCCATGCTGGATGACTTGCAAGTGCTGCATTTGCCTTTGCACTTGCTGTCATGCTCGCTTGCAGCTCGCTAGGCGAGGCAGCAGCGAGCACGCTCGCTACCTGCTCGCTAGGCGAGGCAGCAGCGAGCGCTGCAGTACTGTTTACTATTTAAATCTCAGCAGGGCCAATTTGCCCAAACCCTCAAAAACATTTCTGGACGGCTCTGCTGAGAAAATTCGCGAGGCTTCTCAAACTCTCGCATTTGCATCGCTATCACCAACCCGTGCTTCTTTCGGTAGATTGCAAACTCTCCCCACTTCTTTTTCCAAATCCGTATACCTAAGGTTTGCCCTATTACATGTTTCTTTTTGTTTGCACTCTTAATTTCCAAATGTAAATTGCAAATAAGATAAGTGTAGTATGGGACCTTGAGTTTGCATGTATTATTTTGGGAGTTTGCAATGTTTGGATTTAGGTTTTCAAATTGGGGATTTAATTTTAATTTAGGTTTTGCATGCAATTAGGCAATCCCCAATAGCATAGAACGATTCATTGTCATGAGAAATTAGTAGGTTCTATGTGGGAACCATTAAAGTACGGGTTTTGGGGAAAACATCTTTGAAAATGCAGAAAATCCCAAAACCCGTAAGGTTCGCTAGCAGCTCGCTAGGCGAACCTGGGGCGAGCGTTCGCTGCAACCTCGCTAGGCGAAGTAGCAGCGAACATGACAGTATTTTGATTTGTGTTTTAATGGCTAATCTGTGTGTTGGTGTGTGTTGTTTCTTTGTATCTTTTGCAGATGGAGTCTAGATCTGGCGCTGGTAAGAAAAGAAAGGGAGCTGCAACTACTTCCAGGACCGTGCCGATTCAATTCGATACCGACAAGTTTGTCGGTCCAAAACAGGCTGCACGGTACATAGCTTTGGAGAAGCGAAAAATACTTCCTGAGAGGCGTTTTCTGATCAACCCACAAGGCACTTACAGAACTTTCACCGGGTTGATCGACGCCAAGAAGTGGGATAGGTTGATAAGTCCCTTGGAACACTACGACATTGCTACAGTGCGGGAGTTCTATGCTAACGCACTGCCCGACGACGACGAGCCCTTCACTTGGGTTTCTAGAGTTGCCGGGCGTGAAATCCTTTTGACCGGGATGCGATCAACCGAATCCTAGGGGAACCGCTCCAGCTGGGAGCTGATCAGAGAGACCAGTACCACACCGACCTCAGACTTCATCGAGATGTCGCTGCCATTACCGCCGACCTGCTTTTACCTGGGAGATCGGTTGAGCCGAACCCATCTGGGGTTCCTGTGAGATATCACCGGGAGGACATGACTCCCATGGCTCAGCTGATCCTACTTTGGTTTTGACCAATATCCAGCCCAAATCACACACTTCTACTGTGCCGATCCCAGTGGCACATTTAGTCCATTCCATCCTCACAAATGTTGAGATTGATGTGGCGAGGATAATCGCCAACGAGCTGAAGACCGTCGTCGAGAGCGGGCTTAAGTCAGGGGCTCGTGTTAATTGTCCCTTGGCTTTCCCGTGTTTGATTATGAGCTTATGTGTTCAGGCTAGGGTCCGGCTTCCGTCTCGTGGGCAGGTTCGAATCCCGGCACCTATTGATGATAGGTATGTGGCTAAGTATTGTAGAGCTAAGACTTCTGGTGGCAGTACAGCCTCAGGAAGTACTCGGGCTGCTGATGGTCCTAGTGCTTCTTCTCCCGGACTTGATCCGTACCTGAGGGCTGTTTGTGACTACAGTTTTGAGTGGATGGCAGCATCCCAACGAGCTATGATTGATATGCATAACAGTATGCAGAGGTTGGAGCTGCACCCTCCGGTGCTCGAGCATTGTTAGCGCGTGAGCAGTTTATGCTTAACGCTAATTGGCCTGTGGACAGGCCAGTCTATGGTGAGGGGGTGGACGCTGAAGCTGAGAATGATGATGATGTTGATGATGAGGCTACCGGTTCTGAGGCCGGTAGCGAAGAGGAGTCCTGAGCCCTTTGTGGGTTAAGTTTTTGTATTTGTATTTCAGTTTTTATTATGTCATTTCCATTTGTATTTTCGAATTTTGTATTTTGACCATGGGTTGTACTATTGGGGTGTTTGTCCCCCACGAACAAATTTTATTTTTCAGTTAATGTTATTTAATTATGTTTTAATTTTGTGTGTTTAAAAATTTTTGGTTGAATGAGTGGCAAACCCTTCTAGATTGGTTGCTCCTCAAGAAGTACCCAATGAAGGTGCATCCGAGCTTGGATGGCAATGATAAGAATAACAAGTGAATGAAGCCAAGGTACATGGTTACCGTCGGCTAGAATTTTAGAATGCATTAGGAACTTTACTCTTTTTGGTAAATTGAATATTGTCTTTGTGCAACATAATTGAATGAATGTTTCATCTAGAACTTAAAACCACAAATTGTGAGGAAACCTCCATTGTTCACTTAAATGCTGGATTCTAATAAGTTTTGTTGATTCATGTGATTCATTATTTGTCTTTTATTATTGTGAAATTGTGGAAGCAATTAGAAATGATCAAGGCACTTGTTTTCTTTCGAGCACAACTACATCCAAAAACAACTTACCTGTGAGCAGAGAGAGTATTTGTTAACCCCTTTGAGCCTAAACAGTTGAATCTCGGCTTGAAATAAAGCGAGATCTCAAAAATCTTTTTTTTACAACCCGGAAAATATTGATTATTGTTCTTTTGCCGTAAAAAGTTAAGAGCATTCACTTAGGGTGTGGAAGAAATAAGTTGGGGAGAACGAAAAAGAATTGGTAAGTACCACAACTCTTGAAAAGAAAAGAAAAACCGAGCAAGCATAGAAAAATATATGTATAGGAAATATAGAAAAGAAACATCTGTTTGTATATATGATGTGAAAGAAAAGAACAAAAAAATAAAGAATGAAAATGAATGCTTGCTTGGAAGAAAAATAAAATAAAAATAGAGTTGTGGAATATGTGTTGTGAAGGTTACAAATAAGAAACAAATGAAACAAGTCGAGTAGTGTGAATATTACTGTGAATGTCTCTTTTGCATCGGCACTTTCGTTTCAATGGCCTTAGAAATGACCCTTGTTTGTTAACCTAACCAAGCTTCAACCGAAAAGCCCTTAGTGATCTTTATGCTTCCACAGTACCATTTTTAATTGTTAGACATTGTATGAATCTATTTGATATCTTCATTATTTGTTAGTGAGTGAGATTAGTCCCGCGGTTGCAAACGCGCAAAATCTTCATTCCTTATTCGAAGAGGAGAGATAGGATGATTCATTCAGAATAGTATTGTTGTAGATAGATAAATATTTTGCATTGCTATTTAAGTTTAAGTTCCTAGGTATTATTTTATTCGAACCGTTGGGAACTTGTATATGCGAATTTCGCTTGTGTTTGAGCCGTTTATCCAACTTCGGAGAAACCGTTTCTTAAAGCAAATCCTCTTGTCCTTCAAGAGGCATACTTTGCTTGAGGACAAGCAAGAATCTAGTTGGGGAGAGTTGTTAGATGCCCAAAAGTGCTTATTTGAGCTATCATATGTGGGCATCTTTCACTCTTTTTCCTTGCTAAAATTGTCAAAACCACATTTGTTTTACATGGAATGCATTACATTGATGAACAAGCTTGGTGCCTTTGATGTGTGTGTTATTGTGCAGGAAAGGCATGAATTAATTGATAATAAAGACACAAGAGAATTGGCAAAGGGACCAAAGCAAGCAAGCATTTCATCTGCCTGCTCGCTAGGCGAGACTGTGGCGAAGAATGGGTTCGCTAGGCGAGCTCCTGGCGAACAGCTCCAGTAAATTGGCAAATTAATTCGCTAGGCGAGCTCATGGCGAAGTTTGCAGCGAATTCATTCTGTTTTGGTGAAAAGTGCAGCCAACACTCACTCGCTAGGCGAGGCTCTAGCGAGTCCCCAGCGAGCATTCCAGTAGCAAAACCTCTCAACCTCGCTGGGGCGAAGGTTGAGGCGAGTCCTTCGCTAGGCGAAGGTATGTTCGCTAGGCGAACATCACAGTTCACCAAGGCCCTGTTTTCTCTGGGCGCAGGGGCTTTTTGTGCTCATTTTTGACCTTCGCTAGGCGAGCCATTCTGCTCGCCTAGCGAACATGACAGTTCTGCACTTGTCTATAAGTAGCAGGTGCCACTTTTGGGCACCATACCTCATTTTTACCAACTTTTCCATTTTTTGTACTTTCTCCTAGATATTTTACAGCATTGTTTTGTGGGAGCTTTTATGCCCTAATTTCATTTCTCTTCATCTAGCAACCATCTTCCACAAAAAGAAGGTGGATTCCCATCCAACTTCGATTATCCGACTTGGATGTTGATCAACCTTCTTTCCTTACTTGCCGACCAAGCTACCATGAAAATGAGTAGCTAAGTCTTCCATTTGTCAAGGTTAGATGTAGGTGATTGCTAGCTTTGTGTGTAAATGTAAGGATCCTCATATGTAAACTCTTTAACGGTAAATATATGATGAAAACTTTGTTTCTATTTAAAACCCTTTGTGTTGGTATTTGATCGAGAGATGCTTACCGATTCTTGACCTAGGTTTTCATCCAAACTTGTTTGTTAGCTAGAGATAGTAACGAATGATTTTGTTCACCATAAGGTTGAACCAAAGAGTTGTCATTTTGATAGATTGTGTTCGAGAGAAACAATGGATCAAAATGGCAAAACTCACAATGGGTGTTCGAGAGAAACGCATTGAGAGGACCTTGTGAAATTATTTATCATCTAACGGAGTTTATAAGAGTGTTGACCGAGCAAATATATGCAAAGCAGTGTAATCATTGAAACCTAACTTTGACAATATTTCTCATATTAATCAAAACATAACTTTTACCGCAATTAATTACTTTGTATGCAAGATAACTTGATTAAAACCAAAACCCTAGTGTTACATTAAGTTAAGATTAATTCAACCATTGAACGGCAGTGATATCTTACAATCTCTGTGGATACGATAACAAAAACCCGACACGAAATATACATTTCAACAAAATGGCGTCCTGAGCCCTTTGTGGGTTATGTTTTTGTATTTGTATTTCAATTTTTTTTATTATGTCATTTCCATTTGTATTTTCGAATTTTGTATTTTGACCATGGGTTGTACTATTGGGGTGTTTTGTCCCCCACGAACAAATTTTTATTTTTCAGTTAATGTTATTTAATTATGTTTTTAATTTTGTGTGTTTAATAAATTTTTGGTTGAATGAGTGGCAAACCCTTCTAGATTGGTTGCTCCTCAAGAAGTACCCAATGAAGGTGCATCCGAGCTTGGATGGCAATGATAAGAATAACAAGTGAATGAAGCCAAGGTACATGGTTACCGTCGGCTAGAATTTTAGAATGCATTAGGAACTTTACTCTTTTTGGTAAATTGAATATTGTCTTTGTGCAACATAATTGAATGAATGTTTCATCTAGAACTTAAAACCACAAATTGTGAGGAAACCTCCATTGTTCACTTAAATGCTGGATTCTAATAAGTTTTGTTGATTCATGTGATTCATTATTTGTCTTTTATTATTGTGAAATTGTGGAAGCAATTAGAAATGATCAAGGCACTTGTTTTCTTTCGAGCACAACTACATCCAAAAACAACTTACCTGTGAGCAGAGAGAGTATTTGTTAACCCCTTTGAGCCTAAACAGTTGAATCTCGGCTTGAAATAAAGCGAGATCTCAAAAATCTTTTTTTACAACCCGGAAAATATTGATTATTGTTCTTTTACCGTAAAAAGTTAAGAGCATTCACTTAGGGTGTGGAAGAAATAAGTTGGGGAGAACGAAAAAGAATTGGTAAGTACCACAACTCTTGAAAAGAAAAGAAAAACCGAGCAAGCATAGAAAATATATGTATAGGAAATATAGAAAAGAAACATCTGTTTGTATATATGATGTGAAAGAAAAGAACAAAAAAATAAAAGAATGAAAATGAATGCTTGCTTGGAAGAAAAATAAAATAAAAATAGAGTTGTGGAATATGTGTTGTGAAGGTTACAAATAAGAAACAAATGAAACAAGTCGAGTAGTGTGAATATTACTGTGAATGTCTCTTTTGCATCGGCACTTTCGTTTCAATGGCCTTAGAAATGACCCTTGTTTGTTAACCTAACCAAGCTTCAATCGAAAAGCCCTTAGTGATCTTTATGCTTCCATAGTACCATTTTTAATTGTTAGACATTGTATGAATCTATTTGATATCTTCATTATTTGTTAGTGAGTGAGATTAGTCCCGCGGTTGCAAACGCGCAAAATCTTCATTCCTTATTCGAAGAGGAGAGATAGGATGATTCATTCAGAATAGTATTGTTGTAGATAGATAAATATTTTGCATTGCTATTTAAGTTTAAGTTCCTAGGTATTATTTTATTCGAACCGTTGGGAACTTGTATATGCGAATTTCGCTTGTGTTTGAGCCGTTTATCCAACTTCGGAGAAACCGTTTCTTAAAGCAAATCCTCTTGTCCTTCAAGAGGCATACTTTGCTTGAGGACAAGCAAGAATCTAGTTGGGGAGAGTTGTTAGATGCCCAAAAGTGCTTATTTGAGCTATCATATGTGCGCATCTTTCACTCTTTTTCCTTGCTAAAATTGTCAAAACCACATTTGTTTTACATGGAATGCATTACATTGATGAACAAGCTTGGTGCCTTTGATGTGTGTGTTATTGTGCAGGAAAGGCATGAATTAATTGATAATAAAGACACAAGAGAATTGGCAAAAGGACCAAAGCAAGCAAGCATTTCATCTGCCTGCTCGCTAGGCGAGACTGTGGCGAAGAATGGGTTCGCTAGGCGAGCTCCTGGCGAACAGCTCCAGTAAATTGGCAAATTAATTCGCTAGGCGAGCTCATGGCGAAGTTTGCAGCGAATTCATTCTGTTTTGGTGAAAAGTGCAGCCAACACTCACTCGCTAGGCGAGGCTCTAGCGAGTCCCCAGCGAGCATTCCAGTAGCAAAACCTCTCAACCTCGCTGGGGCGAAGGTTGAGGCGAGTCCTTCGCTAGGCGAAGGTATGTTCGCTAGGCGAACATCACAGTTCACCAAGGCCCTGTTTTCTCTGGGCGCAGGGGCTTTTGTGCTCATTTTTGACCTTCGCTAGGCGAGCCATTCTGCTCGCCTAGCGAACATGACAGTTCTGCACTTGTCTATAAGTAGCAGGTGCCACTTTGGGCACCATACCTCATTTTTACCAACTTTTCCATTTTTTGTACTTTCTCCTAGATATTTTACAGCATTGTTTTGTGGGAGCTTTTATGCCCTAATTTCATTTCTCTTCATCTAGCAACCATCTTCCACAAAAAGAAGGTGGATTCCCATCCAACTTCGATTATCCGACTTGGATGTTGATCAACCTTCTTTCCTTACTTGCCGACCAAGCTACCATGAAAATGAGTAGCTAAGTCTTCCATTTGTCAAGGTTAGATGTAGGTGATTGCTAGCTTTGTGTGTAAATGTAAGGATCCTCATATGTAAACTCTTTAACGGTAAATATATGATGAAAACTTTGTTTCTATTTAAAACCCTTTGTGTTGGTATTTGATCGAGAGATGCTTACCGATTCTTGACCTAGGTTTTCATCCAAACTTGTTTGTTAGCTAGAGATAGTAACGAATGATTTTGTTCACCATAAGGTTGAACCAAAGAGTTGTCATTTTGATAGAGTTGTGTTCGAGAGAAACAATGGATCAAAATGGCAAAACTCACAATGGGTGTTCGAGAGAAACGCATTGAGAGGACCTTGTGAAATTATTTATCATCTAACGGAGTTTATAAGAGTGTTGACCGAGCAAATATATGCAAAGCAGTGTAATCATTGAAACCTAACTTTGACAATATTTCTCATATTAATCAAAACATAACTTTTACCGTAATTAATTACTTTGTATGCAAAATAACTTGATTAAACCAAAACCCTAGTGTTACATTAAGTTAAGATTAATTCAACCATTGAACGGCAGTGATATCTTACAATCTCTGTGGATACGATAACAAAACCCGACACGAAATATACATTTCAACAAAATGGCGTCCTGAGCCCTTTGTGGGTTAAGTTTTTGTATTTGTATTTCAGTTTTTATTATGTCATTTCCATTTGTATTTTCGAATTTTGTATTTTGACCATGGGTTGTACTATTGGGGTGTTTTGTCCCCCACGAACAAATTTTTATTTTTCAGTTAATGTTATTTAATTATGTTTTTAATTTTGTGTGTTTAATAAATTTTTGGTTGAATGAGTGGCAAACCCTTCTAGATTGGTTGCTCCTCAAGAAGTACCCAATGAAGGTGCATCCGAGCTTGGATGGCAATGATAAGAATAACAAGTGAATGAAGCCAAGGTACATGGTTACCGTCGGCTAGAATTTTAGAATGCATTAGGAACTTTACTCTTTTTGGTAAATTGAATATTGTCTTTGTGCAACATAATTGAATGAATGTTTCATCTAGAACTTAAAACCACAAATTGTGAGGAAACCTCCATTGTTCACTTAAATGCTGGATTCTAATAAGTTTTGGTTGATTCATGTGATTCATTATTTCTTTTATTATTGTGAAATTGTGGAAGCAATTAGAAATGATCAAGGCACTTGTTTTCTTTCGAGCACAACTACATCCAAAAACAACTTACCTGTGAGCAGAGAGAGTATTTGTTACCCCTTTGAGCCTAAACAGTTGAATCTCGGCTTGAAATAAAGCGAGATCTCGAAATCTTTTTTTTACAACCCGGAAAATATTGATTATTGTTCTTTTGCCGTAAAAAGTTAAGAGCATTCACTTAGGGTGTGGAAGAAATAAGTTGGGGAGAACGAAAAAGAATTGGTAAGTACCACAACTCTTGAAAAGAAAAAAAAACCGAGCAAGCATAGAAAAATATGTATAGGAAATATAGAAAGAAACATCTGTTTGTATATATGATGTGAAAGAAAAGAACAAAAAAATAAAAGAATGAAAATGAATGCTTGCTTGGAAGAAAAATAAAAAAAAAATAGTTTGTGGAATATGTGTTGTGAAGGTTACAAATAAGAAACAAATGAAACAAGTCGAGTAGTGTGAATATTACTGTGAATGTCTCTTTTGCATCGGCACTTTCGTTTCAATGGCCTTAGAAATGACCCTTGTTTGTTAACCTAACCAAGCTTCAACCGAAAAGCCCTTAGTGATCTTTATGCTTCCACAGTACCATTTTTAATTGTTAGACATTGTATGAATCTATTTGATATCTTCATTATTTGTTAGTGAGTGAGATTAGTCCCGCGGTTGCAAACGCGCAAAATCTTCATTCCTTATTCGAAGAGGAGAGATAGGATGATTCATTCAGAATAGTATTGTTGTAGATAGATAAATATTTTGCATTGCTATTTAAGTTTAAGTTCCTAGTATTATTTTATTCGAACCGTTGGAACTTGTATATGCGAATTTCGCTTGTGTTTGAGCCGTTTATCCAACTTCGGAGAAACCGTTTCTTAAAGCAAATCCTCTTGTCCTTCAAGAGGCATACTTTGCTTGAGGACAAGCAAGAATCTAGTTGGGGAGAGTTGTTAGATGCCCAAAAGTGCTTATTTGAGCTATCATATGTGGGCATCTTTCACTCTTTTTCCTTGCTAAAATTGTCAAAACCACATTTGTTTTACATGGAATGCATTACATTGATGAACAAGCTTGGTGCCTTTGATGTGTGTGTTATTGTGCAGGAAAGGCATGAATTAATTGATATAAAGACACAAGAGAATTGGCAAAGGACCAAAGCAAGCAAGCATTTCATCTGCCTGCTCGCTAGGCGAGACTGTGGCGAAGAATGGGTTCACTAGGCGAGCTCCTGGCGAACAGCTCCAGTAAATTGGCAAATTAATTCGCTAGGCGAGCTCATGGCGAAGTTTGCAGCGAATTCATTCTGTTTTGGTGAAAAGTGCAGCCAACACTCACTCGCTAGGCGAGGCTCTAGCGAGTCCCCAGCGAGCATTCCAGTAGCAAAACCTCTCAACCTCGCTGGGGCGAAGGTTGAGGCGAGTCCTTCGCTAGGCGAAGGTATGTTCGCTAGGCGAACATCACAGTTCACCAAGGCCCTGTTTTCTCTGGGCGCAGGGGCTTTTTGTGCTCATTTTTGACCTTCGCTAGGCGAGCCATTCTGCTCGCCTAGCGAACATGACAGTTCTGCACTTGTCTATAAGTAGCAGGTGCCACTTTTGGGCACCATACCTCATTTTTACCAACTTTTCCATTTTTTGTACTTTCTCCTAGATATTTTACAGCATTGTTTTGTGGGAGCTTTTATGCCCTAATTTCATTTCTCTTCATCTAGCAACCATCTTCCACAAAAAGAAGGTGGATTCCCATCCAACTTCGATTATCCGACTTGGATGTTGATCAACCTTCTTTCCTTACTTGCCGACCAAGCTACCATGAAAATGAGTAGCTAAGTCTTCCATTTGTCAAGGTTAGATGTAGGTGATTGCTAGCTTTGTGTGTAAATGTAAGGATCCTCATATGTAAACTCTTTAACGGTAAATATATGATGAAAACTTTGTTTCTATTTAAACCCTTTGTGTTGGTATTTGATCGAGAGATGCTTACCGATTCTTGACCTAGGTTTTCATCCAAACTTGTTTGTTAGCCAGAGATAGTAACGAATGATTTTGTTCACCATAAGGTTGAACCAAAGAGTTGTCATTTTGATAGATTGTGTTCGAGAGAAACAATGGATCAAAATGGCAAAACTCACAATGGGTGTTCGAGAGAAACGCATTGAGAGGACCTTGTGAAATTATTTATCATCTAACGGAGTTTATAAGAGTGTTGACCGAGCAATATATGCAAAGCAGTGTAATCATTGAAACCTAACTTTGACAATATTTCTCATATTAATCAAAACATAACTTTTACCGCAATTAATTACTTTGTATGCAAGATAACTTGATTAAAACCAAACCCTAGTGTTACATTAAGTTAAGATTAATTCAACCATTGAACGGCAGTGATATCTTACAATCTCTGTGGATACGATAACAAAAACCCGACACGAAATATACATTTCAACAAAATGGCGCCGTTGCCGGGGATTGTAAATTGATATTGCGAGCATCGCAATGGTTGTTTAAGTCTTAGCTTGTGAATTTTTGACTTGTGCTTGTAATTTGTTTGGTTTAGTGTGCAGCTTACGTTTTATGCGAGGGCAAATCCCTGTGGACGAACTTCTTTTTGATCCTGAGATCGAGAGAACCGCAAGGAGGCTCAATAGCAAAACGAGACGTAGGAGGCAACAGGCTAGACAACGCCAAGAGCAAGGGGAAAGTTCTTCGACCACAAATCCACACCCATTCATACCAAACATGGAGCCACAACCACCACCACCTATTTCTACTCCATGTATCAATAGTCCAAGGAACACCGCTCAGTTTGCCAACCAAACAGGAAGGCAAACTGAAATGAAGACGGGAACTCTGAATTTATTGTATGGGAGTCCATTCACCGGAATGGACCATGAAGACCCATTTGCTTTTCTCACAAAATTTATGAGATAGCATTGGCTGCCGGAGTGGATCAGGCTCAGGAGCTTCCGTTGTTCAGACGATTGTTTCCCCACGCTTTGCTCGGTAAAGCAAAGGATTGGTATCTTGATCAAACACCTGCCGTAATGACCGACTGGAATGTGTTAGAAGAGAAATTCATTGAAAGATTTTTCTCTCATAACCGATTCATGGAATCAAAGACGGCCATCTCGGTGTTTTCTCAAGGAACCAGTGAATCGTTGAATGAAGCGTGGGAGAGATTCAAGTCCATGCTAAGGAAATGCAAAGGGCATGGATTTGATGAATTAACTCAAATCCATATCTTCAGAAATGGACTTCAACCAAACTGTAAGACGTTGTTGGATGCCACCTCGGGTGGCTCGTTGATGTCAAAAAGTGCCGAAGAAGCCACAAACATTATCAACCGCATGGCTTTGAATGATCTTCAAAGTCAAAGTCGTGGAAATTCTTTGAAGAAGGCGGGAGTGCTTGAGTTAGGGACGAATGATGCCATACTTGCCCAAAACAAGCTCATCTCACAACAAGTGGAACTCTTAACGCAACAAATCAAAGAGTTAAGAGAACCGTCAAAAGAAAACAAATAGCTTGTTGTGAACTTTGTAAAGGTGAACATGACACCGGATTTTGTCCACCTCCCGGTTTTGACGAAGTAAATTACATGGCCAATCAACGGGACTATCAACCAAGACAACAACAACCTTATCAACCGCACCCTCAACAACAACAACAATTCCAAGGGAACCAAGGGTTCCAACCTAGAAGCAACTATTATCATAACCAAGATTATGGAGGTGGTTCTTCTAGCCGTCAAAACCCTCCCCAAAATCCGTATCAACCTCAACAACTGCCGGTAGTCAATTCTAAATTGGAAGAGACATTGACGCAATTCATGCAAATGTCAATGGCCAATCAAAAGAGTAATGACGCGGCCATAAAAAATCTTGAAACTCAAGTTGGGCAACTTGCCAAGCAACTAGCTGAACAACAAACCGGTCCTTCTTTCTCGGCTAATACGCAAACAAATCCTAAGGAGCATTGTAAGGCGATTATGACGAGAAGTGGAAGGGAGTTGGGTAGTGAAAATGAAAAAAGAGTGGAGAGTGAAAAAAGAGAGAAAGAGAAGGAGATTGAGGAGGAAATAGTGGATGAAAATGTTGATGGTGAAGTAGGAGTGTGGAGTGATGAGGAAGTAGTTGAAAATAATAAAAATAATGGTGAAGTTGAAAAAGAAAAAGGTGTGGAGATTGAGGAAAATAAAAATGATGAGGTAATAAGGGAGGTAGTGAAGAAGCCTAGATGGAAAAGTGCTAGAATTGCAAAGGGGAAGGAGGTAGTGAGCGCTACTCCGGTCCAAAATCTTCCTTACCCTCATGCTCCTTCCAAAAGGGAAAATGAACGGCATTACGCCCGGTTCATGGATATTTTTAAGCAATTACAAATTAACATTCCGTTTGCTGAAGCTTTGGAACAAATGCCAAAGTATGCCAAATTCATGAAAGACATACTGACCAAAAAGCGGAGGTATACGGAACCGGAGACCATCGTCCTTGATGCGAGCTGTAGTGCCATCATTCAAAGGACGCTTCCTAAGAAAGAGGTTGATCCGGGAAGAGTTACATTGCCGGTTAAAATTGGTGATGTGTATGTCGGAAAGGGACTTATTGACTTGGGGTCGAGCATAAATCTTATACCTTTGTCAATTATCAAGAGGCTTGGCAACATCGAGATTAAGTCCATCCGAATGACATTACAATTGGCGGATAAGTCGACGACCCATCCTCATGGCGTAGCCCAAGATGTGTTGGTGAAGGTCGACAAATTCTTTTTCCCGGTGGATTTTATTGTAATTGATATGGAGGAAGATGATGATGCTCCGCTCATATTGGGACGACCATTCATGAAGACCGCAAGAATGATGATTGATGTCGATGACGGTTTAATGAAGGTGCGGGTTCAAAATGAGGAGGTCACATTTGATCTATTCGAGGCGATGAAGCATTCCAAGGATCGAAATGATAGCTTTCGCATCGATGTGATTGAAGACGCTATTATGGAAGTTTCAAAGCATATCCACGAGATATCTCCTATGGAGTTAGCTCTCGACGACTCATTGGAGGTTTTCACTGTTGAGGAGGAGCTAGCTCTTGAGGAATGCTTAAAGGAACTTGATAGCTTGGAAGACCTACAACCGTGGGAAGTAGAGGAAGAAAATTTGAAGAAGGAGGTAATTGATGAGAAAGCGCCAATTGAATTAAAAGAGTTACCTTCGACTTTGAAATATGTGTTTTTAGATGAGACCGAGGCAAAGCCGGTCATCATAAGCAACCTTTTGACCAAAGAAGAAGAAGCCCGTCTAATCATTGTGCTAAAAACCAATCAAGAAGCTATGGGTTGGACTCTTTCCGATCTAAAAGGAATTAGTCCATCCTATTGTATGCACAAGATTTTGATGGAGGAGGATTTCAAGCCGGTAGCTCAACCACAACGCCGCTTAAATCCTACGATGAAGGAGGTTGTAAGGAAGGAAGTGGTGAAGCTATTGGATGCGGGAATGATTTACCCGATCTCGGATAGTCCGTGGGTTAGTCCCGTGCACGTGGTTCCGAAGAAGGGTGGAATGACCGTAATCCGTAATGACAAAGACGAATTGATCCCGACTAAAGTTGCAACGGGGTGGAGAATGTGTATAGATTATAGACGGTTGAATACCGCGACTCGTAAGGACCATTTTCCACTCCCATTTATGGATCAAATGCTTGAAAGACTATCGGGCCAACAATACTACTGTTTTTTAGACGGCTACTCCGGGTACAACCAAATTGCGGTTGACCCGGTTGATCATGAGAAGACGGCTTTCACGTGTCCGTTTGGAGTGTTCGCATACAGAAAAATGCCTTTTGGGCTTTGCAATGCGCCGGCGACATTCCAACGATGTGTCCAAGCTATTTTTGCCGAACTGATAGAGAAAACAATGGAAGTCTTCATGGATGACTTCTCGGTGTTTGGTGGGACGTTTAGTCTATGCTTGGCAAATTTGAAGACGGTGTTGGAAAGGTGTGTGAAGACTAATTTGGTGCTAAATTGGGAAAAGTGTCACTTCATGGTGACCGAGGGGATCGTGCTAGGCCACAAAGTCTCAAAAAGGGGGCTTGAAGTGGATAGAGCTAAGGTTGATGTAATTGAAAAATTACCCCCTCCGGTGAATGTGAAGGGCATCCGTAGTTTTTTGGGGCACGCGGGGTTCTACCGGCGCTTCATCAAGGACTTCTCAAAGGTGGCAAAGCCTTTGAGCAATTTGCTCGCCAAAGATCAGGTATTTCTCTTCACCGAAGATTGTTTGCAAGCTTTCGAGTTTTTAAAAGAAAAATTGGTTACCGCTCCAATAATAGTCGCTCCCGATTGGAATGAAAATTTTGAACTAATGTGTGACGCGAGCGACTATGCCGTTGGAGCGGTACTTGGCCAAAGAAAGGACAAAACTTTTCATGCTATACATTATGCGAGTAAGGTTCTTAACGAGGCTCAAATAAATTATGCCACAACGGAAAAAGAACTACTCGCAATAGTGTATGCGCTAGAAAAGTTTAGGTCCTATCTTATAGGGTCGAAAGTCGTTGTCTACACCGACCACGCGGCGATTAAATATCTGCTAACCAAGCCGGATTCGAAGCAAACGCTCATCCGTTGGATCCTCTTGTTACAAGAATTCGATGTCGAAATCAAAGACAAGAAGGGGTCGGAAAACTTGGTAGCGGATCATTTATCCCGCTTGGTGAATGTCGAGGTTACTGCATCTGAAAAGGAAATCCGGAAGAATTTCCTGATGAAAAATTGTTTAAGGTTCAAGTTAGGCCGTGGTTTGCAGACTTTGCAAACCACAAGGCTAGTGGTTTTGTGCCGGCCGACCTAACTTCGAACCAAAAGAGGAAGTTCCTTTCGGATGCGAAGTATTATGTTTGGGATGACCCATACTTGTTTAAGTTGGGTAGCGATAACCTGTTAAGGAGATGCGTAACTGGTGATGAAGCCCAGAGCATCCTTTGGCATTGTCACAACTCGCCTTATGGCGGACATTATAATGGGGTTAGAACGGCCACTAAAATTCTTCAATCGGGATTTTATTGGCCAACTATTTTCAAAGACGCACATACCCATGCGCAAAGTTGTGACAGTTGCCAAAGAAGTGGTGGGATAGGTAAGAGAGATGAGATGCCTCTCCAAAATATCCAAGAAGTGGAAGTGTTCGATTGTTGGGGCATAGATTTTGTTGGACCTTTCCCACCCTCTTACGGGAATGAGTACATGCTTGTAGCTGTTGATTATGTCTCAAAGTGGGTTGAGGCGATTGCCTCACCTCGGGCGGATGCCAAAACGGTGATCAAATTTTTAAAGAAAAACATCTTTTCCCGTTTTGGAACCCCCGAGTGTTGATAAGTGACAGAGGGTCACACTTTTGCAATGCACCTTTGGAAACAATTCTAAAACATTATGGTGTGTCGCATAGGGTGACAACTCCGTACCACCCTCAGGCTAACGGGCAAGCGGAGGTCTCTAATCGAGAGATTAAGAGAATCCTAGAAAAAACCGTGTCCAATTCTAAAAAAGAGTGGTCCCAAAAATTGGACGAAGCATTATGGGCCTACCGTACGGCCTTTAAAGCTCCAATTGGCCTAACTCCGTTTCAATTGGTATTTGGTAAAACTTGCCATTTGCCGGTTGAATTGGAGCACAAGGCCTTGTGGGCCCTAAAATTTTTAAATTTTGAACATGAGTTGGCCGGTAACAAAGGAAAGTACAACTTCTTGAGTTGGAGGAGATGCGCAATGCCGCATACCACTCAAGTTGGTTGTACAAGGAGAAAGCAAAGAAATATCACGACAAGAAGATCCGAACCAAAGAATTCGTGCCCGGACAATTGGTCTTATTGTTCAACTCCCGGTTGAAGTTATTTCCCGGGAAGTTGAAATCAAAATGGTCCGGGCCATTTCGGGTGAAAGAAGTAAAAGAATACGGGGCCATTATCATTGAAGACATGGACGAGAAAGACAGTTGGACCGTGAATGGCCAACGATTGAAGGTGTATCTCGGCGGTCACGTGGATCGCGAGAGTTGTGCTCAGCCGCTCGATGCTCCTCTGTGAGCATCGCACCGTCGAGCTTAGCCGACGTTAAACAAGCGCTAGTTGGGAGGCACCCCAACATTGTAAGTATTTCCTGTTTTATGTTTTCTGTTGTATTGAGTACACTGTGCTGAACCCATGCTGGATGACTTGCAAGTGCTGCATTTGCCTTTGCACTTGCTGTCATGCTCGCTTGCAGCTCGCTAGGCGAGGCAGCAGCGAGCACGCTCGCTACCTGCTCGCTAGGCGAGGCAGCAGCGAGCGCTGCAGTACTGTTTACTATTTAAATCTCAGCAGGGCCAATTTGCCCAAACCCTCAAAAACATTTCTGGACGGCTCTGCTGAGAAAATTCGCGAGGCTTCTCAAACTCTCGCATTTGCATCGCTATCACCAACCCGTGCTTCTTTCGGTAGATTGCAAACTCTCCCCACTTCTCTTTTCCAAATCCGTATACCTAAGGTTTGCCCTATTACATGTTTCTTTTTGTTTGCACTCTTAATTTCCAAATGTAAATTGCAAATAAGATAAGTGTAGTATGGGACCTTGAGTTTGCATGTATTATTTTGGGAGTTTGCAATGTTTGGATTTAGGTTTTCAAATTGGGGATTTAATTTTAATTTAGGTTTTGCATGCAATTAGGCAATCCCCAATAGCATAGAACGATTCATTGTCATGAGAAATTAGTAGGTTCTGTGTGGGAACCATTAAAGTACGGGTTTTGGGAAAACATCTTTGAAAATGCAGAAAATCCCAAAACCCGTAAGGTTCGCTAGCAGCTCGCTAGGCGAACCTGGGGCGAGCGTTCGCTGCAACTCGCTAGGCGAAGCAGCAGCGAACATGACAGTATTTTGATTTGTGTTTTAATGGCTAATCTGTGTGTTGTGTGTGTTGTTTCTTTGTATCTTTTGCAGATGGAGTCTAGATCTGGCGCTGGTAAGAAAAGAAAGGGAGCTGCAACTACTTCCAGGACCGTGCCGATTCAATTCGATACCGACAAGTTTGTCGGTCCAAACCAGGCTGCACGGTACATAGCTTTGGAGAAGCGAAAAATACTTCCTGAGAGGCGTTTTCTGATCAACCCACAAGGCACTTACAGAACTTTCACCGGGTTGATCGACGCCAAGAAGTGGGATAGGTTGATAAGTCCCTTGAACACTACGACATTGCTACAGTGCGGGAGTTCTATGCTAACGCACTGCCCGACGACGACGAGCCCTTCACTTGGGTTTCTAGAGTTGCCGGGCGTGAAATTCCTTTTGACCGGGATGCGATCAACCGAATCCTAGGGGAACCGCTCCAGCTGGGAGCTGATCAGAGAGACCAGTACCACACCGACCTCAGACTTCATCGAGATGTCGCTGCCATTACCGCCGACCTGCTTTTACCTGGGAGATCGGTTGAGCCGAACCCATCTGGGGTTCCTGTGAGATATCACCGGGAGGACATGACTCCCATGGCTCAGCTGATCCTACTTTTGGTTTTGACCAATATCCAGCCCAAATCACACACTTCTACTGTGTCGATCCCAGTGGCACATTTAGTCCATTCCATCCTCACAAATGTTGAGATTGATGTGGCGAGGATAATCGCCAACGAGCTGAAGACCGTCGTCGAGAGCGGGCTTAAGTCAGGGGCTCGTGTTAATTGTCCCTTGGCTTTCCCGTGTTTGATTATGAGCTTATGTGTTCAGGCTAGGGTCCGGCTTCCGTCTCGTGGGCAGGTTCGAATCCCGGCACCTATTGATGATAGGTATGTGGCTAAGTATTGTAGAGCTAAGACTTCTGGTGGCAGTACAGCCTCAGGAAGTACTCGGGCTGCTGATGGTCCTAGTGCTTCTTCTCCCGGACTTGATCCGTACCTGAGGGCTGTTTGTGACTACAGTTTTGAGTGGATGGCAGCATCCCAACGAGCTATGATTGATATGCATAACAGTATGCAGAGGTTGGAGCTGCAAGGTAATGACCCCTCCAGTGCTCGAGCATTGTTAGCGCGTGAGCAGTTTATGCTTAACGCTAATTGGCCTGTGGACAGGCCAGTCTATGGTGAGGGGGTGGACGCTGAAGCTGAGAATGATGATGATGTTGATGATGAGGCTACCGGTTCTGAGGCCGGTAGCGAAGAGGAGTCCTGAGCCCTTTGTGGGTTAAGTTTTTGTATTTGTATTTCAGTTTTTATTATGTCATTTCCATTTGTATTTTCGAATTTTGTATTTTGACCATGGGTTGTACTATTGGGGTGTTTTGTCCCCCACGAACAAATTTTTATTTTTCAGTTAATGTTATTTAATTATGTTTTTATTTTGTGTGTTTAATAAATTTTTGGTTGAATGAGTGGCAAACCCTTCTAGATTGGTTGCTCCTCAAGAAGTACCCAATGAAGGTGCATCCGAGCTTGGATGGCAATGATAAGAATAACAAGTGAATGAAGCCAAGGTACATGGTTACCGTCGGCTAGAATTTTAGAATGCATTAGGAACTTTACTCTTTTTGGTAAATTGAATATTGTCTTTGTGCAACATAATTGAATGAATGTTTCATCTAGAACTTAAAACCACAAATTGTGAGGAAACCTCCATTGTTCACTTAAATGTTGGATTCTAATAAGTTTTGTTGATTCATGTGATTCATTATTTGTCTTTTATTATTGTGAAATTGTGGAAGCAATTAGAAATGATCAAGGCACTTGTTTTCTTTCGAGCACAACTACATCCAAAAACAACTTACCTGTGAGCAGAGAGAGTATTTGTTAACCCCTTTGAGCCTAAACAGTTGAATCTCGGCTTGAAATAAAGCGAGATCTCAAAAATCTTTTTTTTACAACCCGGAAAATATTGATTATTGTTCTTTTGCCGTAAAAAGTTAAGAGCATTCACTTAGGGTGTGGAAGAAATAAGTTGGGGAGAACGAAAAGGATATTGGTAAGTACCACAACTCTTGAAAAAGAAAAGAAAAACCGAGCAAGCATAGAAAAATATATGTATAGGAAATATAGAAAAGAAACATCTGTTTGTATATATGATGTGAAAGAAAAGAACAAAAAAATAAAAGAATGAAAATGAATGCTTGCTTGGAAGAAAAATAAAATAAAAATAGAGTTGTGGAATATGTGTTGTGAAGGTTACAAATAAGAAACAAATGAAACAAGTCGAGTAGTGTGAATATTACTGTGAATGTCTCTTTTGCATCGGCACTTTCGTTTCAATGGCCTTAGAAATGACCCTTGTTTGTTAACCTAACCAAGCTTCAACCGAAAAGCCCTTAGTGATCTTTATGCTTCCACAGTACCATTTTTAATTGTTAGACATTGTATGAATCTATTTGATATCTTCATTATTTGTTAGTGAGTGAGATTAGTCCCGCGGTTGCAAACGCGCAAAATCTTCATTCCTTATTCGAAGAGGAGAGATAGGATGATTCATTCAGAATAGTATTGTTGTAGATAGATAAATATTTTGCATTGCTATTTAAGTTTAAGTTCCTAGGTATTATTTTATTCGAACCGTTGGGAACTTGTATATGCGAATTTCGCTTGTGTTTGAGCCGTTTATCCAACTTCGGAGAAACCGTTTCTTAAAGCAAATCCTCTTGTCCTTCAAGAGGCATACTTTGCTTGAGGACAAGCAAGAATCTAGTTGGGGAGAGTTGTTAGATGCCCAAAAGTGCTTATTTGAGCTATCATATGTGGGCATCTTTCACTCTTTTTCCTTGCTAAAATTGTCAAAACCACATTTGTTTTACATGGAATGCATTACATTGATGAACAAGCTTGGTGCCTTTGATGTGTGTGTTATTGTGCAGGAAAGGCATGAATTAATTGATAATAAAGACACAAGAGAATTGGCAAAGGGACCAAAGCAAGCAAGCATTTCATCTGCCTGCTCGCTAGGCGAGACTGTGGCGAAGAATGGGTTCGCTAGGCGAGCTCCTGGCGAACAGCTCCAGTAAATTGGCAAATTAATTCGCTAGGCGAGCTCATGGCGAAGTTTGCAGCGAATTCATTCTGTTTTGGTGAAAAGTGCAGCCAACACTCACTCGCTAGGCGAGGCTCTAGCGAGTCCCCAGCGAGCATTCCAGTAGCAAAACCTCTCAACCTCGCTGGGGCGAAGGTTGAGGCGAGTCCTTCGCTAGGCGAACATCACAGTTCACCAAGGCCCTGTTTTCTCTGGGCGCAGGGGCTTTTTGTGCTCATTTTTGACCTTCGCTAGGCGAGCCATTCTGCTCGCCTAGCGAACATGACAGTTCTGCACTTGTCTATAAGTAGCAGGTGCCACTTTTGGGCACCATACCTCATTTTTACCAACTTTTCCATTTTTTGTACTTTCTCCTAGATATTTTACAGCATTGTTTTGTGGGAGCTTTTATGCCCTAATTTCATTTCTCTTCATCTAGCAACCATCTTCCACAAAAAGAAGGTGGATTCCCATCCAACTTCGATTATCCGACTTGGATGTTGATCAACCTTCTTTCCTTACTTGCCGACCAAGCTACCATGAAAATGAGTAGCTAAGTCTTCCATTTGTCAAGGTTAGATGTAGGTGATTGCTAGCTTTGTGTGTAAATGTAAGGATCCTCATATGTAAACTCTTTAACGGTAAATATATGATGAAAACTTTGTTTCTATTTAAAACCCTTTGTGTTGGTATTTGATCGAGAGATGCTTACCGATTCTTGACCTAGGTTTTCATCCAAACTTGTTTGTTAGCTAGAGATAGTAACGAATGATTTTGTTCACCATAAGGTTGAACCAAAGAGTTGTCATTTTGATAGATTGTGTTCGAGAGAAACAATGGATCAAAATGGCAAAACTCACAATGGGTGTTCGAGAGAAACGCATTGAGAGGACCTTGTGAAATTATTTATCATCTAACGGAGTTTATAAGAGTGTTGACCGAGCAAATATATGCAAAGCAGTGTAATCATTGAAACCTAACTTTGACAATATTTCTCATATTAATCAAAACATAACTTTTACCGCAATTAATTACTTTGTATGCAAGATAACTTGATTAAAACCAAAACCCTAGTGTTACATTAAGTTAAGATTAATTCAACCATTGAACGGCAGTGATATCTTACAATCTCTGTGGATACGATAACAAAAACCCGACACGAAATATACATTTCAACAAAATGGCGTCCTGAGCCCTTTGTGGGTTAAGTTTTTGTATTTGTATTTCAGTTTTTATTATGTCATTTCCATTTGTATTTTCGAATTTTGTATTTTGACCATGGGTTGTACTATTGGGGTGTTTTGTCCCCCACGAACAAATTTTTATTTTTCAGTTAATGTTATTTAATTATGTTTTTAATTTTGTGTGTTTAATAAATTTTTGGTTGAATGAGTGGCAAACCCTTCTAGATTGGTTGCTCCTCAAGAAGTACCCAATGAAGGTGCATCCGAGCTTGGATGGCAATGATAAGAATAACAAGTGAATGAAGCCAAGGTACATGGTTACCGTCGGCTAGAATTTTAGAATGCATTAGGAACTTTACTCTTTTTGGTAAATTGAATATTGTCTTTGTGCAACATAATTGAATGAATGTTTCATCTAGAACTTAAAACCACAAATTGTGAGGAAACCTCCATTGTTCACTTAAATGTTGGATTCTAATAAGTTTTGTTGATTCATGTGATTCATTATTTGTCTTTTATTATTGTGAAATTGTGGAAGCAATTAGAAATGATCAAGGCACTTGTTTTATTTCGAGCACAACTACATCCAAAAACAACTTACCTGTGAGCAGAGAGAGTATTTGTTAACCCCTTTGAGCCTAAACAGTTGAATCTCGGCTTGAAATAAAGCGAGATCTCAAAAATCTTTTTTTTACAACCCGGAAAATATTGATTATTGTTCTTTTGCCGTAAAAAGTTAAGAGCATTCACTTAGGGTGTGGAAGAAATAAGTTGGGGAGAACGAAAAAGAATTGGTAAGTACCACAACTCTTGAAAAAGAAAAGAAAAACCGAGCAAGCATAGAAAAATATATGTATAGGAAATATAGAAAAGAAACATCTGTTTGTATATATGATGTGAAAGAAAAGAACAAAAAAATAAAAGAATGAAAATGAATGCTTGCTTGGAAGAAAAATAAAATAAAAATAGAGTTGTGGAATATGTGTTGTGAAGGTTACAAATAAGAAACAAATGAAACAAGTCGAGTAGTGTGAATATTACTGTGAATGTCTCTTTTGCATCGGCACTTTCGTTTCAATGGCCTTAGAAATGACCCTTGTTTGTTAACCTAACCAAGCTTCAACCGAAAAGCCCTTAGTGATCTTTATGCTTCCACAGTACCATTTTTAATTGTTAGACATTGTATGAATCTATTTGATATCTTCATTATTTGTTAGTGAGTGAGATTAGTCCCGCGGTTGCAAACGCGCAAAATCTTCATTCCTTATTCGAAGAGGAGAGATAGGATGATTCATTCAGAATAGTATTGTTGTAGATAGATAAATATTTTGCATTGCTATTTAAGTTTAAGTTCCTAGGTATTATTTTATTCGAACCGTTGGGAACTTGTATATGCGAATTTCGCTTGTGTTTGAGCCGTTTATCCAACTTCGGAGAAACCGTTTCTTAAAGCAAATCCTCTTGTCCTTCAAGAGGCATACTTTGCTTGAGGACAAGCAAGAATCTAGTTGGGGAGAGTTGTTAGATGCCCAAAAGTGCTTATTTGAGCTATCATATGTGGGCATCTTTCACTCTTTTTCCTTGCTAAAATTGTCAAAACCACATTTGTTTTACATGGAATGCATTACATTGATGAACAAGCTTGGTGCCTTTGATGTGTGTGTTATTGTGCAGGAAAGGCATGAATTAATTGATAATAAAGACACAAGAGAATTGGCAAAGGGACCAAAGCAAGCAAGCATTTCATCTGCCTGCTCGCTAGGCGAGACTGTGGCGAAGAATGGGTTCGCTAGGCGAGCTCCTGGCGAACAGCTCCAGTAAATTGGCAAATTAATTCGCTAGGCGAGCTCATGGCGAAGTTTGCAGCGAATTCATTCTGTTTTGGTGAAAAGTGCAGCCAACACTCACTCGCTAGGCGAGGCTCTAGCGAGTCCCCAGCGAGCATTCCAGTAGCAAAACCTCTCAACCTCGCTGGGGCGAAGGTTGAGGCGAGTCCTTCGCTAGGCGAAGGTATGTTCGCTAGGCGAACATCACAGTTCACCAAGGCCCTGTTTTCTCTGGGCGCAGGGGCTTTTTGTGCTCATTTTTGACCTTCGCTAGGCGAGCCATTCTGCTCGCCTAGCGAACATGACAGTTCTGCACTTGTCTATAAGTAGCAGGTGCCACTTTTGGGCACCATACCTCATTTTTACCAACTTTTCCATTTTTTGTACTTTCTCCTAGATATTTTACAGCATTGTTTTGTGGGAGCTTTTATGCCCTAATTTCATTTCTCTTCATCTAGCAACCATCTTCCACAAAAAGAAGGTGGATTCCCATCCAACTTCGATTATCCGACTTGGATGTTGATCAACCTTCTTTCCTTACTTGCCGACCAAGCTACCATGAAAATGAGTAGCTAAGTCTTCCATTTGTCAAGGTTAGATGTAGGTGATTGCTAGCTTTGTGTGTAAATGTAAGGATCCTCATATGTAAACTCTTTAACGGTAAATATATGATGAAAACTTTGTTTCTATTTAAAACCCTTTGTGTTGGTATTTGATCGAGAGATGCTTACCGATTCTTGACCTAGGTTTTCATCCAAACTTGTTTGTTAGCTAGAGATAGTAACGAATGATTTTGTTCACCATAAGGTTGAACCAAAGAGTTGTCATTTTGATAGATTGTGTTCGAGAGAAACAATGGATCAAAATGGCAAAACTCACAATGGGTGTTCGAGAGAAACGCATTGAGAGGACCTTGTGAAATTATTTATCATCTAACGGAGTTTATAAGAGTGTTGACCGAGCAAATATATGCAAAGCAGTGTAATCATTGAAACCTAACTTTGACAATATTTCTCATATTAATCAAAACATAACTTTTACCGCAATTAATTACTTTGTATGCAAGATAACTTGATTAAAACCAAAACCCTAGTGTTACATTAAGTTAAGATTAATTCAACCATTGAACGGCAGTGATATCTTACAATCTCTGTGGATACGATAACAAAAACCCGACACGAAATATACATTTCAACAAAATGGCGTCCTGAGCCCTTTGTGGGTTAAGTTTTTGTATTTGTATTTCAGTTTTTATTATGTCATTTCCATTTGTATTTTCGAATTTTGTATTTTGACCATGGGTTGTACTATTGGGGTGTTTTGTCCCCCACGAACAAATTTTTATTTTTCAGTTAATGTTATTTAATTATGTTTTTAATTTTGTGTGTTTAATAAATTTTTGGTTGAATGAGTGGCAAACCCTTCTAGATTGGTTGCTCCTCAAGAAGTACCCAATGAAGGTGCATCCGAGCTTGGATGGCAATGATAAGAATAACAAGTGAATGAAGCCAAGGTACATGGTTACCGTCGGCTAGAATTTTAGAATGCATTAGGAACTTTACTCTTTTTGGTAAATTGAATATTGTCTTTGTGCAACATAATTGAATGAATGTTTCATCTAGAACTTAAAACCACAAATTGTGAGGAAACCTCCATTGTTCACTTAAATGCTGGATTCTAATAAGTTTTGTTGATTCATGTGATTCATTATTTGTCTTTTATTATTGTGAAATTGTGGAAGCAATTAGAAATGATCAAGGCACTTGTTTTCTTTCGAGCACAACTACATCCAAAAACAACTTACCTGTGAGCAGAGAGAGTATTTGTTAACCCCTTTGAGCCTAAACAGTTGAATCTCGGCTTGAAATAAAGCGAGATCTCAAAAATCTTTTTTTTACAACCCGGAAAATATTGATTATTGTTCTTTTGCCGTAAAAAGTTAAGAGCATTCACTTAGGGTGTGGAAGAAATAAGTTGGGGAGAACGAAAAAGAATTGGTAAGTACCACAACTCTTGAAAAAGAAAAGAAAAACCGAGCAAGCATAGAAAAATATATGTATAGGAAATATAGAAAAGAAACATCTGTTTGTATATATGATGTGAAAGAAAAGAACAAAAAATAAAAGAATGAAAATGAATGCTTGCTTGGAAGAAAAATAAAATAAAAATAGAGTTGTGGAATATGTGTTGTGAAGGTTACAAATAAGAAACAAATGAAACAAGTCGAGTAGTGTGAATATTACTGTGAATGTCTCTTTTGCATCGGCACTTTCGTTTCAATGGCCTTAGAAATGACCCTTGTTTGTTAACCTAACCAAGCTTCAACCGAAAAGCCCTTAGTGATCTTTATGCTTCCACAGTACCATTTTTAATTGTTAGACATTGTATGAATCTATTTGATATCTTCATTATTTGTTAGTGAGTGAGATTAGTCCCGCGGTTGCAAACGCGCAAAATCTTCATTCCTTATTCGAAGAGGAGAGATAGGATGATTCATTCAGAATAGTATTGTTGTAGATAGATAAATATTTTGCATTGCTATTTAAGTTTAAGTTCCTAGGTATTATTTTATTCGAACCGTTGGGAACTTGTATATGCGAATTTCGCTTGTGTTTGAGCCGTTTATCCAACTTCGGAGAAACCGTTTCTTAAAGCAAATCCTCTTGTCCTTCAAGAGGCATACTTTGCTTGAGGACAAGCAAGAATCTAGTTGGGGAGAGTTGTTAGATGCCCAAAAGTGCTTATTTGAGCTATCATATGTGGGCATCTTTCACTCTTTTTCCTTGCTAAAATTGTCAAAACCACATTTGTTTTACATGGAATGCATTACATTGATGAACAAGCTTGGTGCCTTTGATGTGTGTGTTATTGTGCAGGAAAGGCATGAATTAATTGATAATAAAGACACAAGAGAATTGGCAAAGGGACCAAAGCAAGCAAGCATTTCATCTGCCTGCTCGCTAGGCGAGACTGTGGCGAAGAATGGGTTCGCTAGGCGAGCTCCTGGCGAACAGCTCCAGTAAATTGGCAAATTAATTCGCTAGGCGAGCTCATGGCGAAGTTTGCAGCGAATTCATTCTGTTTTGGTGAAAAGTGCAGCCAACACTCACTCGCTAGGCGAGGCTCTAGCGAGTCCCCAGCGAGCATTCCAGTAGCAAAACCTCTCAACCTCGCTGGGGCGAAGGTTGAGGCGAGTCCTTCGCTAGGCGAAGGTATGTTCGCTAGGCGAACATCACAGTTCACCAAGGCCCTGTTTTCTCTGGGCGCAGGGGCTTTTTGTGCTCATTTTTGACCTTCGCTAGGCGAGCCATTCTGCTCGCCTAGCGAACATGACAGTTCTGCACTTGTCTATAAGTAGCAGGTGCCACTTTTGGGCACCATACCTCATTTTTACCAACTTTTCCATTTTTTGTACTTTCTCCTAGATATTTTACAGCATTGTTTTGTGGGAGCTTTTATGCCCTAATTTCATTTCTCTTCATCTAGCAACCATCTTCCACAAAAAGAAGGTGGATTCCCATCCAACTTCGATTATCCGACTTGGATGTTGATCAACCTTCTTTCCTTACTTGCCGACCAAGCTACCATGAAAATGAGTAGCTAAGTCTTCCATTTGTCAAGGTTAGATGTAGGTGATTGCTAGCTTTGTGTGTAAATGTAAGGATCCTCATATGTAAACTCTTTAACGGTAAATATATGATGAAAACTTTGTTTCTATTTAAAACCCTTTGTGTTGGTATTTGATCGAGAGATGCTTACCGATTCTTGACCTAGGTTTTCATCCAAACTTGTTTGTTAGCTAGAGATAGTAACGAATGATTTTGTTCACCATAAGGTTGAACCAAAGAGTTGTCATTTTGATAGATTGTGTTCGAGAGAAACAATGGATCAAAATGGCAAAACTCACAATGGGTGTTCGAGAGAAACGCATTGAGAGGACCTTGTGAAATTATTTATCATCTAACGGAGTTTATAAGAGTGTTGACCGAGCAAATATATGCAAAGCAGTGTAATCATTGAAACCTAACTTTGACAATATTTCTCATATTAATCAAAACATAACTTTTACCGCAATTAATTACTTTGTATGCAAGATAACTTGATTAAAACCAAAACCCTAGTGTTACATTAAGTTAAGATTAATTCAACCATTGAACGGCAGTGATATCTTACAATCTCTGTGGATACGATAACAAAAACCCGACACGAAATATACATTTCAACAAAATGGCGTCCTGAGCCCTTTGTGGGTTAAGTTTTTGTATTTGTATTTCAGTTTTTATTATGTCATTTCCATTTGTATTTTCGAATTTTGTATTTTGACCATGGGTTGTACTATTGGGGTGTTTTGTCCCCCACGAACAAATTTTTATTTTTCAGTTAATGTTATTTAATTATGTTTTTAATTTTGTGTGTTTAATAAATTTTTGGTTGAATGAGTGGCAAACCCTTCTAGATTGGTTGCTCCTCAAGAAGTACCCAATGAAGGTGCATCCGAGCTTGGATGGCAATGATAAGAATAACAAGTGAATGAAGCCAAGGTACATGGTTACCGTCGGCTAGAATTTTAGAATGCATTAGGAACTTTACTCTTTTTGGTAAATTGAATATTGTCTTTGTGCAACATAATTGAATGAATGTTTCATCTAGAACTTAAAACCACAAATTGTGAGGAAACCTCCATTGTTCACTTAAATGCTGGATTCTAATAAGTTTTGTTGATTCATGTGATTCATTATTTGTCTTTTATTATTGTGAAATTGTGGAAGCAATTAGAAATGATCAAGGCACTTGTTTTCTTTCGAGCACAACTACATCCAAAAACAACTTACCTGTGAGCAGAGAGAGTATTTGTTAACCCCTTTGAGCCTAAACAGTTGAATCTCGGCTTGAAATAAAGCGAGATCTCAAAAATCTTTTTTTTACAACCCGGAAAATATTGATTATTGTTCTTTTGCCGTAAAAAGTTAAGAGCATTCACTTAGGGTGTGGAAGAAATAAGTTGGGGAGAACGAAAAAGAATTGGTAAGTACCACAACTCTTGAAAAAGAAAAGAAAAACCGAGCAAGCATAGAAAAATATATGTATAGGAAATATAGAAAAGAAACATCTGTTTGTATATATGATGTGAAAGAAAAGAACAAAAAAATAAAAGAATGAAAATGAATGCTTGCTTGGAAGAAAAATAAAATAAAAATAGAGTTGTGGAATATGTGTTGTGAAGGTTACAAATAAGAAACAAATGAAACAAGTCGAGTAGTGTGAATATTACTGTGAATGTCTCTTTTGCATCGGCACTTTCGTTTCAATGGCCTTAGAAATGACCCTTGTTTGTTAACCTAACCAAGCTTCAACCGAAAAGCCCTTAGTGATCTTTATGCTTCCACAGTACCATTTTTAATTGTTAGACATTGTATGAATCTATTTGATATCTTCATTATTTGTTAGTGAGTGAGATTAGTCCCGCGGTTGCAAACGCGCAAAATCTTCATTCCTTATTCGAAGAGGAGAGATAGGATGATTCATTCAGAATAGTATTGTTGTAGATAGATAAATATTTTGCATTGCTATTTAAGTTTAAGTTCCTAGGTATTATTTTATTCGAACCGTTGGGAACTTGTATATGCGAATTTCGCTTGTGTTTGAGCCGTTTATCCAACTTCGGAGAAACCGTTTCTTAAAGCAAATCCTCTTGTCCTTCAAGAGGCATACTTTGCTTGAGGACAAGCAAGAATCTAGTTGGGGAGAGTTGTTAGATGCCCAAAAGTGCTTATTTGAGCTATCATATGTGGGCATCTTTCACTCTTTTTCCTTGCTAAAATTGTCAAAACCACATTTGTTTTACATGGAATGCATTACATTGATGAACAAGCTTGGTGCCTTTGATGTGTGTGTTATTGTGCAGGAAAGGCATGAATTAATTGATAATAAAGACACAAGAGAATTGGCAAAGGGACCAAAGCAAGCAAGCATTTCATCTGCCTGCTCGCTAGGCGAGACTGTGGCGAAGAATGGGTTCGCTAGGCGAGCTCCTGGCGAACAGCTCCAGTAAATTGGCAAATTAATTCGCTAGGCGAGCTCATGGCGAAGTTTGCAGCGAATTCATTCTGTTTTGGTGAAAAGTGCAGCCAACACTCACTCGCTAGGCGAGGCTCTAGCGAGTCCCCAGCGAGCATTCCAGTAGCAAAACCTCTCAACCTCGTTGGGGCGAAGGTTGAGGCGAGTCCTTCGCTAGGCGAAGGTATGTTCGCTAGGCGAACATCACAGTTCACCAAGGCCCTATTTTCTCTGGGCGCAGGGGCTTTTTGTGCTCATTTTTGACCTTCGCTAGGCGAGCCATTCTGCTCGCCTAGCGAACATGACAGTTCTGCACTTGTCTATAAGTAGCAGGTGCCACTTTTGGGCACCATACCTCATTTTTACCAACTTTTCCATTTTTTGTACTTTCTCCTAGATATTTTACAGCATTGTTTTGTGGGAGCTTTTATGCCCTAATTTCATTTCTCTTCATCTAGCAACCATCTTCCACAAAAAGAAGGTGGATTCCCATCCAACTTCGATTATCCGACTTGGATGTTGATCAACCTTCTTTCCTTACTTGCCGACCAAGCTACCATGAAAATGAGTAGCTAAGTCTTCCATTTGTCAAGGTTAGATGTAGGTGATTGCTAGCTTTGTGTGTAAATGTAAGGATCCTCATATGTAAACTCTTTAACGGTAAATATATGATGAAAACTTTGTTTCTATTTAAAACCCTTTGTGTTGGTATTTGATCGAGAGATGCTTACCGATTCTTGACCTAGGTTTTCATCCAAACTTGTTTGTTAGCTAGAGATAGTAACGAATGATTTTGTTCACCATAAGGTTGAACCAAAGAGTTGTCATTTTGATAGATTGTGTTCGAGAGAAACAATGGATCAAAATGGCAAAACTCACAATGGGTGTTCGAGAGAAACGCATTGAGAGGACCTTGTGAAATTATTTATCATCTAACGGAGTTTATAAGAGTGTTGACCGAGCAAATATATGCAAAGCAGTGTAATCATTGAAACCTAACTTTGACAATATTTCTCATATTAATCAAAACATAACTTTTACCGCAATTAATTACTTTGTATGCAAGATAACTTGATTAAAACCAAAACCCTAGTGTTACATTAAGTTAAGATTAATTCAACCATTGAACGGCAGTGATATCTTACAATCTCTGTGGATACGATAACAAAAACCCGACACGAAATATACATTTCAACAGTGCCCCAGGTGCCTCATTTTGTTGCTCGCTAGGCGAACCATTCTGCTCGCCTAGCAAGCATGATAGCCCAGTACCAACACTATAAATAGCAAGTGTCACTTTTTGGAGCCATACCTTGATACCTAGTTTTTGATACTTTTGCACTTTTCTAGATATTTTTACAGCATTGTTCTTAGAAGCTTTTGTGCCCTAAATTTCATTTCTCTTCATCTCTTAACCATCTTTGACAAAAAGAAGGTGGATTCCCATCCAATCTTGATTATTCGACTTGGATGTTGATCAACCTTCTTCCGAAACTTGCCGACCAAGCTACCATGAAAATGAGTAGCTAAGTCCTCCATTTGTCAAGGTTAGATGTAGATGATCATTAGCTTTGTGTGTAAATGTAAGGATCTTCATTTGTAAACTCTTTAATGGTGAATCTATGATGAAAACTTTGTTCTTATTCAAAACTCTTTGTGTTGGTTTATGATCGAGAGATGTTTACCAACTCTTAACCTAGGTTTTCATCCAATCTTGTTTGTTAGCTAGAGATAGTAATGAATGATTTTGTTCACCATAAGGTTGAACCAAAAAGTTGTCATTTTGATAGGTTGTGTTAGAGATAAACAATCGATCAAAATGGGAAAACTCACAATGTGTGTTCGAGAGAAACACATTGGGAGGACTTTATGAAATAATTTATCATCTAAAGGAGTTTATAAGATTGTTGACCGAACAAATACATGCAAAGTGATCGTTGAACCCTAACTTTGGCAATATTTCTCAAATATTCAAATCAAACTTTTACCGCATTGTATTACCTTTTTATGCAAGATAACGTGACAACAACCAAAACCCCCCTGTGTTACTTAAGCTAAGATTAATACAACCATCGAACGGCGGTGATATCTTACAATCCCTGTGGATACGATAACAAAAACCCGACACTTAAAATTACAGTCAACAATGAGTCAGATGATTTGTTGAGCGTGAATTAGAGTGAGAAGAGTCAGAGTCCTTAAGCAGAAGCTTGTAGTCTTCAGATATATGTGTCTTCTGATGTTGTCTTGCAGAGTCATCAGATGTAGAGTCTAAAGACATCAGATATTAACTTCAATGTCAGATTCTGTATATGATTCTTTCAGAAGTGTTCTTGTTAGGAGTTAGACAAGATTTCTTCATTTCTGGATCAACTATTCTGGATTTCATTAGATGCCAAATATTGTTTTCCTTAAATTCATTTTCCTTAGAAACCTGCATACTTAGAGACAATTACTAAGGTACCACATTGTTTCATTATTTGTTATCATCAAAACTTAGAGATATATTGCATAACCAAAATCTTGTTCTAATAGTTATTGCCAAAAAATTAAACTTAATGCGCCAAAATGATCAACGCGAAATAAACTTCTAGAAAACAAACAGGTTTTGATCCAATTTTGAAGTAAAAATGATCGGTTAAAAAGGCTCAGGTTGATCAAAATGCGATAGAAAAAATAGTCGAAAAAATAAAACGAGTATGTCAGGTTAAACTATGTGAATTATAGATTAATAGTACTGACGTCTGCAAGATCAACTTTGTAATTTTCTGCCCACTAATTCTATATGCATTTGAAAATTGGTTCAACCGGTCTGTCTGCAGATCTGAAAAATTATTCCGAGTGACATTTTAAACATTACGCCGAACAAAATGCATGTTGTGATAAGTACAAAATGTAGATGCCTAGTGAATGCACTGATTCATTGATCGAACAATCATGAATAGACAATCAGATGCAAATGAATCGCTCTTGGACCATTTACTTTTGATTCTCCATTACAATTAAACCCTACAGAGATTCAAATGACGATAATACTCTTGTATGTCACCCCCTGGACCTCTGAAACATGATGAAATAGAATGAACGACACATAGAGATTGAGAAATCAAGCCTTTTGACTTCTTAATCACCATATGACTAAATGAATGTCATCAAGACTAGATAAAATTCCAGAAATCCTGACTTTTCATCTAAACCCTGATGAATGCTTTTGACGGATGTAATGAATGATGGGATGATTTTGCTATGCTGATGCAACTGAAAAACTCAGGGTAAAATTTAGGGTATGACAATGATGTGTTGCAAAATAATATTTATTTTCAAGGAAATGACATTTCTAGAGACCAGAATTCGAAGAAGATTAGGATCATAGCATATAAATCATTTTTATGAGATGAATATTCAAGAAAAGCACATTCAACAAATTGCGTTGTGAGTTCAGTACATTCTTGTGGAGGAAAGGGACATAGCATACACAACTGAAAACATGAAGAGTGGAGTAATCTGGTGGGTTACCAAATACTCAATTGAAGGGAGATTCATTATTTATTGATGAAGATGGTAAGTTATTTATAAAGTTAATTATTATGGAGAGGACTTCACACCAGAATCGTGGTGCCACATGAGATTCAAGAAGAAGTGCGCGGACAACACCAAGCAAATAACAATTTTTTTGTTGGGGAGTTGAAGGACACACTTTTGAGATATAATCCCGTTAAATTGCAAGAATTCTTGAAAGGATTTTGATGTGTATTCTCCCCCATTTTCAGAACGAAGTGTTTTGATTTTGGATGAAAGTTGGGTCTGAACATAAGCATTAAAAAATTTAAAAGTGGAAAAAACTTTATCTTTATAGTGCGAAAAATAAACCCATGTAAAACGACTATAATTATCAATAAAATTTACAAAACATTTATAACTTGCATGAAATATAATTGGGTTTATTCCCCAAACATCACTATGTATAATATCAAAAGGTTGTGTTATATTCTGTTGATGTGTTGGGAAAGGAAGGATTTTACTTTTGCCAAGCTTACAATGAATACAATCAAAATGAATAACATCGAGAAATTGTGTGTTCTTATTTCCAAGAAAATCATATTTTAGAATGTCATGAGGTACATTGAAATTTGGATGTCCAAGATGCTTATGCCACACTTGATAATCAATGGTTGCAGAATTGCAAAAAAACAGAAGGTAAAGGAAGACTTGAAAACAAAGATAAATTGAGTGGAAAGAGACGTCCAACTTTAGGCCCCTTCACGATTATTGTCCCTGAGTGGTGATCATGCACAAGACAACCAATGTACTTGACAATCATTGTCAATTAATTAATCAACAAAAATTAAATTACCGGTGAGATCAGGAGAAATAAAAACATTAGTTATAGTTAAATAAATATCACCCGTTGTTGTTATAGGTAATTGATTTCCATCAACAGTATGTATCTTGAGATTTTCAGAATATTTGGTGATATTATAAAGAAAATGGGAGTTATTAGTCATGTGGTAGGAAGCCACGTGATCAAAGTAGCGAGGTGAAGATGATTTACCAGAGAATCCAAAAATAGAGAACATTGAAATGATCATTTGCTAAACCATTCAGGGGTTAAAGTGTGGACAACAGTAGCCGTATTTTTTTGAACAACAGTAGGTGTGTTTAGTTGGATAATAATAGACGAATCAACAGAGATTGTGAATGATGTTGCATTTCACTTTGGTGGCCTAGTTGGACACTCTTTAATAATGTATCCATCATTTTTGCAATAATTGCAGAACTTTCTTGGAAAAATAGAGGCATAAGGTCCACAGCGCTTGCAGCAAAAGCATTGAATATCGCTCATATCATGGTTTCTTGGTCTCCCTTGTGCGATGTATGCCACTGGGATAGTAGATTATTTTTGTTCTTCAATGATAGATTGTGTAATAAGGTGTTATTCTTCACTTAATAGATCATTGAGACACACACTAAATGAGGGTGTTAGGTCTCTATGCATCAAATTGGAGTGAATACCTTCAAATTTGTATCTCAATTTCATGAAAAATTGATCTTCTTTAGTTGTGTCGTGAAAAGTTTGTACCGTACTTAGGTCATTAATACTTAAATTTGAATAAAAGATTCATGAATTGAGAATAAAAATCAGATATAGAGAGACCTTTCCTGTTTAAAATTAGCTATGTCGTGCTCCAACTAAAAATCTTCGGACTGCAATGTTCTATCTGTAGATTTTCTTCAAGTAAGCCCACATTAATTGTTGTTGCAGTCTCGTAAGGATGGAGGTTCAGAATAATGTTGGGATCAACCGAACCGATGATCCAAGACATGATCTGATCGTCTTTGACTATCCATTTAACATGTTCAACCTTATCTTTGTCTTTGTTAAGGGCATGGGTTGTGTCACCAACATGACCTCACAAAACTTTTCCTTTGACATAAAGAAAATTGGAATTCCCAAGTTGAATAGTTTTTGCCATTTAAGTGAACCATGAAAACTTCATGTTTTTCTTTTGACATTGAATCAAAGAACATTGAGAATACGAGATGGAAATCTGGATTGGAAAATGAATAACTAGGAAAAAAGACAGAGATATTTGGATAAGGTAGAAAAACAAGACAAAAGAACAAGAACTATGATGCCAAATGAAATTCATATATATTCTAAAAAATATATATCTTCTCTCTTGAGAATTCTCATATAAATAAATTTTAAATTACAAGATAAGGGACTGACTCAGCCTCAAAAATCTGCAACTGTCATATATGCATTTATGCCTTTTATTATTCTAATGAATAACAATTAGTATTATTCTAATTAGCAAATATGAATAAGATATCCAGACATTAAACCTATTGACATCCCCTTCATGAAAATCAGAGTATCATACTCCCTCCGTTTTTTATTATAAGTCGTTTTTTACTTTTCACACATATTAAGAAATATAATAATTGTTGTATGAAAAAGATAAATTATGAAGTGTTTTACAAAATTGCCCTTCATTAATGATATTGAAAAGATAAATTGATATAATTGAAAGGAAAGAGAATAATAAATATTTAAGGGTATAATAGGAAAAACAACATTAATGATTCATTGATATTATAAAGCGACTTATATTGTGGTACAAAATATTTTTTTAAAACGACTTATAATAAAAAACGGAGGTAGTAGAATAAGATTGACCTAGATTGTAAACTTTAAAATAGTGTCAAATGTTTTAGCAATATGACTTTAAAATAAAATTTCAATATTTTGAAGTGTAATTATTAAAATAAAAAATGGTCACATCACTCGACGTTGCTTTATTAAAAATATCATGATAATAAAAAGTATTTGTCTCTTCCCATTTCTATAAAAAATATCTTGAAAAGAAAATATAAGAAATATATCTGCTCATAACCCATTCTTATATATAGAACCTTCACTTCAATCAAACTATAATTTTCAAACACGTCAACAAAACTTCTACTATCTCTCTATTGACACATAAACTCAAAATACAACATAATTAAGCTACTAATTCATAGATAATGAATTAAAATTAGTTTGAAAAAGATGTAGTTTAAAATTTTTGAAAAAAAATCAAATGTGATATAAGGAGAAAAATTTCAAATTATGGTTATCGTAGAACCAAACACGTCATTTTTTTAGTATCCATTCGCCTAATGGATGGCCGAGCTATTGAAGAAATGATTTTTTTTGTTTAAATACATTTATTATTAATAAATGATTTTCAAGTCTACAGATGTTATTAATTCTTCATGATATTCAAGTCTACAGATGTTATTGATTATTAATAAATATTTTTCAAATAAAATTATAATTATAAAAGTGGTATTTGAAAAGCATTTATTATTAATACTAAAACCGCTAAGAATTTTCCATAATTATAATTAATGATATAAATAATTATATTAATTAAATATATAAATAATTGTAATAAATAATGGATATTAATAATGAAAACATATATTAAAAACATATTAATTATATTTTATTGTTTAAACATTATTTTTCTAAAAATGTGTGGCTAAGATAGATGTTACAGAGTATATTTTATATATGAAAAAATTATTTTTCATTAAGGTAATTAGTTAATTTAACTTTTTTTTCTATTTTTAAAATAAAAATAATTATAATTATAATATTGTAAAAATTGTATACAAAAATTACAAAAATTAGAAAAATTAGAAAAAAAGTTTTAGTATTATAAAAATTATATACAAAAAATAATTATAATTATAATACTATAAAAAAGAGTATATTTTATTTAAAAAATAGAAAAAAGTTAAATTAACTAATTACATTAGTGAATAATTTTTTCATATATAAAATATACTCTTTAACATCTATCTTAGCCATACATTTTCAGAAAAATAATGTTAAACAATAAAGTATGATAAATTATAATTGATTTATAATAATAATTATTTTAATTTGACAATATTATAAAGTATTAAATTCAATTATATACTTCGAAGATATATTTTAATTTTATAATACTTTTTAACTCAATTATGATTAATTGTTTGAAATCACATATAGAGATTGCAACTCTATAATAATACTTAAAAGAGATGTTTCAAACATATATTTTCATTATTAGTATTCATTATTTATTACAATTATTTATATGATTAATTAATATAATTATTTATATCGTTAATTATAATTATGGAAAATTCTTAACGATTTTAGTACTAGTAATAAATGTTTTTCAAATACCATTTTCATAATTATAATTTTATTTGAAAAACATTTATTATTTATATTAAAAAATAATCAATAGCATCTATGTAGAGTTGAATATCATGAAGAATCAATAACAATTATGTAGACTTGAATCATTTATTAATAATAAATGTATTTAAATAAAATAATAAATAAAAAAATTCGCTCTTTCAATAGCTCGGCCAACCATTGGCTGAGTACACAGTACAGAAAAATATTTCAGCAACTCGTCCATACGAGTGGATACTAAAAAAATATACTTTAAAAATTTGGGTTAAATACACTTTTCCCCCTGTAATGTTAGCGAGTTTAGGATTACCCCCCTATAAAAATATTTTTTGTAAACCCCCCCTTATGTTATGTAGATTCCTTCATAGAACCCCCTAATATCCAGGTGGCATGGAATCTAATAAGAGGTCCTACACCTGGCATATTTTTAATTTTGTTAAAGTGATTATGTGTCATTTTACACTTTTTAATTTCAAATACCCCCTTAGAAAATTAGGGTTCTGAACATAGCAGGGAAGACGAAGACGAAATTTCCAGGGGAAGACGAAGACGAAGAAGAAGAATGCAGGGAACGAAGCAAACGAGAAAGACGACCGCAGTGAAGACGAAGATGAAGACAACCTCAGCGAATACGAAGAAGCGATCCAGCTCAGTGAAGACGAGCTCAGTGAAGTGTCCAAAGTCCGAGGTTAGTAAAAATTTGAAGTTCATCAATGTCGTAGGGTAAAATTTTGAAATCAACAATCTTTGACATGTGGGTATAATATATTGATAGGATTCACAATACTTTAGTGTTACACTCCACCATGGGGGTGAATTTTACAGGGTTTTTGAAGAAGAAATTATATACAGAGGGGGTACGGATACGACAGTTAATGGGATACATGTTTCAAATTGGAACATGGATAACATTGAGAAGTTGTTGAGTAGGTTAGGGTATAAGGCTGATTGTGTTAGGGTATGGACAAAAGTTTTAGAAATTCAAGATGGTTTTTTTCTGATTAGGAAAGATGATGATGCTGTTGATGATTTTGCTCTATACTTTAGTGCAATGAATGTGAAAGGAGATTTGTATGTTGAACATAGTACTGGGAACATGGACCCTGCTGATAGGGAACCTAAATGTGTGAATGATGATGACCACCCCCCTGATAATGGAATTGATGGGTTAGATGAGGAGAAGGTAGAGGGGTTAGATGACAGTGAAGATGAAAGAGCTACTGCTTACTTTGATGGTTTTGAAGGAATAGATGTTACTAAGCCTATTAGGGAGGAGCCCAATAACAGTATGGAGGAGCCCAATAAGAGTATGGATTCAGATGATGTATACTATAGTGATGAGTTGAATAGTTCTGACCCAGATGATTCTTGTGATGAAGAAAGGCCCAAGTATGCTAGGTTTAGGAAAGAGCATCTAAACAAAGACTTTATATTCAAGTGGGGTATGGAATTCAACACACTTGATGACTTTAGGGCAGCTATCCGTGAGTGGTCAGTGCTTAATGGGAGGGAAATTTCTTTTGTGAAAAATGAGGGAGATAGGGTAAGGGTGGTGTGTAAGCATAAATGTGGGTTTTTAGTCTTATGCTCTAAGGTGGGCCACAAGGAGACTTTTGCTATAAAAACACTTGTACATAAGCACACATGTGCTAGGGTTTTGAACAACAAGTCTACTAGCTCAAAGTGGGTGGCCAAGCATGTGGTAAAGAGGATGCAAACTTCTGATACAGTCAGGATAAGAGACATCATCCAAGATATGAGGCAAACATATTCTGTGGGTATTACTGTTGCAAAAGCATGGAGGGCTAAGCTAATTGCCAAGAAGATAATTGAAGGTGATGCTGACAATCAGTATGCTTCCATATGGAGGTATACAGAAGAACTAAGAAGGGTAAACCATGGCAACACTGTGAAGATAAATGTAGAAAGACCTAGTCCATCCATACAACCAAGGTTTGGGTCATTTTATTTCTGTTTTGATGGCTATAAGAAAGGCTTTATTCATGGATGCAGACCATTTGTGGGGGTTGATGGATGTCACTTAAAGACCAAGTATGGTGGACAGTTACTTATTGCTGTAGGCAGGGATGCTAATGATCAATACTTCCCTTTGGCATTTGGTGTGGTTGAAAATGAAACAAAGGAGAGTTGGAGATGGTTTATACAACTACTAATGGAGGACATTGGTCAGGATAGAAGATATGTATTTATCTCTGATCAACAGAAGGTATGTATTTAACTCTATCTTTCTGTTGCAAATTATTCTATTCTCTAAATGTTGAAAAAATTTCTATTTTGTATCAGGGACTTGTGGCTGTATTTGAAGAATTGTCTGATACTATTGAGCATAGATTATGTCTTAGGCACTTGTATGCTAATTTCAAGAAAAGGTTTGGTGGAGGAGCCCTTATTAGAGATTTAATGATGGGAGCTGCTAAAGCCACATACTATCAGGCATGGGTCCAAAAGATGAATGAATTGAAGAATGCAGATCCCAATGCTTGGACTTGGTTGATGGTTGTTCCTACCAAAAGCTGGTGTAAGCATGCCTTTTCTTTTTACCCTAAATGTGATACATTGATGAATAATATCTCAGAGTCTTTTAATGCTACCATTCTAGCTGCTAGGGACAAACCTATACTCACAATGTGTGAGTGGATAAGAAAATATCTGATGAATAGGTTATCCACCTCTGCAAGTAAACTAGAAAATTGGCCACATAAGGTGATGCCAATACCTAGGAGAAGGTTAGATAATGAGGTGTTCAATAGTGGTCATTGGTTACCAACATGGTCAATTGCTGAGACTTTTCAGGTTACACATAGTTACAACACACATGAATTTATTGTTGACATTGCTAAAAGGTCATGTAGTTGTAATTTTTGGGAATTAGTAGGAATTCCATGTAGGCATGTTGTAGCTGCTCTGAGTTATAGAAAGCAAAACCCTGATGAATTTGTTGATGCTTGTTACACAAGAGAAAAGTTTGCACTATGTTATGGATTTTCAGTAAGTCCAATCAATGGTCAAGATATGTGGCCAGAAGTTGAGATGGAACCACCTCTACCACCTGCATATAAAAATGGTCATGGTAGACCTAAGAAGATTAGGATAAGAGAAAGTGGAGAGGATGGTGCAAGGAAGAGAAGATCTGGTGTTGCATATAAGTGCACCAAATGTGATAATTTTGGTCACAATGCTATGACTTGTAAGGCTACCACTCAGGACCCCAATGCACTTAAAAGAAAGGTAATTCATTGTGATATACATTTTGTCTTACATTCTACATTCTGTCTTACATTCTTCATTGTGATATGCATTGTGATGACAACCATACATTGTGTCTTACATTGTAGAGAAAACCTAAAAAAGGACATGTGCCAACTGCAACTGATATGCCAACTGCAAATGATATGCCAACTGCATCTGATATGCCTGCCCCAACTGCAACTGATATGACTGTTCCAACAAATGTGCCTGTTCCAACTGATCCACAGCCTCCAACTGATATGCTTGTTCCAACTATTATGAGTCAAACAGGATCTAGTGTGGCTGCCTCAATCACAAAACAATCCAGAAAAAGGGTTGAAAAAAAACCTATCATCAAAAGAAGGCAAAGTGAGAGGATCAAGTTGAGTTGGTTTAAAAGACCCATAACAGGTGAAGGAATATCTAGTGACAAACCAATTACCCTACCAGAAAATGAAGACATACCCACTTCAAAATGAGGGACTGATTATTATGTTTCTGCTATGTATTTTGTAATCCTTTTGGAAAACTCTTTTGTAATGCCAACTGATCTTTGAAGACATGTATTTTGTAATCCTTTTGTAACAAACATATGCACTTACTGTGATGATCAATTCTAATGTATCAGTTTAACATTATTGGTGTGTATTGTCTATAAAACACAATGGCTAGTCTGTCACATTTTTTTCTTGTTTTTCATAAACCATGAATTCTGCAGAGAGCCATGGCTAGTCTGTGCACTAATCTTACAACAAAACCATGAATTCTGCAGGACCTAAAGAAAAAGCCAAAGTATTTAATTACATTCACCTTGAATTCTGCACTGAAAAAGTTTAAGAGATAGACTACATTAATATATTTCAATTTATTTATATGTTTACTATGTCATAACAGTTTAAGATTGATGAACAGATTACATTTCATTGATGAACACATTACAAGTTCAACATTACATTGCTGAAAAACACTAATGACATAACAATTACATGACAGACTCATTAGACTAACTTAACCATAGCTGCTATCAACATCCATGACAGACCAATTACAAACATTAACCATAAATTTTTCCTCTTTTCCATTGCAATCTTTTTCTTCAGTTTTTCTAACTTGTTAAGCTTTCCGACTCTGCAATCTATCTCCTCAACAATCTCTTTAGCAAATTCAATCAAATAAGCCTTGTTGACTTCACATTGGCGGCATCCGGACGGATTGGTTTCTTTCACTGCAAACTCACTGACCAAATCATCCCACAAAAATAAACCGCACCCATTCTGCAATTTGAGACAAACACCACCAACAATTAATTTCGAAATCAAACTCAAAATAATAAAATGCTTCAAAATTGCTCACCATAGAATTCCTGCATTTCCAAAATTTGCGACCGGGGTTTTCAATTGACTTGGAGACCAACAACTTCATGGTTTCATTGCATCCACATCTTGGTAAGCCGTTTCCAACTTCACTCGTGGAAGATGCCTTGCTGCCACCCATAACCCAGATGAAGGGGACACGGACGAAGATGAAGAGAGGGATGGATTTGGGGTAGGGATGGATTTCACGAAGAGAGAGAGGGATGGATTTGGGATAGGGATGGATTTCACGAAGAGAGAGAGGGATGGATTTGGAACCCTAATTTCTAGTTTATGCCATGCTGGAGACCTAATGAAGATTCACATGTGAAAATAAAAAAATTAAAAAGCCACGTCTGAAATAAAAAACCAAGATTCCATGCCACCTGGATATTAGGGGGTTCTATGAAGGAATCTACATAACATAAGGGGGGTATTGAAAAAATAACTTTACCAGGGGGTAACCCTAAACTCGCTAACATTACAGGGGGGGTAAAGTGTATTTAACCCTAAAAATTTAATTTCAGAATAAGATATATGAGGAATAAAAAAAAAAAAGGGGAGATATGTCAAAAAAGTGAATAATATTAACAAATGAAATAAACGTGGAAGTTTGTTATGGAATGTACTTTGTACCTAAAATAGACAGACACCTATACAATACGTGTTTCTTGTTTCTTCCACCAATGTCACACTCTCTATACACCTACTTGAGTACTTTGTACCAAATTACGCATATTTCATTCCATAGTGCTCACAAATCTAGAGTTTAAAACAAACAATACTATTAGATTACTAAATTAATAGGTGATATATTATATACACGTGCATATGAATTAGTAGTAGTTTTATTCATCATAGTTGTTCTTGACTTCGTAATTTAATAGGATCCTATGCTGCGTTTATAGTTAGAGGTTGGCCTAAAATAAAGTGCTATACCTTAAATTGTGAAAGCAATATCATAAACAGTTAGACACTGTGCTTTTATATCCACCACTATAAGATATGAAGAAAATAGTAAAGAATCGTTCTCTATAGCTGTCATTGATTTGAAATGTAGTACGTTAAGAATATCTATCATTCATATATCAACTTTTTGCATTGCATTATATGAAAAAGAAAGTATTATTATAACTTTTTTCAACATCAAAAACACACGTGTAACATTTGTTCTCTAGTCATGAAAAGTGTGAGTCAGCTAAGACTTTAGATTATTGGAAAAGTCATAATAATGTACAAAGATTTTTCAGTTTTTGAAAAAATTATTTCTATGAAAAAAAAGGACAAAATAATTGAAAATTTTGACTTTTTTATTATTATTATGTTAATTGCTTCTCCTTTTTTCCTTTAATTATAAATTGTAGGTTGGTGGTCCGTAAAACGTAGCTTGATATGCTAGACCAAAAGGACGTACGATTTAAATGTGTCATATTTTTGCTTCTTTTTGTAAGAAAAAATAAACTATTAAGAACTTTTGCTTATCTTTTTTAAGCATGATGCTCTAAATTCACGTAACTATGATTTTCATGTTAGTGACTTATATTTTATAAGAGAATGGGGAATTTAGAATAATATATTTTAACTTAGAAAAATTAATTAAATAATGGAATTAAAAATTGTTATGATATAATCCAAGTTATAGTCCAAATTAATTAGGGTTAGTGTTTGATAAGTTAGTTACTTAGCATAGACATATTTGTAATTTAGTTATATGATTTTTAGCAATAACAATTCATCAATTACTTTTTGTTCTCTCTCATTTCTTATCTCACTCAAAGTGTTACACCCTAACAAATTGGTATCTAGAGCTCTTGGTTCGTATTTTCGATCGTGTTTTCAAGAACTTCATGTTAGTGGTCGTGTTTCCAAGGATTGTGAACCATAATTGCTGTAGAGATGAATGATATCAATGACATTCTGAATTCTCTTTCAATGTTTTACGACAAAAATTGGAACCGATGGAGTAAGCAGATGAAGTATTTGTTCGGTTTTCATGAAACGATGTGGTCAACAATGGCATCCCTGAGCTTCCTGAGAATGCAACTAATACTTAGAGAGGCATTCACAAAGATGCAAAGAAGAAAGATTGCACGACTGCGTATTATATTCAGTCTGCAGTAGATGCAGCGAACTTTGATCGGATTTCTCATGCTGACTCGGCGAAGGAGGCATGAGATATTCTTGTCAAGTATTACGAATGAGGTGAGAAGGTTAAAGTCGTCAAATTGCAAAAGTTGCGAAGACAGTATGAATTACTGCAGATCGGAGAAGAAGGAAAGATTCCAACTTATGTGTCAAAGGTGCATAATCTTGTCTATCTCATGAATGGATGTGGTGAAACCCTAACTGATAAGATGATTGTTGAGAAGGTAATGTGTACGTTGACCTCTCATTTTGATCACGTTGTCGTAGCCATTCAAGAAGCCACCAATCTTGAAACCATGAAAATGGAAGATTTGGTTGGTTCGTTGGAGTCACATGAAATGAGGATTATCGAAAGGAAAGGTGTTCAAGATTCGATACATGCATTAGAAACTCAGACATGGAAGAAACATGGTGGTTCTAACAAGTTCAAATGAAAATGAGACAAGATTCGGAGCAAGAAGTCTTGTTCGAACCCTTAAAAGCAAAAGGTTGATGATAGGGCTTATGAATCCTCCAAAAGAGGAGAAAGAAACTCATATCAGAAAGATAAATAAGAGAAAAAAGGTGTGCGGTGCTATAATTGTGAAAAGTGGGGTCACTTGGCCAAGAATTATTGGTACAGGAAAGACAAGGGAGCGATAAAAGGAAATGAGGAAGGACTAAACCTTATAGACCAAGATTCGGTTCATTATGAAGATATGATGGTTAAGGTTGCAGTTGTAGATGACCATGTCAACTCTAAAATATGGTTCCTCGACACAGGTTGCTCGAATTACGTGACTAGTAGAAAAGTGTGGTTGGTAGATTTCGACGAGTCGAAGAATAACAAGGTCAAACTTGATAATAGCTTGTTGCAAACAGAAAGTACTAGAAACATAATTATTCAAAGGATCATTGGAGCAAAAGCTATGATCAAATGTGTACTCTATATACCTGGAATAAAGTGCAACCTGCTAAGTGTTGGACAACTGGTCGAAAAAGGTTTCTCAGTGGTTATGAAAAAGATAGAGCCTTGGAACTGTTTGACACCTAGAATAGTTTGGTCTTAAAATCTTCTATGTCGAAGAATAGGACATTTAAGACCATGACCAGTTCGACTAATATATAATGCCTCAAAACAGTTGAGGACCACAAGAATAGATGGATGTGGCATTTGGGGTTTGGCCACTTGAATTTTAGGTCACTCAATCAACTGATTACTCAAGATATGGTAACTGGTATACCAAGCCTTAAGATGCATGATAAACTCTGTGATGGTTGTTTAGTAGGGAAGCAATCTAGAAATTCATTTGTTTTGACTAAGCCAATGAGGTCCTTTTACATACTAGAAGTAGTACATTCATATGTATGTGGCCCATTTAAAGATCATACCATTGGTGAAAATATGTATTTTGTATCATTTATTGATGAGTATAGTCGAAAGCTTTACATCTATATGATCAGGTGCAAAGACGAAGTATTTTCAATCTTTGAGAGATTTAAAATGTTTGTCGAAAACTAGAGTGAAAAGAAGATAAAGATTCAATGAACAGATAGAGGTGGAGAATACACATCCAAGATATTTGAAGAGTTATGTATATAACACGATATTAATCATGAGGTAACTGCTCCTTACACGCCTCAACATAATGGAATAGGATAAAGAAGAAACAGTACCATATTGGATATGGAGAGATACATGTTGAAGTAGAAGAATTTTCCAAAATCCTTATGGGGTGAAGTTGTCATCACTTCTGTTTATATTATGAACAGGTGTCCTACTAAGAAGCTGAAAAACAAGGTTCCCGAAGAAGTGTGGAGTGGCAAACAACCATCAGTGAGTCATCTGAAGGTGTTTGGCTCTATTTGCTACAAGCATGTTCCTGATGCAAGAAGAAGGAAGCTTGATGATAAAAGTGAAACTATGATTCTGGTAGGATATCAAAAAACTGGAGCATACACGCTATTCAATCCAATCAATGAGAAGATCGTAATGATACGAGATATCGTGATTGATGGAAATTCTACCTAGGATTGGAATTTTGGTGATGCAACTTACAAGCCTTTGATGATTCATGGCATCAAAGAAGAAACTGATGAAGTCGAAGTCAAAGAAATTATTGATATTCCAGACACAATCGAAGTTGAAAAGGGTGTGGCTAGCACAAGCCATAGACCTCAAAGAACCATAGTACTCCCAGGGAGGCTTCAAGAATGTGAAGTGGTTGGTGATGATGAAGTCACACCAGATGGAGATTTGGTTCATTTATCTTTACTTGCAGGTGCTAAACCAATAAACTATAGTGATTCCTTCAAATATAAACAATGGAAGGAAGATATGGTGGAAGAGTTACAAGCGATAAAAAGAAACAATACACAGAAGCTAGTCGAATTTTCAGCATACACAAAAGCTATCAAAGTGAAGTGGATGTTTAAGCTAAAGCATAATCCTAATGGGTCTATTGAAAGACACGAGGCAAGGCTAGTAGCTCAAGGTTTTCTTTAGAGAGAAGGAATCAACTACTCTGAAGTATATGCACTAGTAGCAAGATTAAAAAATGTCAGATTGGTGGGTTGCCTTGGCATGCAACAAGGCTGGTCGACATTTCACTTAGATGTAAAATTAATATTTTTGAATGGTCTCTTATATGAAGTCGTGTATGTCAAACAACCTCTTGGGTTTGTGATACAGGAGGAAGCGAGGAAAGTGTACAAGTTGCACAAAGTCGCATATGGTCTCAAACATGCACATAGGGCATGAAACAAGAAGATCGAATCATACTTGGTTGAATTGGGATTCGTCAAATGGAAGTCTGAGTATGGTGTTTATGTTCAGTTTATGGAACAAGATATAACAATGATATGCTTATATATCAATGACTTGCTAGTAACTGGAAATAACATGGAGAACTTGTTGAAGTTCAAAGAGTTGATGAAAAGGGAATTTGAAATGTCGGATCTGAGAAAATTATCTTATTTCATAGACCTCGAACTTCAAATGTCGAAGCAAGGTATGGTGCTACATCAAAGAAAGTATGCCAAAGAAATACTCAAGAGATTTAAGATGGAAGACTCAAATCATGCATCCTCACATGTCGAATAAAATCTAAAACTGGAGAAACATGCAGAGGAGGACAAGGTCAACGCTAATTTGTTCAAACAAATTATAGAATCTCTGAGGTATGTGTACAATAGAGGACACAATATAGGTTTATTAGTCGGATTAGTGAGAAAATACATGGATGAACCAAAGGTTTCACAAATAAAGGTTGCAAGAAGAATCTTGAGATACTTAAAAGGATCGATGAATTATGGAATCCCGTTTCGACGAGATTCAGAAAGAAAAGAAATTGTGATTAATTTCTATTCAGATGCTGGTTAGTATGGAGACAAGGAAGATCAACAAAGCATAACCAATTACTTCATTCAAGTATTTGGTGCCCCAATCTCATGGTACTGAAGAAAGCAACATGTGGTGGCATTATCTGTTAGATGATAGGCAACGATCTAGAGGGGGTTGAATAGATCCCAAGTTAAAAACTTGAACAAAAATTGTTTTGAAAAAAAAATTGGCGAGCAAAAGTGACCGGATCAAATCGTCTAACCGATCCGCTAACGAAAAGCTCGGATATGCGTAATTACAATTAAAGTATGATAATGAACATAAATTTGATCAAACAACTTTCAACCATAACCAATTGAATGCTATGCTAAAAGTATAGTCTAATCCTAATGATAAAATACACAAAAATACTATTGAGATAAATTATCGAATACCTTGTGTGCAATCAATTTCATTTAGAAATTTGTATGGTTTTGTTGATCTTCAAACCAACCACAATCTAATGGGTTGTGATCAACTCAACAAAACCTTTTTCAAATGATTTTAAAAAGGATTAACCAAATGTATTGATCGCACAATCGATGAATTCAATAATTTGCAAACGAAACATAAAAGAGATCAAGAAAGAGTGGGAGAGTACACAAGGATTTGTTTAGGAAGTTCTCTAATCGAACTCGAATTCAGATAATGAAATTAACCTTCCTTTGCAAAAGTAGTATACAAGAAAAATGAAGCAATCCAACCCTACGACCCCTATGTTTGATATTGATTCAAACATTTTATCTTCCCTTAATCTAAGCTTGATCAAGTAACCCAACAAACCCAATTTGACTCACCGTCTCACGCTACTCCTTTGCAATAACCTTCCATTCTTCAATGCTTTCACTTGATCAAATCCAAATTAATAATTTTTGTAACCTAAGATTTAGCAATATGATCCACCATCTCACACTACTCCTTTGTAAGAAACTCCCGTTTTTCAAATCCTTCACTCGATCAGATCCAAATTGCATAATCTTGTCCAAAACCTTCAATTCCCTAATTGATTTAGAAGAAAAACCCCAGTTTCATTTTCTTATTTGAAACCCTCAAAGATCTCAACCCAATTTAATATTAAACAACCTAAATTGGACGTTCCTAGCCGATTCTAGATGGCACCCAAACAAAGAATGATTATGTGTAGTTTCTTTGTGTGTATGTATATGTCATACGGTGAACTGACTTTTCGTGTGTTTTTGCTTTTGGAAAGCAAATGTCGCGGTTAGCAAGAGTCGCCACCGACTTTTCTTTCATCCAATAAGGAAAGGCGGAAAAGAACAGGAAAGACCTTAATTTAGATTTTGGATTCGGGAGGTACATTATACAAAGGGAAGGTGTTAGCACCCTTTGTATCCACGGTTATCCATGGGCTCTTAATTGCTTGATCACTTATGTTTTTCTTGTCTGAAAAAGTGTGTGAGAGCTGTTTAGAAAATGTTTTGAAAAGAGAGTTTAACTTTGTAATGATTCTTGTACGAATGTATACAAAGTATTTATCTCGTTTAATTTTGAAAGCTGTTTAGAAAAATATAACTTGACAATGATTCTAGTACGAATGTATGCCAAGTGGTGATTTTCTAATGGAGGTTTTGAAAAGTGTGAGGTGTGAAAAGTAGTTTTGGTTGTGAGCAAGCATTTAGGAGTTATACCTACCCAAGGTCTTTATGGGCATTTCCTATCCTTATGAGGGTAAACTGTCCTTACTATTGAGAAGTAAGTAGTTTTATCCTTTGGATGTAAAAGGGTCATCGTAGGGTCATCGATTGGTCATTGAAGGCAACATTTGTAAGGATACCTTAGCATTCGAAGGGACGATCATCATTTAACCGTAGGCTATACCGAAGGGTCATCGAGGGACAAAGGCAACATTCGAGGGACTATGATGATTTAACCGAAGGGTCTTCGCTAAGTGCATCCCCACATTCGCGGGACATGACCATAATACCGTAATATCGTAGGGTAACAAAGAGAGGTCCAAGATCGCATATTTAAAGGCAAAGTTTTACAATTAATTAGATAGCCGTAATCGATTAAGTAATTAGGTCCACATTAAAATCGATGAAATCAATACATTAAAATCAGCTAGGTAATTTAGGGTGGGTCTCCACATTAAAATTAATACATTAAAATCAGTTAAGTGATGTAAGGTGAATCTCCATAAGGGTATCCCACAAATAAAGTGGAATACCTACCAAGCTATCTTTTCTGGGGATATGTGAACCTTTACAAAACTCAGCAAACATGTCAGAATACCAAATCAGGGTGCAATCGAGAATCACACCACAAAAGAAATCACAGCAGTAATAGGATCAGATAAACCATGCATGGCCGTGATAAAACATGTCAGATGAGCAAAAAAATCAGAACAGAAAAGTCAGCTACTGTCACGTTCGCTCCTGCTTCGCCTAGCGAAGGCTTAGCGAATACTCGCTGCATGCTCGCTTAGCGATGTGCTAGCGAGCGGCTGCGGATTCCGGTTTTGATAACAGTACAATTTCAGCCAATTTTATGCTTTATGGCTTTCATTACAGCAATTACATGGTTAATCATTTGAGGTATTCAGATACGTACTAAAAATTCACATGCCAGACTTAAGATATTTTCATAAATTTAATCATAATGCCACATGCAAATTAAGAACATAAGGCGGTAATAGCAATGCAAACCTGTTTGCAAATTGAATTGCGACCTTGGATTGGCAAATCGGATTGAATTGGGCAGAGGTAACCTTGATGTCGCTGGGTTCCTTCAGGGTTTGCCTCCAGGGTTTGCCGTCTGTGAGCGTTAGGGTTTGCTTGCTAGGGTTCTCCTTTCTCCGTTTTCGTTTTCCTCCCTCTTTCTGACTGAAATGCTGGTATTTATAATGGTTTGTTGTGACCTAATGGGCTCAGAATGAAGCCCCGAATTTTCTGGTATTCGTAAGCTTCGCTAGGCGAGTATTGTAGCGAAAGGTTCGCTAGGCGAAGGAGTTGCTCGCCTAGCGAGCATGCCAGTTTGGGCCATTTTCTGGATTGGGTCTGTTGTGAGATGGACTTTTGTTCCTTTAAGGTCAGTGCCTTGCAGAATAAGTTGGAGTGCTTCGAGAAATGTTTTGCAAGATTAATGGGCAACTTTTGGGGTATGACAGTTGCCCCTGTTCAATATTCTTGAACCGAGAGAGTTAGGATGACAAGTATGCCATTCGTGGTCTGGAGGTGGAAGATTATTGAACACTAGAATGCCCCAAAAATTTGCACTTGTCAATTAGTCTTGATGGAGATGGGCTTAAAGATGCCATCCAGGAAGTTTGATGATGAGAGCTTCAGATTGTGTCGTACGTTAGACGATATCTGAAGACATGGGTGTCATACCGGGTCATACGCTAGACCGTATAATGAGTCCTCCATTATGCTGTCGACTTCGCTGGGGAGTCAGAGTGTGTTATACGCTGCTGGGGATAAGGGATCAGAATGGATCATACGCTAGACCGTATCTGAATATCAGAGTGAGTTATTCACTAGGCGGATGACTTCGCTGGGGAGGAAAGATTAGAATGGATCGTACGCTAGATCGTATCTAAGTTGCGGAATGAGCCGTTCGTTAGGCTGTATCTGACGAAGGTAGAATCAGAATGGATCGTACGCTAGATCGTATCTGAGTTGAAGATCCAAATGAGTCGTACGTTAGACCGTATTGGAGTTGCAGAATGAGTCGTATGTTAGGCGATATCTGAAGAGGACAGTAGTCGTATGCTAGACTACACCCCGGAATGTACCGTACGCTGGGCAGCATCTGAGGATTTGAAGGTCCAACTGGGTCGTACATTAGACCGTATTGGAGTAGTTGACGGTCAGAACGGATCGTACGCTAGATCGTATCTGAGTTGAAGGAGTCATATGTTGAGCTGAATCAGAATGAATCGTACGCTAGGCTATATCTGATAGTATTTGTATATGTTGTATTTGCAACGAATATTTGAGATGTAGTCGAATCTTGAATGTAATTGATAAAGACGTCCGTCTGAATGGACCTTTGTTTTGACTGTATCAGGGGGATAATTAACCTGAAAAATAAAGTTAGCTTCATGCCATGTCATGATGCATGAGATGTTTTATGCTTATGAAAATAAATGCGAACAATGTATGCACGCGTATGCTGTGAAATGATGTAATGAATTATGCGTCTGAAAAGTTTTTCCTGGCGACTCCCTGGGGAAAATAAATCCCCATCTTCTGATTGGAGATACTTGCATTGATGACCTTTTCTTAGCTGGGGGTACTTGATTTCTGTCTGATGGTGGAAACACTCAACAGAGCCCGGCTGGGGATGGAAGAGATGACCAGTCTGCCTAGTAATGCCAATTTCTTCTGGGGAATAGCTGGTTTATGCTGGGGAACAGGATTTGTAACCGGACTTGTTGGAAAGCATGGTTAGACCTTATCTTCAACCCTAAAGTCTTTCAGTAACTGTTATTGCTATTTCATGCATATTTTTTCGGTACACATCAATCATATTCAAATGCATATATCAATTCAAATTAAATCAATGGACGTTTATGCAAACAAAACAGAGAAAGTAAAAACAAAAGCATCTTTTTGGAAGATGAAATGGTATCAACTTTGAAAGAGGGCCTATAAACAGGCAATTTGAGTACAAGGAGACAGAAATCCTAGTAAGAGGAAATTGTCAAGAAAACAAAGAGAAAGCTATGCAGAAAAAGTCCCATCGATTTTAATTTCACTACTGTCATTATGTCTTCAAGCCTCTCATCTCCTGCTGTCGGATAAAAGCGATTGGCTTGTTCAGTCCCTTTGATTTGGGTGAAGCTGACCGAGAACGGGACATAGTCATACGCTTTAATCCCTAATTTTTGCCTGGACCGCCTTTTCAGGTTTTCAGTCCACCAGGATACCCTTTTTTTTGCCCAAGCCGCCTTTTCAGGTTTTCGACTTGCCGGGTGTACATGCGTAGTATTTTTTAACTATGTCCGTGTTCACGGGATGCGGGGACTCTTCGTCATCCACTGTAGCAAGCATCATGGCTCCACCAGAGAATACCTTCTTAACTACAAATGGCCCTTCGTATGTGGGAGTCCATTTGCCTCTAGAATCACCTTGTGGTAGAATGATATGCTTTATTACCAAGTCGCCACTTCAGAATAATGGTGTTTTATTTTGAACTGCGTGCAGAGTTCAGTAATCCTCTTGTTGTTCAAGTTAGTACCATTATCAGTAATGATCCTTTCAGGGATGCCATATCGACAAATAAGACTATTCTTGACGAACCGTGCCACCACATTCTTGGTGACAGAAGCAAATGAGGCGGCCTCTACCCACTTTGTAAAGTAATCTATAGCAACAAGGATGAAACTATGTCCATTAGAAGCAGTAGGTTTAATCTCTCCAATCATATCAATGCCCCACATTGCAAAGGGCCAAGGTGCTGTCAACACATTCAATGGAGCAGGAGGCACATGTACTTTGTCCGCATAGATCTGGCACTTGTGACAGGTTCTGGAGTGATGGTGGCAATCAGCTTCCATGGTAGACCAATAATAGCCTGATCTCAGAATCTTCTTAGCCATCGTATGTCCACTAGAGTGAGTCCCAAAAATACCGTCATGCATGTCTTCCATAATTTTTTCTGCTTCCTTTTTATCCACACAACGAAGCAAAGTCGAATCATGATTACGTTTGTATAATATTCCATTACTCAAAAAGAATTTAGCGGAGAACTTCCTCAGGAATTTTCTGTCATTGATGGATGCCCCTTTAGGGTATTCCTGAGTTTCTAAATATCTTTTTACTTCGTGGAACCAAGGTTTTTCTTCTCCTCCCTCAGTACTAAGTTCATAACAATATGCTGGTTCATCTAATCGTTCAATGGTGATCCTGGGAGCTTCATTATCCCATCTGACTCTGAACATAGACAACATGGTAGCCAACGCGTCTGCCAACTGATTCTCTTCTCGTGGAATATGTTCGAATGTAATCTCTTCAAAGTATGGGATTAATGTCAACACCCGCTCTCGATAAGGGACGAGATTCGGATGTTTTGTGTCCCATTCTCCTTTGATCTGACTGATTACCAAAGCTGAGTCTCCATACACGCTTAAAAACTTGATTCTCAGGTCTATAGCAGCTCTGAGTCCCAAAATACATGCTTCGTACTCGGCCATATTATTGGTACAATCAAAACATAGTCTAGCAGTGAAAGGAGTATGGCCACCCTTGGGGAAATGATTACAACACCAACACCATTGCCCAATGCATTAGAAGATCCATCAAAAACCATAGTCCATCGGGATCCCCGTTCGGGTCCTTCATCCGGTCCAGGTTCTTCGTAATCAGTAACAAGCATGACATCCTCATCTGGGAACTCAAAATTCATAGATTGGTAATCATCCACTGCTTGATGAGCCAAATGATCAGCTAGCACGCTTCCTTTGATTGCTTTCTGGGTAGTATACTGGACATCGTACTCTGTTAAAATCATCTGCCATCGTGCTATTCTTCCGGAAAGGGCAGGTTTCTCAAATATGTATTTGATAGGATCCATCTTAGAAATCAACAAAGTGGTATGATTCAACATATACTGTCTTAGTCGGCGAGCAGCCCAAGCCAAAGCACAGCAAGTTTTCTCGAGCAGTGAGTATCTTGTTTCACAGTCGGTAAACTTTTTGCTAAGGTAGTATATAGCGTGCTCTTTTCGACCAGACTCGTCATGTTGCCCCAACACGCACCCCATTGAACTTTCTAACACGGTCAAATACATGATTAGAGGTCTTCCGTCAACTGGTGGTATCAGAATGGGAGGTTCCTGGAGATACTTCTTGATTTTATCAAAAGCTTCTTGGCATTCATCATTCCATATCATCTCTTGATTTTTCCTCAGTAGTTTGAAGATGGGTTTGCAGGTGGCGGTCAAATGGGAGATAAACCGGGCAATGTAATTCAAACGTCCCAAGAAACCTCTGACTTCTTTATCTGTACGGGGAACTGGCATTTCTTGAATAGCTCTCACCTTGGCCGGGTCAACCTCAATTCCTCTGCCATTGACAATAAAGCCCAAGAGTTTACCGGATCTTACTCCAAAGGTGCATTTGTTCGGGTTCAATCTCAGCTTGTATTTCTTCAACCTCTCAAACAATTTGTACAGATGATCGAGATGTTCTTCTTCAGTATGAGATCTGGCTATCATGTCATCCACATATACCTCTATTTCATGATGGATCATATCATGGAACAAAACCACCATAGCACGCTGGTACGTTGCCCCGACGTTCTTTAAACCGAATGGCATTACTTTGTAATAGAAAGTGCCCCATTGCGTCACAAACGTAGTTTTCTCCATGTCTTCAGGTGCCATCTTAATCTGATTATAACCTGAGAATCCATCCATGAAGGAGAATACTTTGTGTTGAGCGGTATTGTCTACCAGAACATCAATGTGCGGAAGTGGAAAGTCATCCTTGGGACTCGCCTTATTCAAATCTCTGTAGTCTACACACATTCGCACCTTACCATCCTTCTTCGGTACCGGTACCACATTAGAAACCCATTGAGGATAAGAAGTAACGGCTAGGAAACCGGCGTTAAATTGTTTCATAACTTCGGCTTTGATTTTCTCAGACATTTCAGGACGCATGCGACGAACTTTCTGCTTAACAGGACGACAATCTTCCTTCATTGGCAGCCGATGCACTACTATATCAGTATCCAGTCCTGGCATGTCTTCATAAGACCAAGCAAAAATCTCTACATAGTCATGTAACATCTGAATCAATTTTTCTTTGACACTGTTTTCCAAGCCTACTCCTATTTTGACTTCTTTCTTGTCTACTTCAGTACCCAGATTTACAATTTCAATCGATTCCTCATGCGGTTGTATAGTCTTTTCTTCTTGCAATACCAGTCTGGCAAGTTCTCCAGGTACTTCACAATCTTCCTCACTTCCATCCTCGGCTTGGTAGATCGGATTTTCAAAGTCATAATGAACAGTAGTAGAACTATTATCAACAGGATCCTGAGTGGGTATGGATCTGCAATTCGTTACGTGAGTGTGTGTAAGAAACATAGCTTGTTTGGAAGATGACGGGAAAGATAAAGAGCGCAATATTTGAATGCAAAAGGTCCATTGATTTATTGAATGTGAATATGCTTATGAAAATGACAAAACCCTTAACAAATTAGCTATTGTGCCCCGGGCATAGACACAATGCTTTAAGAAGTTCAATTGTAAAAAAATTAAAATTAAAAATTTGCAACACTAAAATAGATAATAACAATTACTCCTGACTAAAGGAAATCGGGATAGTGTCTTCAGCCTTCCAATTATTGAGTCCGTCACCAATTGTTGGGAAAATCCAGCTATCCAAGTCGCAATCGCTATCAGCATCTTCTACAGCATTAATCTGATTCTTGACTACCTTCTCAGAGCTAAATCCCAGGCCAAATCTATCAGACTTGTACGGTACATCGATCAGTTGACCCCAGCCAGTACGACCACCATCTTCAACCACAGCTTGAGCATCTTTCAGAGAAATCATAGTAGGAGGAGCACGAATAACCTTGGGCGCACAGGAAGTTGGCTTAAGGACAGGATTAGTCGGATGAACCACTTCAAATGACTGAGAAGGAGTCTCGAAGAATTCACCATCCATCTCGACGTATCTGAAGGTATGCACACTACTGACGATATACTCTTCTTCCCCACACACAGTGACGATCTTACCCTCTATTGGGTACCTCAGCTTTTGATGGAGAGACGAAGCTACAGCACTTGCCCCATGAATCCAAGGGCGTCCCAGCAAGCAGGAATAGGCGGGACGAATGTTCATTACATGAAAGGTAGTGTTGAAGACTTGAGGTCCTATCTTGATAGGGAGAACCACTTCACCATGGACAACACTCTTCGCACCATCGTAAGCACGCACCACAATGTCGCTAGGCCTTAGTTCAATGCTTTTGCAGTCAAGTTTATCGAGCACGGCTTTCGGTAGCACATTCAAAGAAGAGCCATTATCGATCAACACATGAGACAAGGTGATCCCCTTACACTCAATGGAGATATGTAGAGCTTTATTGTGATTCTTCCCTGCTGGTGTCAGGTCAGCATTGGAAAAACCTAGGCCATTGTCAACAGTCAGGTTAGCAACATAGTTTTCGAACTGATCGACGGAGGTCTCCTGAGGTACATGAGCAGTCTTCAAGAATTTTATCAAGGCATTGGCATGAGATTCAGAAGATAACAACAAGGATAACATCGAGATCTTAGACGGGGTATGCCCCAACTGTTCTACCACATCAAAATCACTCTTGCGGATGATTTTCAGCACTTCTTCCATTTCTTGTTTGGCAACATCTTCAGTAGTAACTTCGACCGATGTCTCTGACTGAGAAGGGTTGACTGGTTCCTTTCCTCGGTTTTCGGGGACTGGAGGTGAGATCTCTGGAGAAAAGATCCTTCCGCTTCGAGTAATTCTACTAGTCCCAACAATGTCAACGTCATCAGAATTAGCAGAATTATCGTCTTGCTTTACACCATGGATGTAAACATCACCTCCATAATTCCACGGAATGGCTTTGCTTGAGGAATATGGTACTGGGCCAGGTGCAGTAATGATCAGGGGAGCTACCTTGGGTTCAGCAGTAATCTTCACAGGTACTCTAGGAGCGGTAATCTTCACTGGAACTTTGGACCTAGCAATCACAAATATTTCTTCAATAGGTTCTTCCACCTTAGGAACCTTTTCGAAGAGAATTGTATGATCGTCCATCAGCCGTTGAATACCAATTCTCAACTTCAAGCAATCATTGGGTCGGGATATACAGAGATCGCACTTTTCAGCACAACCTGGAAATAAACCAGCTTGCAACAACTTCTTCTTGACGGCCAGGAGAGGAGATGCTAAGTCAGCTACATTAGAAATGTGAGAGTTGTCATCTATAGCATTAACAGCCTTGTCATGATTAGGCATAGGTGCAGTGATGACATTAGGAGTCTCCGGAGGCTCAAATTCAATTTCCCCAGCGTCGATCATATCCTGGATTTTATTCTTCAACGACCAACAATCGTTTGTATCATGCCCGGGGCTATCGGAGTGATACGCACACCTGGCATTGGGATTATAACGAGGAGAAGTAGTGTTGGGATTCGTAGGAGGATCTTTGAGGGTAATCAAATTCGCTTTTAGCATACCCTGCAGTGCCTGTGCTAAAGTCATATTGATCTTGGTAAACTGCCTTCTTGGCCCGTCTTGTCTGTGCTGGAAGTTTTGAGATGGCGGCGCTGCAATCGTAACTGCTCCAATGGTATGGTCACGATTTTTCTTGTTACGACCCTTTTGACCGTACACAGCATTTGATTCGTTCCTCCCCTGGTAGGACCTTTTGGTGCTTGCAGAGGTAGTCGCCTGTATCTTTCCACTTCGAATGCCGCTCTCCACCCGTTCACCTGTCAATATAAGTTCAGTGAAACCCGATGAAGAATTTCCCAGTAGATGGCTGTAGAATGGGCCAGTCAGTGTACCCATGAACATGTCTACTAATTCCCGATCAGTCATAGGGGGTTTGACTCTGCCAGCCAAATCTCTCCATTTTTGAGCATATTCCTTGATGCTTTCTTTAGATCCCATAGTCATATTCTGCAACTGTAGCCGAGTAGGCGCTAGTTCAGAATTATACTGGTACTGCTTGTAGAAAGCTGTTGCTAAATCAGTCCAGGTGCGGATGTTGGAGCTTTCGAGCTGATAGTACCACTCTAATTGTGTGCCAGACAGACTCTCTTGGAAGAAATGGATCCATAGCTTCCTATCAGTGGTATACGGCTGAATCTTTCTCACATAAGCTCTCAGATGCATCTGAGGACAAGACGCACCATCGTACTTAGTGAAAGTGGGGATCTTGAATTTGCGGGGAATGACCACGTCGGAAACCAGACCCAAGCTTTCAAAATCCAGACCGGGCGCCTTCTGGCCTTCCATAGCTAGCATGCGTTCTTCTAGCAACTTGTACTTGCCATCTCTTGGAGAGTACTGTTCATTCTCATAATCTTCATCGTCGTCCTCAGAGTTGACGAGATCAACATCCTCCTCTCCTGAATCATTTTCTGTCACCTCTTCTTGATCCTTCGGAAGTCTAATCTTGACTCCTGCAGCCTGTCCTTTACGCCTTCTTCCCGGGTTAATGTAACTCACAGGTTTCTGGTCTTTCTTCTTCTCGAGCAAGAGGGCCTTCAGTTCCTCCTGCCCCTTGGATAAGCTCAGCATCATCTCCTGGAATTGAGCATTCTGAGCCTGGAGATCTTTGACAGTTTGTTCGAGAGCCATTTTTCTGTTTAATAGGAAGACCGTGAGAATATTGATCCTTTAGAATACCTGTTATGCAATGTTATGTTATGCAATGCAATGTATGAAATGTTTTTAAGGACTTTTGGAATTTAACTTTGCGTAAACTACCAAAAAGAGAGGAACTTTTATTACTAATTTCTTAATCATTGCTCATTACAAGAAATAATAATAAAAATACAATGAAAGCTCAAGTCTCCCAGGGACGGCTTCTTTTTGGGCGAAGATATGCATTGAGTCTTCGTTCCTCATTAAGCCGGCTGGTAAGTTCTAACACTTTCTTCCTTTCAGCACAGAACTGGGTTTCAAAAGTATCCCTTTCCTCTCTCAACTGGATCCAGGATCTCTTCAATTCTTCAACATCGGTAGGCATATCTGGATAAGGAATGATCTGAGGAGTACCTCCTTCAACCCCTGGTTCAACAATCAATGGTCCGACCGCAAGATATGGCATGACAAGTTCACGAGCTCTTGCGCGTACCCACCTGAGATAAGGTTCCATAGGAATAGAGTTTTTCTGTCCTAAAGTACTTCTTTTCACCATGCCCCAAGCTCGTACAAACCTTTGACGGAGACCTTGAGAGTCGTTGTCATAGTCAAACACAGTGCCTTGAAGGATTACTTCATGTGGACCATCTCTTCGAGCATAACCAAACTGACGTAGGGCTAAAGCTGGGTTATAAGTAATACCTCCTCTTATCCCCAGGAGTGGTACATTAGAGAATTCTCCACAACGGTCAATGATGATAACATTTTCTTTGAGATGAGGACACCAACGGATGTCTGAATGGGAGAGCGACATTATCCTTTGAGACCATTTCAAATTCTGCTCATTCTTCAAGACTGATTGAGGAAGGTGCGAAATAAACCACCTAGACAATAAAGGTATACAACACATGAGAGTCCCTTGTCTCTTCATAGTACGGGTGTGAAGGGAATGTAAAATGTCCCCAAGCAAGGTAGGTACAGGGTTATGAGTGAGAAATATCTTAATAGCATTCGTGTCTATGAATTGGTCTGGATTAGGGAATAACACCAAACCATAGATTAGTAATGCTAGGACATCTTCGAAAGCACGGACATTCATAACCTTTAAGAATTCTCGGGCTTTATTCATCAGAAATTTGGCAAGTAAACCCTTAACTCCACTTCTTGTTACCCAATTAGTTTCAATGTCGGATTTTGTCAAGTGTAAAGCCCTGGCAACTTCTTCAGACTTCGGAATCCTTTCTAAACCACTGAAAGGTGTTTGATCAAGGATAGGTATCCCCAATAGCCTGGAGAATTCTTCTAACGTGGGCACCAACTGATAATCTGGGAAGGTGAAGCAATGATGTTTAGGGTCGAAGAACTGGAATAAAACTCTCATCATATCTTCCTTGAAACCGGTGGTAACCAAATTGAGGAGAGAACCATGTTTCTTGATGAACTGAGCATGATCGGGAAGTTCTGACACTAAATCCTTGAGTTGAGGAGAGATGACTACAAAATTGATCCGGATGGTCTTCCTGGAAGCCATAACCTGTTTAACGGAGCAAAGCTAAATCCCTAAGTCCTTGAAATGGTTAGCACAATGTCATGATGTTATGATGTTATGATGTTATGATGTTAAATAACAAGCACAAACAAGTCACACAACAATCATTCTTAGGTTTTAAGGCTTGCATGAGTTCCATAGGTAAATACCCTCCCCACTGAAGTTTGGTTGGTTCAACCTGTCCTAGAATAGTAACCGGGTTCTAGAAGGATCTCAAATCATTGACCTTCCTTTAAGTCCACTTCAGTACAACACCAAGTGGTTGACCAAAGCTTCCCTAAAGTCCAATCTCAAAGAGTGTAGTATCGAGTCTCAACCAACCCCAGTCGGAACCGAAGCCAGTTATCTCACTACTTTCTAATGGCTAGGATGAGTCAATTAGGGTTCTAAAGGTCTGGTTAATACTTTGATGACACCACGCGGAAGCCAAATTTTTCCTCAAGTAAACATGAGGAACATCAGGACATCCAAAGTGTCACATTAACCGTAGCCATCATTTTAACCATTCCAGTATACGCCGGATAGTCGCGATGATCTATTGCTACTTACCTAAGGTACACTAGATCCGGGTGTAGGATCTTTCACTCAAGCATGACATACCCAAGAAATCCCTTAAAAGTAAATCAGACAATTTAAATAAGTGATCTTGTTTTTAAGGTGACCTCTCTTTAAGCGTCCCCAGCAGAGTCGCCAGTTCTGTCATACGGTGAACTGACTTTTCGTGTGTTTTTGCTTTTGGAAAGCAAATGTCGCGGTTAGCAAGAGTCGCCACCGACTTTTCTTTCATCCAATAAGGAAAGGCGGAAAAGAACAGGAAAGACCTTAATTTAGATTTTGGGTTCGGGAGGTACATTATACAAAGGGAAGGTGTTAGCACCCTTTGTATCCATGGTTATCCATGGGCTCTTAATTGCTTGATCACTTATGTTTTTCTTGTCTGAAAAAGTGTGTGAGAGCTGTTTAGAAAATGTTTTGAAAAGAGAGTTTAACTTTGTAATGATTCTTGTACGAATGTATACAAAGTATTTATCTCGTTTAATTTTGAAAGCTGTTTAGAAAAATATAACTTGACAATGATTCTAGTACGAATGTATGCCAAGTGGTGATTTTCTAATGGAGGTTTTGAAAAGTGTGAGGTGTGAAAAGTAGTTTTGGTTGTGAGCAAGCATTTAGGAGTTATACCTACCCAAGGTCTTTATGGGCATTTCCTATCCTTATGAGGGTAAATCTATCCTTACTATTGAGAAGTAAGTAGTTTTATCCTTTGGATGTAAAAGGGTCATCGTAGGGTCATCGATTGGTCATTGAAGGCAACATTTGTAAGGATACCTTAGCATTCGAAGGGACGATCATCATTTAACCGTAGGCTATACCGAAGGGTCATCGAGGGACAAAGGCAACATTCGAGGGACTATGATGATTTAACCGAAGGGTCTTCGCTAAGTGCATCCCCACATTCGCGGGACATGACCATAATACCGTAATATCGTAGGGTAACAAAGAGAGGTCCAAGATCGCATATTTAAAGGCAAAGTTTTACAATTAATTAGATAGCCGTAATCGATTAAGTAATTAGGCCCACATTAAAATCGATGAAATCAATACATTAAAATCAGCTAGGTAATTTAGGGTGGGTCTCCACATTAAAATTAATACATTAAAATCAGTTAAGTGATGTAAGGTGAATCTCCATAAGGGTATCCCACAAATAAAGTGGAATACCTACCAAGCTATCTTTTCTGGGGATATGTGAACCTTTACAAAACTCAGCAAACATGTCAGAATACCAAATCAGGGTGCAATCGAGAATCACACCACAAAAGAAATCACAGCAGTAATAGGATCAGATAAACCATGCATGGCCATGATAAAACATGTCAGATGAGCAAAAAAATCAGAACAGAAAAGTCAGCTACTGTCACGTTCGCTCCTGCTTCGCCTAGCGAAGGCTTAGCGAATACTCGCTGCATGCTCGCTTAGCGATGTGCTAGCGAGCGGCTGCGGATTCCGGTTTTGATAACAGTACAATTTCAGCCAATTTTATGCTTTATGGCTTTCATTACAGCAATTACATGGTTAATCATTTGAGGTATTCAGATACGTACTAAAACTTCACATGCCAGACTTAAGATATTTTCATAAATTTAATCATAATGCCACATGCAAATTAAGAACATAAGGCGGTAATAGCAATGCAAACCTGTTTGCAAATTGAATTGCGACCTTGGATTGGCAAATCGGATTGAATTGGGCAGAGGTAACCTTGATGCCGCTGGGTTCCTTCAGGGTTTGCCTCCAGGGTTTGCCGTCTGTGAGCGTTAGGGTTTGCTTGCTAGGGTTCTCCTTTCTCCGTTTTCGTTTTCCTCCCTCTTTCTGACTGAAATGCTGGTATTTATAATGGTTTGTTGTGACCTAATGGGCTCAGAATGAAGCCCAGAATTTTCTGGTATTCGCAAGCTTCGCTAGGCGAGTATTGTAGCGAAAGGTTCGCTAGGCGAAGGAGTTGCTCGCCTAGCGAGCATGCCAGTTTGGGCCATTTTCTGGATTGGGTCTGTTGTGAGATGGGCTTTTGTTCCTTTAAGGTCAATGCCTTGCAGAATAAGTTGGAGTGCTTCGAGAAATGTTTTGCAAGATTAATGGGCAACTTTTGGGGTATGACAGTATAGAATGCGGATGAAGATGATGAGAACTCTTTGAAATCCTGGATTCCTGTAGGTTTACTCTAGAACCTTACTAGAAATGTTGCATGCATAAAGTATATATATATATATATATATATATATATATATATATATATATATATATATATATATATATATATATATATATATATATGTGTGTGTGTGTGCAAGTTAGAAGCAAAAGGAATGCAAGAGGTTTAAAAAACAGTGCAAATTTTCAAGATTTTTTTATGCATGTGTCGACCTATGTAAGTCATGTGTTAACCTGTTCGATGCATGTGTGGACATGTATAGGTCATGTGTCGACACATATAGTCAGGACATCATACAGAAGCTACAGGCTTTAAAAATGAGGTACATATGTCGACTTGTAACTTGTATGTGTCTACACATAGGACACTTTTTCTTCTATGTGTCGACCTATAGCACGTATGTGTCAACACATATACTATTTTTCCCGTAAAAACTTGTTTTTCATGCATGAAACCTTTTCTAACTCATTTAAAAATCTTTCATCTCTTTCACCGAATAAAGATGAAACATCTCGATAAACGCAATTATCATACCCCTGAATATTGATGATCTGCTTGATGTATTTGTGCATAAAAACCAGCATCTCGTCAATGAATGGAATCTTTGGTGGAGGTGGCGAAGGAGGTGATTTGCTAATGTGAGCTTCTTTGAAAAAATGTTTTTGAGATTTTGGAGTTGGCGAGTCTGGAAAAACTTTGTCAACATGTTCAAAATATGAAGGAGACTGCACCGTTGAAGTGTGACTCGGTATAGGCTTAAGCTTCTTTAGAGAACCTTTTGTTTTTACCGGTTGAGATGGTGGTTTTAAGTCAGTGGTTTTCGGATAAGCAGTCTTCCTCAATTGTTCTTTGATGTGGAGTTTCATGTTGTCATCGGCTTTCAAAAATCTCTCTTGTATCACTTCCCATTTGGTCAAGATAGAGATATTTAACTTACCGTCTTTCATGACACCATCATCATCAAACCTAAGCATCTTCTAGTGAGTCCACACCTCATCCATTCTTATCGAGCTATCAGCTGTAAGACCCCAATTTTGACCCTAAGATCCCTCATGCTATTCTCATCATATGCATTAGCATTGGGATCACACCTTGGCATCCTCCTTACCCCTCATTCATTGGGTTTGCATTGGGAGAGATCACCAAGCACATTTGATTGTATTATACTTCATTTATCTTTATTTTACCGACCCAAATACCAAAAATATGTCATTATATAGTTTAACTCTTTTGTAGGTAGTGCACATGCTCACCTATGCTCTATCAAGCTCACATCGGGTTTAAGACCCTCATTGCAAGGAGATCAATTAAGAAGTGGTTTACTATGGCTCTAATTATCATATATGAATCCCCATGATCTTCACATGTTATTTTCATCAAGAGTTTGGAGCTGGTTTGCCTTGGAAACCCTAATTCATCTAGGTATCTTGTGTAACTTCTTCAATAAGCTTCTTCACCGATTGACCAAATATTTTAAGGGATGCTTCACATTTCATTATCTTATGCATATATGATCCTCCATGAGTCCCAAAAGACAATAGAATGTCAAGCTAGCAAGTTGGTTCATGGTGGTTGACTAGAGGAATTCAACTAATCAAAATTGGGGTTCCCTAAACCCTATCTCCTACAAGTTTTTTCATATTAAAATGATTCCAAGAGAAACTCTACTCTAAATGACATTCTAAATAACTTTCATGTTAAGGTCAAGAGCTAGTTTTGCTTGTAAAGTCATTTTTTATGGTGAAAGATTACATGTCATTTTGTCTAAACCCTAATTTGAAGGTCAACTTCCCAAGACAATAACTTGCTTATTTTTTATGATATGAAATCCATTCAAGTTGAAAAATCAAATTCAAGATGTCTACTTTAACTTTGATATTTTGAGGAAGTGCAAATTAAACTTTTAAGTTCATGTGATATGAGGAGACATTATAGGTCATTTTGGGCCAATGCCATTGAACAAGTGATTTTCCTCAACTTCTAAAATGCACAAATCCTTCATGCTAAATCCAAATGAGGTCAAATTTCTGACCAATTTGAATTACTTTAAGAGAGATACAGATTTGATGAAGGAAGTTTTCTCATTTGAAGTCATTATAAAAAGTTACTCAAGATGGAAGAAGTGAACATATGGCTTGGTACTTAGAATTTTTTTGATATGTTTGATTTTCCAAACTTCCACCTCAAAATTCATCATGATCCAAGATTTAAATGAAGTAGTGTTCAACGTGAAAGTTGTTCCTCTTGATCTAACCTTTCCAAAAAGTCTAAATTCATCCCATTCGGATAAAGTATGAGTGACTTGCGCATGGCTTAAAAATGAATGACCATTTGGCATATTTGAACTTCCACTTTCCACACACGAATGCATGTCTTGTTAACATGACTTCAGCATTGTTTGCACATGATTTTGGACCTGAGTACATCATTACATGGGCATATCACACGCCCATGCATCCATGCAAGGCATTTTTCTATTTTTGAAAGTTTGAAAGAAGTGTGCAAATATCAAAGGCTTTGGCTATAAGTAGAAGTGTCTATGATCATAATTGAGGACCCTGGCACACCAGCTTTGAAGCTACAACCCTAAACCTCCATATTCAAAGGATAACCTTGAGGTTTTTCATTGAAAATCGAGTTTGAATCTTCCACTGTTTTGAGATTCAAAACTCCAAGAGTCCTGCTTCTTAATTGATCCATTTCCACTCCATCAAGCATCCAGAGCAAGGCCAAGCACAATTGACAGCAAGATCGTGTCCATCTGAACCTACAGTGAAAGTGAATTTCTGAATTTTTCATATCTTCGATTCTCACTCAACTCTCCATTATTCTTGTTGATTTTTGGTTGTCTGAAGTACTACCAATGTAGGCAACAAGAGTGAGTTGCTTTGAGGTCAAATCGAAGCAACTCAGATCATGATCCTCAACATTCAACCCCCTGTATATTTCAATTTACTTGGAGTTAGGTGAAACTGAGGCCAGATTCGAGCTCCTGAGCGTTTTTACTTTAAATTCATGTCCTCCTTTTTCATTTTGGTGATGGTTGAGGGTGGACCAGTCCGGTGAGGTCCACCAGAGAAGAAGACCGGAGCTCTAGCTCCGGCGATATTTTGGCATGTCTCTAGACCATAGGATCCTTCTATTTTGTTTTAATCTTGAGCGTTCAAATGGATTCCCACACGTGTGGCACATTGACTAGGGAACATCATGGAACGCGCACTCTGATCCACTTGATCTGCAACCTCAACTAATGAGGGAGATCAAGTGGTCCACGCATTTTTGCATTTTCTGATTTTCATTTTAATTGACTTATTTTCATTAATTCTTATTAATTTTAATATTGATTCAAAAAATATGGGACTTTCACCAAAAATTCTCAAATATTTTTCTCTTTTATTTTCTGAATTAAAATTATTTTTTGGAATAATATTAATATTTTTCATGATTTAATTGATATTATCCATATTTTTAATTGTTTAAAAATACTTTTAAGTTTCCAAAAATAATGAAATTTTTTCTCCAAGGTCCTTTGACCTTGTTTGACCTATGATAAATCTCTTGGCCATTTATTTGGTGTTTTGAAGAGGTTTTTGGATTTTGATCAACCATAATTTAATTTAATGTATTTTTAAATGATTTTTATTTGTTTAATTGCAAATATATTATGTTGAGCTATTTTTATTGACTTGTTGAGTTTGACTATTGTTGTTGAGCCTTGGTCAAGGTTGATTTGACTTTTTTGGATTAAAATCATTTGATTTAGGGGATTGATGAAATATACATTTCATCTCCCAAAATGAATGAATGATTTTAATTTGATAAAAGTCCTCCTTTGACCAATTTGTGTTGATCTTATTCCCCCTTCCTCTTCATCTCATTCCTATTCTATTCTTATTCATTTCTTGGACCTATGATATCTCTATATCTTAAGGCTAGTTGATTGCAAAATCAACATAAGTATGAAGGAGATTAGGTCCACCCCTTTTGCCATTTTCTTTGAAGTGTGGTATGTTTTAGGAGTATGGTTCATAATACCATATCTCTAACATGAATTAACACTAAAATTTCTATTGCCCGACCTCAAATAGTTGTGACTTCCACATAAGTCCAATTACGATTGCTTAACATAACGCTAAATTTTGACCCAAAAGGCATAGCATTCTAGTAAGTGAGATTGTAAGTATCCCCCCTTTCATGGTATTGTGTGGAAATTTCGCTTTTTTTCCTTCCTTTGGAAGATGCCTTGGTTCAAGGATCCATGCTTGTGAATAGAGGGTTGAGTGTTCTCCAAAGAATGACTTAAACAATTGAAAAGCAAAAGCAATACTAACTTCTAATCAACTAATATTTGACTAACTTTTAATTTCAAGTCATTTACCTTTTGCACTTTAAATTCAAGTCTTTATTCATTTGCCATTATTCATACCATTTAACTTGTTTACTTTAATGCCATTTTCACTTTGCTCACTTGAGCCATATCTTGTGATTATATTGTGATTGTATATACTTGTTTGTGTATTTTATTTGTGTTTGTGATCTTTTGACCTTAATGTACATAATGTTGGTGTAAGCCCTAGAGGCCAATACTTTTGGTACTTGTATCGAATTATTTATTAATAATAAAAGGTTTTTTCTTTATTATGTTTGTTTAATAAAGTCCCTAGAATAGCTAGTTCGTTTAATATATCGAGTATGACTTAATCATGAGATCACATTAAACATAAGGACATTATTCTTAAAGTGTCTATAGTCGAGCTTTATTGTGAAGTGGGATAACATTAAAGCATGAAGACTATTATGTTTATAGACTGATGATCACATCTCATGGATCATGGATAAGGAGTTATCAAGTCTTAAACATAGGTATGAATATTAAGAGTAATATTTATACTAGATTGACCCTCTATGAGAATACTATATAGAATGTTATGCAAAGTGTCATAAGTTATTCTCATGGTGATAATGGTGTATACCATCCTTCGACCTGAAACCACTATGGACCCTAGATGTAGAGTCGAGTGCCTTATTGTTGATCAAACATTGTCCATAATTGGATGACCATAAAGATAGTTGATGGGTACTCCATGAAGCATGCTAAGGGACATGAGTGACCTAGATGGAATTTGCCCATTCTGCGTAACAGGATAAATGTCTATGGGCCCAATATTGAACTGGACAAGGATGACACGGTCTATGCCTTGTATTCAATATAGACATAAGGGTAAAAAGGTAATTATACACATAATTATTATCACAGAAGGATTTGTCATATCACATGACATTTTCATGTCTTGGGTAGCAGTGATGTGTTGCTAGATACCGCTCACTGTTTATTATGTTAAATACGTGATTTAATATAATTGCCAATGCCGCGAAAACCTATAGGTCACACACAAAGGACGGATTGATGAGAGATAGAGTAACTAAGGAATACTGTAATGTACGGTGCCCTTAAGTGAATTATAGAACATCGTAAGGTACGGTGTACTTAAGTAGAATACGAAATATGGTAAGGTACCACGCGCTTAAGTGATTTTGGCATATTATAAGATATGGGTCATATACACTTGAGTGGGCTTTTTAGCTTGCAGCCCATGCAAGTGGATCTATAAGTAGAACCCTTGTGTAGAAGCATTAGTGCAGTTGCAATTTCATTTCTCTCTCTTTCTCACTCAAAGCCTTCATTCGTAGCAGCTAGAACTGAGATTGAAGGAATCCGTTTGTGTGGACTGAGTAGAGGCGTTATCATTGTTCAACGTTCGTGACCGCTCCGTAGATCTGCATCAAAGGTTACAATCGCCACAAGAGGTAACGATTCTATCACTGTGTGGCGGTGTATTCATCGCCTTTAGATTTATTGACTAAATCAAAAGCAAAGCATACAAAGATAGAGTCGCCACCGCACTTCTATTTATCCAAAGGAATGGCTAGAAAGCGAACAAAACCCTAAGAAGTTTTACAAAGAAAACTAATAAAAGGGGTACAGAGATCTGGGTAAGGGGGTAATTATACAAAGGGAAGGTGTTAGGCACCCAATGCATCCTAGGTACTCCTAGGGAACCCTTTTCACAACTTGTTATATCAGGTTATTGTTTATGAAATATTTATTGTGCAAACATTGATTGGGAGGATGAGAGAAGAATATACAATTTTATTATTTTTGTGTTTGAATGGATGAACCCATTGCCTACGTACCTTTTCATGAAAGATAAGGATCAAAACGCCGTAGTTCGGCTAAAAGATTTCCAAAAAAATGAGTGGATTGATTTTAAACAAAAGCCTTAAGGTCTTTCATTATCAAAGGGAGAACACTCAACCTGAACCAACAATCCACCATGTGAGGATGGCTTCAACATACTAGGGAGGGGTTAACCCTATAATAAGTATGGAAGTCTTACAATCAACTCACTAAGGATGCGGTGAGATTCACATCAACCACTAAGATAATTCAGATCTATAGCTAATGCATGAAAACTTATTAAGAAGTGGACAAGGGCCACAAAAAGCAATTGAGTGAGTGAAATTAACCAATTAGAGTATTCACAAAAATGGTCAAAGTTGACATTAGATTTAATTCAGAAGAAGTATTGTGAAAATGAAGTTTGAAAATCAGAGGCTTAAGGCCTAGGTTCCTAGTTTTGAAAATAGATGAAAATGTTTGCACAAAGTTTTCTGGTTTGGGTTACATATGCAAGTGGAGGTTGTAAGGAAACAAAAGGTGGGGATGAGGAGCAAAACTTCATTAGGAGTTCCTCTCTTGAGATCATATGTAGATGATCCAAGTAAGTACCATCCTTTGGAATAAGCAACAAAGCAATAAACAAATAAGCAGGTTCAAAAGAACAAAGCTGGAAATGGAATGCCAATAAATGGTCTTATGTCCAACTCCGAAAACAAATGGGAAACGGAGTGCCAATAAATGGTCTTACGTCCAACTCCACAAAGCAACATGAGAAACAGATGGCCAATCAATGGTCTTACGTCTAACTCCACAAAAAGAAACAGAATAGGAAACAGATGGCCAATCAATGGTCTTACGTCTGACTCCACAAAAGAAATAAAACAGGAAATGGAGTGCCAATAAATGGTCTTATATCCAGCTCCCCAAAAGGAACAGGAAACAGATAGCCAATCACTGGTCTTACATCTGACTCCTCAAACAAAACAAATAACAAATGCAAAGCAAACATATGAATGATGCACAAATAAGCAAACAAGCAATCAATTATCACACGCTATACACAACCAAGAGGCTCAATCAAAGTTAGGCTTTAGTCAAGGGGTCATATCAACCTTGACAAACAAGCCAATACTGTTATGGGTGTTCAGACTCTTAACCACTGACATTGACCGTCAGGGTGAGCAGATGAAATGGGAAATGAGGATTAGACCTCATATCTCTTAACCCTAGCCTGGGTGAGCTTGAATCAAAGAAGGTGTGGGAGTCCAGAATGAGGAACTCTACTCCACATGACTGACTCTATCTACAATGATCTTGGGTGTTTATTCAAATGCATCAACATGTAGTGCGAGCATAATGAATGACTCAACTGAATAGCAGGGGATTGATTGCAAATCCCTTCTATCTGCCAATTGCCTCTTCACTTAGGAGGACTTGAAGTACATGGCACAAAAGTAAACAATCAAAAACATTGCCTCTTAAGGAGGACTTCAGCCAAATGCCTGCCAAACATAAACGACAGGGCTTCCAGACTACATGGAGTTAGAGAGATTACCTAAGTGGTAAACCAACCACAAGCAAAGCAAAGAAACTCAAGTAATGAGTTAAAGCTACTAAAGTACCTGTAAGAAAATCAAACAAGTCAATATTCACATTCAGACAAACTAAACAGACAGTCAACAGTGAGACAACCAATATACACAATGCAAGTCAACAACTCAAGTGAATTAGCCACCCAAGGACCTACAACACAATCAAAATTAGTTAAAAAAAGTAAATTGCATCTCAAGCAAGGAGATTACATCATCCATTAGCACTAATTGCTTGAACCTGAAAGCAAAGCTCAAATTGTGAGTACAAACCCCTAGGGCAAAGCCTAGGGTCAAAGGTAAAGCAAAAAGTCAAAACAGCAACCAATATTCAACATAAAGCTCATTTAATCAATCATGAACATGTCCTAAAAAGGACCAAGTCAAAAGCATTAAGCAAAGTCATCACATGAGCAAGCTATGGCAAAGACAATTTCAAAGCACACAATTGGACGTTAAGAATGAAAATTCCATATTAAAACAGAAATGAATCAAACAATCCTGGAAATTTTTATGTGCACACAACATGTCAAACATAATCATCATGCAAAAAATTGGAATCAACAGAGTTCATTTGACCTAGAAATGAAAATGCACAAGTATGACATCAAATTGTGTGACACACATTGTCACACCATGCAATCATGTGTCTAAAACAGAGATGAAAAATGAGAAAAATGCATAACCAAGCCTCAAAAATCATGCAACATGTTGGGAATCAGCATACCAAATTTGAAATCAATTGGCCAATGTATGAGCATTTCACAATAGAATGAATGAAGCATGTCACATTTGCACACATGTTCAAAGAAGCAATCACATTTAGAATTCCAGAAATGATAAAATCATGAAATCACCATCACAAAATAATAGACATCAATATGAACATGTAGAAAAAAATTGGAGGTGATTTGGATTAAATTTCAATTTATTATGATTTTTCAAAGTTAGATGAAATATTGAAATGAAATGAAGAACAAAACATGATAAATGGAGGGAAATGGAAAATGATTGATTAATTTGAAAATATGTAGCCAGCCAGAATCGAAGCATGTATGGCGCGGCAAGCAAAACGACTGTGTTTGGTTAAGTGGAGAAAATCACAATTGAAATTCCAAAACAATTCACGCGTGGTATCGAACTCAAGACGTGAATGATAATAGCGTTCAAACAGTGCATTTCATAAGCTAAACCAGAAGGAACCCTAGCTACAGTGCAGCACGGCGGCCAACGGTGGTTTCCACCGTCTTCTTCGTGAAGACGATGGCGCTACAGTGATGCGCTTCAAATTTTTTTCCAGATTCACACAAAATTTATATCAAATGAAAGCTTGCAACACGTAGAACATGAATCCAGCATCAACTAAGCCTAAATCAACACGAATAATAAGAATCGAACCAAAATATTTTCACATCCAAAACTTTAACTCAGCATAACTCAGTCATTTCTCAACCAAATTTCATGAAATTTATATCAGTATGATCAGCATGAGAAGCTCTACAACATTATGCACATAAAAAGGAGAATTAAGATACTCGAAAACCTAACCTCTTGAAGAGCAGTCACTGAAATCTGTAGATTCAAGGCCTGGCAAGTATCTAGATCTACTCCTGAGATGATATTATGAAGTTTTGTGAGTGAATTGAAGCTTGGAGATGCTTGGATCTAGCTTAAAAGTCAGTTTCCATCTTCATGTTCTTGAGCTTGCACAGCTTGATTCTAGCTCGAATTCTTCAAATCAAGGCTTGATCTACACTCAATGATGATCAGAGAACAAGAATATCCAATAAAATCAATGGCTTATGTGAAGAAAATTGAAGTTTCACTTGAGAGAAAAATTTGGAGGGAAGAAGAATTTGAGATCTAGAATGTGATGTTATCAGAAATTCTGTTAGAATTAAGCATTTATACTATATCCTAATCATGCTGAAATAATAATTAGGCTTTGGTTAATGCAAAATTAGTGAGAATGAGGTGCATGGAAAAATTAGCAAAAACACCTTATGCATGGTGAAGCACACGTGAACAGTGCTGTATGGATGCTCAAAATCACTCAAAATCATCTCATGTGTTAGACGGTGTGGCTAGTGATCGAGAGGGGGGTGAATAGATCACCTCTTTGAAATTTAACAGATTTAAAGTTTTAACAGAGTTTTTTAAAGTTGGCGGAAAAAATCAGTCCCGAATCGACTTCCGTCTATTCTGAACCGCTACTAGAAAACCGGACACACGAGTTTAATGCTGGATTTGAATAAGAATGACAGAAACAATCCACACCAGAATTTTAGCTAATTGAATGCACCTATCATTAAAGTCTATTTCCAATGAATAAAACCTAGCTAATAATTTTGTCAAACAGTTGGTGTGTGTGTGATCAATGGTGAGCAGCAGTAGAGTTTAATTAAAAGGTTTTCTTGCCACTGCTGTCTTGCAAAAGGAACAATCACAACACACTAACTGAAATTGCGAAAACTGTTTTAAACGTAAAGAGGAGTAAGGTAAGAATACGATACGCAGAGATTCGGTAAGGAAGTTCCCCACGTCGTCCTCGCGTGTGGGTACGTCTCCCTCTCAATTTCAAACGAAATTGAGAACTTTGATTATCAATTATTGCCGAATTCGTTGATACAAGGTTATGATACAAAGACAGAATTCTAAATTCCAAGAACTTCTTCTTGTATGAACCTTCACTTGATCTGAGCACGATCAAGAATTTCCTGCACGAGATTGCAAACAATTCACCGGTTCCACGACCTGCTTGCGAAATCCCCCGATCTCCAAACGCAACGCTGCGGATGAATCTGTTCTGCAACTGTGACTCACAAACCCTCAAGAACACTCCAGTTCTTGAAGGATAAACCAGTAGGTTTTTCCTCGAAACCCCCTTCATTCTTCAACTCAGCTAGATCCTCGATCGTTCCACTGCAAACCACAGCTGGATCCTTGATCGTACCACTGAACGTTATCTCGATAATCCTTTAATCCAAAGAACAAGAATGGTTATGTGTTGATGTTCTTGAAGAAAGGTGATTGAGAAGATGAAGAAGATGAAGTCTCTTTCAGGTTTCTATTTGCTCTCAAACAATTGCTACAACACTGCTTTTGATCTTGTGTTCAATTGTTTTTCCCTCAAAGAATTCGTTGCTACCACTGCTGTCATAACATGTCTTATATATGCAGCAAAAAAACAGAAACTGTTAGAGCACAAAACATCTTTATGCATTGATACATGAGAGTATGCATCGACGCATACTGTAAGATAAGTGAGTTTTTGGTGAAATGGATTAATCATGTATCGATGCATATTTCGTATGTATTGATGCATATGACCTTTCCACTAACATGCATCGATGCCTAATGCGTATGCATTGATACACAGGCTGTTTCAATTGGTCATGTATCGATGCAGGGATCGTATGGATCGATCCATAGAGCCTTTTGCCTTTCATGTGTTGATGCATGACTCGTATGCATCGATGCATACTGAACAAAAAGAGTTTTATGATATACCACATGCTGTATGTATCGATGCATAGGCTTATGTGTTGATGCATACTGACACAAAATGGATTTTATGTGTTATTTTAAGAGATGTATCAATGTAGGTCTTTATGTACAGTTATGCAACAATAGAATGGGATAAAACCACAATAAAAACACAAATGTATCATGTAATGTAATGCACAGCTAACATTTGGATGATGATCATACAATTTGCTATCATTCAAAATTAATTCAAAGTAAAGAATTTTCTCACAAACTCCCCCTTTTTGATGATGGCAAATTCTTGGCAAGATGTGTGATACTTGTAACACCCCGATAAAATATGATAATTATTTAATTTAAGTTTAATAGTATATTATGATGATAGTATGAATGAGAGGGTATTATTTTTCAAAATAAAAGATAAACCATTCATATATATTATTATTAGTATATTTATTAATTTAATTAAATAATTGGAATATTATTGGATTATTATTATTGGAATAATAAAGTTGGAATTGGGACAATTTTTGGAATCAGTAAAGAGTCCCATTTAGAAAAAAAGGGTTTTATACGTGAAAACAGAGAACACGTAAGAATTGGGAGAAAAGAGAAGAAACTGAGAAAGGGAGAAGAAGAGGCTAGGGCTCAAGAGGAGAATTCACGATTTTTGAAGGTCAAAGAATCAATTGCCGGATTAACTCAGGTAAGGGGGGTTTATCGTCGTTTAATGGGTATTATGGGTTAACATGTAATGGATAGTAATAAGCCATTGAATTGACTCTAATTAGGATGATGAATGCTGCAAATTATGAACTTATGGATGAATGAAATATGGGTTTATAATTGAAGAAAATTCGTAGGAATTGGATGTAATAAGGTTAGAAATTGTGAAATTGGATGGGTATGATCTGTGTTAGATAACATGAATGAACGCTGTGTAAAAATTGGACTGTGGAAGGTTGGATCTGAGAAATCTCGTAGCAGAGAAAACCCATAGCAGATCTGGAAAATTGGTTTCTGGTCATACGCGTATGACACTAGGCCATACGCGTATGAGATGGCCTGGTACGCGTATGGGGTGAGGCCATATGCGTATGAATGGAGAAGATGATGTTCTAAACGTAGTTTTGTCTCTGTTGGTACGCGTATGGGAGAAGTGGTACGCGTAGCATACGCGTATGAGACAGGCCATACGCATATGGGCTTGGCTAGGAAATGTGCCATACGCGTATGGGCATGAGGCATACGCGTATGGGCAGAAGTTTGGTTTTTCTGAGCTGTTGTTGTGCAGTTTTGGTCGTTTCAGCTGAGTGATGTAATTTAGCTGATGTATGATATAGTAGGGATCATTTTCCGTTGTTTTGAGCCGTATAGGTATTAGTAGAGTGTGCTAATACTGTGATTTATTATTTGGCATGACATGATATGATTCTGTGATAAAAATGCTGATGATGTATGATGGTATGCATAATGATGTGAATGTATCTATTATGTATGCAATTGTGGATGGATTGTTTATGGCTTAGAGTGTGAGCATATGTCCATTGTGGATTGTTGTTGATGTTTGCATGCTAGGTGATTTAGCGTGCATAGCATGGCCTTTATGGTGGTAGCTAATTCCCATGGTGAGGAATTAGTGAGTGAGTCACTAGGTCTCAAATGAGTGGGACTAGTGAGCTTGGTAGCCGTATCTGGGTTTGATCGGTGAGGTTGAACTATGTGTTCACGAATAGTCGGTACCGCATGCATGGAGTCTCATTTCATAATGTATGTATGGCGTATAATATGAATGGATGTATTCCAATATTATACGTGTGTTTTGTGTTTATTATGAGTTGATGTTGTCGTTGCTGAATGTGTGATATGATTAGGGTGATGAAATGTGTTAATTTACTTAGCATTACATGATATTTTATAATGCTTATTATATCGATTGAGGAACTCACCCTTACAACTATGTTTTCAGGTAACGAGCAGTGATTGAGTAGAAGCTAGTGCTTGGAGTCTAGTGTAGTTCCTTAGTGAGTCATGCTCTGGTATATGTAACATCGGGACAGGATGTTTTATTTTGTTTTCATTTTTAGTTGTGGAACAATTTTACATGTAATGTGTTACATGGTTTGTATGCTGTTAGATTTCTATCCGCTGCGAATTGTGCAATGTTTTATTTTGATTAAAAAAAATGAGCATGACAGGTTATTTTGGTGAATGGTGTGAAGTGTCAAGTGTGACACCCTGAAATTGCATATCTACTCTGATTCATATATTGTTGTTTTAATTAATTATTGGGGTATTTTAGAAGGGTGTTACATTAGTGGTATCAGAGCATAGTCGGTCGAGTCGAGTCGTAATTATTCTGTTTCCCTGTATGTGATAGGTGTTGTGTAAACCTATCAGTACTTATTGTTTTAGCTTGTTGGGTTCTCAGAATAGAGATGGCTGGAAGAGGTAGAGACGATGCTGCGATTGCTGAGGCCCTGGGTATGCTAGCTGGAGTACTTGGAGGGAATCCGAATGTTGTGGGATTGGGAGCTGCTCGTCAACTGAGTGAGTTCCAGAAGAACAATCCTCCAATGTTCAAGGGAGCATACGATCCAGATGGTGCTCAGAAGTGGTTGAAGGAGATCGAGAGGATCTTCCGAGTGACTGAGTGTGCCGATAACCAGAAGGTCAGGTTCGGTACGCATATGCTGTCAGAGGAAGCAGATGATTGGTGGGTTGCTGCCCGCACTGAGTTGGAAGCTGCTAGGAGTGCTGAGATCACTTGGGCGGTCTTCAGAGAGAGATTCCTGAGGAAGTACTTTCCAGAGGATGTCAGAGGAAAGAAAGAGATAGAGTTCTTAGAATTGAAGCAGGGCAACCGGTCTGTTACTGAGTATGCTGCTAAGTTCACAGAGCTGTCGAAGTATTACACTCCCTATGATGAGGCTACTGGGGAATTTTTAAAATGTGTGAAGTTTGAGAACGGGTTACGTCCCGAGATCAAGCAGGCTATTGGGTATCAGCGGATTAGAGTGTTTTCTGACTTGGTTGACTGTTGCAGGATACCAAGGCCAGAGCGGAGAGCTATCAGCAGAGGGTTGATAGGAAAGGCAAGAATCAGAATGATCGTGGGAAGCCGTATGCAGCTGGCAAAGGTTTCCAGAGACAGAGTGGGATGAAGAGACCTAGTGGGGGAGACTTCAGTGCCCCTGCTAAGTGTTACAGATGTGGTCAGGCTGGACATCGCATCCATGAGTGTACCAGTACTGAGAAGAAGTGTTTTAAGTGTGGCAAAGGTGGTCACTTGGCTGCAGAGTGTCGGTTGAAGACTATGACTTGTTTCAACTGTGGAGAGGTGGGTCATATCAGTCCACAGTGTCCTAAGCCGAAGAAAGAGAACCAGTCGGGAGGCAAGGTCTTTGCTTTATCGGGTTCTGAGACTTCTGCAGATGATCGTTTGATCCGAGGTACGTGTTATATTAATGGCTTTCCTCTTGTAGCTATTATTGACACAGGTGCGACTCATTCCTTTATATCTTTGGATTGTGCTGTGAAACTTAAATTAGAGATATCTGAGATGCATGGGAGTATGGTGATTGATACTCCTGCGAAGGGTTCAGTGACTACTACTTCAGTTTGTTTGAATTGTCCTTTGAGTATTTTTGGTAGAAACTTTGGGATGGACCTCGTGTGTCTTCCACTAGTGCAAATTGATGTTATCCTGGGTATGAACTGGTTGGTGTTTAACCGAGTTTATATCAACTGTTTTGATAAGACTGTGATCTTTCCTGAGATTGGGGAAGGAAAGAGTTTGTTTCTATCAGCAAGGCAGGTGAATGAGGCAGTAGCAGATGGGGCAGAGTTGTTTATGCTGTTAGCGACTGTGGAGGCTAAAGATAAACTGGTGATTTGCGATCTAGCCGTGGTGTGTGACTTTCCTGATGTGTTTCCTGAGGAAGTGAATGAATTACCGCCAGAGCGTGAAGTTGAGTTCTCGATTGATTTGGTACCTGGTACTAAGCCGATATCGATGGCTCCGTACCGTATGTATGCTGTTGAGTTAACTGAATTGAAGAGTCAGCTGGAAGATCTGTTGGATAAGAAATTTATTCGTCCGAGTGTGTCACCGTGGGGCGCACCAGTGTTATTGGTTAAGAAGAAAGAAGGTACTATGAGGTTGTGTGTGGACTACAGGCAACTGAATAAAGTGACGATCAAGAATCGATATCCTTTGCCGAGGATTGATGATTTGATGGATCAGTTGGTTGGTGCGAGTGTGTTCAGCAAAATAGAATTGAGATCGGGGTATCATCAGATACGTGTGAAAACTGAGGATATTCAGAAGACTGCTTTCAGAACAAGGTATGGACATTATGAGTATTCTGTAATGCCTTTTGGTGTGACTAATGCGCCTGGGGTATTTATGGAGTATATGAATAGGATTTTCCATCCGTACCTAGACAAGTTTGTTGTGGTGTTTATTTACGATATTTTGGTGTATTCGAAATCTGAAGAAGAGCATGCTGAACATTTGAGAGTGGTTTTAGGAGTTCTACGAGAAAAGAAGTTATTTGCTAAACTGTCCAAGTGTGAATTTTGGTTAGAAGAGGTTAGTTTTCTTGGTCATGTGGTTTCAAGAGGTGGTGTTACTGTTGATCCTTCTAAGATAGAAGCGGTATCTAAGTGGGAGCTCCGAAGTCAGTTTCTGAGATAAGGAGTTTTCTTGGACTTGCAGGTTATTATAGAAAATTCATTGAGGGATTTTCTAAGTTTGCGTTACCGTTGACGATGTTGACTAGAAAGGGGCAAGCGTTTGTTTGGGACTCAAAATGTGAAGAAGGTTTCCAAGAGTTAAAGAGAAGGTTAACTACTGCTCCTATTCTGATATTACCAAGTCCGTCGGAACCATTTGAGGTTTACTGTGATGCTTCATTGTTGGGTTTGGGTGGTGTTTTGATGTAGAATAAGCAGGTTATAGCCTATGCTTCGAGACAACTGAAGGTTCATGAGAGGAACTATCCGACACACGATTTAGAGTTGGCAGCTGTGGTATTTGTTCTGAAGTTATGGAGGCATTACTTGTACGGGTCAAGATTTGAGGTTTTCAGTGACCATAAAAGTTTAAAGTATTTGTTTGATCAGAAAGAGCTGAATATGAGACAGAGGAGATGGTTAGAGTCTCTGAAAGATTATGACTTTGGTTTGAATTACCATCCGAGTAAAGCAAACGTAGTGGCTGATGCATTGAGTCGGAAATCATTGCACGTGTCTATGTTAATGGTTAAGGAATTGGATTTAATTGAGCAGTTTAGAGACTTGAGTTTGGTGTGTGAGAGTACTCACAATAGTGTTAAATTGGGAATGTTGAAGTTAACGAGTGGTATTCTGGATGAGATTAGAGAGGGTCAGAAATCCGATGTGCTTTTGGTTGATAAGTTGACTCTAGTGAATCAAGGTCAAGGTGGTGAATTCAGAGTTGATGAGAATGGTGTTTTGAAATTTGGTAATCGGGTGTGTATTCCGGATGTTACCGAACTTAAGAAGAGTATTCTTGAGGAAGGACATCGTAGTGGCCTGAGTATTCATCCTGGGGCTACGAAGATGTATCATGATTTGAAAAAGTTATTTTGGTGGCCGGGAATGAAAAGAGAAATTGCGAGTTTTGTTTATTCTTGTTTGACTTGTCAGAAGTCAAAGATTGAGCATTAGAAGCCGTCTGGGCTAATGCAACCGTTGGCTATTCCAGAGTGGAAGTGGGATAGTATCAGTATGGATTTTGTTTCTGGTTTACCGAGGACAATTAAGAATTTTGAAGCTATTTGGGTGATTGTTGACAGATTGACAAAATCGGCTCATTTCATTCCGATCAGAATGGATTATCCGTTAGAGAGATTAGCTGAGTTGTATATTGAGAAAATTGTAAGTTTGCACGGTATTCCGTCGAGTATTGTTTCGGACAGAGATCCTAGATTTACATCGAAGTTTTGGGAAGGTTTGCAGAGGGCTTTGGGAACTAAACTGAGATTGAGTTCTGCATATCATCCGCAGACTGATGGTCAGACTGAGAGGACAATTCAGTCACTGGAGGATCTTTTGAGGGCTTGTGTTTTGGAAAAGGGAGGTGCTTGGGATTGTTATTTACCTTTGATTGAGTTTACCTACAACAATAGTTTTCATTCGAGCATTGGTATGGCACCGTTTGAAGCTTTGTATGGTAGGAGATGTCGGACACCTTTATGTTGGTATGAGTCCGGTGAGAGTGTTGTGGTTGGACCGGAGATTGTTCAACAAACTACGGAAAAGATTAAGATGATTCAGGAGAAGATGAGGATTGCTCAGAGTCGTCAGAAGAGTTATCACGACAAGAGGAGGAAGTCACTTGAGTTTCAAGAGGGAGATCATGTGTTTCTTCGTGTTACTCCGATAACTGGGGTTGGTCGAGCTTTGAAGTCGAAGAAGTTAACACCTCGATTTATTGGTCCTTATCAGATTTTGGAGAGGATAGGGGAGGTAGCCTATCGTATCGCTTTACCGCCGTCACTTGCGAATTTGCATGAGGTTTTTCATGTGTCTCAGTTGAGGAGGTACATTCCTGATCCGTCGCATGTGGTCCAAGTAGATGATGTACAGGTGAGAGATAACCTGACTGTTGAGACATCACCTATGAGGATCGAGGATCGAGAGTTGAAGCAGTTGCGGGGTAAAGAGATTGCTTTGGTAAAGGTAGTTTGGGGAGGACCAGCAGGTGGCAATGTAACTTGGGAACTGGAGAGTCAGATGAAGGAGTCTTATCCAGAGTTATTCGCTTGAGGTATGTTTTCGAGGACGAAAACTCTTTTAGTGGGGGAAAGTTGTAACACCCCGATAAAATATGATAATTATTTAATTTAAGTTTAATAGTATATTATGATGATAGTATGAATGAGAGGGTATTAATTTTCAAAATAAAAGATAAACCATTCATATATATTATTATTAGTATATTTATTAATTTAATTAAATAATTGGAATATTATTGGATTATTATTATTGGAATAATAAAGTTGGAATTGGGACAATTTTTGGAATCAGTAAAGAGTCCCATTTAGAAAAAAAGGGTTTTATACGTGAAAACAGAGAACACGTAAGAATTGGGAGAAAAGAGAAGAAACTGAGAAAGGGAGAAGAAGAGGCTAGGGCTCAAGAGGAGAATTCACGATTTTTGAAGGTCAAAGAATCAATTGCCGGATTAACTCAGGTAAGGGGGGTTTATCGTCGTTTAATGGGTATTATGGGTTAACATGTAATGGGTAGTAATAAGCCATTGAATCGACTCTAATTAGGATGATGAATGCTGCAAATTATGAACTTATGGATGAATGAAATATGGGTTTATAATTGAAGAAAATTCATAGGAATTGGATGTAATAAGGTTAGAAATTGTGAAATTGGATGGGTATGATCTGTGTTAGATAACATGAATGAACGCTGTGTAAAAATTGGACTGTGGAAGGTTGGATCTGAGAAATCTCGTAGCAGAGAAAACCCATAGCAGATCTGGAAAATTGGTTTCTGGTCATACGCGTATGACACTAGGCCATACGCGTATGAGATGGCCTGGTACGCGTATGGGGTGAGGCCATACGCGTATGAATGGAGAAGATGATGTTCTAAACGTAGTTTTGTCTCTGTTGGTACGCGTATGGGAGAAGTGGTACGCGTAGCATACGCGTATGAGACAGGCCATACGCGTATGGGCTTGGCTAGGAAATGTGCCATACGCGTATGGGCATGAGGCATACGCGTATGGGCAGAAGTTTGGTTTTTCTGAGCTGTTGTTGTGCAGTTTTGGTCGTTTCAGCTGAGTGATGTAATTTAGCTGATGTATGATATAGTAGGGATCATTTTCCGTTGTTTTGAGCCGTATAGGTATTAGTAGAGTGTGCTAATACTGTGATTTATTATTTGGCATGACATGATATGATTCTGTGATAAAAATGCTGATGATGTATGATGGTATGCATAATGATGTGAATGTATCTATTATGTATGCAATTGTGGATGGACTGTTTATGGCTTAGAGTGTGAGCATATGTCCATTGTGGATTGTTGTTGATGTTTGCATGCTAGGTGATTTAGCGTGCATAGCATGGCCTTTATGGTGGTAGCTAATTCCCATGGTGAGGAATTAGTGAGTGAGTCACTAGGTCTCAAATGAGTGGGACTAGTGAGCTTGGTAGCCGTATCTGGGTTTGATCGGTGAGGTTGAACTATGTGTTCACGAATAGTCGGTACCGCATGCATGGAGTCTCATTTCATAATGTATGTATGGCGTATAATATGAATGGATGTATTCCAATATTATACGTGTGTTTTGTGTTTATTATGAGTTGATGTTACCGTTGCTGAATGTGTGATATGATTAGGGTGATGAAATGTGTTAATTTACTTAGCATTACATGATATTTTATAATGCTTATTATATCGATTGAGGAACTCACCCTTACAACTATGTTTTCAGGTAACGAGCAGTGATTGAGTAGAAGCTAGTGCTTGGAGTCTAGTGTAGTTCCTTAGTGAGTCATGCTCTGGTATATGTAACATCGGGACGGGATGTTTTATTTTGTTTTCATTTTTAGTTGTGGAACAATTTTACATGTAATGTGTTACATGGTTTGTATGTTGTTAAATTTCTATCCGCTGCGAATTGTGCAATGTTTTATTTTGATTAAAAAAAATGAGCATGACAGGTTATTTTGGTGAATGGTGTGAAGTGTCAAGTGTGACACCCTGAAATTGCATATCTACTCTGATTCATATATTGTTGTTTTAATTAATTATTGGGGTATTTTAGAAGGGTGTTACAATACTCCCCCTGAGTTTGTGCATATCTGCATTTTCTCCCCCTTTGTCAACATCAAAAAGATGAAGAAACAGGTTTATCAAGGTAGCATGGCAAAAATATTGATAAAACGACTATCATTCACAAAGTAAAGAATCATTCACAAAGAATGACGAATAAGGGCAATAACCATAGAGATAAACAGAAAGTGAAAAACATTTAAGTATTCAAACGAGTTTAAGAATTACATAAGCTAAACCATATATTGTGCAACAAAAATAGAAACTTGAGCAATATGAGATGAAATGCAGTGATATGAAATGATGGTGGGTTAATTTGGATTGTTGCCACCACAGGACTCTTCATCATCTCTGGTAGGATCTCTGTAGCTTGGTGGAGGAGGAGGAGGAGGCATTGTGTCTGGATTTTGGCCCATGAAGGAGTATTGCCTAAATCGGTTCTGGACTTCAATGCTTCTAAAGTTGTCCATAATACCAGGATTTTCACGGCAGTCGTCCATAAAGCCAGACATTTCGTTGTAGAAAACTTGATGCCATTTAACCAAGTCTTGGTGCCAAGCGTGTTGATTCTGATACATCCGTGTATGCTCATCATGCCAGTCACGATGCTCCTTGTGCCACTCAGATTGTTGTACATTCCAATACCGTGCTTCTTCATGGCGTTCTTTGTTAGCAATTTCCATCTGTTGAAGCATATGAGTGATGTCCGCAGTAGGTATTGAGGATGAAGTGCCACCTGAGAATGGAGGGGTTGTAGTTTCAGGTACATAGTTGGTAGGAGACCACCTTCGTGGCACCCAATCACCCCAACCGGCATTGGCCTCAGCTTGAGGCACATCTGTTTCAGGCGCATCCTGCATTTCTTCATCAGGCTGTTCTTCAGCAACATGGATTCGTTCCGAAGGCACGTCAAAGTTGTAGATTCTGGTTTTGGATTTTCTTTCAAAGAAGTAGAAACATTTGCGATCCTTGTCCCACCGATGTCCCATATGCGATAGAGTGGAAGAGTCAAACTCTTGAGCAGCAGATGGAGATAGGAGAGGAACAATAGGTATTGCAACTTTCCAAAACTTAAGAATTTTCATAATTTGAGAAGCATACCCTAGAGCCACATTCTTGGAGCTGTCTCGCACGAAAAATAGACGTTTTACAAAGTAGTTTTCCCAATTTAAGAGAACCTTATTTTGCAGAATGTAGAGAAGATGTATGCTTGGCCTATCCAACCGAGAATGTCCACTGTTTGTTGGACGCAGAATGTGTGTGATAATCCAGTGAAGAATACGCGGAGTTTGCTTGATCATACCTGACGTGACGTGTTCATCCTCACTCAGCGGTCTATTTATCTTTAGGATAGATGGAGTAAAGTCCTTCATGTCAAATTCAGTATCAAAATGCTGGTCATGCCAGGACTTGACATTCATTGACGGAAGCGGAATTTGAAACACCGGTTCCCAATCAGAGGCTTCAAAGGTATATGTTCTGACACCGATAGAACACCGGAACATATAGCCTCTACCGGTTTGTAAGCCAGCATAAAAGGCCCGGATGAAATCCTCATGGTAGTCATCCTTCGTAGACAGAAATGACCCGAGTCTTTGTGCATGTAGTAGTTCAACCACCTCATTTAGGTGCAGGTGAATAGCATCTGTTTTATCAAAGACATGGGGTTTCATGACTAACCTTGTCTTGAAGGATTCCTCAAATTCAGCAGCAATAGCAGGATGAAGTAAGTTTAAGGCATTTGAAGGAACATTTGGTGGTGGCTGAGAAGTACCGGCTGTTTCCTTTTCCTTTTGCTCTGGCTGGAATAGTGCGTGGAGGCATGGTGATGTGAGATTTAGGGTTTTAGAGAGAGTGAAGATGAGGAAGATTAGGGTTAGCCACTGGTTTTGGGGTTTTGAGGACAAATGATATGAAGTCTTGAGATAGGAAGTGATAGGGTTGGCTGATGTGTCGATGCATGAGAGAGAAAAAAGTGTATTTAAAGCAAATAGCATCAGTATGTGTCGATGCAAATGGCCATGGATCGATGCCTATTATTCACATTTGTTTATAACAGACTTGTGTATCGATACATGGGATGGATGCATCGATGCATCCTGAACCAGTTTGTTAAAAGAAATTGAAATCCAGAATATAGGGATCGATGCATACATGTTTTGTGTCGATGCATACTGATGCTAAACCAGATTTTAATGAATTTTGATGCAGTATGGATATGCATTATGCACTATGTCATGATGGTTATGCCCAAGAAAGATTCATAAGTCAGATTTTTAATGTGCAAGCAATATAGGCAACCAATATATGCAATCAAATTTATATCAACAAGAGTAAGAACATCTGTTCTAACATACACAACCACTTAGCAGTAAGAGAATTGTAGAAAGGATTGATATTACCTCTGTTGGCGTAATCTTGTGATGGATAAGTGTCATCTAAAACGAATCTTATTAACCAAGGTGAGGCATAATATAATTAAGAGGCAACATGCTTAAGACATCAAATGAGAAAGATCTAAGATCCCTAATTCACGACAAATGTTGAAGAAAGGTTCCGTTGCCAAAGGTTTAGTGAAAATATCAGCAAGCTGATTTTTGGAGTCAACGTGCTCAAATACAACGTCTTCTTTTTCAACATGGTCGCGAAGAAAGTGATGTCTAATCTCTATGTGTTTAGTGCGTGAGTGTAAAACAGGGTTTTTTAGTAAGGTTTATGGCACTAGTGTTGTCACATTTTATAGGAATACATTTGAGTTGAATGTTGAAGTCTTGTAGTTGCTGCTTCAGCCATAAAATCTGAGCGCAACAACTACCGGCTGCAACGTATTCTGCCTCTGCAGTTGACAAAGCCACAGAAACTTGCTTTTTGCTATGCCAACTTACCAAGGAATTTGAAAACAGGTGACATGTACCACTTGTGCTTTTCCTATCTGATTTGCAGCCAGCAAAATCAGAATCGGAGTACCCTACTAAACTACAATCACTTCCTTTGGAATACCAAAGCCCATATTTAGGTGTTCCGTGAAGATACCTAAATATGCGCTTCACCGCTTTTAGGTGCGATTCCTTAGGATTTGATTGATAGCGTGCACACATACAAACACTAAACATGATGTCAGGTCTAGAAGCAGAAAGATACAAGAGAGATCCAATCATACCTCTGAACTTTTTGACATCTACACACTTACCATGCTCATCCTTATCTAGATTTCCGTTAGTAGGCATTGGGGTGTCAATTGATTTTGAGTCATTCATTCCAAAGCGCTTGAGTAGTTCTCTGTAGTATTTTGTTTGACATACTGCTGTACCCTCATCAAGTTGCTTTATTTGCAGTCCTAGGAAGTAGTTCAGCTCCCCCATTAGACTCATCTCAAATTCACCCTGCATAACCTTAGAAAATTCTTCGACCAAGTGTATGTTAGTTGAACCAAATATTATATCGTCGACATAAACTTGAACTAAAAGAATGTGCTTCCCTTTGTGTTTAATAAAGAGAGTATTGTCCACCTTACCTCTTGAATATCCATGATCAATTAGGAATTTGCTAAGCCTTTCATACCAAACCCGAGGGGCTTGTTTAAGACCATACAAAGCTCGTTTTAATTTGTAAACATGATCTGGATTTTCAGCATTTTCAAAACCAGGAGGTTGTGAAACATATACTTCTTCATTTATGACACCATTAAGAAAAGCACTCTTTACGTCCATTTGGTAAAGCTTAAAATCCTTAGAACACGCATAGGCAAGCAAAAGACGTATAGCTTCAAGGCGAGCAACTGGAGCATAAGTTTCCTCATAGTCTATGCCCTCCTCTTGGTTATACCCTTGTGCTACTAAACGTGCCTTGTTCCTAGTAATCACTCCGTTTTCATCAAGCTTATTTCTAAAAACCCACTTAGTGCCTATGATATGATGATCTCGCGGACGAGGGACAAGTTCCCAGACGTCATTTCTTTTAAATTGATTAAGCTCTTCTTGCATGGCCATTAGCCAAAATTCATCAATCAAGGCCTCTTTGGCATTTTTAGGTTCTACTTGTGAAACAAACGCGAAGTGAGAACAAAAATTACTTATCTTAGACCGGGTCATTACTCCCTTTGAAATGTCTCCCAAGATGTTGTCAATGGGATGGTCTTTTGAGGATTTCCAAGCTGTTGGAAGATCCTTCACTTCAGCTGTCTTTTCTTCCTCATTTTCTTCATGACTAGTATCTTCCTCCTTCTCATGGGCAGCTGTTTTGGACTGATCAGTTTCCTCAATAGCTTCCTTGAGTATGTCTTCTGTAGATACACCTGCGTCATCAAAAGAAATACCTTTTCCGACATTTTTCGGATAAGACTCATCAAAAGAAACATGAACAGATTCTTCAACAGTAAGTAAACGCTTATTATACACTCTATATGCTTTACTTGACAGTGAGTAACCAAGAAAGATACCTTCATCCGCTTTTGCATCAAACTTCCCAATATTTTCCTTACCGTTATTCAAAACAAAACATTTACAACCGAATACGTGAAGATGTGACAAGTTTGGTTTTCTTCCTTTCAAAAGTTCATAAGGAGTTTTATTTAAAATAGGGCGAATTAAGATTCTGTTTAAAACATAACAGGTTGTGCTGACAGCATCAGCCCAAAAGTATTTTGGTAATCTGCCCTCATTAAGCATTGTTCTTGCCAACTCCTCTAAAACACGATTTTTACGCTCCACAACGCCATTTTGTTGTGGAGTTCGAGGAGCTGAAAAATTATGCTCAATACCATACTTGTCACAGAACTTCTCAAAGTGATAATTTTGAAACTCACCACCATGATCGCTACGAATTGTAACTATTTTGGAATTCATTTTGTTTTGGGACAGATTTGCAAAGTTTTTAAAAGCAGAAAAAGTTTCATCTTTGCTATGAAGGAATATAGTCCAAGTAAATCTAGAGTAGTCATCAACTATTACAAAGCCATAGTAATTTCCACCTAGGCTCTTTGTCCTAGAAGGTCCAAAGAGATCCATATGGAGAAGCTCAAGGGGTCGTGAAGTTGAAATTACGTTTTTAGATTTAAAAGAGACCCTCGTTTGCTTTCCCATTTGGCACGCATCACATAGGTGGTCTTTTGAAAATTTTATTTTTGGTAGACCGACTACTAGATCCTTAGATACAACCTTATTAAGCAAATCGAAATTAACATGCGCTAAACGTCTATGCCAAAGCCAAGAATCATCATTCAAGGTGACTAGACATTTAGTACTTGTTAAAGGTACATCAAACAGGTCAAGCATATAGATATTGTTTACTCTTACACCCTTAAACACAATGTTCTGTTCAGCATGTTCAATTATGCAGCACGTTTTTGTGAACGAAACTTTATAGCCCATGTCGCATAGTTGACTTATGCTTAACAAATTGTGTTTAAGTCCCTCTACTAGATGGACATTTGAAATAGTAGTGGTGGAGGGATTACCTACACTACCTTTGCCGAGTATAGCTCCTTTGTTATTGTCTCCATAAGTAACATATCCCTTCTTCTTTGCCTTGAAGTCTATAAAAAGCGATATGTCACCAGTCATGTGCCTCGAGCAGCCGCTGTCAAGAAACCACCTTCTATCTGCGGAGGCAAGGCACTCATCCTACAATATCAAAAGAGAGAAGTTGGTACCCAATTTTCATTGGGTCCAAGTGGGTAAGTGCTAACATGGTTGCCTTTTGGCTTCCATTGATAAATACCTTTAGGGACAAGAAATCTCCTAAACTTGCAATTCTCAATGGTATGGCCAGCATGACAACAATAATGACATAAACCATGATGATGTGTTTGTTGTTTCTTGTTCATTGAATCCTTTAGAATAAAAGAGTATTTTGCATATGGAGGATTTAATGACTTCTTAAACAACCTAGAGTCAACGGCATAAGTAACTTTAGGTTGTAGCGCCTTCTTTAATTTGACCTTAAGAGTGTTTACCTCTTTTTGCCAAATATAACAAGCGTCACAATACTTAACTCTACTACATCCATCAATGTCAATAGTTTTTGAATTTTCTGCAATACTAGCTTTCAACGCTTCTAAATCAATTTCAGCTTTGTTTACTTTACCTTCCAAAAATGAGAAAATATGTTTGTCGGAAGATAGTCTTTTAAAAGCATCTACAACTTCGTTATGCAGTTTTTCAAAAGCTATTTTTAGTTCCGAAAAAGACATAGAGGAGAAATTATTGTAATAAGCTTGTTTTACCTTTTTGTCATTGTTTTTCTTCTTGTGGTATGACAGATTTTTTGTGTGAGCCATAAGGCACAGATTTGCAGCTTCATCACCATCACTTGAGCTTTGTGTGCTTGATGAATCCCTATCACTTTCCCATGCAATGTACGCTCTTCTTTGTTTGCTGTACCCTTTTGGTGAATCTTTTCTTTGATCCTTATACTTCATAGGGCAGTCCGTTTTATAATGTCCAGATTTACCACAATTAAAACAGGATCCTCTTCCTCTACTCTTCTTGTTCTCTTCTTGTTTCGAATTTATAGATTGTCTTTGAAACTTCATGAGATTTTTGTCGGAATGCTTGACTTCATTCTTTCGAATGAATCTATTATATCTCCTTACAAACAGTCCCATTTCCTCATCATCCGAGTCTTTGTCACTACTTGAATCATTGTCGCTTTGCTCTTTTCGTGAGGACTTAGAGCTAGAGGCCACAAGAGCTATTGGCTTCTTCTCTCCCTCTTTGTCTCTTTTCTTCTCCTTTTCCTTCTTACTTTTGTTCTCATATTTCTCAAGACTTTCCAATGCTTGCTGATGTTCTTTCAGCTTTCCAAACAGAGTTGTAATCGTAAGTCTTGTGAGATCATTGGCTTCCTTAATTGTTGTTACTTTAGGTTGCCACTCCCTGCTAAGACACCTGATAATTTTATTAGTAGCAATTTCATTGGAAATAGGTTTTCCAAGCGCATTCAATCGGTTAGTTAGATGAGTGAATCTCTTTTGCATGTCGGAGATAGATTCTCCTTGTTTCATGCGAAAGAGCTCAAACTCTTGATTGAGTGTGTTAATGCGGGACTGTTTTACTTCAGTAGTACCCTCATGGGCAACTTCTAAACATCCCACATTTCTTTAGCTGTCGTGCAATGAGATACTCGATAATACTCATCAACACCAAGTGCTGAAATTAGCATGTTTCGAGCTTTCCAATCACACGACCACTTTTTCTCATCTTTCTCATTCCAATCATCTTCTGGTTTAGTTACTATGGCGCCAGCCGCATTTGTCATAGTAATTTGAAACGGACCATTTTCAATGGCAGCCCATACTAACCTATCCACAGAATTTATATGAACTCGCATGCAGTCTTTCCAGTAGCCGTAATTTTCACCGTTGAAAATAGGCGCTCTATTATACGCCCCCTTTGGTTCAGAATCCATACTGTTACAGGCAGCCACAGAGCACCAGCGAACCGGCGCTCTGATACCACTTGTTAGACGGTGTGGCTAGTGATCGAGAGAGGGGGGTGAATAGATCACCTCTTTGAAATTTAACGGATTTAAAGTTTTAACAGAGTTTTTTAAAGTTGGCGGAAAAAATCAGTCCCGAATCGACTTCCGTCTATTCTGAACCGCTACTAGAAAACCGGACACACGAGTTTAATGCTGGATTTGAATAAGAATGACAGAAACAATCCACACCAGAATTTTAGCTAATTGAATGCACTTATCATTAAAGTCTATTTCCAATGAATAAAACCTAGCTAACAATTTTGTCAAACAGTTGGTGTGTGTGTGATCAATGGTGAGCAGCAGTAGAGTTTAATTAAAAGGTTTTCTTGCCACTGCTGTCTTGCAAAAGGAACAATCACAACACACTAACTGAAATTGCGAAAACTGTTTTAAACGTAAAGAGGAGTAAGGTAAGAATACGATACGCAGAGATTTGGTAAGGAAGTTCCCCACGTCGTCCTCGCGTGTGGGTACGTCTCCCTCTCAATTTCAAACGAAATTGAGAACTTTGATTATCAATTATTGCCGAATTCGTTGATACAAGGTTATGATACAAAGACAGAATTCTAAATTCCAAGAACTTCTTCTTGTATGAACCTTCACTTGATCTGAGCACGATCAAGAATTTCATGCACGAGATTGCAAACAATTCACCGGTTCCACGACCTGCTTGCGAAATCCCCCGATCTCCAAACGCAACGCTGCGGTTGAATCTGTTCTGCAACCGTGACTCACAAACCCTCAAGAACACTCCAGTTCTTGAAGGATAAACCAGTAGGTTTTTCCTCGAAACCCCCTTCAATCTTCAACTCAGCTAGATCCTCGATCGTTCCACTGCAAACCACAGCTGGATCCTTGATCGTACCACTGAACGTTATCTCGATAATCCTTTAATCCAAAGAACAAGAATGGTTATGTGTTGATGTTCTTGAAGAAAGGTGATTGAGAAGATGAAGAAGATGAAGTCTCTTTCAGGTTTCTATTTGCTCTCAAACAATTGCTACAACACTGCTTTTGATCTTGTGTTCAATTGTTTTTCCCTCAAAGAATTCGTTGCTACCACTGCTGTCATAACATGTCTTATATATGCAGCAAAAAAACAGAAACTGTTAGAGCACAAAACATCTTTATGCATTGATACATGAGAGTATGCATCGATGCATACTGTAAGATAAGTGAGTTTTTGGTGAAATGGATTAATCATGTATCGATGCATATTTCGTATGTATTAATGCATATGACCTTTCCACTAACATGCATCGATGCCTAATGCGTGTGCATTGATACACAGGCTGTTTCAATTGGTCATGTATCGATGCAGGGATCGTATGGATCGATCCATAGAGCCTTTTGCCTTTCATGTGTTGATGCATGACTCGTATGCATCGATGCATACTGAACAAAAAGAGTTTTATGATATACCACATGCTGTATGTATCGATGCATAGGCTTATGTGTTGATGCATACTGACACAAAATGGATTTTATGTGTTATTTTAAGAGATGTATCAATGTAGGTCTTTATGTACAGTTATGCAACAATAGAATGGGATAAAACCACAATAAAAACACAAATGTATCATGTAATGTAATGCACAGCTAACATTTGGATGATGATCACACAATTTGCTATCATTCAAAATTAATTCAAAGTAAAGAATTTTCTCACATCATGCACATGTTGTCAATGGTATTTTGTTCATATGATGTACCAATTTCAAATTTCCCTCCAAAATGGTCATGCATGAGCAAATGATTATGTGATGAAATTTCATGCAATGTAATAATGGATTTGGAAAATATATGTCATGAGGAGCATAATGCAAAAAGAGGCACTCAATTTGGAGTTATGAGTCAAAAGTTATGGCCTTTTGAAGTTCCATGCACACTTGGCAATGATTGGATCATATCTCCTTAACCATTCATCAGATGCTCATGATCTTGGAGTTTTTGGAAATGGGAGAGAGAGATCTTCAACTTTCATGTTGGACAAAAATTCATTTGAAGCTTCTTTGATGTTGGAAAGTTGAGTCGAATTTGGTCAAAAAACTTTCCATTTTTGGAAACTTGAAATTACAGGTCACTTTCCATTTTGGGAAACTTTTGACTTGACCTCAAATTCTTCAATAGAGATGTTTGACATGATGAATAAGCCTTGTATGAACATGAATGGGATGTATCAGATCATTTCCCACACTCAAAGCCTTCAGTTGACTTTCAGTTGACTTGCATTGGTCCTTAGATGACCTGAAAATATTCTGATGAACTTGGGCCTTTGCCACTTGATGAATTTGATCAAAAATGAACCCATAATGTGTGGTCCATATCTCAATGGAAACCTCATCTCTTGCACAAAGGATTCACTTGAATGCCTTGACCTGTTGACTGCTTAAGCTGCAAGACAAATGTTAGATGACATATTTTTGTACATTTTTGGTTAGTGATTAAACAAGAAAAGCAATGATATACAAATGCAAGCAATGCTTGGTGATCTAGAACCACTCTCAAAAAGATCCCACCCACAGGGAAGGAAGCAAGGTGTCCAATGATCCTTGAGGCTATGCAATGTTATGATATGATGCCATGAGGGATCTTAGGGACAAAATTGGGGTCTTACAGATGCCCCAATTTAAGATCATTCTATCCGGAGAAGCGAAGGTTAAAATCTTCGTCTCGACGCGGTAGAATGGGCTTAAATAATAACAAAGAGACAAATTTTGGTCCCTAAGAGACCTCATGATGCAAATGTATGAATGCAAATCAAACAAACTCTGTGGGGAATATGGGTCCACAAAGAAGAAAATCAGGAGAAAAGACAAATCCACAGGAATGATGCACTTCCTAATGGAACAGAGACTCTGACGGGACTCTTATGGGGATAAGAAGAAAAAAAATGCGTGAGCAGGACACGACTTGAAACTGGAGACTTTACTGGGGAATAAAAGACTGACACTGGGGAAAAAGAGTTTCCAAAGGGAACAAATCCATTGGAAAGACTCAAGCTGACTCTAAGATGCGTGTATTGGGGAAAACACCAATACAGCAAAACTATCCACAAAGGATACTTCGGATAAAAATCCGGACTCAGACTGGGGAAAGAGCTGCCAAGACAACTCTGCCTGGAAAATGCATGTATTGGGGAGTTATGCCAATACAGCACAAGGGAAAAATCACAACAGAGATATTCCGATGGGGAAATCAAACAAAGACTCTCCAGGGGAAGCAAAAAATGTGAGGTGTTACCGGTTACTGGGTAACAAGCTCAAAGAGACATGTGATCTAAACACCGGTTACTGGGTGAAAGAACAACAAGCTCAGGAAGAATGAATATCTAAGACCGGTATAAGGGTGAGAGATATCAATCAACCAAAAACATCTGAGGAAGACCTGAAAAAGGTACGTCAACTCAGGAAAATCTGACTCCGCAGGGGACCAAGGTCATAATAGGGAGCAGAAAGGAAGGAACACCAGGGATACCTGTTACTGGGTATATAATAGGCGACCAACCAAAGCGTGAATTGGGGTTTACTTCCAAAACACTCATCATCCGAAAGGAGGGCTTGAAAAAGCAAATCGACTTACAGGATGGACATTCGACTCCGCAACGGGAAAACGAATCTTACTCAAATGGGGAAGGACAAAAGGCTTCAACCAAAGAGTGCATGAGATATATTATCCATTACCGTCAGAACATGGATAGTATACTCGCATGGAAGGAACACCAGGGATACCGGTTACTGGGTATATAATAGGTGACCTACCGAAAACGTGAATTGGTTTTTACTGCCAAAACACTCATCATCCTGGAAGAAAGCAAAACGCAAACTTGTTAAAGGATGGATATTCGATTCTACAAAGAATACGAATCTTACTCCACTGGAGAAACAATCAAAAGATTTTGACCAAGGAGTGCATGAGATATATTATCTATTACCTCAGAACATAGATAATATACTCGCATGGAAGGAAACACCAGGGATACCGGTTACTGGGTATATAATAGGTGACCGACCGAAAAGAGAAACAATCGTTACCAACAACAACAGGGTAGACGAAAGATGACTCGCTGGGGATAAATTGCAAGCATACGGCAATTATCCAGGAGACATATCACCGGTTACTGGGAGATACGCTAAAAAAGGGAGAGCAGTGAATATTCGACTCCGCAAAGGGAACACGAATCTTACTCAACTGGGGAAACACAACAGGCTTCGACTGAAGAGTGCATGAGATATATTATTCATTACTGTCAGAACGGGGATAATACACTCGCATGGAAGATTATCCACGACCGGTTACTGGGTTAATAAAGGATAAATCATCCGAAAAGAAAGGAATCGGGATACCAAAACTAGGTATATAAAGATGACCAATCAAAGGGAGCAACAGTCATTACCAACAAAAGGGTAGATGAAAGAGGACTCACCGGGGATGCATTGATAAAAAAATCAATGATCCGGGGAACATATCACTGGCAAACGGTGAAAGGACCCGCTGAGGATAAAATTGCTAGCATACGGTAATTATCCACAAGAAGGAGGGAATATCGACATCGAATACTGGATGAAGATAATCACAAAGAGGGGATTACATCTACCGAATATTGGGTAGAAAACCATGGACGAGTAACCGTCATCGGTTAGGATGAACAACAAGGTTAACTCTGCACAGGGGAGAACATAGGATTTACAACTACCGAATACTGGGTAGAAGACCGCAAAATCCGCCATCAATCAGGATGAACCACAAAGGTTACTTCTGCTAGGGGATGAAAGTAGGATTTATAATTACCTGTTACTGGGTAGAAAACCACAAAGATAGGACTTACAACTACCGGTTACTGGGTAGAAGCCACAAACTCTGCGTGGGGAGCGAGAGGATCACCACTCCGCATGGGGAAAACAAATAGGGTTTATAACTACCAGTTATTGGGTAGAAAACCACAAACTCTGCCGGAGAGCAAGAAAATAGGATTTACAACTACCAGTTACTGGGTAGAAAACCACAAAGGTTAGGACTTACAACTACCGGTTACTGGGTAGAAGTCCACAAAGGTTAGGACTTACAACTACCGGTTACTGGATAGAAGGCCAAAGACTCCGCTGAGGATAAAAGTGAATGATTGCCGGTTACTGAGCAATTATCCATTTATTCCACAGGGAAGCACAAGAGACAGTTGCAAAAAGGCCAATTCAGGATCAAACCAAAAAGGCAAACTGAATCAAGACTCGTCCTAATGAGGAAAGAACTCAAAAGGGAAAACCCATCCCAATATATATGTTGGGAGAAAACAGGAACAACCGTCATCCACGAGGATATATCTCAGTGGAGAACTGCAGAAGGAATGACAGATACTTTCTGCTTAAGGGGCTGACTGTATATTGAGAGATTAGACACCCGACATCTGCTTGGGGAGATCTACCGGAGAGATCTATATCACCATTAGCAGGAGACAACAAACAAAAGATATATGACAAAAATGCAACATGAATATCTGAATGTTGAAAGTATGCATGAATATGCGTGATTTATGTTTGATGAATGTGTCGCATCCGCGAAAAACAACCGGCGGGCTAAAACAAAACAACACAGAGCCGCCACCGTGCGTTATTTATCCCAAAAGAGGGAAAGGAAACGCTCGAAGTAAACCTGGAAAAAGCATGGTCTCGCGACCAAAGAGAATGGGATCGGGAGTCGGTTACGCAATGGGAAGGTATTAGCACCCCTCACGTCCGTCGTACTCGACGGGATCCACGCTCAAAAGATAGAAAAAGGTTGCTAAAACAAACATCACACACACAAGAAACACAGGTGGGGAAAAGGGAAGAGGACTCGCTAGGACATCGCATCCTATGCCTACGTATCTCGTCTGGAACGAGAATCAGAGCTACCGTAGTTCGACTCACGCACGCCGAAACAAACACACGCACAAAAAGGCAAACATGGAACCCGAACGCCAATAGTTGGACTTACATCAGCTTCCGAACCAAACAAACCCACACTGGAAATCAGATGCCACTTGATGGACTTATACCGGACTCCAAGCACACAACAAAAGGATACGGAATGCCAATGGCTGGGCTTACATCCGTCTCCTAACTCACACACAAGAAGAACAAGCAACAAGTTACTAAGGAGTCGGGAACTCGAGCCTAGCAACTGTCAAGCAAACACACACAAAAAGAACAAGGGTGAAAAACAAAAAGGGTGCCCGGAGAGATCTCGTGCGACCTCCTGCCTACGTACCTCATCTGGTATGAGGATCAGGGCAACGTAGTTCCCCTAAACAGGGGAGATACTTTCTCCTAACCAGAGACTGGGAAATGACCAACTAAAAGGGAGACTAACTCGAGCCTAATAGTTATCATGTATTCCACAATGGTCCTAGGTTGAGTTTTCTATCTACTTGCACAAGCAGCAAGCTAATCCTAACCAGGCAAAGCAAAAGCATGCAAGCACAATCAAAACAAAGCAAACATTCACAGTTAGCACACACTATATACAGACAAATGTGGCTCAATCAAGGGTTAGGCTGCAAAAGCAAGCCAATTGTATCAGGGTGAGGTTAGCTCTTAACCCTGACATTGAGATTCAGGGTGAAGCTGATGAAAGGTGAGTGAGGGGTGTGCCTCACAGCTCTTATCCCTGGCCAGGGAGAGCTTCAGACAAAGAAGTGTGGGTTCAGAAAGTGGGAACCCTTCTACACTTATCACACTGACTCAACTGTACAACTGTACAAGGATCTTGGGTTTCTATCCTCAAGGCATCAACATGTAATGTGAGCCAAGGGATGACTCAACAGAAGAGCAGGAGATGGATTGCATATCTCTTGTGTCTGCCAATTGCCTTATTCAAGGTCTTTTCCTGCTTGGGGACAAAGATAAACAAGCACAATCATTGCCTCTTAAGTAGGACTTCAGACAGGTGCCTGGCTAAGTAACAGGCCAGGTCTTCCAGACTACATGGAGAAAAGAAATTCTACCTCAATTGGTTAGCACAACCAAGCAACAGCACAAAGCAAGTTCAAAATGAACTAGAGCAACTAAGGTACCTGAAATCAATCTAGCATGATCAGTACTCAGCTCAAACAGTTAAACAGACAAGTTAAAAGTTAACTGTACACAAGCAATGCATCATGCAAAGCATAAGCCAATGCTCAACACAAATGAATTAAACACCACCTACAAAACAAAATTAATGTTAATCAACATCATTCACATGAGCAACTCAAACCAAGTGCATTAATTCCTCCATTCCATTTGCCTTTATTCCTGAAAACACAACTCAACCATGAGAAGCAAACCCCTAGGTCAAAGCCTAGGGTCAAAGGAGGATCAATATTTCAAAACAGAACATGAAAATTATCAAAAATCAAGTTCAATCAATTTAGAAACAAATCCAATTGGTCCCATGTTCATATCATTTACCAAGATCATTTCATGAAAGAAATAGTGCAAAACATGCAATCTAGAAGCTCATTGGACCAAACAGAATGCATTAATCCAAATTCAATCCAAAACAATTCAATAAATCTCCAAAAAATTCAAAGCTAAACAGCATTCATTACATGTCAATCACACCAAATTTCAAGTCAATTGGACAATGGGAAGCAAGTCAATTAAATCCATAAAGTCAAGTCATGCTCATACAAGTCCAAACAAGGCACAATTTCATGTATCAACTTCAAGCAAGTATAAAACAGTGTAGGAACATGATAAATGCACCAAACCAAAACCATGACAAACTTAAATGTGTCTATAATCACTCCATAAAATTTCATGTCCATCCAATATATATCAAGAATTTCACAAAACAATTAAAATCATGACTCACAAAAGGTCCACAATTGGTCAAACAGAAAGGAAATTCTCAATCAAATTAGAAACACATCCAAAAATTCCATAAACCTTCATGTGTGAACCTAACATCCAGAAGTATCAACATGCAAAATTTCAGCTCATTCCAAGTTCATATGGCATGGTAACAAAATTCATGAAGTCAAGCAAGAAATGGTGTGACACAAATTGTCACACCTCTAATGATCAGGTCATATCTCTCAATCCAGGAACTCAAAAATCACAAACTATATACCAAAATGTCCATTAAGGTCTCTAGAACAAGCATGCAAAATTTCAAGAATTTCTAATTAGGTATCATCATTTCATGCTCAAAATACCAAGCAAGGTGCAAGCAAACACATGTTCATGCAAACCCTAGGCCATTCCAAAAATTATACTTGCACAATTTCCACAAAAATCACCAAAAAATACTATAGATTACAAGGATCATGGTGAAAAAAATTCCATTCAATTTGGACTAATGGTTATGGAGTTATGAAATTTCTAATGTTGAAGAAAAATAAAAAAGAAATGGAATGGCATGTAAACATCATGTAAGGCATGTGAAAAAAATGTTAAAGCAACAAATGGAACTGCTGTAGCACGGGATCGAAGGGAGTCCCCATTCAAAAAGGTAGCGCGCGCTACTGTTCAACAAACACTAACAGCATGGCCAAACGCGAATTTGAAGATCAAACAGCCTATTCTGGAAAATATTTCAAGTGTTCTTCATCATGTTCATACATTCATATGCTCAAGAACAAATCTCCACCAATATTGAACAAACCATATATCAATGGAAAGCTCCTCTAATGTACATCACAAATCCATAATTATTTCGACCTAATTCTTTCTAATTAAAGAGAATCGAATCAAAACATAAACATGCATGAAACTTCAAATCCATATATCTCTCTCATTTCTCAACGAAAATCAGTGAAACAAATTGCAGAATTCTCTACTCTAAGAGATCTATCTAAAGCATCAAACAATTTCAAGAATTATTAAGGTCGAAATCTGACCTTCAAGATGATGACAGTTGTGAATCGCGCGTTTCAGGCTTCCAAAAGCAAAAACAGATGCTCTAGATGCTAGTAGAAGTGAATGGATGCAAGGCCTTGGCTCAATTACGCACGATCTTGATGAAATCTCCATTTGCCATTGTTGCACCTCACTTTAACAGTCCTTGAATTGGCTTGGTAGTGACGAATCCTTGCTTCAATTAGCCTCAATAATGCATGTAGATGATGAATGGATGAAGATCTTAGCAAGGTTTTTGAAGAAAATTGCAAAAAAGTGAAGATGAAAAGTTGAGAGAATTGTGCAATTTTTGATCTAGATCTGAAATTCTGTTATGATTAAGATGAAAACAGTTATGATTTAACTTATATATGTGATGTTAATGATGTTAGTAATCATGATTAGTGAAAATGCAATGAATTAGTAAAAATGCAATTTCATGCTAAATGGCAATTTGGTCAATTCACCCACACTTGTGCAATGCAATGTAACAGTGGAATTTTCTGGTTTGAGCAAGTTTCAAATGGCATTTGTGAGCTAGTGCAAAAGGAATCATGTGAAAACAATGAATATTTTACAAAAACACCTTTTTCCCTCCATTTTTCAAATTGAGTCCACTTGAAAAATGGACTTTTTATGTGATGAGTTTTCATGAAATGCAATGCTTGTTTTGGATAGAGGACATCAAAAGAATTTTGCTCAAAGAAACCTCACTCCATTTGGCCTTGTGAATCAAAAGTTATGCCACTTTGAAATTCAACTTTTTTGGACAATGATCAATCCATATCTTGCCAACCACAAATGAGAAATTCATGTTCTTGGACTTTTTGGAAAGGTGAGAGCAAGATCTACAACTTTCATGTTGGACAAAATTTCATTTGAAGCATTTTTGGACACGTAATTTTGAGGAGAAAAACTTTCCATTTTTGGCAGTTTTCAATTACAAGTCACTTTCTATTTTTGGAAAGTTTTTATCTGACTTTATTTTCTTCATTCTTGATGTTTGAAATGTCAAATGAAACTTGTTTGGACATGAACGAAGTGTCTCTAACTCTCTCCCACCTCCAAATCCATCAATTCAGGCACAGTTGACCACAATTGACTTTTGTTGACTGATAGATGAATTTCAGCTTGACTGTTGAACTTGAGCCTCAAACTCCTGATGAAATGGCTCAATGATGAAACCCTAGCTTCCATAAGCTCAATATAATCATATGATGATCCCCATATCCATTGAAAACCTCATCTCCTTGACAAGCCCTGATTGGCACAATGCAGATGATTAGGGTTGACCAGTGGTCAAAACCCTAATCCCAAGGTGTCTGATCAAGCAATGAATCTCTTGGTGATGACAAAACCATGATTATGATGATGTATCATTTCAACCAAGATGATGATCAAACCCCCTTGAGGAACCATGAAACCCTAATTTGAATCACAACCCTCAGATGGCTAGTGATCAACCCCATGAAACCCTCAGGCTTGAATCTTAACCTCTTTATCTTCTGATCAAGACTTAGGAGGATGACTTGCTCAATGTAGCCACATGATATGCAAAGATGCAATGACTAATGACCTAATAAATGCAATGCAATATGTTCAAGCTAGTCCCAAGAGAGGAGGGCAAATTTTGAGGTGTTACAGCTGCCCCTATTCAATCCACTGTGAACCTGTCGATATGAATAGCCTCGGCTTTCAGATGATCAGGATGAAGAGTGATTGAATACCAAGAACAGACGAACAATTTGCACTCTGATGGGAAAATAATTATCAATGCCCGTCAGAATCGACAGAGAAACAACCTTGAAGAAAGCATCCGTCTGGTACGGAGAAAGTTGGCCTGATCACCGAAACAGGAACGTCGACCCGGATACCAAAATAAATGGTAACGCAGGGATAACCATGGCCTGAACACCACATCTGCTGGGGATTATTATTTTTTTTCTTTTCTTGAACCCCGAAAATTTTGATGATTGCTTTTTCATTTTCTTGAAACCCGAAATTTTCTTTCGCGCAAATGATCCCGGATCATTGCATTTGAACCCCGACATCTTGTTTGCCAAAATAACGAACCCCATTCTCCATTTGAACCCCAGTCGCCTGACGATAACTTGTGATCGCCATTGTGAACCCCGTTCTCCAGAAAATGCCTCAACATTTCCCTTTCTCCGTTTGAACCCCGCTCTCCAGAAAATGCCTCAACATTTCCCTTTCTCCATTTGAACCCCGTTCTCCAATTTCTTGTGATAATTCCGCTGGCAACGTCGGAAATAACACCAAAACACCATTCTGATGGCGACATATCAGAGGGTACACCTTCGACCAGACATGTACTGATGACCGGGAGGAAACTCGACGTTTACTGGACATCGAACAATGATGTTTACTGGACACCAAAGAAAACTCGACCAGACATTAACCAATGACTGGGAGGAAACTCGACGTTTACTGGACATCGAACAATGATGTTTACTGGACACCAAAGAAAACTCGACCAGACATTAACCAATGACCGGGAGGGAACGCGACGTTTACTGGACATCGAACAATGATGTTTACTGGACACCAAAGAAAACTCGACCAGACATTAACCAACAACCGGGAGGGAACGCGACGTTTACTGGACATCGAACAATGATGTTTACTTGACACCAAAGAAAACTCGACCAGACATTAACCAACGACCGGGAGGGAACGCGACGTTTACTGGACATCGAACAATGATGTTTACTGGACACCAAAGAAAACTCGACCAGACATTAACCAATGACCGGGAGGGAATGCGACGTTTACTGGACATCGAACAATGATGTTTACTTGACACCAAAGAAAACTCGACCAGACATTAACCAACGACCGGGAGGGAACGCGACGTTTACTGGACATCGAACAATGATGTTTACTGGACACCAAAGAAAACTCGACCAGACATTAACCAATGACCGGGAGGGAACGCGACGTTTACTGGACATCGAACAATGATGTTTACTTGACACCAAAGAAAACTCGACCAGACATTAACCAACGATCGGGAGGGAACGCGACGTTTACTGGACATCGAACAATGATGTTTACTTGACACCAAAGAAAACTCGACCAGACATTAACCAACGACCGGGAGGGAACGCGACGTTTACTGGACATCGAACAATGATGTTTACTGGACACCAAAGAAAACTCGACCAGACATTAACCAACGACCGAGAGGGAACGCGGCGTTTACTGGACATCGAACAATGATGTTTACTTGACACCAAAGAAAACTCGACCAGACATTAACCAACGACCGGGAGGGAACGCGACGTTTACTGGACATCGAACAATGATGTTTACTTGACACCAAAGAAAGCTCGACCTTACGAGGATCGACACGACACTTACTGGTATCGCAAGGATGACATCCACATACGTCAACACCAGGCAGACGCTTGCCGGGGAATAACTGGGAAATACTGTTGCCCCAAAATCACGATGCTGAACTCCTCAGAGTATCCTCTTCCAACTTCCGGCGAAACCAAATCTCAAGCGGTAACCACGGCTCGAGTTGCGCTGATCGCGATCTTCATTTCCATTTCTGTCCGACGGAAAAGTTTCCTCCAGTATCGCACTACTGGGGAACATTGCTGATCTGGCATCAAGATGCTAAACCCCTCAGAGTAGCCTCTTCACTGACCGGCCAAACCCACTCTTGGACGGTAACCACGGCTTGAGGTTAACTTATGCTTGCAATGGTGATGTTGATCTTCCAACCAGCGAAACCACCTCTCAAACGGTGACCACGGTTTGAGACTAGCTTATGCTTGCAATATGATGCATGATTTGATTTTTCCGCGTAATGCTCCATAATTATGGAAATGCTACGCGATTTGTTATGCAATATGCCATGCTTATCTACATGATGAATGTATAAAAAGGCATCCCCCTCGAGGACTCTTCCGGGGAGCTCGAGACACTCTGCTGAGGAATTCGCAAACCCTCCGATTCCACCCTGATAGGGAATAGCGCTGCCGCTGGGAAAAGGCAACCCTTGCTGGGGAAAAACCTCCTTTGCACCCAATCCGCTCGAGGAATTGCTGGGGATAAAACCACCAATGCACTCTGTGGGGAGACAACAGTCTTAGACTTGCTGGGGATGCAACACTCCCGACTCTGCTTGCGAAACCACCACAGATACCTCCGCTGGGAAACAACAACCTTCAGGCCTGGCTACTGGGGAAGCATTGATCTAAAACCTGCTGGGGATAACCATCCTGACCCTGCTAGGGAAGCCACAGACCTTGAATCTGCTGGGGAATTAGTCATTTCGACTCTGCTTACGGAGGAGGACAGTCCGGTACTGAAGACGCGACGACTCGTCGAACCATTGGTATTCATCATCCAACTCCCATTCAGCTTTCCAATTTTGAGAACTCCCAGACTCATCTGGACTTTTCTGATTCATCACCTCGTATTCCCGACCGCTCCGCACTCGACGGAGAGCAACCTCCTGGGATTTACACAGACTTTCAATCTTCCGACTTTGAAGAGTCTTCTTGATTAATTCCAAGGGTCGTCGTACGTCTCGTCGTCGTCTTTTCATCGTTCTTCCATTCACTCGTCCCTGATTGGACTCCGTGGGGATTGTTTTGTCAAGAGCTTCCACACCACAACCTGCAAGTGAGTGAAAAATACCTAACAGTACCTGCAAAAGAGATCGTTAGATAAAACCGTACCCCAGGCGTGTCAAGATTTCAACACTTGGATCACTCAACCTTCCGAATAAGATTTCAAGTTTTCAATCTTATAAACATGCATTGGAAGGGACCTGTATGTCTAAAAATGCAAAGATTCTTTATCAAAAATAATTGGATGTTTTTGCAGTCAAAGTAGTAATGAAAACAAAAACAAAATTATTTGACTGAATATGCATTTTATTGATTGAAAAAGTGTGGCTCAAACTGAGCAATACAAAGGAAGCAATTCCTGAAAAGAGGTAATCGCGCACAAAAGGAAAAATTTATCCTAATGGCAATGTGAAACCCGAGATCTCGTCGAGTTCCAACTCAGTTACACCCCATATGTCCTCAGACTCTCCGTGCTTTCTGCCTTCTGAACAAGACGTTTCCGACTGATCCCTACCGGGTATTATCCATGATGCCTTAACCAAAGCGCAAACGATCATGCTAGACGCAGTTGTTCGTTTCAATCCCTCTTTTGCCTGGACCGCCCTTTCGGGTTTTCAGTCCACCGGGATACCCATTTTTGCCCAAGTCGCCTTTTCAGGTTTTCGACTTGCCGGGTGTACAGTTTTTCTTTTATCCCTAATTGTTGCCCGAACCTTTCTTTCTGTTTTTTGGTTCGCCGGGATGCCCATTTTTGCCTGGACTATTTTATTCTTTTCGCCCAGCGGGTCTCTTTATACGAAGTATTTTTTAACTGCGTCCGCATTCACAGGGGATGGAGAATCCTCGCCATCCATGGTCGTTAGCAACAAGGCTCCGCCAGAGAAAACCTTCTTGACCACGAATGGACCTTCATAATTGGGTGTCCATTTGCCCCTACGATCGTTTTGAGGAGGAAGGATCCTTTTCAATACCATATCACCTACGTGATATTTCCGAGGTCGTACTTTTCGGTCAAAAGCACGCTTCATCCGCTGCTGGTATAACTGCCCATGACAAATGGCTGCCAACCTCTTTTCCTCAATCAGGCTTAACTCCTCATACTGGGTCCTTACCCATTCAGCCTCTTGCAATTTCACGTCCATCAGGACTCTCAAAGAGGGAATCTGGACCTCAACTGGTAGCACGACTTCCATCCCATATACCAACGAGAAAGGCGTTGCCCCAGTAGATGTACCGAGGTACAATACCCAGGACACAAGCTTCGTACTCAGCCGCCATTGTTGGTGCATTCAAATGTTATCCGGGCCACGAAAGAAATATGGGATCCTTTCGGCGTAACCAAAACAGCACCAACACCGACCATTAACCCCATCAGACATCAGAACCCGTTCGGATTCGGGGTCAGGCCCCTCCTCCGGGATCGGTTACTCTCAATCTTTCGATTGAAGCACCTTGAGATGTCCTCATCAGGGAACTCAAACCTCATCGGTTGATAATTCTCCACGGGTTGTTGGGCGAGGTAATCAGACAATACACTCCCCTTGATTGTTTTCTGAGAATATCCCAAATCAGTCAACCTTCTTTTGCACTCTCACAACCCGTCCGGTCAATGCTAGCTTCTTCTTCAAAAACCTACTTGATTGGATCCATCTTGGAAATCCACAAAGTGGTATGAACCAGCATATACCGTCTCAGTCGGCGAGCAGCCTATGCCAAAGTACATCAAGTTTTCTCGAACAGTGAATGTATTGTTTCACAGTCGGTAAACTTTTTGCAAAGGTAAATTGCATGCTCTTTTCGACAAGACTCGTCATGCTGACACAATACGCACCTCATAAACCCCTCGAGGGCCGTCAAGTACAGAATTGATGGTCGTCCCTCCACGGGAGATGTCAGAATCAGAGGTTCCTGCAACTCATTCTTTCATTTTATCATGCCCCTTGGCAATCATTATTTCACCTGACTGTTTGATCCGTTTTCATACGGGTTCATACGTGGCTGTTAGAGGAGATGTGAACCATGACATGTAGTTCAATCTACCTAATAGACCACGAACCTCTTTCTGTTTTCGGTTCAGGCATTTTCTTGTATTTTTTCTATGTTATTCTTTTTTTTTAGCAGGATCAACCTCGATTCCTCTTTTCTGCTCACAATAAGCCCCAGCAACTAACCGGACCGCACTCTGATAGTGCACTTATCTGAATTCAACCTCCGTTTAAATTGTCTCAACTGGTCCACTCATCTTGGCCAGATCCACCAGATGCCCCTCTTCTGCTTGGGACTTTGCTATCATGTCATCAACATAGCATTCGATTTCATGATGAATCATATCATGAAACAAAGTCACCATGGCTCTCTGATAAGTAGCACTGGCGTTCTTCTTCTCCAGAGGACAGTCTCCTCTCCATGATAGCTTGTGCACAACAACATCGGTATTCGACCCTGGCATATCCTGACACGCCCAGGCGAAGGTATCCACATGCTCTTTCAACAAGGCTACCATTCTGCTCTCGACTCACCTCTGAAACGGCCCCAATTTTCACTTCCTTTCGGACCTCGGCGGTATACCGGTTAACAAGCTCAACTCGCCCTTCGTGCAGCTGAATCACCTTCTCCTCTTGTTTCAACAACCTGGCTAGTTCCAGCAGATCACAATCTTCTTCGCCTTCTTCTTCGGCATGATAGATCGGATTGTCGAGGTCATATGAGGTGTAACCAAATCGTTATCAATGAGATCCAGAGAATACCAAAGTCGGGACGAGACAAAACTCAAGGAAAGAAAATGAAAACAGACATTGCCATTTTTATTTGTTTTTAAACTGCAAAAATAAATGAAAAACAGGGAACACCGCTTTTAATTGAAAAACATCCATTTATTTATGATGCAAAATGTTTCAAAATGAAACATGAGGTGGCCCTTACAATGAACCATTACGTGTCGGGCAACACGTACGGCTTTCATGCAGATAAAATTGAAATAGAAATTATTACTCTTCTGGATGAGTGACAGTGCTGATCTTTCAGGCCTTCCAGCTTCCTGGTACGCACGATTTTATCCACGACTCCAGCTCGCGGTCACTGTCAATCTCTCCACCCACTGTACAGACGTAACTTGGATCCAACATTCCAGCACTGACAAACGTGAACGGTGGACGACGTCCTCTGTTCTGCTCAGACGAGTCTTGGCCTTCCTGATAGCCAACCCCAAACATATCCGCCTTCACCATAATGCCTATGATCTTTCCCCAACCTGGGATCCCTCCATTTCTCACCACTTCCACAGCCTGTTTATAAGAAGAAATGGACGGCTTTTTCTCTTTCTCAACACCAATGGCCTTTTCCACCCTGACGGTTTCAGCTGCCAGACTGGGTGCTTTATATCTTGCATCGTCCATTTCTACTTTCATCATTCTCTGGATCGTTTCCCCAATCACAATACACCCCTTTGTGGCGACGGCCGCACAACAATTATCAACACGAGGGAATGCTCCACTTTTCGCCGGACGTTTTGGGACCACAGACATTGGCATTCTTAACTGATCCTTCTCAGTCACCTCTATCCCTCTCTTGTCCCTCGACATCAATTTCACTTTTACAGGACCATGCCTTGTCGCGGGGTTAGCACTATCATCTGTTGTCGGTGCAAAGTTGATTGCCTTAGAATCCACCAAGTCTTGGACCACATGCTTAAAAGCTTTGCAATCCTCAACATGATGTCCGGGTGCACCGGCATGGAACTCGCACCTGACATTCTCATCATAACTTGCAACCCTCTGATCCGGTTTCCCTGGAACCAATGTCCTTGGCTGCACCAACCCGAGATCCATCAACCTTTTAAACAGAGAGGCATAAGTCACGGGCGGCTTATTAAAATGATGATTTGTCGTCCTTCTTCTTACTTGGCACCCAGCTTTCTGTGTTCTCTATGGAGGTGGCTGATGTTGTTGTCGTGCTGACTGATTACCAGCAGGAGCAGTCAATGCAGCAGCATACGGGTGATAACGATCTTTACCCCTTTTGGCATGCCCATCACTTGACTCAACCTCCTTCTTAAGCTGACTATTGCCAGAGGGCTTCTTTACTCCAGACGACAGAGCATCTCCCTGAGTTTCACCCATTCTCAGCCACTTTTCAATCTTCTCCACCTTCTCGACGATTGCTTTCTGCCCCAAGGCGAGCCCCTGCACGACTCTGAACAGCTCTCTCATCATCGCTTTCAATTCGAGAATGTCGGCGTTGGATGGATCCATCAGTTTGGGTTTGTTGAGTCTGGCAGAGTATCTGAGCGGAAAAGCTGTGCGTACCGGTTAGATACTGACACCTACAAAACAGCAAACAGGTTAATATGCATGAATGCAACGTCTATCCATACGAGGAAGCTTCTATCTTTCGATCCTGGTTTCATCGATACAGATAAAATTTCGACAATAACATTCTGACATCAGGATGTCTCTCAACCAGAATCTCAATCGAGAATGTACCCTGAGTATGGATAGACATGAGTTAGATGCCGATGAATGCAAAATGTGGATGATGTTGATGCGTGAATGCAATGCACTGTGCCATCCTCCAAGTCATCTGAACATCTGTTGCTCTGAAGCCCGATCTTTGAACCGATCACAACCATCTGAAGGAATATGTAACCACAAATCCGACTCAGGGTTCCGAAATAAACGGAACTGAAAGATACATCATCATCATCACCAGACAAACTCTGAGCAGATAACCACAATAATCTCTGAATCGGCCCGGGGAATCCTGAAATAAACGGATCCCCACTGATAAATAACACGGACAGAACTCCGGCGCCTCGGCAATAAATAGCCATAAATCCGACTTATAAATAAGACTCTGATCAACGGAACCATTAGTCAACATCAAAGTCACCATCTGAACATGCATCTGTAAGAATCACCCTCCCCTCACAGGTAAATTCTAATCAGGTCATCCTAAGGCGGATAATAGTCTCGACAATCGGGCAAAGATACTCAATGGGTTTGCCCTTTCGGGTGTGCCATTGTAGCTCCCTTAAGATCATCTAAACCAAAGATCCGGGAAAGATCGGTCACCGAAGTCAACAGCTCAGATGAAGTGACTCAACCAGAGTGGAGTACCCCACAAAGGAAGAGCACTCTCAAATGAACCTCGTCCGGCTTGTGGTACATCACGTTGCCAAGCACATGTTGACCTAACATGAAGGAGGCAACATGAGACCACACTAATCCTAGGTGTATACTCGGGCCTGGGTTTTAGCCCCACTCAGAACACCCACCCCAAACAGAGGAACCACCTGCACAGAGGACGGCAACATGATAGTATGATGCATGCAAATATTTATGCAAATATATACACAATCAGAATAATAAATGCAATAAATAAAGCGGCACAAGCAACCTAAACTATCCTAGAACGCTAGGAGAGACTCGCTTAGGGAAGATGGACCAGCACAGGTCAACATCTATGCATTCCCCAGCAGAGTCGCCAGCTGTCGCATCCGCGAAAAACAACCGGCGGGCTAAAACAAAACAACACAGAGCCGCCACCGTGCGTTATTTATCCCAAAAGAGGGAAAGGAAACGCTCGAAAAAAACCTGGAAAAAGCATGGTCTCGCGACCAAAGAGAATGGGATCGGGAGTCGGTTACGCAAGGGAAGGTATTAGCACCCCTCACGTCCGTCGTACTCGACGGGATCCACGCTCAAAAGATAGAAAAAGGTTGCTAAAACAAACATCACACACACAAGAAACACAGGTGGGGAAAAGGGAAGAGGGCTCGCTAGGATATCGCATCCTATGCCTACGTATCTCGTCTGGAACGAGAATCAGAGCTACCGTAGTTCGGCTCACGCACGCCGAAACAAACACACGCACAAAAAGGCAAACATGGAACCCGAACGCCAATAGCTGGACTTACATCAGCCTCCGAACCAAACAAACCCACACTGGAAATCAGATGCCACTTGATGGACTTATACCGGACTCCAAGCACACAACAAAAGGATACGGAATGCCAATGGCTGGGCTTACATCCGTCTCCTAACTCACACACAAGAAGAACAAGCAACAAGTTACTAAGGAGTCGGGAACTCGAGCCTAGCAACTGTCAAGCAAACACACACAAAAAGAACAAGGGTGAAAAACAAAAAGGGTGCCCGGAGAGATCTCGTGCGACCTCCTGCCTACGTACCTCATCTGGTATGAGGATCAGGGCAACGTAGTTCCCCTAAACAGGGGAGATACTTTCTCCTAACCAGAGACTGGGAAATGACCAACTAAAAGGGAGACTGACTCGAGCCTAATAGTTATCATGTATTCCACAATGGTCCTAGGTTGAGTTTTCTATCTACTTGCACAAGCAGCAAGCTAATCCTAACCAGGAAAAGCAAAGCATGCAAGCACAATCAAAACAAAGCAAACATTCACAGTTAGCACACACTATATACAGACAGATGTGGCTCAATCAAGGGTTAGGCTGCAAAAGCAAGCCAACTGTATCAGGGTGAGGTTAGCTCTTAACCCTGACATTGAGAGTCAGGGTGAAGCTGATGAAAGGTGAGTGAGGGGTGTGCCTCACAGCTCTTATCCCTGGCCAGGGAGAGCTTCAGACAAAGAAGTGTGGGTTCAGAAAGTGGGAACCCTTCTACACTTATGACACTGACTCAACTGTACAACTGTACAAGGATCTTGGGTTTCTATCCTCAAGGCATCAACATGTAATGTGAGCCAAGGGATGACTCAACAGAAGAGCAGGAGATGGATTGCACATCTCTTGTGTCTGCCAATTGTCTTATTCAAGGTCTTTTCCTGCTTGGGGACAAAGATAAACAAGCACAATCATTGCCTCTTAAGGAGGACTTCAGACAGGTGCCTGGCCAAGTAACAGGCCAGGTCTTCCAGACTACATGGAGAAAAGAAATTCTACCTCAATTGGTTAGCACAACCAAGCAACAGCACAAAGCAAGTTCAAAATGAACTAGAGCAACTAAGGTACCTGAAATCAATCTAGCATGATCAGTACTCAGCTCAAACAGTTAAACAGACAAGTTAAAAGTTAACTGTACACAAGCAATGCATCAAGCAAAGCATAAGCCAATGCTCAACACAAATGAATTAAACACCACCTACAAAACAAAATTAATGTTAATCAACATCATTCACATGAGCAACTCAAACCAAGTGCATTAATTCCTCCATTCCATTTGCCTTTATTCCTGAAAACACAACTCAACCATGAGAAGCAAACCCCTAGGTCAAAGCCTAGGGTCAAAGGAGGATCAATATTTCAAAACAGAAAATGAAAATTATCAAAAATCAAGTTCAATCAATTTAGAAACAAATCCAATTGGTCCCATGTTCATATCATTTACCAAGATCATTTCATGAAAGAAATAGTGCAAAACATGCAATCTAGAAGCTCATTGGACCAAACAGAATGCATTAATCCAAATTCAATCCAAAACAATTCAATAAATCTCCAAAAAATTCACAGCTAAACAGCATTCATTACATGTCAATCACACCAAATTTCAAGTCAATTGGACAATGGGAAGCAAGTCAATTAAATCCATAAAGTCAAGTCATGCTCATACAAGTCCAAACAAGGCACAATTTCATGTATCAACTTCAAGCAAGTATAAAACAGTGTAGGAACATGATAAATGCACCAAACCAAAACCATGACAAACTTAAATGTGTCTATAATCACTCCATAAAATTTCATGTCCATCCAATATATATCAAGAATTTCACAAAACAATTAAAATCATGACTCACAAAAGGTCCACAATTGGTCAAACAGAAAGGAAATTCTCAATCAAATTAGAAACACATCCAAAAATTCCATAAACCTTCATGTGTGAACCTAACATCCAGAAGTATCAACATGCAAAATTTCAGCTCATTCCAAGTTCATATGGCATGGTAACAAAATTCATGAAGTCAAGCAAGAAATGGTGTGACACAAATTGTCACACCTCTAATGATCAGGTCATATCTCTCAATCCAGGAACTCAAAAATCACAAACTATATACCAAAATGTCCATTAAGGTCTCTAGAACAAGCATGCAAAATTTCAAGAATTTCTAATTAGGTATCATCATTTCATGCTCAAAATACCAAGCAAGGTGCAAGCAAACACATGTTCATGCAAACCCTAGGCCATTCCAAAAATTATACTTGCACAATTTCCACAAAAATCACCAAAAAATACTATAGGTTACAAGGATCATGGTGAAAAAAATTCCATTCAATTTGGACTAATGGTTATGGAGTTATGAAATTTCTAATGTTGAAGAAAAATAAAAAAGAAATGGAATGGCATGTAAACATCATGTAAGGCATGTGAAAAAAATGTTAAAGCAACAAATGGAACTGCTGTAGCACGGGATCGAAGGGAGTCCCCATTCAAAAAGGTAGCGCGCGCTACTGTTCAACAAACACTAACAGCATGGCCAAACGCGAATTTGAAGATCAAACAGCCTATTCTGGAAAATATTTCAAGTGTTCTTCATCATGTTCATACATTCATATGCTCAAGAACAAATCTCCACCAATATTGAACAAACCATATATCAATGGAAAGCTCCTCTAATGTACATCACAAATCCATAATTATTTCGACCTAATTCTTTCTAATTAAAGAGAATCGAATCAAAACATAAACATGCATGAAACTTCAAATCCATATATCTCTCTCATTTCTCAACGAAAATCAGTGAAACAAATTGCAGAATTCTCTACTCTAAGAGATCTATCTAAAGCATCAAACAATTTCAAGAATTATTAAGGTCGAAATCTGACCTTCAAGATGATGACAGTTGTGAATCGCGCGTTTCAGGCTTCCAAAAGCAAAAACAGATGCTCTATGATGCTAGTAGAAGTGAATGGATGCAAGGCCTTGGCTCAATTACGCACGATCTTGATGAAATCTCCATTTGCCATTGTTGCACCTCACTTTAACAGTCCTTGAATTGGCTTGGTAGTGACGAATCCTTGCTTCAATTAGCCTCAATAATGCATGTAGATGATGAATGGATGAAGATCTTAGCAAGGTTTTTGAAGAAAATTGCAAAAAAGTGAAGATGAAAAGTTGAGAGAATTGTGCAATTTTTGATCTAGATCTGAAATTCTGTTATGATTAAGATGAAAACAGTTATGATTTAACTTATATATGTGATGTTAATGATGTTAGTAATCATGATTAGTGAAAATGCAATTAATTAGTAAAAATGCAATTTCATGCTAAATGGCAATTTGGTCAATTCACCCACACATGTGCAATGCAATGTAACAGTGGAATTTTCTGGTTTGAGCAAGTTTCAAATGGCATTTGTGAGCTAGTGCAAAAGGAATCATGTGAAAACAATGAATATTTTACAAAAACACCTTTTTCCCTCCATTTTTCAAATTAAGTCCACTTGAAAAGTGGACTTTTTATGTGATGAGTTTTCATGAAATGAAATGCTTGTTTTGGATAGAGGACATCAAAAGAATTTTGCTCAAAGAAACCTCACTCCATTTGGCCTTGTGAATCAAAAGTTATGCCACTTTGAAATTCAACTTTTTTGGACAATGATCAATCCATATCTTGCCAACCACAAATGAGAAATTTATGTTCTTGGACTTTTTGGAAAGGTGAGAGCAAGATCTATAACTTTCATGTTGGACAAAATTTCATTTGAAGCATTTTTGGACACGTAATTTTGAGGAGAAAAACATTCCATTTTTGGCAGTTTTCAATTACAAGTCACTTTCTATTTTTGGAAAGTTTTTATCTGACTTTATTTTCTTCATTCTTGATGTTTGAAATGTCAAATGAAACTTGTTTGGACATGAACGAAGTGTCTCTAACTCTCTCCCACCTCCAAATCCATCAATTCAGGCACAATTGACCACAGTTGACTTTTGTTGATTGATAGATGAATTTCAGCTTGACTGTTGAACTTGAGCCTCAAACTCCTGATGAAATGGCTCAATGATGAAACCCTAGCTTCCATAAGCTCAATATAATCATATGATGATCCCCATATCCATTGAAAACCTCATCTCCTTGACAAGCCCCGATTGGCACAATGCAGATGATTAGGGTTGACCAGTGGTCAAAACCCTAATCCCAAGGTGTCTGATCAAGCAATGAATCTCTTGGTGATGACAAAACCATGATGATGATGATGTATCATTTCAACCAAGATGATGATCAAACCCCCTTGAGGAACCATGAAACCCTAATTTGAATCACAACCCTCAGATGGCTAGTGATCAACCCCATGAAACCCTCAGGCTTGAATCTTAACCTCTTTATCTTCTGATCAAGACTTAGGAGGATGACTTGCTCAATGTAGCCACATGATATGCAAAGATGCAATGACTAATGACCTAAGAAATGCAATGCAATATGTTCAAGCTAGTCCCAAGAGAGGAGGGCAAATTTTGAGGTGTTACAGAATGCTGACAAAACAAACATTTCTAACACAAACAGGTCCAGGAATCAAAGGCTACACCACAGGAGAGAAAGCCAGGATCACCGGATAACATCCAATCTGCCGGGATCAGGAAACAACAAGATCTCTGCAAGGATGGATCATCAGTCTCAGCTGGGAAAAAGGAGCTCACTGCACAGGCGAAAACTGCCACGAAAGCAACTCCAAACAACTCCACTGGGGGAAAACCCACTGAGGGAGAAAAGATCACACAAATAGATCCTGCCACACAAGCAACTCTACTGGGGATCAAAGATATCATGAAATCACCAAATCTCTGCAGGGGAGGAATCATCACAGATACAATCCACCACCACAAATCTACTGGGGATTTATCTGAGGCAGAGAAGGAGAACTGGGGATCAACCACCAAATATTGAACCTTCCAAAAGGAACCACAACTGCTGAGGAGGAAAGAATCACTACTCTGCTGAAGGGAGCAGAGGTGAAAACCTCAACAAGCACTCTGATGGGGAGAGTCCTAACAAAGGCTTTGCTCAACAAAAATCTGCTCGGGAGAAATCCCAACAAACACCCTGCTTAGGGGGAAAAACTCAACAGAAGCTTTGCTTGGGGAGAAACCCTAATAACAATCTGGAGAAAGAGGATACAGCCATGCCAGGAATATGAACAAATGTCTTACCCTGTTGGAAAACATGCCACCCTTGGGAGAGCACTGAGAAATTCTTAAGTATCCTTTTATCATTGTGAATGTCCACTTTGTTTAAAAACAAATTTGAAAAAATTTGTTTGTTTAAAGCAATGACATTTTATCAATTAAAACATGCAAAACATTTGTTGAATTGAAACAAATAAGAGTGCAAATAATTGGATAAAAGCTCAAATTTATTTGACGGAATGGTAGCCTGCAAATGGCAAGACTCCATAGATTTGTACAAAATTGAAATCGGTGATATATATTGGAAGAGGGCTACATTGAACATAATTGAAGCTTCAGTTGACGATGATTGAGCGAGAATCTCTGACGAAAAGACAGTTGTGAAACAGAAAGTCTTGTCAGGATGCAGTTTCTTGCCAAATCCCTTATTTTTGCCTAGATTGCCCCAGGGTGAGGCACTCAATCTAGCGGGATGCAAATATTCTTTTTTTTCATGTCTCTAATTTTTGCCTGGATCGCCCTTTCGGGTTTTCAATCCACCGAGACGCTCTTTTTTGCCTAAGTCGCACTTTCGGGTTTTCAACTTAGCGAGCTATTCTGTTTTTTTCTTTTTTAGGCAAAGTATTTCTTGACTGCATCTGAATTCACAGGACGAGTGAAATCCTCCCCATCCATTGTTGTAAGCATCAATGCACCGCCTGAAAAGGCTCGCTTGACAACATATGGACCCTCGTAGTTTCGAGTCCACTTGCCCCTGGAATCGGGCGCGAAAGACAAGACTTTCTTGAGCACGAGGTCACCTTCTCGGAACACACGAGGCTTGACCTTCTTATCGAATGCTTTCTTCATTCTCTGCTGATATAACTGACCATGGCACATGGCAGTCAATCACTTCTCTTCAATCAAATTCAGTTAGTCATAACGACTCTGAATCCATTCAGCATCAGTCAACTTGGCTTCCATCAAGACTCTCATTGATGGGATCTCCACCTCTACTGGGAGAACAACCTCCATGCCGTAAACAAGAGAAAAAGGGGTTACCCCTGTTGAAGTGCGGACAGATGTACGATATCCATGCAAAGCAAATGGCAGCATCTCGTGTCAATCTTTGTACGTGACTGTCATCTTCTGGATAATCTCCTTGATATTCTTATTAGCAGCTTCAACAGCCCCATTCATCTTGGGTCTATAAGGAGAGGAATTATGGTGTGCAATCTTGAACTCAGCGCACAGCTCTTCCATCATTTTGTTGTTCAAGTTAGATCCATTATCAGTAATGATCTTATCAGGCACACCATAACGGCATATCAGCTGATTCTTGACAAACTTCACGACCACCTACCTGGTCACATTAGCATACGACGCCGCTTCAACCCATTTGGTGAAGTAGTCAATTGCTACGAGAATAAACCTGTGTCCGTTGGACGCTTTCGGTTCAATCATGCCGATCATGTCAATTCCCCACATAGATAAAGGCCATGGTGATGAAATCACATTCAGAAGTGTCGGAGGAATATGAATCTTATCCGCATAAATCTGACACTTGTGGCATTTCTTCACATATTTGCAGCAGTCAGACTCCATTGTCAGCCAATAGTAGCCTGCTCTCAACATCTTTCTAGCCATGGCATGTCCATTGGAATGAGTACCAAATGAACCCTCATGGACCTCAGTCATCAACAGGTTTGCTTCGTGTCTATCCACGCATCTGAGCAAAACCATGTCAAAATTTCTCTTGTACAGCACTTCTCCACTGAGGTAGAAACTGCCTGACAACCTTCTCAGAGTCTTCCTATCTTTCACAGATGCCCCAGGCGGGTAGACCTGGTTCTGGAGGAAACATTTGATATCATAATACCAAGGCTTGTCATCTTGTACTTCTTCAACTACAAACACATGAGCTGTTCTATCCAAGCGCATCACGATGATGTTGGGAACTTCATTCCAATACTTGACCACAATCATCGAAGCAAGCGTAGCAAGCGCATCTGCCATCCGATTATCATCTCGAGGGATATGATGGAAATTGACTTCTGTGAAGAACGTTGAAATCCTCCTCGTATAATCTCTGTATGGAATGAGATTGGGTTGATTCGTTTCCCATTCACCCTTGATCTGATTGACAACCAAGGCCAAATCAGCATACACATCAAGATGCTTGATCCTTAGATCAATGCACTCTTCTAATCCCATAATGCAGGCTTCGTACTCATCCATATTATTCGTGCATTTGAAAGTTAGCCTTGCTGTAAACGGAATATGTGTGCCCTGAGGAGTAATGATTACCGCCCCAATACCATTTCCGTACTGATTTACAGCGCCATCGAATACCATACTCCATCGGGAACCAGGTTCTGGACCTTCGTCAAGTGTAGGCTCGTCACAATCTTTCATTTTCAAATACAGAATCTCCTCGTCAGGGAAGTCGTACTGAACAGACTGATGATCTTCAATCGGCTGATGTGCCAAGTGGTCAGCCAAGATACTACCTTTGATAGCTTTTTGAGCTCGATACTCAATATCATACTCAGATAACAACATCTGCCAGCGGGCAATCCTCCCGGTTAAAGCAGGCTTCTCGAAAATATACTTGATTGGATCCATTCTGGATATCAACCAAGTTGTATGATTTATCATGTACTGGCGTAAACGCTCAGCAGCCCAAGCCAAAGCACAACACGTCTTCTCAAGCATAGAGTATCGAGACTCACAATCGGTGAACTTCTTGCTCAAGTAGTAGATAGCAGATTCTTTCTTCCCTGATTCGTCTTGCTGACCGAGTACACAACCCATCGAGTCTTCAAGAACAGTCATATACATGATCAAAGGTCTTCCTTCTTCAGGTGGAGACAAGATCGGAGGTTCAGACAGATACTCTTTGACACTGTCGAAAGCTTTCTAGCAATCCTCGGTCCAATCATGAGACTGATATTTCCGGAGGAGCTTGAATATCGGCGCACATGTGGCAGTCATGTGGGATATAAATCTGGAAATATAGTTCAAGCGGCCAAGAAAACCTCAGACTTGCTTCTCAGTTTTAGGCGCAGGCATCTCTTGTATTGCTTTGACCTTTGCAGGATCAACCTCAATACCTCTTTCGCTGACAACAAAACCCAATAACTTGCCAGAACGGACTCCAAATGTACACTTGTTCGGATTCAGATGAAGCATGTACTTCCTGAAACGCTGAAAAAGCTTCAACAAATGCTCAACATGTTCAACTTCCGTTCGTGACTTAGCAATCATATCATCGACGTAGACTTCGATCTCCTTGTGCATCATGTCATGAAACAAGGTAGTCATAGCTCGTTGATACATGGCTCCGGCGTTCTTCAAACCAAAGGGCATCACTCGATAACAGAATGTTCCCTAAGGTGTGATGAATGTTGTCTTCTCCATATCCTCGGGTACCATCTTGATTTGATTTTATCCGTAAAATCCGTCCATAAACGAGAAGACTTTGAGTTTGGCTGTATTATCTACCAACATGTCAATGTGTGGCAGAGGAAAATCATCTTTCGGACTAGCCTTATTCAAATCTCTGTAATCAACACATATACGGACTTTTCCGTCTTTCTTAGGTACAGGCACAATATTGGCCACCCATTGAGGATACGTAGAAGTCACCAGAAACCCCATATCAATTTGCTTATGAACTTCCTCTTTGATCTTCACTGCCATGTCTGGATGAGTTCTTCTGAGCTTTTGCTTCACAGGCACGCACTCAGGCTTCAGAGGCAGGAAATGTTGCACAATATCTGTATCTAGACCCGACATGTCTTCGTACGACCAAGCAAAGATATCGGAAAATTCTCGTAGCAAACTGATCAACCCCTTCTTGACAGACTCTTCAAGGAGTGCCCCAATCTTCACCAATCGAACACAATCTTTAGACCCCAAGTTGACTGTTTCCAGATTCTCAAGATGCGGCTGAATGATCTTCTCTTCGTGCTCAAGAAGATGGGAAATCTCGTCAGGAATCCCTTCAACATCATCTTCCTCTGCCTCGAATACAGGGAATTCAAAATTGGGAGATGGCGTTGGATCATTATGTTCAATGGGTTTAAGAATCAACCTGCATAATGATTTTGAATATAAAAGCTCTTTAGAAACCACACAAGGCAATCATTATGCACATGAAAAGATTGCTTTTATTCTTGTTTTTAGGGTTTTTTGTGATCACCAATTTCATGCAAAAAAGCAAAAAGTGAAAACAAATGGAAAAACAAACATTTAACATGAATTTATTGAATGAAATATCATTGTATTAAATGTTGCCAACAATGTCATCACTTCTCCTTTTGGAATGGGAAAAGGGTTTTTAAACAAAGCAAACATATTACGATGACTTATGAATGACCGTAGGAACATCCACAGCGACCCAATTGTGGCAGATCCCGCCAGGGATGACAAAGTTATCCGTATCCTCTATATCTTTTTCCAGAATAGCAGCAACTTCCTCGCTCTGACCGGCGTGGATGAAACCTCCGCTCTTGAATAACCCTTTGTCGTTGAAGACCCCTGAAGAATAGCCAATGCCAGCCCGGGATTTGTTGTATTCAAGCTCGATCATTTTTCCTAGACCAGCAACTGCACCATATTCGATGGCCAGTTTCACATCTCGATAGGAAACAAATGAAAGAGTTTTCTTCTCAATCGGCTCGGCTATAGATAAAGCTTGGAAAGGAGTTCCAACTTCATCCTCAGCATCAATGTATGAGAAAGAAGACAAGTGGCTAACCAGGAGAGCCTTTTCTCCCCCTACCACAACTAGTTTCTTGTTCTTAACAAATTTCAGCTTCTGGTGTAGGGTGGACGTCACGATGCCAGCCTCGTGAATCCATGGTCTGCCAAGGAGACAATTATAAGATGGGTGGATATCCATAACCTGAAAGGTGACTTGGAAATCACTTGGTCCAATCTTGATTGGGAGATCAACTTCCCCAATCACAGTCTTACGCGACCCATCCAAAGCTTTCACAACAACTCCACTCTGCCTCATGGGAGGCCCTTGATACGACAATTTGGAGAGAGTGGATTTCGGCAATACATTCTAAGATGACCCAGTGTCCACCAGCACGTTGGACATGGCGTCGTTCTTGCAATTCATGGATATATGTAACGCCATGTTGTGGTCTCTTCCCTCCTCAGGGAGATCAGCGTCACAGAAACTCAAAGTGTTACAAGCAGTGATGTTTGCAACAATACTGTCAAACTGCTCTATAGTGACATCATGATCAACATAAGCCAAGTCCAACACTTTCTGCAGAGCCTCCCTATGGGGTTCTGAATTCAGAAGCAAAGATAACACAGAGATCTTGGACGGCGTTTGTAGAAGCTGGTCTACAACGTTGTACTCACTCTTCTTGATGAGCCTCAGCATCTCATCACAGTCTTCATTCACAATGCCACTAGGGCCAACAGAAGAAGTAGGAGTCTTTTGTACAGAGGAGGGTTTAACAACAGGTGCCGGGTTCGGAGAATTAACAGCATTCCCAACCGGACGCTCAACAGAGTCAGCTTTAGCCTGAGGCTTCGGAGGTGCTGAAAACACGCGACCGCTACGGGTCAATCCGCTCACATCAGCTATATTAACAACAGATGGAGAAGGCAAGGGCACTTCTTTCCCATCTTCAACAGCAATAGCACTATAGCGGAATGGAATAGCTTTGTCAGATGAATAAGGCACAGGGCCGACAGGCTTGATAATCAGGGCAGGAGAAACCTTCTGCTTGCTACCATCATATCGAATGACAACAGGCTCAGGGATCCTGAACACCGGAGAAATCACATTAACCTCGGGTTCATCTTCATCAACATTTCTGTTTTGAAGGATCTCAATGGTCCCATCGTCCAGCAATTCTTGCAGATCTTTCCGCACTAGGCGACAACCCAATCTGTTAACAGAACAAATTCGGCACTTATCATGATCATGCTCCAAATGACTGTACTGACACAGCAGATGGTGCAACTCAACAAGTGATTGTCGAATATGGCTAACATATTTGACCTTGTATTTACCAGGGCAACCTTGGACCATGTTAACTGATTTCCCGTGCTCGGGCAATGGGTTCTTCGTAACATTAGGACCTGCGTCCTCAAAGCTCAGAATACCGCATCTCATAAGGTCTTGAACCTTAGTCTTCAACGGAAAGCAGTTTTCCACATTGTGACCCGGAGCACCAGAGTGGTAAACACAATGCTGATCAGGCTTATACCACCACTGCGGGTTAGCAGGTATAGCCGGAGGATCCCTGGGAGTAATCAATTTCCGCTCTATCAAAGAGGGATACAACTCTGCGTATGACACAGGAATCGGATCGAAAGTGATCTTCTTCCTTTCATAACTCGCACTAGCTGGATTACTGTTGTTGCGAGACTGGTAAGCCTGTTGCTGAGGGCGATGCTGTTGCTGATGATATTGTTGAGATTGTTGTTGATTATTGTGTTGCTGATGATGATATTGCTGGTTGTCTCTGAAGACAGGTGCTATGTGAGCCACCTGGTGTTGGTTGCTGGCTGAAAGCACAGGCTTCCTCCTCACAGAGGGTCTTCTTGGTTTGATATGGGATTACACAGCATGTGCCTCTCCATCTTTCTTCTTTGCAAATGCCCCATATCGCTTGCTAGAAGAGCCTTCATCCTTGGCCAGCCTTCCTTCACGGACTCCCTCCTCTAGGCGCATCCCCATGTTCACCATCTCGGTGAAATCAGAAGGAGCGCTCGCAATCATCCGCTCGTAATAAAATGAACTCAAGGTCTTCAGAAAGATCTTGGTCATTTCCTTCTCTTCCAGCAGAGGCACAATCTGAGCTTCCAGCTCTCGCAACCTCTGGGCGTACTCTTTAAATGTCTCTTTGTCCTTCTGGGACATGGCTCTGAGCTGATCCCGATCGGGAGCCATATCCATGTTATATTTGTATTGCTTGACGAAGGCTTCGCCAAGATCATTGAAGGAACGGATGTTTGCACTGTCCAAACTCATATACCATCGCAGTGCAGCACCGGACAGACTGTCCTGGAAATAATGAATAAGCAGCTGATCATTATCCGTTTGAGTAGACATTTTCCTGACATACATGACCAGGTGGCTGAGCGGGCAGGTGTTCCCCTTATACTTCTCAAAGTCTGGGACCTTGAATTTGACAGGTATTTTCACACCGGGAACTAAACAGAGCTCGACTGCAGACTTGCCGAACAAATCCTTTCCTCGAAGGGTCTTCAATTCCTTGCGGAGTTCAAGAAATTGGTCATTCATTGCATCCATCTTCTCATGAAAATCTGGGCCCTCAGACGGCTCAGAATGATAGATGGTGTCGTCTACCCTAGGAACGGTATGCACGACAGGAGGAGGCACAACAATGACCGGGCTAGATGCCGGCATAGAAGCAAATGTTGGCGCAGGAATATCAGGCATAAAGCCAGGAGGCATACCCCACGGAAACCCGGACGGCATGGCTGTTGGCACGAAGTGGGCACTGGCAGCTGGCACAGTTGAGGAAGCAACCTCAGAGATAACGGTCCTCTGGGGAGGAGTTACAGGTGTTGGAGACGGCTGATTCTGAGCTGCCAGGAAAGACTCCATCAAAGCACTCAGTCTGGCGACTTCCTCTTTGAGCTCGCGGTTCTCTTGCTCAAGATGATCCATCAATCTAGAAGAGTTGGCTCTGGTGTAGTACTGATGAGTCATCTTGTCTTCAAAATAAATGAAGAGCACAGAGTTAGGCCACAGACAAGAAGACCGGAACAAACATCTGCTTATGCAAATGATGCATGCAATGCTCGTGCATATGATTTGTTTTTATTTTTGAAGGAACTTTTAGGGTATTATTTGCAAATTTGAATATTAAGCATTTGATCGCATATGGACAATATCTCATCAAATATATTTGAGAAAAGAAGTACAACATTGTCAATTATTACAAGAGAAAAGGAAAATAAACATCCTATGGATCCCTAGAAGCTCGGGATGCCGGAAGATAAGTTGCACGAAGCCTCTTAATCTCTCTCTCATACGCTGCTTCCATATCCGCCTTCTCTTTGGCGAGTCTGTCATACCTCCTTTTCCAGAACTTGGAAGACTGAGGAAGTAGAGAAGTCCATGCATCGTTCAGATCATCAATGACCTGATGCTCGAGGAACTCGATCAGAGCATCCTTCTCCTTAAGTTGTTGAAGCAACTCCTCTCTTTCACGGATCCAGGCACGTGAAAGGTCTTCATCTCTCAACTCCTCTACGCCTTGGTTAGGGAGGGTTGAAGGCCCAGCCACAACCAAAGGTGTAGGTCTCGGATAATCATAAGGCATGAGATATTCGGATGCTCTCCTCCTCACCCAAGTAGTATACGGCTCCAAAGCTATGCAGTTCTTCGGACCCAACTCACTTCTACCCTTCTTGTGAATCTTGCGCCAAGCGCGGACCATCCTGGCTTTCAGGCCTTGGGGATCTTTACCCTCCTGAAAGAACACACCTTCTAACAGAATGTTATTAGGTTTATCCTTTAGGGGGAACCCAAGCTGACGGCGTGCTAAGACGGGGTTGTAGCTAATCCCACCACATGTACCAAGAAGAGGCACATTGGAGAATTCACCACAAGAGTCAATGATCTGGACACCATCATATGCACGATCATACCAAGAAATATCATCATTAGTGAGAGACATGAGTCTCGTAGACCGCCGTAGACATCCCTTGTTCTCCTTGAAAGCGACCGTCTGAGGTAAGTGAGAAATAAACCACTTATACAACAGAGGCAAACAGCACACAATAGCGCCACCACCCTTTGCATTCCTCAGGTGCAAAGAGACATAGGTATCACCCAACAGAGTCGGAACGGGATTAAGAACAAAGAAGATCCTAATAGCGTTCGCATCCACAAATTTGTTGATGTTGGGGAACAATACCAATCCATAGATGAGAAGCACAAATATGGCTTCAAAGGCATCCTCACTCATGGCCTTCCCATAAACGGTAGCTTGAGCAATGAGGAACTCAGAAGGGAGACCTTGAATTCCACCTTTGGTAGTCATATGAGCTTTAACCAAGGATTCATCTATGTGTAACATGTCAGCTATCTCTTGAGAAGTAGGAATACTCTCCAAGCCACTGAACGGCAACTGATCCAGAATAGGAATACCCACAAGATGAGCATACTCCTCAAGGGTAGGCAATAACTGAAAGTCTGGAAAAGAGAAACAGTGATACAAAGGATCATAGAACTTCACCAAAGTACCCATCAGCCCTTCGTCAACCTGAGTAGTCAGAAGAGGCAGAAGCTTCCCATAACGAGCTTTGAAACCCAAGGGATCTAATACATAGGATGTCAGATTCCTTAACTCTCTCAAATCGGGCTGTCTGAAGCTGTACTTCTTTGTATGCCTTTTTGGTCTTTCCATATCTGAAAATTTTGCAAATAAACCCCTTAAGTTCCTTGAAAATTTTCTTTTTTTCTGATGATATGGATGCAGATGAATGCATGAATGCATGAATGCAACAATCACACTCAAGGATCAAGCAAAGCACACCAGACAAAGGTCATGGGATAGCTCGTATTATCCTTAATATCAATCATCCATTTTGGTGGATTACGGTTTACACCTTATCAACACCCAAGTTCCATTGATATTAACGATATACGAACGGCTCAACCATCCTTAATATCAATCATCCATTTTGGTGGATTATGGTTTACACCTTATCGACACCCAAGTTCCATTGATATTAACGGTAGTTGAACGGATCAACCATGAATCACGGGTTTGTTGCGAGTCACGAGCATGGAGTCTCGGTTAAGAACCACCCAAAGGGAGTGTACTATGGTTTAAACCTGCCGAACATGTTCTACCAGAGGTTCCCATAGTCATCATCCCATCTTTTGAATATTATCGGAGGAACGAATACTCGTATTCCAAAAATATTCTCAAGAGAGACTCTTATGAATGTAGTATCGTATAACAATCGCATCAAATCTGACATTTGAACGACCTCCGCACTACATCCTAAAAATAGGCCAAGATGGGCTTGGTAAACTAAAGTCCTTGGCTTCTAAGGCACATATTGGAAGAATAATGCCTAACCACAAATAACTTGTGTGACATCATTAATCCAACATGACCTCCACCAAGTGAATGGACTCGCAAGTCAACTTGCTAAGGAATAACTCCACACAAGTCGACAAGACTATGCCATTATCCTATCATAAGGTGCACTCGAGTTCGGGTATAGAACTCATCTCACAGAGATCACCAAGCAAGCAAGCAATTGATATATCAAGCAAATCAATCATTACAAACAATACAGTAATCCCAAATTGCACAAAAATATGTCATAAACAATAGACAATATAATACAACAAAGTGTGAAAAGTTGGCAAACCCACTAGGAATTTTCTATCCTCAGCAGAGTCGCCACTTTTCTGTAGCGGTGTATTCATCGCCTTTAGATTTATTGACTAAATCAAAAGCAAAGCATACAAAGATAGAGTCGCCACCGCACTTCTATTTATCCAAAGGAATGGCTAGAAAGCGAACAAAACCCTAAGAAGTTTTACAAAGAAAACTAATAAAATGGGTACAGAGATCTGGGTAAGGGGGTAATTATGCAAAGGGAAGGTGTTAGGCACCCAATGCATCCTAGGTACTCCTAGGGAACCCTTTTCACAACTTGTTGTATCAGGTTATTGTTTATGAAATATTTATTGTACAAACATTGATTGGGAGGATGAGAGAAGAATATACAATTTTATTATTTTTGTGTTTGAATGGATGAACCCATTGCCTACGTACCTTTTCATGAAAGATAAGGATCAAAACGCCGTAGTTCGGCTAAAAGATTTCCAAAAAAATGAGTGGATTGATTTTAAGCAAAAGCCTTAAGGTCTTTCATTATCAAAGGGAGAACACTCAACCTGAAACAACAATCCACCATGTGAGGATGGCTTCAACATACTAGGGAGGGGTTAACCCTATAATAAGTATGGAAGTCTTACAATCAACTCACTAAGGATGCGGTGAGATTCACATCAACCACTAAGATGATTCAAATCTATAGCTAATGCATGAAAACTTATCAAGAAATGGACAAGGGCCACAAAAAGCAATTGAGTGAGTGAAATTAACCAATTAGAGTATTCACAAAAATGGTCAAAGTTGACATTAGATTCAATTCAGAAGAAGTATTGTGAAAATGAAGTTTGAAAATCAGAGGCTTAAGGCCTAGGTTTCTAGTTTTGAAAATAGATGAAAATGTTTGCACAAAGTTTTCTGGTTTGGGTTACATATGCAAGTGGAGGTTGTAAGGAAACAAAAGGTGGGGATGAGGAGCAAAACTTTATTAGGAGTTCCTCTCTTGAGATCATATGTAGATGATCCAAGTAAGTACCATCCTTTGGAATAAGCAACAAAGCAATAAATAAATAAGCAGGTTCAAAAGAACAAAGCTGGAAATGGAATGCCAATAAATGGTCTTACGTCCAACTCCGAAAACAAATGGGAAACGGAGTGCCAATAAATGGTCTTACGTCCAACTCCACAAAGCAACATGGGAAAGAGATGGCCAATCAATGGTCTTACGTCTGACTCCACAAAAAGAAACAGAATAGGAAACAGATGGCCAATCAATGGTCTTACGTCTGACTCCACAAAAGAAATAAAGCAGGAAATGGAGTGCCAATAAATGGTCTTATATCCAGCTCCCCAAAAGGAACAGGAAACAGATAGCCAATCACTGGTCTTACATCTGACTCCTCAAACAAAACAAATAACAAATGCAAAGCAAACATATGAATGATGCACAAATAAGAAAACAAGCAATCAATTATCACACACTATACACAACCAAGAGGCTCAATCAAAGTTGGGCTTTAGTCAAGGGGTCATATCAACCTTGACAAAGAAGCCAATACTGTTATGGGTGTTCAGACTCTTAACCACTGACATTGACCGTCAGGGTGAGCAGATGAAATGGGAAATGAGGATTAGACCTCATAGCTCTTAACCCTAGCCTGGGTGAGCTTGAATCAAAGAAGGTGTGGGAGTCCAGAATGAGGAACTCTACTCCACATGACTGACTCTATATACAATGATCTTGGGTGTTTATTCAAATGCATCAACACGTAGTGCGAGCATAATGAATGACTCAACTGAATAGCAGGGGATTGATTGCAAATCCCTTCTATCTGCCAATTGCCTCTTCACTTAGGAGGACTTGAAGTACATGGCACAAAAGTAAACAATAAAAAACATTGCCTCTTAAGGAGGACTTCAGCCAAATGCCTGCCAAACATAAACAACAGGGCTTCCAGACTACATGGAGTTAGAGAGATTACCTAAGTGGTAAACCAACCACAAGCAAAGCAAAGCAACTCAAGTAATAAGTTAAAGCTACTAAAGTACCTGTAAGAAAATCAAACAAGTCAATATTCACATTCAGACAAACTAAACAGACAGTCAACAGTGAGACAACCAATATACACAATGCAAGTCAACAACTCAAGTGAATTAGCCACCCAAGGACCTACAACACAATCAAAATTAGTTAAACAAAGTAAATTGCATCTCAAGCAAGGAGATTACATCATCCATTAGCACTAATTGCTTGAACCTGAAAGCAAAGCTCAAATTGTGAGTACAAACCCCTAGGGCAAAGCCTAGGGTCAAAGGTAAAGCAAAAAGTCAAAACAGCAACCAATATTCAACATAAAGCTCATTTAATCAATCATGAACATTTCCTAAAAAGGACCAAGTCAAAAGCATTAAGCAAAGTCATCACATGAGCAAGCTATGGCAAAGACAATTTCAAAGCACACAATTGGACGTTAAGAATGAAAATTCCATATTAAAACAGAAATGAATCAAACAATCCTGGAAATTTTTATGTGCATACAACATGTCAAACACAATCATCATGCAAAAAATTGGAATCAACAGAGTTCATTTGACCTAGAAATGAAAATGCACAAGTATGACATCAAATTGTGTGACACACATTGTCACACCATGCAATCATGTGTCTAAAACAGAGATGAAAAATGAGAAAAATGCACAACCAAGCCTCAAAAATCATGCAACATGTTGGTAATCAACATACCAAATTTGAAATCAATTGGCCAATGTATGAGCATTTCACAATAGAATGAATGAAGCATGTCACATTTGCACACATGTTCAAAGAAGCAATCACATTTAGAATTCCAGAAATGATAAAATCATGAAATCACCATCACAAAATAATAGACATCAATATGAACATGTAGAAAAAAATTGGAGGTGATTTGGATTAAATTTCAATTTATTATGATTTTTCAAAGTTAGATGAAATATTGAAATGAAATGAAGAACAAAACATGATAAATGGAGGGAAATGGAAAATGATTGATTAATTTGAAAATATGTAGCCAGCCAGAATCGAAGCATGTATGGCGCGGCAAGCAAAACGACTGCGTTTGGTTAAGTGGAGAAAATCACAATTGAAATTCCAAAACAATTCACGCGTGGTATCGAACTCAGGACGTGAATGATAATAGCGTTCAAACAGTGCATTTCATAAGCTGAACCAGAAGGAACCCTAGCTACAGTGCAGCACGGCGGCCAACGGTGGTTTCCACCGTCTTCTTCGTGAAGACGGTGGCGCTACAGTGATGCGCTTCAATTTTTTTTCCAGATTCACACAAAATTTATATCAAATGAAAGCTTGCAACACGTAGAACATGAATCCAACATCAACTAAGCCTAAATCAACACGAATAATGAGAATCGAACCAAAACATTTTCACATCCAAAACTTTAACTCAGCATAACTCAGTCATTTCTCAACCAAATTTCATGAAATTTATATCAGTATGATCAGCATGAGAAGCTCTACAACATTATGCACATAAAAAGGAGAATTAAGATACTCGAAAACCTAACCTCTTGAAGAGCAGTCACTGAAATCTGTAGATTCAAGGCCTGGAAAGTATCCAGATCTACTCCTGAGATGATATTATGAAGCTTTGTGAGTGAATTGAAGCTTGGAGATGCTTGGATCTAGCTCAAAAGTCAGCTTCCATCTTCATGTTCTTGAGCTTGCACAGCTTGATTCTAGCTCGAATTCTTCAAATCAAGGCTTGATCTACACTCAATGATGATCAGAGAACAAGAATATCCAATAAAATCAATGGCTTATGTGAAGAAAATTGAAGTTTCACTTGAGAGAAAAATTTGGAGAGAAGAAGAATTTGAGATCTAGAATGTGATGTTATCAGAAATTCTGTTAGAATTAAGCATTTATACTATATCCTAATCATGCTGAAATAATAATTAGGCTTTGGTTAATGCAAAATTAGTGAGAATGAGGTGCATGGCAAAATTAGCAAAAACACCTTATGCATGGTGAAGCACACGTGAACAATGCTGTATGGATGCTCAAAATCACTCAAAATCATCTCATGCACATGTTGGCAATGGTATTTTGTTCATATGATGTACCAATTTCAAATTTCCAAATTTCCCTCCAAAATGGTCATGCATGAGCAAATGATTATGTGATGAAATTTCATGCAATGTAATAATGGATTTGGAAAATATATGTCATGAGGAGCATAATGCAAAAAGAGGCACTCAATTTGGAGTTATGAGTCAAAAGTTATGGCCTTTTGAAGTTCCATGCACACTTGGCAATGATTGGATCATATCTCCTTAACCATTCATCAGATGCTCATGATCTTGGACTTTTTGGAAATGAGAGAGAGAGAGATCTTCAACTTACATGTTGGACAAAAATTCATTTGAAGCTTCTTTGATGTTGTAAAGTTGAGTTTAATTTGATCCAAAAACTTTCCATTTTTGGAAACTTGAAATTACAGGTCACTTTCCATTTTGGGAAACTTTTGACTTGACCTCAAATTCTTCAATAGAGATGTTTGACATGATGAATAAGCCTTGTATGAACATGAATGGGATGTCTCAGATCATTTCCCACACTCAAAGCCTTCAGTTGACTTTCAATTGACTTGCATTGGTCCTTAGATGACCTGAAAATATTCTGATGAACTTGGGCCTTTGCCACTTGATGAATTTGATCAAAAATGAACCCATAACTCATATAAGCTCAATATAACGATGTGTGGTCCATATCTCAATGGAAACCTCATCTCTTGCACAAAGGATACACTTGAATGCCTTGACCTGTTGACTGCTTAAGCTGCAAGACAAATGTTAGATGACATATTTTTGTACATTTTTGGTTAGTGATTAAACAAGAAAAGCAATGATATACAAATGCAAGCAATGCTTGGTGATCTAGAACCACTCTCAAAAAGATCCCACCCACAGGGAAGGAAGCAAGGTGTCCAATGATCCTTGAGGCTATGCAATGTTATGATATGATGCCATGAGGGATCTTAGGGACAAAATTGGGGTCTTACACACTGATCATGCCCATTCGTAAGGATCATTAAAGGAGAAATTTTAAATTCTGATGCATTTTGGATCACCCTTCTCCTTCACATAATAACAACAAAAACTCTAAAAAAGATTTGTGGACTGTTGGATTTGATCTGAGACATTGGACTTAGAATTAGGCAACATTCCCTATGCAAAAGGACTTGGCCAATGCCAACTTTTCTGAAACCAAGTGCTTGTGAAGAAAAAATTTCATCTAATGCAAGTATTGAGACCCCTTTTGAGTTCATCTGCTACATGGTCTTGATGAAGTTGTTACTTTGAACCTGTGTCTAATACCTATCTCTGAGCCATTCAAGGAGTATGTCATCTGATACATGGGAGATTATGAAGAAGATCATGGAGTTGCTAAGCTTGGATGTGGCTATCTTTATTTGATGCCTTGTTCTTCACCTTGCTATTATGTGTATTAATATTGATTGATCCTAAAGTCCAAGGGAAAATTGGGTTTCTATATGACATTCTTGTCTATTGGATTGCATCCCATTAGTCAGATCTTTTCAACTCTTAACTTTTATTTTTTGCTTAGGATTAATCTCTTCATATCCTCCCACTTATTTAATTTAAAATCTCTCCCTCCTTTTAAAAACCTTCTTTGCTTGTGTTTTCTAAACTATGACTTGGTTACAAAATTAGTAACTTTGGCCTTATGCCATTGCATTTTCAAACTCTTTTCTTAATCAAATTTGTAAATGAACTTAACTATACCTGACTTAAATTTTCAAAAGACAAAACGAACTAACACTCATTCAAACCCTTTACGCCTTTTGTGCCTTTGTTAAACTTAGATTTTGTTAAAAGCAACTCATTCACTTTGAAATTGTTACCACGAACTACGAGGTTTTGATCCCTCATATTATGTTGGTACGTAGGCCCAAGTCCCGAAGGTCTTGTCAAACACAAAAATATAATTAATGAATTCTTTTCTCATCCCCACATTCTATTTATTGCAAACATCATTTTATACCAAAACACATGTAAACACAAAAAAGGGCTCCCTAGGAGTACCTAGGACACTTTGGGTGCTAAGACCTTCCCTCTATGTAACCAACCCCCTTACCTGTAATCTCTGGCATTTTATTAGTTTTGATTTGAAAACTTCTTATCTTTGGGTTTTGTTCGTACTTTTCCCTTTTCCCTTGGAAACAATAAAAGCACGGTGGCGACGCTGGTTTAATTAACGTAAAGTTTATCCATAGTTAAATGGTCATTAATTTACCGCTACACCATGTTTTACCTTTCTTGTAATGACATGAGCACACGGGAGACCATATGTTTTCACAATTGCGCATCCACACTTTGTGCTATCGGAGCCTACATTATCAGCTTGTTTAGCTTCGTGAAAAATATAATTCAAACCCGCTCGAGATATGTTTCCGACCAACTGAGAATAAAGATTGTTGTATTTAAATCTATGTTCCAAAACTATGATGCTAGAACCAAATGATATATGTATCTCTTTATGCTAGTTCTGAATCATTTAGTTCACGGAGTCCCAATCTCTACACAAATATCCCTTACTATTTCCCAACCAATTATTTAATGTAGCCTCGGTGACTCAACTCGATTAGTTGTTGTATTTCCAAGGTGTCTAACCTGATCGGTCCAAGCACAAACAATTTTCTTCTTCACCTGGTCAAGAATTATGCTTTCAACATATTTCAACAAATCAGGATAATTTTCGCACACTTTCTTGAAATGCATAATGAAATCGGCATAAAATTCTTTAGTGGGAGAATTTACTATATGATTCCATGCATCCATTATTTTTTCCACAACCACACCAGCCTTCACCATTTTTTCATCTTCAGCCTTTATCTATTTCGTTCCTACCGTAGGTTTAACCTGACTTCTCACATTCTTTGTTATGTGATACTTACAAAGTAATGCATAAGAAGTAGGAAACCTTTACCACTGAATTCATCAAGGTGATATCGCGGTCAGTAACAATCACTTTAGGAATCTTTTCTTGGTCCTTCAACATGGCCCGACACACCTCTAAGACCCAAGTCCCATTCTCCTCTTTTTCGCTCTCTAGAAATGCAAACCCGACAAAGTAGGGCTTCTCAGTAGAGGTAACACCAACCATCTCCAATAATGGAAGTTTATACTTGTTGGTCTTGTATGTTGAATCAAGTATGACCACGGTAGAAAACGTGTTGAATAACTTTATGGAATCAGGATGAGTCCAAAATATATCTCCAACGGTAACTCCATCCTCGCAGGTTTGGTACCTAGACACATAACTGTTATCATCCAACTGTTTCAAGAGTTGTTGCATTTCAGTTTTATCTCCCATTAACGCCTTGTTAGTTTGGTACCAAATATTGTACACTTTCTTGATATTTGAGATATTTTCGGGTCTTTTACATTTCAAAGTTGCAAGTATATTTTTCGGTTGAACCAAATTCAATGTCATGTCAGTAACATATTCTTTCTCTTTTGGCTTGATGCAACACGCAATTGGGTGACCGACTAACTTTACACATAAGTCATGGTTATGTAAACCACATATGACATTGAATCTCCATTTATTATTTTCCAAAATATAATCACACAACTTAAAGAGATATTCACATTTTTTTAAACCGATGTCGTCTCATTTAAAATTTCAGAGAAGAGGTCTATATTTCCCGCTTCTTTCGCACATCATTGTCACAAAAGCGCATCTTCTATCCGAATCATTATTGGACCTTCCGATAATCACACAAAATCCCAATTTGGAGGCCTCTGTACGAATCTATTGAAGTATGTGATCAAGAAACTTAAATTGTTGCTCATGTTTAAATTGGTTGCCAACATCTACCGCCTTCACAACAAAACCTTTGACTGTGGGAGGCACAACTTGTTTGGGAAAAATATTCGGGTGCATCATATCTAATGAAAACAATTACCACAAAACAATAAATAAGCGCTAATGATGTAAACAAAGTTGAAAAAGTGAACACAGACAAATATCAGAGATGCATTTCTGGGTAAGTTCATACACGTTCCAGAAATGTATCTCCGAAATAATCGCTAGTTTTTCATACATAAAACAAGAGTGTGAGCAATGATGTTTGAAATAAATTATCTTTAACTGAAATTTCAACTTCTTTTGTTCCCTTTGATGTGATGAAACACAAGATTGAAGATTTGGAGTGAAAATATGGATTGAGAATGGAAAGGTTTGTTGTGAGGGTTTTGAGTGAAAAACAAGTATGCATGTGTGATCATGCAACTCTATGTTTTATCAAATTATTTCGGAGATGCATCTCTGGAATATCTGACATGCAAAGGTGACAAAAAAATTCAAAATCTCGCCCCAAGCATCCGAAGATGCATCTCCGGAATGTCCACTGAGTTGATCAACTGTCATTATATTTGTTGAAAACACCCAAAGACGCATCCCCAGATTTTTTTTTAGTATTCATCTAAGGTGACACTTATTTGGTGCACCATAACATTGGGGTATAGTGCATCCGGAGATACATCTCTAAAATCTGAGAAGAATTTATAGTATTTTATGTAGTGCACAAGTTACATATATTGTGCATTAAGAAATTCTCTTATTATATTAGTTATTCAGTATACAAATAACATAGTTGTATATATACGCATATTTGTAATTCAATTATATAATTTTTAATAATGACAATTAATCCATTATTTCTCATTCTCTCCTCTTTATTTCACTCAAAATATCTCACACATAAACAAAATTTAGCAAAATCGCTAATATAAAATATATATACATGAGTATTATAAGTCTATCGATATTTAGAATTGTGAGAATTCGTAATTAGGCTTCATAATGTGTCATTGTTAAATACCATACTTCTAAAAATGAATTATTATACTCTTAATTCATGATTTTTTTTTACAAAATATAAGACTGACATTTATAATTTGTTTTTCTCAAGGGATACGATTCTTACAAAATTGAAATTTAATTTCTTTTTGTTAATTAGTTTACCATAACTGATATTTTAATATTAAAATTCGTTTTATTTAATAATTAATTATTTCACTAATACACAAGAGCATTTGAATTTAAAGATAAAAAATCTCTCTTTCAGCACTACAGATGCAATAATATGTTAAATTCTCTGATGAAAGATGTTTGTGTTTATTCATTACCGCCATTTAAGAGATTAATCTCTATAATTAAATATAAATATCTAATTTATACTCTTTCCTCTCACTATATAGATATTTTTTTTATATTTTTCAAATTTTTTATCCTTTTAAAATATCAATGTAATATTTATTAATATATTTTTATTAATATATTTTTATTTATTACATTTTAAAACATGTAATTATTTTACAATCTATTTTTAATAAGATTATTTTACTAAATAATATTCAGTTTATCATTGAAATCAACATTATCTTAAAAAAATATAAAAATCTCATGTGGAGTACTAATTATTATCACTAAAGTGAAAAATATTATATCAATTATATATTAATTATTTAATTAGTTAAATAATAATTGATATAATTATTTATAAATAAATAACTATTGATAGTTATTATTAAATACTAATGTTTGATGATTTGTTTAATATAATTTGTTTTTGAGAAATCATAATGTGTTGATCGATGATTTTGTTAACTTTTATCAGTTGTAATATTAATTGATTAGTTATTTAATTACTTTCCAATCAAATGTTTAATTGTAAGGAGAAAACTTAGACCGTATTGAGATTATTAATCCTTTCTTTCTTATTCTTATATATATATATATATATATATATATATATATATATATAAAAGAATGACAAGAATACTTATAAACTATTAGATATAAATGGTTATATTAAATAGTCTCATTTAAAATACATGCACATCTCCTAGTCTATTATTTAGTGTTAACCTTCCCAAATTCTTTTATTGCCTGAGTTTTACGATTAAAGTATTTTAATATTTCAATATATGAATTTAAGTTCATCAGATTCTAATTGTATATTTTGTAAATGAATATATTTTTTTGGTAAAAAAAATGAATATATTTTAAAAACAATTTCATATTTTTTTAAATGAATGTATTTTAAAAACGATTTCATATTTTTTAAATGAATATATTTTAAAAACGATTTCATATTAATTTCTTCTCTTTTTTTTTCTCGATAAAACTCATCCCAAATTACCATTTTTGTAAAAAAAATCATGATCAATTAATCACTTATTTGAGCATAAATTTCTAAATTTTACGAGAAATAAATCATCTCTTTATATCAATCAACACATGAGTAACCCAGTAAATGTTCTTAGTTTTATATCATCTCTCTGTATTGTTGAATTGTAACTCCTTGTGTCGAAGCAGGTTGCTCGACAGAAGTAAGAAAGTGTCAAACCACCTAGTATGTTAAGTTGTGTTAGTGTGTCTAAGTGTCGAAGCATGTTGCTTCACACAGGATTTCGACTTAGGTATATTTTAGCAGTGTTAGTTATTTTGGGCTTTTATAGTTTTGGGCTTTGGCATGAGGTCCAAGTTAACCTAAATCTATAAATAGATGGAGTAACCCTTATTTTTGTAATGAGGTGAATATTCATAACATTGTAATTCACAGTATTTTACAGTTGCAAAGTGAATAAGAAGTTTTTCACAAAGAAACTCTGCCGAATTTTGTTACTCTTCTCCTTCATCGTTCTTTCTTTCTTTCTCTATTGTTCTTTCTTTTCATTACTTTGCAACTGTTGTAGGAAAGTCGAAGAGTGATATGGCTTTCCAGGCTCAATCAGCAAAAGAAAGAAAAGGCAAAGGAAGCTAGAATGGCAACAAAGGCATAGGAGGTTAGAACAATTCAACTGGTCGAAATAGAAAGAAGGAAATTGGTTGAATTAGAGAAAACCCTGGAACCAAGACAACCAAAGAGATGGTACTGCAGGTAGAGGAAGCGGTGGTGGTCAAAAGCCAGACAAGAGTCACATTCAGTGTTACAATTGTCAAAGGTACGGTCACTATTCTAGTGATTATCCAGAAAAGAAAAAGAATCAAGAAACTTATGCAAAGCTGGCGAAACACGAAGAAGAAGAGACGTTGCTGATGGTTACAACAAGAGAAGAAGAGAGATTCAAGGACCAGTGGTACTTGGACTCAGGATGCTCATCACACATGTCTGGAAGAAAAGATTGGTTTGTCAACATAAAGCCTTCAATGAAGAGCATGGTGAAATTTGAAAATGACAACACTCTAGCAGTTGAAGGTGTTAGTGATGTTTTGATTATGAGGAAAGATGGCAAGAGGTTAGTAATTTCAAATGTTTTGTACATACCAGGCATGAAGAGTAATTCGCTCAGCATATGGCAGTTGGTCGAAAAGAACTACAAGGTGTCGATCAAAGACAAGATGATGAGAGTTCTCGACTCAAATGGAAGGTTGATCTTGAAGGGTCCAATGTCTCAGAATAGAACCTTCAAGATTGAACTAAATGTGATGGAGCATGCGTGCCTTGCAATAGCAACCATCAGATATGAATGGATATGACATTATAGACTTGGCCATCTCAATTTCAAAGACATCAGAGATTTGAAGAGAAGAAATATGGTTTCAGGATTACCAGAAATCGACATTCCAAACGAAGTGTGTGAAAAATGCGTGCAGGAAAAGCAACATAAGAACAACTTCAGTAAGGATGCAGGAAACAGGTCGAAGACAATTCTTGAAGTCATATACTCTGATGTATGTGGTCCTCTCCAGGTGGATTCGATTGGAGGTAACAAATACTTTGTTATATTCATAGATGATTTCAGTCAATAATTATGGTCTTACCTGATCCAAAAGAAAAGTTAAGTGATCGAGGTATTTGCCAAGTTTAAATCTATGGTCGAAAAACAGAGTAGTCGAAAGATCAAGATTTTGAGGACTGATGGTGGAGGAGAATATGTGTCAAAAGATTTCGATGTATTATGTGTGAAAGAAGGGATTGTGCATGAGGTGGGGCCACCCTACACTCCACAGAAGAATGGAGTCACATAAAGGAAGAATATAACCATTATGAATATGATTAGAAGTATGTTGAAAGGGCAAACATATATCCGAAGAATTATGGGGAGAAGCTGTGTCGACTGCGACATATATTCTGAACAGATGTCCGACGAAGAAGCTAGAAGTAATCACGCCATAAGAGTGTTGGTCTAATGTCAAGTCTAGCTTGAGTCATCTCAGGATGTTTGGATCTATAACACATGGACATGTGCCAGATCAGTTGAGAAGAAAACTTGATGACAAGTCAAGTCAGATGATCCTGATAGGATATCATTCGACTGGAGGATACAAGTTGTTCGACCCAGTGAATAAGCAAGTGGTAATCAGTAGGGACGTGATCATATATGATCTTAAGGAGTGGGATTGGACTGAGAATGTCATGAAAGATTAAGTGAGAATCTTTTATGATGAACCAGATAGTGAAGTCGAAAGAGAAGTTCGACAAGAAGAAGTCAGAGGTAAAGCAAGCACAAGCAGACCTCAAAGAACAAGACACATGCCTGCAAGGTTGCAAGAATGTGTGATTACATCAGATGATGTGGTCAATGAAGAAGGTGAGATGGTACATTATGCTTTCTACGTAGATGTCGAACATGTGAATGCATCTGAGGCATTGAAAGATTCGAAATGGATGAAAGTAATGGATGAAGAACTGGAGTCAATCGAAGTCAACAACACTTGGTCACTTTTCGAATTTCCCCAAGACAAGAAGACAATCAATGTGAAGTGGGTATACAAGGTGAAGTTGAATCCCAAAGGAGAAGTGACTCGACGCAAGGCGAAACTTGTGGCGAAAGGATTTCTTCAGAAAGAAGGAATCGACTTCGATGAAGTTTTTGTACATGTTGCTAGGATCGAAACAATCAAGTTGGTTGTTGGTCTAGCAAACATGAACAATTGGCAAATGTGTCAGATGGATGTGAAATGTGCATTCTTGAATGGTCCCTTAGAAGAAGAAGTTTATGTTGCACAACCAACTGGGTTTGTGAAACATAGCGAAGAAAGAAAAGTGTACAAGCTGCATAAAGCCCTGTACGGACTTAAACAAGCTCCAAGAGCTTGGAACAAGAAGATAGATGGCTTTCTAAGGAAGAAGGAATTTGTGAAGTGCATAAGTGAACATGGAGTACATGTAAGAAGAAGTAAGAGTGAATTGCTTATACTATGTCTCTATATCGATGACCTGTTGATAACAGGTAGCTGCAAGAAGGAGATCGAAGACTTCAAAGGTGATCTCAACAAGGAATTCGAAATGTCAGATCTGGGTGACATTTCATATTTCCTTGGCATCGAATTCTACAAGAGTGGTTGAGGTTTGATGATGCATCAAAGAAGGTATGCAGGAGAAATTCTCAAGAGATTTGAGATGCAAGATTGCAACCCAACTTCAGCTCCAGCTGAGCCCATATTACAAATTTTGAAAGATTCAAATGAAGATGATGTCAATCAAACCCAATATAGAAGACTTATTGGGTCACTTCGATACCTTTGTCACACAAGGCCTGACTTAGCATACAGTGTAGGTATGGTGAGTAGGTTCACGCAGAAGCCAAATGTATCACATCTAGCAGCGACGAAGAGGATGTTGGTGTAAGCTCTAGAGGCCAATACTTTTGGTACTTATATCGAATTATTTATTAATAGTAAAAGGCTTTTTCCTTTATCATGTTTGTTTAATAAAGTCCCTAGAATAGCTAGTCCATTTAATGTATCAAGTGTGACTTAATCATGAGATCCCATTAAACATAAGGACACTATTCTTAAAGTATCCGTAGTCGAGCTTTGTTGTAAAGTGGGATAACATTAAAGCATTAAGACTACCATGTATATAGACTGATGATCGCATCTCATGGATCATGGATAAGGAGTTATCAAGTCTTAAATATATGTATGAATATTAGGAGTAATATTTATACTAGATTGACCCACTATGAGAATACTATATAGAATGTTATGCAAACTCCAAACTCCTTTTGGGGACATGCACTATTGACAACAGCTTACACACTTAACCGTGTTCCATCCAAAAAGGTTGAGAAGACACCATACGAGATATGGAGTGGTAAGAAACCACATATGCCTTACATGAAGATTTGGGGTTGCGAATTTTATGTGAAACGACAAATTTCAAATAAGCTTGAGCCTAAATCTGACAAATGCTTATTTATGGGGTATCCTAAAGAAACAAGAGGGTATTACTTCTACAATCCTTCCGAGGGCAAAGTGTTTGTCGCTCGAACTGGAGTTTTCCTAGAAAAGGACTTTATTTCCAAGGGAATCAGTGGGAGGAAAGTAGAGCTTGAAGAAATTCAAGAATCACAAAGCATTGATACACCTATGGAGGAATTAGAGTAGGAAACACAAGTAGTTGTGGAAGAGCAACCTGCTCAAGTAGAACAAGACTAGCATAGGTCAAGCAGGATACGCCACCTACGTGAGAGATATGGATATCTCATAACTGATCAAGATGATGTATTACTCATGGATCAAGATGAGCCTGTGACCTACCAAGAGGCCATAACTGGTCCCGAGTCTAAGAAGTGGCTAGAAGCCATGAAATTTGAAATGGATTCCATGTACACAAACCAGGTTTGGACCTTGGTAGAGCCTCCTGTAGGAGTTAACCCTATAGGATGCAAGTGGGTCTTCAAAAAGAAGACTGACATGGATGGTAAGGTACATACCTATAAGGCAAGACTGGTTGCAAAAGGATATAAACAAATTCATGGGGTTGACTATGATAAAACCTTTTCACCAGTTGTAATGCTTAAATCTGTTCGGATTTTACTTGCTATCGCTGCATATCATGATTATGAAATATGGAAGATGGATGTCAAAACTGCTTTCCTTAATGGGAATCTTCTTGAGGATGTGTACATGACACAGTCTGAAGGATTTGACATACCAGAAAAGCCCAAAAAATATGTAAGTTACAAAATCAATCAATGGATTGAAGTAAGCTTCCAGAAGCTGGAATCTTCGTTTTGATGAAACAGTAAAACAATATGGATTCATCAAGAATGATGCTATCGCAGAAGCTGGAATCTTTGTTTTGGATCAAAAAGTTCATTAGTGAACTTGGCATAGTTCCTAGCATTGTGGATCCCATTGATCTCTATTGTGATAACAATGATGCTATCACACAATTTAAGGAGCCTAGATCTCACCAACGATCAAAACACATAATTAGGCGTTATCACCTCATTCGAGAGATAATAGATATAGGGGATGTGAAAACATGCAGAGTACCTACACTTAACAATATTGATGACCCACTAATAAAGCCTCTTGCGCAATAGAAGCATGATAGCCATACTAGATCTATGGGCATTAGGGGTATGCTTGATTGGCTCTAGTGCTAGTGGGATATTGTTGGTGTAAACCTTATAGAGCAATACTTTTGGTACTTGTATCGAATTATTTATTAATAATAAAAAGATTTTTTCTTTATTATGTTTGTTTGATAAAGTCCCTAGAATAGCTAGTCCGTTTAATGTATCAAGTGTGACTTAATCATGAGATCCCATTAAACATAAGGACACTATTCTTAAAGTATCCGTAGTCGAGCTTTGTTGTGAAGTGGGATAACATTAAAGCATTAAGACTACTATGTATATAGACTGATGATCGCATCTCATGGATCATGGATAAGGAGTTATCAAGTCTTAAATATAAGTATGAATATTAGGAGTAATATTTATACTGGATTGACCCGCTATGAGAATACTATATAGAATGTTATGCAAAGTGTCATAAGTTATTCTCATGGTGATAGTGGTGTATACCACCATTTGATTTGAAACCACTATGGACCCTAGATGTAGAGTCGAGTGCCTTATTGCTGATCAAACATTATCCGTAAATGGATGACCATAAAGACAGTTGATGGGTACTCCAAGAAGCATGCTGAGGGACATGAGTGACCTAGATGGAATTTGCCCATCCTGTGTAATAGGATAAATGTCTAAGGGCCTAATATTGAACTGGACAAGGATGACATGGTCTATGCCTTGTGTTCAATATAGACATAAGGGTAAAAGGGTAATTGTACACACAAGTATTATCACAAAAGGATTTGTCAGATCACATGACATTTTCGTGTCTTGGATAGCAGTGATGTGTTGCTAGATACCGCTCACTGTTTATTATGTTAAATATGTGATTTAATATAATTGTCTATGTCGCGAAAACCTACAGGGTCACACATAAAAGGACAGATTGATGAGAGATAGAGTAAATAAGGAACACCGTAAGGTACGGTGCACTTAAGTGAATTGTAGAGCATCGTAAGGTACGATGCACTTAAGTAGAAAACGAAATATGATAAAGTACCACGCGCTGAAGTGATTTTGACATATCATAAGATATGGGCCACATACATTTAAGTGGGATTTTTAGCTTACACTCCACACAAGTGGTTCTATAAATAGAACCCTTGTGCAGAAGCATTTGTTAAGATGAAATTTCGTTTCTCTCTCTCTCTCTCTCAAACACACACACACACACACACACACACACACGCACACACACACACACACACACACACACACACACACACACACACTCAAAGTCTTCATTCGTAGCATCTAGCACTGAGACTAAAGGAATCCGTTCGTGTGGACTGAGTAGAGGCGTTGTCACCATTCAACGTTCGTGATCGCTCCTTAGATCTGCATCAAATGTTTCAATCGCCACAAGAGGTAACGATTCTATCACTGATCATGCCCATTCGTAAGGATCACTAAAGGTGAAACTTTTTAATTTCCGCTGCGTTTTGGATCGCTATTCTCCTTCAGAGGATACTAAGGTATCTGAAAGGAACTCTCGACTATGGCATTTTGTTTCCTACAGCTGATGAAGGAAAATAATGCAAATTAGTGGGATACACTGACTCAAGTTGGTGTAGTGATGCTAAGGATCGAAAATCCACAGCGGGATATGTGTTTATGCTAGGTAGGGCACTAGTTGCTTGAAGTTCGAGAAAAAAGCCAGAAGTTGCATTATCATCGTGCGAAGTAGAATACCTAACAGCTTCTCTTTGTGCATGTCAAGCAACATGGATGGTGGATCTGGTCGAAGAGATAACAATGAAGAATCATGGAGCAATTACTATGAAGATCGATAACATGTCAACTATCAATCTGGCAAAGAATCCGATAGCACATGGTCGAAGCAAGCACATCGAAATGAGGTTCCATTATCTTCGAGAGCACGTAGCAGATGGAAAGATAAATATAGAACACTGCATAATTGAGAATCAGATTGCAGACATCATGACGAAGGGAGTACAGGTCGAAGTGGTCAGAAGACTTTGAGTTATGATGAATGTAGATAGCTTAGACACAATGAATTAGGTGGTGTGTTGAATTGTAATTTCTTGTGTCGAAGCAGATTGCTCGACAGAAGTAAGGAAGTGTCGAACCACCTAGTATGTTAGGTTGTGTTAGTGTGTCGAAGTGTCGAAGCATGTTGCTTCACACAGGATTTCGACTTAGGCCTATTTTAGTAATGTTAGCTATTTTGGGTTTTGACTTGAGGTCCAAGTTAACATAAATCTATAAATAGAGGGAGTAACCCTTATTTTTGTAATGAAGTGAATAGAGTATTCATAACATTGTAATTCACAGTATTTTGCAGTTGCAAAGTGAATAAGAAATTTTCCACAGTTTGTGGGCAGAGAGAAACTCTGCAGAATTATATTACTCTTCTCCTTCATCGTTCTTTCTTTCTTTCTCCATTGTTCTTTCTTTTTATTGCTATTGTGTGGGTAATAACAATCTTGTTCATCAAGGTTGATTGAAATTCTCCATAAATTTTGAGGGATTTCCAATATGTATGTCGTTTACTTTCTTCATCTTCATATTCGTACTTTACAAACACCGAATCCAACATTCATCAACATCAAAACCTTTCTGCACTAGATAAGCATAAAATATCATCTCTTTTTTCATCTTCTAGACTCTGATTTTCTGGTCAATCAACTACAAGAAAGAGACATGCCAAAATGTTCAAACTGGAGTTAAATTCAAGCGCACGTTAAAAATCAGCAATAAATTTAGAAATCTATGAGCCATGCCGACAGGCCATAATTTGTGTGGATATGTATTGTTCAATTCAACCCTTTCTTTCATTCTGATATTCATTTTTTTCTTGGTCTCATGAAGACAATTTCTGATTCTAGTACAGAAAGTCACTTCAGTTAGCTTACATGTATATATCAAATTATTAATTATATGAACAATATATAACATGCATGTCAAAGTGCCCTTCATTTACACGTATATATTACAAATTTCAAATAGTTCTACATTAACAGCTAAGCACTGCAATTTCAAGGCCCACTTAACCTACCAATTTTTGTTCTCAACTTCAATGAAATTGAATCAACATATTATGCCTGTAGTAAAGTTGAATTGTTGTATATCTGAATTAGCTTTGTATACCAGTGCAGTGTGGAATTTGATAACTATTACATGCTCATAAGCAATTTCTTTGGCAGCATACAATTTGGTGAAAGTTTAAAGACAAATTTGTCTAGTTACAAACATGTAGAATTACAAATTATATACGTTTCATATGTGGATATAGATGGGTGGTACCACACCGACGAAGACATCAAAATATCATAGAACTAGATACAAAAGTAGTATAAAAAAAGAATTATAAAACCATGTGGGACAAAGATATTTCCAAAAATGCTTTGGCGTATGAAAACATGAGAATACAATCACTATAATGATTTTTGATTGAAATGTATATGCATCTATCCTATTATCCTTCAAATAATACTACATCATGTTTTTATAATATACTTCTGTATCAAAAGTTTGCGTCAAATTTTCAACAACACTGATAAGATATATACAATTCGGTTGGGGGACTTTCTTAGTGAGTTGAGAGACATCGAATCGAGTGAAGTTTAGTTTAAAATCTAAAAAATGGCATGTGAATCGGTTTGGAAATATGACATGATTTCGAGTTATCAAACTCTCCATACATTTGAACCCTTGCATGTCCTCAAATAAGTTAGCTAGTATGTAAGACAATGAAATGCAACAACGAAGGTATAAAGACTAAAAGGAAAATATGACACTCAGATACTCATACGTGGCTATAAAAGTCGGTTTTGTTAAAATTGATTCGATAGGTACTAGTGTCGACACCAAGAATATTTGTTAAAGATTTTATTGTTATTGATTTAACAATATGATTAAATTAAAACAAATAATATTTTGTTGGTGATATTCAAGGAACAAATCAAATGTCCACCAGATTCTACATTAATTCTGGACGAAATCAAAGATATTATCTAAGCAGAAAAATCCAGAATTATTATGCTATATAAGAAACTCAAACCTACAATAAAAAGCAAGCACTCCCATTGAAGATCCTAAAGTGTTGTGTATTCCATGTTAATGTTCTAATAGGATTAATGTAGAATTTTTTATGTACATCTTTATGTTTCAGTAAATTGGAATAGAAGGTTTGTTTAGTTGAGGTGTAATCAACATTGTTATGTACACCTCTATGTTTCAATAAATTGTCATAAAAGGTTTGTCTAGTTGAGTTGTAATTTTTAACATTCTGTCATCTTGTTATGATTTTAGTTGATCACTAGGGTTTAGTGGTTGTTTGCCCCTGTAAATGATTTTGTGGCAGAGAAGAAAGTGGGTAGGTTCTCATGTTTAAGAGGAGACTCTAAAATATAAAGTCATCTGATAGTGTTAGGAAAATGTATTGGACAACATAAGGTTCGTTTTTGCTTGAAGACTAATGGTGTATCTTGTGGAACTTGTTGTCGACGCATCGTGTTAGACATATGTCCCATAAGGAACAAAATTTCACAACTGACACTAGTTCGTCAGTTAAATCTGAGACCTCATTCTCCAAACCTTCTTGGTGGAGGAAAACCGTATCCAAGGTATCTTGTAGATATTTTTTCTCAGTGGAGATATCCCTGGCTTTAGCTTGGCCATCCTCTAGCCTTTTCTCCCACTTTTCCTCGCCCTGCCAAAAGGACTGCAGCAACCACTGACTTTCATTGTAGGCTTTCATTTTCTCCTGGAGCCTCGCCTCTAGGTCATTCACATCCTTGTCATATTGTCCTTGTTCAACATCCTGAAGCATCAACACCCTTAATAGAAGGGTATCTTTCATATTCTTGATTGTGGAAGGAGTTTATGAAAAAAGGGTTTGGTACTCTGCAAAGAACTCTTTAGAAAATGGGAGGTGCAAGTGTTTGACGCAAAGCAGACCAGGATTGAAATCGGTCCATCAACACATAAGATTCACGCCCCTAGTAGGCTCCGCCGCCTGACCCGCAACAGAAGAAAGCTCCTCCCTTAAACATTGAGCCTTAGTTCCGGAAACACCGAGGAAGAAGTCTCGACTGCTCTTTTCTGCCCATAGATGGTCAACCCCCTAGGATAGCTCTTCGGGCTGTTGACGCCTGAACTGTTATATTTGAGCCTCTCCCATATCTCCTTGTGCTATTGGGCTAAGTTCTTGGCCATTTGATATACATAAACAAAACATGGGTTAGAAAAGGATATGAGACCCCATAAGCGGAAATAATAAAAATCGCCTACCTATATAGATAGCAAGATGACCGCCACCCTCAACCCAAAGCTTAATCACTTCCCGACAGTACATAACCTCTAACTGTCTTAAAAAGAGAATGTCTTTCTCTCCTCAAGGTACATGAGCGTCTAGTCACAATCTATGACAATTAAAAGGACCTCCGTCCAAGATAAGGGAAGAGGGGAACACCGTCAGAATCCAGCATACCAAGGGAATACTCTCGGCCACTTACTTGGACAAACGTGTCTTTTAAATATTTATAGTTGTTAAAGTGAGGGGTAAAAAGCCCTCGGGCCTGCCAGTTGCTCAAAGTCACCCAACTACCTTTCGCTGATTTGGTAATGAAGAAAGAGAAAAAGACCCCATCAATGGGTTGATGTTCAACTTCTGGAAAACCATATTGAAAGACATAACATAATCCCAGTTGTTCAGAAACAATTGGGAAAGGGCAATGTTAAGTACACTAAGGATATCTATGAAGAAGGAAGAGAGAGGAAAAATGACTCATATGTCTTTGATAAATGGCGGGGGGGGGGGGGGGGGGGGGGGGTAGAAATAGAAGTACATCGAGGGGGGACGAGAGGAAACTAGTAAGGTCACCCTCTCCGAGGTTAAACAACTCTCTAGAATAATCCGGTCATCATCCCCCGAGGAAGAGACGCCCACTCCCGCCAAGAAGACACAAATGTGTTCCTCGGAAGAGAAAATAGAGACAAAGTCAGTTGCGCCCTTGGAAACGACATAGGAGAAGGACATTTTATTCATGAGAAAACAATAGAACCAAAAGAAGTCACCACCACCATCGCAACCATCGGAAAAGAAGTACCTACCCAGTAATCCTATATCTAACACCAAAAGGTCTCAACCATACAAACCCCCTAGGATCCAGCATACATAATTAAATAAGGGAAAGAATGTCATACTTGTGTAAAAGTTGGAGGCGACTCTAAAAAATCCAAAAGGCAATAGCTCGAGAAAAGTTGTAGAAAGTAAAGCGGAATAGAAAAATCTTTCTTATATGGGAACTCCAATTCCCTCAAGATTTTGCACGCTACATACACTTGCCACTATCTTTTTCAATTTCAAAAAATAGGAGATCGTTGATTGAATTAAATGAAAGAGAACACATTCTCATCGTGATTGATTGACGTCTTATATGGATTAACATAATTGAGCGATGGACACCTGGACGCTGACTCACTAGGCGTGGATCATAATCAATAATCCTGCCTACCATTTCACGCACCTTCAGTTGAGGGGCTCGCATGCTTTTCACTCGCCCATGAGGAAAGTATCATCAAACAAAACCAACCTCGGTCATGGATCATCAATTGAGCGAGGTACGCGCAAAAAAAGAAAGATGTTATAAACACTTCTCCTTTTAACGAAAAATCTCTCGTGCTTGAGGGACTGTGTAGTGTCTTATTTGAAAAAGTCTTAGATTGGGGCTCCCCTCGCCTGACTATTGGGCCATCTGGGCGGAAACCAATGGGCCGCTCTTGCGGTCAATCCAACATGGAAGTTCAATGAGAGAAAGTCCTTGTTGACTACAAAGATATAGTCGGTCAACAACCTCCCTAAAAAGTGGGGACCAGACGGTACCACGTCCAGAGGGGGCCCATAAACCTTAGCCTTGGAGAATCCCTATAAATAGATTATCCCGCAAGGGGGAGATTATTCACAAGTCATATTCACTCAATACCACCTAATACTGCTCAGAGATTATTTCACTCACAACAGTCCTAACACCGATAATATAACCGCCCGCTTGTAACCCAACAACGCCAGTCGCCAGCAGGACCTCTCACGTCACGTGAGCTGGTCCCTTGAACATCCTCAAAAACCACCATACAACGCTACTTGCCGCCATGAGCTAATCATCATCTCATTTTTGTAATATACCTACTAGGGCCTCTGAGTATCAATGCCCTTGCAGGGAGAACACACATACACCGTGTGCTTTTTTGGACAGTACAAGATTGAACAAAACCATCTTACTAAAAGCAAAAAAGTTGATATGAAAAAAGAAAAATATCGCACTAAAAGCTATAAATGTCAAAGATATGGAGTCAGAAAATTAAAATGTCAAAGTGAAAGTGATGAATATATGAGTCTCCTATTTCTCAAATTCAAATATTTCTTAAGGCAAAAAAACAATCTCCAAAGTTTCAAAACAAAAGTAAAGGAAAATCGACTCTCATTCCATCTTTGTTTCAATATGGAAAGAAATGCCACATAAAGACATAATCAAAGAAAATCTAAAATGTACCAAAGATTACAAAGAAAAGATTTAAAGAGATTTTACATTCTATGAGACGAAAACGACATGGAGTATACGAAAAAGAGAAAAGAATTCACCTATGTCTCATAATTAACTACAAAAAAAAATGAGTTAATTTTTTAACTATTTTAGAGGTCGTTTTAGTCTTGATAATTATCGTTTTAATTACTTTTAATGGGTTATACATTCCCGTCCTTTTTCTTTCTTTTATTTTTTAATAAATATTTTAGTTTATTTTATTTTCTTAAATTAAATTTCATGCAGAATATCTTAAATTTAAAAGGAGAAATTTCATGCAGAATATCTTAAATTTAAAACAGAGAAAATTATTATGTGATATCTAAAAGCTCTTTTTATTAATAGTTTGAAAACAATAGTATTGTTCCAGAAAAAAAATGCTTTTCAACAAAATATAGTAATATTATTTTCCTTTTTAACATATTTTTTATATGTTTAGTTGTTTACCACTTCTACACATTAAAAAAAAAAATATATAGAAAAACTATTCTATGAATAAAATATTTATAAATAACGTCTGCAAAGAAAAAAAATGACTGAATTGTTTCCATTATTATAAAATAAAATATATAAATTTTAATACCATGAAGAAATTTCTTAGGATTTTGTGTTTCTCTCTTAAAAAATATATTCATTTTCACCGTAATATTTTTTAATTATAGTCACTTTTACACATTTAGTATTAATTAATTAATTTCCATATTAAACACAATTATTATAGTAAATTTCCATGTAAAATATTAATATCAGAACACATTTTAGTTTATCCTAGATATTTAAAATATTTCGGTCAAACACAATAAATATATTAATTTATGAAGAAAACTCAATAAATAATTTTGTGTAGGTATTGCTTGTTCATTCACCACTCAAGAGAAAATGACTACTAGCATCAACCATATGCATATTTTTTCCATTGCAATTTTATGTATCACTTCAATGTTTGGTCCAGGTAACATATTTATTTATTCATATCTATTTTTTTCATGTTTTTTTATAGAATATTCTTCATGATCATGTCTGATTATGGTATTCAAACAAGACTAGTTGAAACGATTATCTCCGAAACATTTCTACAATCACATTGCCATGATTTGGAAATGGAAGAATGTTTTGAAAATCAGCTAAAAGAAAAAAAAGAAAAATTGAATTGTATTTTTTAAAAATATTTCACATCGTCATGAGAATCTTCTGGATAGAACTTTTTGTTCTAAAAATGTGTGATTAGAAAATATAATTTAACATATTCTTTAAAATTATTTTATGATATTTCTAAATAAAAATTGGCTATAAAACAATAATAAGGATTTTTTTTCCTTTCCTTAAAATAGATAATAATGTATTTTAATTATATATTGAATCTTAGTAAATATTTTAAAAATTAGTGTTTCTCTTTTCTGAAATGCAATTTTTTTTTTTCTGAAGATCCCAAAGTTTGTATTCTTTATACAAATAAAAAAAATATTACATCTTAGTTTATTGGTAATTTCTAAAATATATTGTATTCCTATAATTTATGTAAATATTTTCTAATTAAAATTATTTTATAAAATAATATTAAATAATAATATAGATTTACAATAAAGTTATAGATTCATAATTTAAATAATATTTTATTGATTGCAGGACAAACAAAACCCATATTAAAGTATTGTGTTGATAGACTACCATGTAACATCCAAGAATGTAACGATTTTTGTGAACAACAAGCATTTTCTAAGGGTCAAGGCAATTGTCTAACAAGTCTTTGCTGTTGCAATTAATCTTTGTAACTTCTCAAATATATGTAAACAGTCTTTATGGTTAGCGGAAAAATAAATATGCTAATTTCAATTTTAAATAATATATTTTAATAAATTTTGGTAATGGTTTATTCTGTTAAACTAACTCATTTGATAATTATATAAAAAAAATTGATTGCAGGAGCACAAAAATTTGATTGCTGGAGCACGCATGAATTTATGACATCCCATTAATTTATATTTAAAAGATGAAATTAAAAATATTATACTATTAAACAAAATTATATTAATATCACTTCTATTTAAAAAAGTAATTTGAGTTTCGAATCAAAATCTTCAAAGGAAGCTAGAGTGGATAATTTTAAGTTATCTTCATACTTTTTTTACATGATAGTATAGTGCAATTCAAAAACTACAAGTATCTACTCTCTCGTCAATTGCATTCTCAATTGATGCTTAATAGATTTGGTGTGTATTTTAATTTGTTGAGGAAATAATCTCATTTTAAACATCTATTAACTACTTTATATATAAATTTACATACAAATACAAAAATATACTTAAAATAAGAAATAAATGCAAAAATTATTCTAAACAAAATTCAAAAAAAATTATATCAATATGAAAATTTAAATTTATAATTTTATTTTGTACTAAATGAATGTCTACTCTCAATAAATCAAATTATTCATGTTTTAAGAAGAAAAATTTATGAGAAGACGCACACGTTGTAAAGAGATGGTAGGTCCGTAACTGCACCAAAATATCAGTTATAATATAAAAAATGTCGAGCCCACTGAGAACACTATCAAGTATTATTATCTGTCTTTATTATGTGTATCTAAGGTTATGGATGATTGTTTTTGATTGCAAAGAAAAAAAAATAAGCTACTTTAAAATTAATTATGAGATGAGAGATCAGAATGTAGGTCTCGTCGATCGGTTAGCGCTTGCAAATGTTGGAAATCCACCTCAACCTATGGAGAATTTTAATCAATCTTGATGAACAAGATTGTTATCACCCACACAATAACAATGAAAAGAGAAGAACAATTTAGAAAGAAAAGAAAGAACGATGGAGAAGAAGAATATTTTCTACAGAGTTTCTCTCTGTCCACAACATGTGGAATAACTTCTTATTCACTTTGCAACTCCAAAATTTTGTGAATGCAATGTTATGAATACAACATTACAAGAATAAGGGTTACTCCCTTTATTTATAAATGTAGGTTAGCTTGCACCCCAAGGCAAAACCCAAAACTATAAAAGCCCAAAATAGTTAACACTACTAAAAATATGCCTAAGTCGAAATCCTATATGAAGCAACATACTTCGATTCGAAGCACTAATACAACTCAACACACTAGGTGATTCGACACTTCTTTGTTCTATCGAGAAACCTACTTCGACACATGAAATTACAATTCAACACACCACCTGATTCTTTGTGTCTAAGATATCTACATTCATCATAGCTCTTAGTCTTCTGAACACTTCAACCTGCACTTCCTTCGTCATGATGTCTACAATCTGATTCTCAGTTCTGCAGTGTTCCACATTCATCTTCCCATCTACTACCTCCTCTCGAAGATAATGGAACCTCATTTAGATGTTCTTGCTTCCAACATGTGTTATCGGATTCTTCGCCGGATTGATAGCTAACATGCTGTTGATCTTCATGGTAATTGCTTCATGACTCTTCACTGTTATCTCTTCGACCAGATTCACCATCCACATTGCTTGACATGCACAAAGGGACGCAATTATATATTCTACTTCGCACGATGATAATGCGACTAATGGCTCTTTTCTCGAACTCCAAGCAACTGGTGCACCACCTAGCATAAACACATAGCCAACTATGGATTTTCGATCCACAACATCACTACACCAACTCGAGTTGGTGTATCCCACTAGTTTGTATTCTTTTCCTTAATCAACTACAATAAATAAAATCTCATAGTCGAGAGTTCCTTTCAGATACCTTAGTATCCTCTTCGTCGCTGCTAGATATGATACCTTTGCCTTCTGCATGAATCCACTTACCATACCTATATTGTATGCTAAGTCAGGCCTTGTGTGACAAAGGTATCGAAGTGACCCAATAAGTCTTCTATATTGGGTTGGGTCGACATCATCTTCATCTAAATCTTTCGACAGTTATAATTTGGGCTCAGCTGGAGTCGAAGTTGGGTTATAATCTTGCATCTCAAATCTCTTGAGTATTTCGTCTGCATACCTTCTTTGATGCATCATCAAACCTCTACCACTATTTTATAATTTGATGCCAAGGAAATATGAAATGTCACCCACATCTGACATTTCAAATTCGTTATTGAGATCACCTTTGAAGTCTTCGATCTCCTTCTTGCAGCTACCTGCTATCAACTAGTCATCCACATAGAGACATATTATAAGCAATTAACTCTTGCTTCTTCTTACATATACTTCATGTTCAGTTGTGCACTTCACAAATTCCTTCTCCTTAAGAAAGTCATCTATCTTCTTGTTTCATGCTCTTAAAGCTTGTTTAAGTATGTACAAGGCTTTATGCAGCCTATACACCTTTCTTTCTTCGCCTTGTTTCACAAACCCAGCTGGTTGTACAACATAAAATTCTTCTATGGGGTCATTTAGGAATGCACATTTCACGTCCATATGACACATCTTCCAGTTGTTCATGTTTGCTAGACCAACAACCAACCTGATTATTTTAATCCTAGCAACATCTGCAAAAACTTCATCGAAGTTGATTCTTTCTTTATGAAGAAATCCTTTCGCCACAAGTCTCGCCTTGTGTCGAGTCACTTCTCCTCTAGGATTCAACCTCACCTTGTATACCCACTTCACATTGATTGCCTTCTTGTCTTAGGGCATTCAACAAGTTACCGAGTGTTGTTGACTTCAGTTCTTCATTCATTGCTTTCACCCATTTCGAATCTTTCAATGCCTCAGCTACATTGACTGGTTCGGCATCTGTGTAGAAAGTGTAATGTACCAGATCAACTTCTTCATTGACCATATTATTTGATGTAATCACACATTTTTACAACCTTGAAGGCACGTGTCTTGTTTTTTGAGGTCTGCTTGGGCCTGCTTCACCTCTGACTTTTTGTCGAACTTCTCTTTCGACTTCATTAGTGGGTTCATCACATAAGATTCTTATTGAATCCTTCTTAACATTCTCAATCCAATCTGATTCCTTAAGCTCATCTATGATCACGTCTCTACTGATCACCACTTGCTTGTTCATTGGGTCGAATAACTTGTATCCTCCGGTCGAATGATATCCTATCAGGATCTTCTGACTCGACTTGTCATCAAGTTTTCTTCTCAACTAATCTGGCACATGTTTATGTGCTATAGATCCAAACACCTTCAAATGACTTAAGCTAGGCTTGACACCAGACAAGATTCTTCTGGCGTTATTCCTTCTAGATTCTTCGTTGGACATCTGTTCTGGATATATGTTGCAGCCGACACAACTTCTCCCCATGATTCTTTGGGAAAATGATTTCCTTTCAACATACTTCTCACCATATTCATGATGGTTCTATTTTTCCTTTCTGCGACTCCATTCTGTTGTGGAGTGTAGGGTGGCAGTACCTCATGCATAATCCTTTCTTTCACACATAATGCATCGAAGTATTTCGACACATATTCTCAACCACCATCGGTCCTCAGAATCTTGATCTTTCGACCGGTTTGTCTTTCGACCATATATTTAAACTTGGGAAATACCTCGATCACTTCACTTTTCTTTTTGATCAGGTAAGTCCATAATTTTTGACTGAAATCATCTATGAATGTAACAAAGTATTTGTTACCTCCAATCGAATCGACCTGGATAGGTCCACATACATCAGAGTATATAACTTCAAGAATCGCCTTCGACCTGCTTCCTGCATCCTTACTGAAGTTGTTTTTGTGTTGTTTCGCCTACACACATTCTTCACATACTTTGTTTGGAATGTCGATTTCTGGTAATCCTGAAACCATAATTCTTCTATTCAAATCTATGATGTCTTTGAAATTGAGATGGCAAAGTCTATACTTCCATATCCAATCATCTCTGATAGTCGTTGTTGCAAGGCACTTATGCTCCATCACATTTAGCTTAATCTCGAAGGTTCTATTATGAGACATTGGAGCCTTCAAGATCAGCCTTCCATTTGAGTCTAGAACTCTCGTAGTTCTTTTCGACTAACTTCCCTCTGTTGAGAAAATTGCTCTTCATGCCTGGTATGTACAACACATTTGAAATTACTGACCTCTTGCCATCTTTCCTCATAATCAGAACATCACCAACACCTTCAGCTGCTAGAGTGTTGTCATTTGCAAATTTTACCATGTTCTTCATTGAGGGATTTACGTTAGCAAACCACTGGTTCTTGAATCTCTCTTCATCTCTTATTGTAACCATTAACAATGTCTCTTCTTCTTCATGTTTCGCCAGCTTTGCATAGGTTTCTTGATTCTTCTACTTTTCTGAATAATCACTAGAATAATGACTATACTTCTGACAATTGTAACACAGAATGTGACTCTTGTCTGGCTTTTGACCACCTGTAAGACCCTAATTTTGACCCTAAGATCCCTCATGGCATCATATCATTGCTCAGTGCATTGCCTCAAGGATCATAACATGTTTGGCTCCTTAACCTTAGGGTTGGGACTTGTGTGAGTGGTTTGAGACCACCAAGCATGCTTGTATTGTATATTATTTCTTTTCTTTTTTTGAGTACTAACCAAAAGCATTAAAATATGTCACTAACTCTTTTTGTTTTGAAGCTCAAGTGATCATGTGCTCCCATGCTCCTAGGAGGCTCCTAAGCTCAATGAAATGGCTAGTTGAAGATGAGAAAAAGCATGACAATGGGACACAAAGCTCCTAATCATCATATATGTCTCCCAAGTGTCTCAATTTTCCAATTTGGTCAAGATAACCCAAAGGGCTTGAGGATTGTTTCCCAAGGAAACCCTAATTTCATTGTGCTTCAACTATGCCTTGCTCATGAAGCAACCTTAACCTATGATCAAATTTAATCAAGGGAAGTTCTTTCATTCATTATTTTATACATATATGAGCCTATTTTAGAATCCTCAATCATTCATTCATCAAGATTGGAAGTTTGGCCTTGAAAAGTTGACCAGTCAAGTCATCTGACTAAACTGAGGATCACTGAGATACAACTTTTGATGTGTTTGACAAATGAAGATGACCCCAAGAGCAATAATCTTCTTACGAACCATATGAACAACTTTGATGTTCATCAAAAATCCATTTGAAACTTGGAAGTTCATCATTAATTTCAAAACATTATAGGTCATTTTGATTGAAACCCTAATTTTGGGTCAACTTCCCAAGGACCTAACTTCATTATTTTTTATGATTTTGAGGTGAGACCAAATGAATTGGAAATATTAAGATGTATACTTCAAATGTTATGTTGGACAAAATTTAATAATACTAAAGGAAACACATGTGATAATACAAAACATTATAGGTCACTTTGGACCTAAGTCACTGAATTTGAAAAATGCCCAACTTCAAGTGCCCATAACTTTCTCAGGAAAAATTCAAATGATGCAAAATTTAAGTCTAAATTGATCATATTGAAAAGATATACAACTTTTATATTGGAGGTTTTTCCATTTGAAGCTTGCATAATTGAAAAATAAGGGCTTGAAGAGGCTTGCTTTCATTGAAAACTTTCAAAGGGTGACCTAGACATGTTTTGTACCCAAACTTTCACAGCCAGTTTTCATAAGTTTCCAATTGCCAAATGAATTTTTTCCCAACATGACTTTTATTCCTTATTTCAAGAGCTTTTCAACCATTACTCACATTACTTTTTTGGACTTTCCATGTGGGAGTTTCGAAGAGCTTTCTATTTAGGTCCATTTTTGCATTTCATGTTATAACTTCAAGTGTAAGCAAATGCCAATCCAACTGCACGTCCAATTCAATTCCATTTGAGTTCAGAATGGCTTACCACACATCATTGGGTCTTACATGCACCTGTACAGGCCCATGCAAGGAGGATTCAAATCTCATGCACACGAGGGAACCATGCTTCTCATCACATTTCAGCTATAAATAAGTCTGCATTCTCATTCAATTGGCAACCAAGTGGAGATCTGAATTACTGCTGAATTGAAATCCCAACCCTCACTAAAGGAATTTTCAGTTTTCTCTTTCTCTTTCAAGCTTGAAATTCAACATCATTAGTTGATTTTCAAAGCTCAATTCCTTAGCCTATAATCTCCATCACACTTCCAGAGCAAAAGCAGATCAAGATCTTGGAGAATTCGTATCATTTGAAGCTTCATTTCAGAGGTAGAACCTCAAACTTTTTTGATCTAGATCTTGCAATACAATGTGATTTTCTTTGGTTTGTGTTGTTTTCTGAAGTCCTCTCACTTGAGGCATGCCAGTGGTGGTCTTAATTTTGCAAATCGTGCCATTTCAGTTCATACACCATGATTTTCAAGCTCATGTTTCTCTCTAAATAGGAATGGTGAGGATGATCCATGGTTACAGTGGTGATGTACATCACTTCAGCTTCATTTTGATGTCTTCATTTTTTATTTTCATTGCAATTTATTTTCCTGCGCGTGGTGGCCGAAAATGGTTAGATCGCGGGAGAAGATGGTGGTTTCCACCACCATCCCCACGTGTTAGCTTCAGAGCCCTTGGATCATGCCTAAACGTTTTAATTTTGGCCATTACATGTGTTGACTTGTTTTAATGTAATGTGTTGCGCGCTTGACTCACGTGTACCTTGTATCCGCGCCCCTGAGCCCTTGATGCCTTGCCACGTCATTTAATGAAATGATTGGATGGCGCTGGATTTTTCTATTTTTCTTATTTTCTTTTAATTTCAGTTAATTCCTTTTATTTTCAAAAATTCATCAATATTTTATTTGAAAAATCTAGTTTCATATTTTGATTTTTAATTACTTTTGTGACTTCATTTAATATTTTTTGTGAATTATCTGATTTTTAATAGGTTTAATTCATTTTTAATTACTTTCTGATATTTGAAAAATCCAAAAATATTTTCCTAACACCTATGGATCAATGATAAGTCAATGAAAAATAATCTTATCAATTTCTTAATTGATTTGAGATTTATTTGAGATTTTAATTCATATTGTGTTATTTTTTATTGTTTTTAATTGTTTTAAAATAGTTTCTGATTTCAAAAATTGTTGAAATTTTTTGTCAAAGTTTGTTTGACCATGTTAGACCTATGAGGATTTAATTAGACTTGTTGAAGTTGATTTGAATTAAATTTGAGGTTTGACCATATTTTGTTTATTTTATTTTGCATTTATTTTTAATTCAAAAATTATCAAAAAAATATGGTTGACTTGTTGACTTGTAACCTTCATTTCTCTTTTGTTTAGCATTGATTGATGATGATTTGGTTCACTTTTGACCAATTAAGTTTGATACTTGAATTCTCTTTCCATCCATTTCATCTTTATCCCATTCTTTTTATAATTTGGCCAATGAGTTAATGTCTTATGGTTGGTCTTGACAAATGAGAGGTTTAACCTTCTTTGATCCAAACCAAACTCAACTTGATCCAAGATCAAGTGAGTTATTTTGTGTCCAAGATAGGTTGCTTCTTGGTCAAGCAAAAAACCTAAAGTCCATACAAGGCCCTTCCCCTTTTGTTTTGGCATGACAAGTTTTAGGAGCTTGGCTTACTAGTCATGATCTCTAACTTGTGTTTATTTACCTATAGTTTTATTGACCGACCTCAGATAGGTGTGACTACTACATTAGTCCACTTACGATTGCTTAACATAGCGATACATTATCTTATGACAAACTAACATAACTTCACTAATTACTAACTTTAATTTGAGCATTTAATTTCTTGCAATTTACTTTAATGTTATTTTATTTCTTGCTCATTTATTAATATTGCTTTTCACTTTGCTCACTTGAGCATATATTTTATGGTTATGTCATTTTTCTTTTGCTCATTTGAGCTCATTGTTGTATATAAATATATTATTGTCTTGTGATTGTTTTGTCTTTGTTTTGTGTGAACCTAATGCAAAAGGGAGAAAGGACTTAGAATTAGGACATACCCATGCTTAAAGAAGTTCAAGAGCAACTAGGCCTCATGCCTTTAGAATGCTAAACTTGTTGAAGAGCAACTAGGCCTCATGCCTTTAGAATGCTAAATTTCAAAGTTGACTTCAAAGGACTTCCTTTCCAAAACTTATTCTTTTATCCATTCCTCTTATTGTGTTGTGAACTTTTTGATGTTTGCTCTTGTGTGATAGGGATTCCATCTTGAGATAGTAAAGAGGACCATTGTCATGAATAGCCAAGTTAAGAGACACAAGCCAAATGGAGATCCTAGGAGCTTGAATCTAATTTGTTTGATTGCTTGATTATGTGCTAAGTCCAAAGGAAAGGAGCATCTTGAATCATCTTTATGATTTCAAGAAAAGGAACTCCAAGGGTTTTATCTTCTCTCTTATCTTTGTATGCTTTAGGACTAACCCTTCTCTTCTTCTCTCGACTCTAACCCAAGCCAAAAATCTTTTCTTTCAAACTTTGACTTTGTTTTAAATTAGAAACCTAGGCCTTATGCCTTTGACATTTCAAAACCATTTTCATCAATACTCATTGTGAATAAATCTTAATCCAACTTTGACTTCATTTTGTAAATAAATCTAACTTATAAATACAACTCACTTCAAGTTGTTTTTGTGGTTCCAATGACCATATTATTAAAATCTTTTCATAAACATTAGTCATAGGTTTGAGTTATCATAGCGGTTGATGTAAATCTCACCTCATCCTTAGTGATTGGATTATAAGTCTTCCATGCTTATTATAGGGTTAACCCCTCACTAGCATGTTGAAGCTCTCCTCACATGGTGTATTGTTGGTTTAGGTTGAATTTTATCCCTTTGATAACAAAAGACCTTAAGGCTTTTGATCAAATCAATTCACCAATCTTTGAGATTTTTACCCCGAACTACGAGGTTTTGATCCTACCTTTGTGATGGTACGTAGGCAATGAGTTCATCCATTCAAATAACAAATTTGTAAATATAATCTATTCTCTTCTCATCCCTCCAATCTTTTGCACCTATTTTCACAAATACCAACCTGTAAGACCCCAATTTTGGCCCTAAGATCCCTCATGGCCCATATCATATCATATCATGGCCTCAAGGATCATTGCATACCCTTGCTTCCCTCCTAGTGGGTGGGATACCTTGTGAGTGTGGTTCTTGATCACCAAGCATGTATTGCATTTGTATATCATTGCTTTTCATATGTTTACTAACCAAATGTACAAAAATATTGTCATCTAACCATGTTGCTTGCAGCTGAAGCAATCATCAGTCAACACAGTCAAATCAGGCATTGAGTAATTGATGGTTACCATTCTGGAAGAATTTGAACACCATGATCATTCATAAAGAGTTCATATAACTTGTGATGACATTTGGAATCAAGATCTCAATTGAAAGAGGCTTGGAATTCATCAGAACTTGGCCCAGTTAAGAAAAGTCAACAAAAGTCAACTGTGGTCAACTGTGCGTTTAATCAGGGATTGGAAGGTGTGAGATGGTTAGAAAGACCTCATTCATGTCCATATAAGCCTAATTTGGCATCTCAAAGATCAAGGTTGAAGGATTTGAAGTCAGACAAAAAGTTTCCAAAAATGGAAATGACCTGTAATTCTCGCCTGCCCAAAATGGAAAGTTTTTCTCCCAAATATTACGTATCCAAGAAAGCTTCAAATGGAATTTTGCCCAACATGAAAGTTGAAGATCTTGGTCTCACCTTTCCAAAAAGTCCAAGAACTTGAAAATCCCATGTGTGGTTTGCAAGATATGGTCCAGTGAATTTCAAAAAAGACCCGTAATCAGGAGGGCATAACTACCACATGGAGTGTCCAAATTGGAAGTTCTTTATATGCACAAACTCCATTTGACATGTACTTTCATGGTGCATAATTGGATTTCTTCAAAATTGCTCAATGCAAAAGCTCATTTTTGAAGTGAACTAATTAAAAGTGAGGGGCAAAATGGTCCAAAATGCAAAGTATGAGGAATTTGGACATGAGACCTATGCCATTAGCTTCCAAATGATATTTGCAACTTGTTCAAAGTGAGAAATTGCTGTTACAATGCTTCTAACCATTCCAAGGGCATAAGAGCCAAATGCATCATAAGCTTAATTTTGCTAATCTCATTTTTTGACTAATCTTGATTAAGTGGTGGATTAAGAGCTTGGTATATATACTTAATCTCTAACAGAAATAGAAAAGACTAATCACAATTTCACAAATCCAAAAAGAAAACTCTCTAATTCTCTCATTTCCTCTCACTTTTTTCACATTGCATATTGGCATTTTTCCAATTTCTCACCAAGAATTCTTCAAGTTTTGTGCGAATTCTTGGTGAATTCATCATCTGTACTTGCTTTGGAATTGCTGTTTTCAGGTGTTGGATCAAGAAGCATTGAGGATTCCAACTGTTGAAGTAACCTCCATTTCCATGGCAGTTAGAGAAATCCGTTGATTCAAGCGTGTTCGAGCTGGATTAGCATCATCATTCACCTTCCACAACAATATTCTTCATCTGTTTTCGCCATTCAAGCCTCAAATTGCGCGGTTTCGCTACTGCAACTTCAAGAAGGTTAAATTTCGTTCATCACCATTTCACGAATTGCGTTGTGGTTATTGTAGAATGCTGTTTGTAGATCACGTAGCAAGTTGTGGATTGTAAAATTGTTGAGAGTTGCCTGAGTTATCCGCGATTTAAGTTTAGATGCGTTATCTTAGTTCGCTCGATTCGCTTCAATCATGAACTTCTGGACAAAATCACATGCATATCCATGATCCTGAGTTGATACCGGTTCCAACGGTATATGGATTGTTCATTTTCGTTAAGATTCGTCCATAACCTAATCTGGAAGAGATGAAGCTGAAGAACGATGAAGAACATCAAGAAATCTGGAAAAATTACTCTGTAGATCCATGTGCCTGCGTTTCCATTTCAAAAAGGTGTTTCCCGCTTTGGACCGGCGAATAGCAGCATGCCAGCACATTAAAACTGAACGCTGCGTTTTAGCCTTGGTTGAATTATTTACGAATTTGCCATTTAGTTCATGATTAATTAATTAATCCTAATAAATCCTAAATAATTATTCAATAAATCTTAAAAACTTCAAAAAATCATAAAATGACCAATATTAATCCAAGTAATCTGAGACTTTTTTTGTTGGACTCTATTTTTAGTCTACTTTTTTTTTTCAGGCATAAAAATCAAAATTGTGCTTGGTAGAAAAATTGATTGGTGTAGGAATGTATATAATGTATGCCATTTTCACATGTTCTACTATTTTAATCATAAAATCATCATGCCTAATCCAAATGAAATGAAATTTTAGGTGTAGATTCTTGACACTCTTCTGGAATTTTTGACATATTATTTGCAACTTTTGGACCTCTGGTTTTTTCAATATGATTTATTGAACTTGAGTATGAGAAAATGTGTCACAATGTGATATGCAATGTTCCCCAATTATTTTTTCATGCTTCCCTGTGGCCAATGGCTTTGATTTTTTGCATGAGACACCTTTGACATGTTAACTCTCACTGTGAATTTTTGTGGATTTTAATAATCCATTTCCTAATTGATTAGGATTTTTGTTGGCTGCCTAGCATTCTTAGAGCCTTGTTTGTGTCACATTCTTATGTATGTTGCCAAATCCTCATCCTTAACCCTATGGACATGAAAATTGGTAGAGTAGTTCTTAACACATTAAGCTTTCATTTGGCTTTGGTCCCATCCATTTCCCATTTAATATCACTGTTTACCATTAGATTGAGGTTAGCATACATTTTGTGACTTCATTGGATTGTGTTTTTGCATGCTTTAACATGTTGAATTAATTCCTATGGTTCCACTAGTCCAAATTGCTTGAAAATTGACATGTAGCTTGTTGAATGTCCTCTGTTTAGGATATAATTTTTGTGGAATTTATTGAGACATTTTGGCATTTATTTGAGTTTGATCTTGCTGGTTGTCTATATGTGATTCAACATTGCTTACTTTGACTTAGATTGTACATAAAATGAAAGTAGTGCATAGTTTGGATATGAGACCAATTAGGATCCCTTTGTAATTGAAATATCTTGGTTTTGATCATGATTTGCTTGCTGTTTTAAGATTTTTCCCTCTTTTGGACCCTAGGCTTGGCCTAGTGGTCTTGTTACTTATGTTTGAGCTTGACTTTGACTTTTCAGGTTAAAAAGCTAATGCCTTAAGGAGGTTGATGCATAATTGAGTTGAAATCATTTGACCAATTGTTTGTTTTGTAGGGCTTGGTTCACTTGATCTTTGTGCTATGCACATGTTGCACATTATTGTTTGATTGTACATTGGTTGATTCTTATTGTTGTTGTTTTATTTATGTTGGGATGCTGATTCTGTTTGACTTTTCCAGGTACCCTTAGTTGCTCAGTTCTCTTAAGAACTTGCATTGCTTTGCTTATAAGCAATTAGCATTGAGGTATTGCACCTTCTTCTTCATGTAGTCTGGAGACCCGGCCCGTTATTTGGCCGGGCAAACTGTCTGAAGTCCTCCTTAAGAGGCAATGCTTGTGTGTGTTTATGTTTGTCCCAAGCAGGAAAAGTCCTCATTTTGAGGCAATTGGTGGATCGAAGAGATAAGTAGCCTATCTCCCACTATTCTGTGAGTCTTCTCCTTGCTCCCATTACATGGTTGTAGCATCGAGATCCAAACCCAAGATCTATCGAGTCTAATTGGGGAAAGAGTTCCATCTTTCTGAACTCCCCCATATTCTTATATTTACATGCTCTCTCGGACCTGAGATAGAAGCAATGAGGCACACCCCTCATATCCTTTCATCTGCTTCACCTTAGCCTCTCAATGGCAAGGTTAAGAGCGACACTTACCCCTTACAGTGGACTTTCATAGTCAAACCCTTTTGCTTGAGCCTCATTGAATGGTTATAGCGTGTGCTACTTGAATTTATGTGATTGATTACTTGATTCATTTATACATGATTACTTGATTTGCCATTGTGCATTTACTATCATTGATTGCCGTTGTGCATTTATCATCTTTGTTTGCCATCAGTGCATGATCATTTCTTTTGTCCTTGTGACATTGATGTTTTCCCATTGAGGACAATTGTAAGTCCATATTGATTGGCTTTTGTTCCTATGACATGGAAGAGATAGAGTGTAAGACCTCATTGGTCACTCATATCTTCTTTGCTCTTTGTTTGAGCATTGTTGTTGTATGTGAGGATTCATTGTAAGTCCCTGTGATGTGGCATTTGTATTCCTAGGATCATACTGTGGAGGTTAACATAAGTCCAGATGGATTGGCAGTTGATTTCCCTGTTTTGTTTTTTTGTTTTATTCTGATGGAGATTAGTGTAAGTCCATAGAGTGGCTTCTGATATCCTTACTTGTTTTAGGAGACAGGTATAAGACCATTGAGTGGCATCCAGTATCCGCTTTTATTTACTTTCATCTGTTACCATGTTCATATTATTGCTCATTTGTAGCCTATTCCTAGGGACCCACTTGAATCATCTTCTATATGATTTCAAGAGGTGGACCCTTCTAAGAAGTTTTACATTCCACCATTATCCATTCATCCCATTGTGTCCTACCTTTTCACACATACTTTTAAAAACTTGAAATAAGTGTTGTGCAAACATTCTCACCTCTTTCCAAATTAGAAACTTGGACCTTAAGTCCATGATTTTCCAAACTTCATTTTTGTAAATACTTCATTTTGAATTGACTTTAATCATACTTTGACCCCATTTTGTAAATAATTCAATTAACTTCACCCATTCAAATGATTTTGTGGCTTTGTCCATGTTTGTTAAGTTTTCATACATTAGCTATAGGTTTGATTTACCCTAGTTGGTTGATATTAATCTCACCTATTTGTCCTTAGTTGATTGAATTGTAAGTCTTCCTTGCTTATTATAGGGTTAACCCCTCTCTAGCAAGTTGAAGCTTTTCTCACATGGTGGACTTGTTGGTTCTTAAGGTTGAGTTTTCTCCCGTGGGTAACGTAAGACCTTAGAGCTTGTGTTTTAAAATTGAATTCACAAACTTTTGGAAATCTTTTAGCCGAACTACGGCGTTTTGATCCTTACCTTTGATGGAAGGTACGTAGGCAACGGGTTCATCCGTTCGAACACAAAAATAATTAATTTGTACATTCTTTTCTCATCATCCCAATCATGTTTGCACAATACTTATGTCATGACAAATAATAATTTTTCGAACAACAAAGTGTGAAAAGGGCTCCCTAGGAGTACCTAGGACGCATTGGGTGCCTAACACCTTCCCTCTGCGTAATTTACCCCTTACCCCGATCTCTGATCTTTTTATTGGTTTTCTACGAGTAAAACTTCTTAGGCTTTTGTTCGCTTTTTAGCCAGTCCTTAGGATAAATAAAAGTGCGGTGGCGACTCTATGTTCATTGTATACTTTGCTTATGATTTAATCAATAGATCATATAGTAACGAATACACCGCTACAGAAAAGTGGCGACTCTGCTGGGGATCATTCCTTGGTGGTATCGCCTACTTTTCACCCTTGTTGTGTGATATATTATTATGTGCTATTTGACATATTTTTGTACAATTTGGGATAACTGTATTGATTGTAATGCTTGAATTGCTTGATATACAATTGCTATTTGCTTTGGTGATCTCTGTGAGATGAGTTCTATACCTGAACTCGAGTGCACCTTAGGATAGGAGAATGGCGTAGTCTTGTTGACTGGTGTGGAGTATTCCTTAGCCAGTTGACTTGCGAGTCCATTCACTTGGTGGAGGTCATGTTGGATTGATAATGTCACACAAGTTATTTATGGTTAGGCATTATTCGTTCAATCATGTGCCTTAGAAGCCAAGGACCTTAGTTTACCAAACCCATTTTGGCCTATTTTTAGGACGTAGTGCGGAGGTCGTTCAGATGTAAGTTCTGATGCGATTGTTACGCGATACTACACTCATAAGAGTCTCTTTTGAGAATATTTTTGGAATACGAGTATTCGTTCCTCCGATAATATCCGAGAGATGGGACGATGATCATGGGAACCTCTGATAGAACATGTCTGGCAGGTTTAAACCCTAGTACATTCCCTTTGGGTGGTTCTTAACCGAGACTCCATGCTCGTGACTCTCAGCAAACCCGTGATTCATGGTTGAGTCGTTCAGACACCGTTAATATCAATGGATCCCGGATCAGGTGTAAAACCTAAAATCCACCAAAGCGGCTGGTTGATATTAAGGGTGTTCGAACCGGTTCATGTACCGTTAATATCAATGGAACTTGGGTGTCGATAAGGTGAAAACCTAAATCCACCAAAATGGATGATTGATATTAGGGATACGTTGAGCTTTCCCATGACCTTTGTTTGGTGTGCTTTGCTTGATCCTTGAGTGTGATTGTTGCATTCATGCATTCATACATTCATCCGCATTCATATCATCAGATAAAAAGAAAATTTTCAAGGAACTCAAAGGAGTTTATTTGCAAAAATTTTCAAACATGGAAAAAACCGGAAAATTTTTTCACCTGATATATCTGATGAGATATTCTCATATACAATCAAAGTGCTTAAATATTTCAAAGTTTGCAAATAAAACCTTCGAGTTTCTTTGAAATAAAAAAACAAGCATATGCACAAACACTTCATGCATCATTTGCATAAGCAGGCGCTTTGTTCCGGTCTCCCGTCCTGTGGTCTGACCCTGCGATCTTCATTTACTTTGAAGACGCACTTCGCCGGTATTATACCAGAGCCATCTCTGCCAGATTGATGGATCATCCTGAGCAAGAGAATTGTGAACTCAAGGAGATTTTGCCAGACTATGTGCTGTTGATGGATTTATTCCTGGTTAACCGATCCCGGGCTGGCATTGGCTACTGTTCTGGGGTGTATAATGAACAAGGTTTTTTTCGAGAGTGGAGGATTCATCCATGATGATCAACCTGAAGAGGAAGCTGCTGCTATCTTGGAAGAGGATGCAGAGGATGTGAACAATTTTGTTATTCCTGGTGGTGTCTGCCACAATTGGGTCGCTGTGGATGTTCCTACGGTCATTCATAAGTCAGCGTAATATGTTCACTTTGTTCAAAACCCTTCTCCCATGCCAAAAGGAGAAGTGATGACATTGTTGGCAGCATTTAATACAATGATGTTTTCATTCAATTAATGCATTGTTAAACATTTGTTTTTCCATTTGTTTTCACTTTTTGCTTTTGCATGAAATCAGTGATCACAAAAAACCATGAAAAACAAGAAAACAGCTTTTTCATCTGCATAAATGATTTGCTTGTTTAAAATCAAAAGCTTTTCATTATCCAGAATCATTATGCAGGGATTTCTAAACCCATTGAACATAATGATCCAACGCCATCTCCCAATCTTGAATTCCTTGTATTTGAAGCAGAGGAAGATGATGTTGAAGGGGATTCCTGATGAGATTACCCGACTTCTCGAGCACGAAAAGAAGCTCATTCAGCTGTATCATGAGAATCAGCAAGACAGTCAAACTGGGGCATTACAAATGTAATGTAAAAAAAAAAAAAAGGGGGGGGGGAATAGAAGAGGGTGAAAAGAATAAGAAAAATCAAAAATCAGGAAAATTTTTTCAAATCTTTTCAAAGGAAAAAAGAGTATACCCTCAAGCCAAGTTGACTGATGCTGAATGGATTCAGAGTCGTTACGACCAATTGAATTTGATCGAAGAGAAGCGATTAACTGCCATGTGTCATGGTCAGTTATATCAGCAGAGAATGAAGAAAGCATTCGATAAGAAGGTCAAACCTCGTGTGTTCCGAGAAGGTGACCTTGTACTCAAGAAGGTTTTGTCTTTCGTGCCCGATTCCAGGGGCAAGTGGACTCCAAACTACGAGGGTCCATATGTTGTTAAGAGAGCCTTTTCAGGCGGTGCTTTGATGCTTACAACAATGGATGGGGAGGATTTCACTCGTCCTGTGAATTCAGATGCAGTTAAGAAATACTTTGCCTAGAAAAAAAAGTATATGCAAATGAAAAACAGAATGGCTCGCTAAGTTGAAAACCCGAAAGGGCGGCTTAGGCAAAAATGAGCGTCTCGGTGGAGAACCTGCAAGGGTAATCCAGGCAAAAGTTAGAGACTTGATAAAAAAGCATATTTGCATCCCGCTAGATTGAGTACCTCACCCTGGGGCAATCTAGGCAAAAATTAGGGATTTGGCAAGTAACTGCATCCTGACAAGACTTTCTGTTCACCAGCCGTCATTTCGTCAGAGGATTCTCGATTCGTCGTCAACTGAAGCTTCGCATACATCGAGATTCAAATTGGTAGAGAAAGGATCATTATGTTCAATGTAGCCCTCTTCCAATATATATCACTGATTTCAAATTTGTACAGATCTATGGAGTCTTGCCATTTGCAGACTACCATTCCATCAAATAAAATTGAGCTTTTATCCAATTATTTGCACTCTTATTTGTTTCAATTCAACAAATGTTTTGCATGTTTTAATTGATAAAAATATCATTGTTTTAAAAACAAAATTTTTCAAAATTATTGTTTTAAACAAAGTGAACATTCACAAATGATGAAAGGATACTTAAAGAATTTCTCAGTGCTCTCCCAAGGGTGGCATGATTCCCAACAGGTAAGACACTTGTTCATACTCCTGGTTTGGTTTGTATCCTTCTCCTCCAGATTTGGTTGTTGGGGTTGTCCCCCAAGCAGAGATTTGGTTGTTGGGGTTGTTCCTAAGCAGAGCTTCTGTGGATTTTGACTCCCCGAAGCGGAGTGGTGTATTGAAGACTCAGTCTGTTCTTCAGCAGTAGTCTCTCCCCAGCTTGATTGCTCAGTCGTTCGGAAAATTTGTGGTTAGTGGGTTGATATCCCCATATCCCGTATTTTTTTCCCCAAGTGAGTTGCCAACATAATTGCAAGTCGAGTTGTTGGTGGGGTTGTTCCCCAAGCAGAGTGTTGTTGAAGACTCAATTTTCTCCAGCAGCAGTTTTCCCTTATCATGGATGATTTCCTTGTGGAGGATTCGGCGGTTGATGGTTTGTCACCTTGGTGCCTCGTCACTTTCTCCAGTGGGTCGCTATCCCCAGACTTTATTTGTCTCCTTGGCACAGTAGAGCCGTTATTGATATCCCCATCGAAGTCGCGAGCAGAGTTGTTGTCACCCTCCCCAGCGCAGTTGCCAGCGGATTTATCTGTTTTCTCAGCACGGTCGCTTTCCTTTTGGAAGACTCGGTAAGTCAGTGGTTTGATACCCGATACCTTACCTTTTCCCCCGGCAAAGTCGTCAGTGGAGTTGTTTACTTTCTCTCTATCAGAATGGTTGTTATTCTCAGCAGAGCAGGATTTATTTTCCTACTCCGTGGTTGATTGGGTTGATATCCCCGTATTTTCATCCAACTTTCTCCAGCATTTGTCTGCAGAGCGGTTGTTGTGGCAATATTGCCTGTTGAACCTCTTTCAATCCCCGGTATGGTCGGTTGATAGCTCCGTCATCCAGAGATTGTATTGATTTCCTGATCACTTTTCGATCCTCAGTAGAGCGGATTTTATTGCAGAATCTGCTGATGTGATCCGACAGATGTATGTTCGCCCCGAGTAGAGTGGTTTGTTGCAGAATCTACTTGTTTGGTGCTTTCCTTCCTCGGTGGGTTGTTCCCCAAGAGAGTAGTTGATGATATCCCCAGTAGAGTTGCTTGTGCAGCCAAACTCTATCCGGGTGACCTTTGCTCCCTCAGTGGGTTGTTCCCCAATGGAGTTATGTTGGATCCGTTTCCATAGCAGTGTTTGCTAGGATCCCCTGCAGGACTTTGAGATTCTCTTGTTCCCCGACAGATTTGTCTTTGTGGCTCTTTGCCTGTTGCGACTTTCTGTGCCCCAGTTGGGATGATCGCTGATCCATTGCTCAGAGATTTGGTATTCTCCAGATATCTCTGATTCTTTTGCCTCTGCTTCCCAGCAGTACCCGCAGATCTTTGCTTTATAGCATGGAGATCTCCAGCAGAATTGGCTTTCCAGTTGGTTTTCCCCTGGAAGTATAATACCGGACGTTTGATTCCTGGACCTGTTGTGTTAGAAATGTCTGTTTTGTCAGCATTCATCAAACATAAATCACGCATATTCATGCATATTCATGAAACATTCAGATATTCATGTTGCATTTTTGCCATATATCCTTTGTTTGTTGTTCCCTGCTATGGTGATATAGATCGTTATAGATCTTCATGAGCAGATGTCGGGTGTTAAATCTCTCTATATAGAGTCAGCCCCATAAGCAGAAAATGTCTGTCTTTCCTTCTGCAGTTCCCCACTGAGATATACCCTCGTGGATGACGGTTTCTTCCGTTTCCTCCCAACACATATATTGGGATGGATGTTCCTATTTGAGTTATATCCTCATTAGGACGTGTTTTGATTCAGTCTGTCTTTTCGGATCAATCCCGAATCGGCGTTTTGTCAGCTATATTGTGCTTCCTAGTGGGTTGTTCCCCAGCGGAGTTTTCGGGCCTCTACCCTTATACCGGTAGTTGTAAGTCCTATTGTTCCTTGTCCTCTTGGCGGAATTTGTGGTTATATACCTTTCATTCCTCCGCAAGAGTCGATCGGCTTCTACCCTTATACCGGTAGTTGTAAGTCCTATTTTTCCTGGCTTTCTTGGCAGAACTTGTGGTTATATACCTTTTAGTCCCCAGCCAGAGTTGTTGGTTTTCTACCTGATAGTCGGTAGTCGTAAATCCTAATTCCCTACTCTCCAACAGAGTCTGTGGTCTGTTATAAACCTCATTTTTGGTTTCTCGTGCGGATTCGTGATTTATTCTATCCCCACGCAGAGTTTTTGGTTTTCTACCCCGTATTCGGTAGATGTAAACCCTAATTTGTGGTTATTCCCACCATGGTATGGCTTCTACCCCGTATTCGGTAGTTGTGAGTCCTATCTCTTTTCCCCTAGCAGTGGTAACCTTTGTGGTTCGATCTGGTTGATGGTGGATCTTCTGTTGTTGTGGTTTTATCCCTAACAGAGTTCTGGTCCCGGTGGAGATTTATATCCCCAGTGGAGTTTGTGGTTTTCTACCCCGTATTCGGTAGTTGTAAATCCTATGTCGCTGTGATTTTTCTCTCCAGCGGAGTTGTATCTTATGATACATGTGGATAATTGCCGGTTGCTAGCAATTTTATCCTCAGTTGAGTCTTTGGTTTCTTACCCAGTAGTCGGTATTGTTAAACCCCTTGTTTTCTCAGCCAGATTTTTGGTCTTCTGCCCCGTATTCGGTAGATGTAAACCCTAATCCCCTTTGTGGTTATCTTCATTCAATATGCGATGTTGATATTCCCCCTACTTTTGGGTAGTTGCTCTTGAGTAAGCACTTGTATTCCCAGCAGTCTCCTGGATCATTGCCGGATGCTTGCAATGTTATCCTTTTGAAGTCGCCAGTGGGTCTTTTCACCGTTTGCTAGTGATTTCTCCCCCGGATCATTGGTTGTTTATCAATGTATCCCCAGCTTGTGCGGATAATTGCCGGATGCTTGCAATTAATCCCCAGTGAGTCTTTCATTTACCCTTTTGTTGGTAATGTTGTTACTCTCTTTGATTGGTCATCATTATATGCCTGTTTGGCATCCCGATGCCTTTCGTTTCGGACGATTTATCCTTTATTAACCCTTATACCGGTTGTGGATAATCTTCCATGCGAGTATACTATCCACGTTCTGACGGTAATGGATAATATATCTCATGCACTCTTCAGTTGAAGCCTTTTGTGTTTCCCTGGTCGAGTAAGATTCGTTATTTCCCTTGGCGGAGTCGAATATTCTTCCTTGTTGTTGGATAATTGCCGGATGCTTGCAATTTATCCCTTTGAGTTGTCTCTCGTTTACCCGGATGCTTGGTAACGACTGTCTCTCTTTTTGGTTAGTCACCTATTATATACTTCGGTATCTCTGGTGTCTTTTCCTTTCGAGTATATTATTCACGGTCTGCCGGTAATGAATAATATGTCTCATGCGCTCTTTAGTTGGAATCCTTTGTTGATTTTCCCCAGCTGAGCAAGATTCGTATTCTTTGTAGAATCGAATGTTTCATCCTTTAACCAGTTTGTGTTTCGGATGTGTGTTTTGGCATATATACCAATTCACGTTTCGGTAGATCACCTATTATATACTTCGGTATCTCTGGTGTTTCTTACCATGCGAGTTTATTATCTACGTTCTGACGGTAATAGATAATATATCTCATGCGAGTATTCTTATCCACGGTCTGCCGGTAATGGATATTATATCTCATGCGCTCTTTGGGTTTGTGTCCCCAGTCGAGTAAGATTCGTTCTCCCGTTGTGGATTCGAATGTTCCATCCTGTAAGTTGTTTTGCTGTTTCAAGCTCTCTTTTCGGATGATGTGTGTCTTGGCATATATACCAATTCACATTTCGGTCGGTCACCTATTATATACCTCGGTATCCCTGGTGTTCCTTCCTTTCTACTCCCTATTATGACCTTGGTCCCCTGTGGAGTTAGATTTTCCTGAGTATTATACCCTTTGAAGGTCTTTCTCAGATGTTGGTTGATTGATATCTCTCACCCTTATACCGGTCTTAGATATTCATTCTTCCTGAGTTTGTTACCCTTATACCGGTGACACCTCATTTCTTGTTGCTTTTCCCAGGAGAGTCTCTTTGTTAGACATTCCCCTGCGGAGTTTCCTTTGGTGATTTTTACCCTTTGCTATATGGGCGTTTCCCCCAATATATGCATTTCCCGGCAGGGAGGTTCTATGTGAATCTTTTCCTGGTCCGAGTCCGGATTTTTATCCGAAGTATCCTTTATGGATAATTCGAGTCAGCTTATGTCTTTCCTATGGATTTATCTTCCTCTGGAATTCTTTAGTCCCCGGTGTGAGTCCTTTGCTTCCCCAGCAAGTTCTCCAGTCCGATATCTGTTATCCCCACTCGGAGTCGTGCCTTGGTCACGCTGTGTCAGTTTTGTTTTCCCTAATCAAAGTCGTGTCCTGCTCACGCATTCTTTTTCTTACTATCCCCAAAAAAAAAAGAGTCCCAATAAGAGTCTTGTTAGAGTCTCTGTTCCTGGTGAGTGTATTACTCCGATGGATCGTCTTTTCTTCTGTGCGAATCATATATTCTCCACAGAATTTGCTTTTGCATGCATACATCTGCATCATGAGGTCTCTTAGGGACCAAAATTTGTCTCATTACTATTATTTAAGCCCATTCTACCGCGTCGAGATGAAGATTTCTAAACTTCACTTCTCCGGATAGAATGATCTTAAATAGGGGCATCTGTAAGACCCCAATTTTGGCCCTAAGATCCCTCATGGCCCATATCATATCATATCATGGCCTCAAGGATCATTGCATACCCTTGCTTCCCTCCTAGTGGGTGGGATACCTTGTGAGTGTGGTTCTTGATCACCAAGCATGTATTGCATTTGTATATCATTGCTTTTCATATGTTTACTAACCAAATGTACAAAAATATTGTCATCTAACCATGTTGCTTGCAGCTGAAGCAATCATCAGTCAACACAGTCAAATCAGGCATTGAGCAATTGATGGTGACCATTCTGGAAGAATTTGAACACCATGATCATTCATAAAGAGTTCATATAACTTGTGATGACATTTGGAATCAAGATCTCAATTGAAAGAGGCTTGGAATTCATCAGAACTTGGCCCAGTTAAGAAAAGTCAACAAAAGTCAACTGTGGTCAACTATGCGTTTAATCAGGGATTGGAAGGTGTGAGATGGTTAGAAAGACCTCATTCATGTCCATATAAGCCTAATTTGGCATCTCAAAGATCAAGGTTGAAGGATTTGAAGTCAGACAAAAAGTTTCCAAAAATGGAAATGACCTGTAATTCTCGCCTGCCCAAAATGGAAAGTTTTTCTCCCAAATATTACGTATCCAAGAAAGCTTCAAATGGAATTTTGCCCAACATGAAAGTTGAAGATCTTGGTCTCACCTTTCCAAAAAGTCCAAGAACTTGAAAATCCCATGTGTGGTTTGCAAGATATGGTCCAGTGAATTTCAAAAAAGACCCGTAATCAGGAGGGCATAACTACCACATGGAGTGTCCAAATTGGAAGTTCTTTATATGCACAAACTCCATTTGACATGTACTTTCATGGTGCATAATTGGATTTCTTCAAAATTGCTCAATGCAAAAGCTCATTTTTGAAGTGAACTAATTAAAAGTGAGGGGCAAAATGGTCCAAAATGCAAAGTATGAGGAATTTGGACATGAGACCTATGCCATTAGCTTCCAAATGATATTTGCAACTTGTTCAAAGTGAGAAATTGCTGTTACAATGCTTCTAACCATTCCAAGGGCATAAGAGCCAAATGCATCATAAGCTTAATTTTGCTAATCTCATTTTTTGACTAATCTTGATTAAGTGGTGGATTAAGAGCTTGGTATATATACTTAATCTCTAACAGAAATAGAAAAGACTAATCACAATTTCACAAATCCAAAAAGAAAACTCTCTAATTCTCTCATTTCCTCTCACTTTTTTCACATTGCATATTGGCATTTTTCCAATTTCTCACCAAGAATTCTTCAAGTTTTGTGCGAATTCTTGGTGAATTCATCATCTGTACTTGCTTTGGAATTGCTGTTTTCAGGTGTTGGATCAAGAAGCATTGAGGATTCCAACTGTTGAAGTAACCTCCATTTCCATGGCAGTTAGAGAAATTCGTTGATTCAAGCGTGTTCGAGCTGGATTAGCATCATCATTCACCTTCCACAACAATATTCTTCATCTGTTTTCGCCATTCAAGCCTCAAATTGCGCGGTTTCGCTACTGCAACTTCAAGAAGGTTAAATTTCGTTCATCACCATTTCACGAATTGCGTTGTGGTTATTGTAGAATGCTGTTTGTAGATCACGTAGCAAGTTGTGGATTGTAAAATTGTTGAGAGTTGCCTGAGTTATCCGCGATTTAAGTTTAGATGCGTTATCTTAGTTCGCTCGATTCGCTTCAATCATGAACTTCTGGACAAAATCACATGCATATCCATGATCCTGAGTTGATACCGGTTCCAACGGTATATGGATTGTTCATTTTCGTTAAGATTCGTCCATAACCTAATCTGGAAGAGATGAAGCTGAAGAACGATGAAGAACATCAAGAAATCTGGAAAAATTACTCTGTAGATCCATGTGCCTGCGTTTCCATTTCAAAAAGGTGTTTCCCGCTTTGGACCGGCGAATAGCAGCATGCCAGCACATTAAAACTGAACGCTGCGTTTTAGCCTTGGTTGAATTATTTACGGATTTGCCATTTAGTTCATGATTAATTAATTAATCCTAATAAATCCTAAATAATTATTCAATAAATCTTAAAAACTTCAAAAAATCATAAAATGACCAATATTAATCCAAGTAATCTGAGACTTTTTTTGTTGGACTCTATTTTTAGTCTACTTTTTTTTTTCAGGCATAAAAATCAAAATTGTGCTTGGTAGAAAAATTGATTGGTGTAGGAATGTATATAATGTATGCCATTTTCACATGTTCTACTATTTTAATCATAAAATCATCATGCCTAATCCAAATGAAATGAAATTTTAGGTGTAGATTCTTGACACTCTTCTGGAATTTTTGACATATTATTTGCAATTTTTGGACCTCTGGTTTTTTCAATATGATTTATTGAACTTGAGTATGAGAAAATGTGTCACAATGTGATATGCAATGTTCCCCAATTATTTTTTCATGCTTCCCTGTGGCCAATGGCTTTGATTTTTTGCATGAGACACCTTTGACATGTTAACTCTCACTGTGAATTTTTGTGGATTTTAATAATCCATTTCCTAATTGATTAGGATTTTTGTTGGCTGCCTAGCATTCTTAGAGCCTTGTTTGTGTCACATTCTTATGTATGTTGCCAAATCCTCATCCTTAACCCTATGGACATGAAAATTGGTAGAGTAGTTCTTAACACATTAAGCTTTCATTTGGCTTTGGTCCCATCCATTTCCCATTTAATATCACTGTTTACCATTAGATTGAGGTTAGCATACATTTTGTGACTTCATTGGATTGTGTTTTTGCATGCTTTAACATGTTGAATTAATTCCTATGGTTCCACTAGTCCAAATTGCTTGAAAATTGACATGTAGCTTGTTGAATGTCCTCTGTTTAGGATATAATTTTTGTGGAATTTATTGAGACATTTTGGCATTTATTTGAGTTTGATCTTGCTGGTTGTCTATATGTGATTCAACATTGCTTACTTTGACTTAGATTGTACATAAAATGAAAGTAGTGCATAGTTTGGATATGAGACCAATTAGGATCCCTTTGTAATTGAAATATCTTGGTTTTGATCATGATTTGCTTGCTGTTTTAAGATTTTTCCCTCCTTTGGACCCTAGGCTTGGCCTAGTGGTCTTGTTACTTATGTTTGAGCTTGACTTTGACTTTTCAGGTTAAAAAGCTAATGCCTTAAGGAGGTTGATGCATAATTGAGTTGAAATCATTTGACCAATTGTTTGTTTTGTAGGGCTTGGTTCACTTGATCTTTGTGCTATGCACATGTTGCACATTATTGTTTGATTGTACATTGGTTGATTCTTATTGTTGTTGTTTTGTTTATGTTGGGATGCTGATTCTGTTTGACTTTTCCAGGTACCCTTAGTTGCTCAGTTCTCTTAAGAACTTGCATTGCTTTGCTTATAAGCAATTAGCATTGAGGTATTGCACCTTCTTCTTCATGTAGTCTGGAGACCCGGCCCGTTATTTGGCCGGGCAAACTGTCTGAAGTCCTCCTTAAGAGGCAATGCTTGTGTGTGTTTATGTTTGTCCCAAGCAGGAAAAGTCCTCATTTTGAGGCAATTGGTGGATCGAAGAGATAAGTAGCCTATCTCCCACTATTCTGTGAGTCTTCTCCTTGCTCCCATTACATGGTTGTAGCATCGAGATCCAAACCCAAGATCTATCGAGTCTAATTGGGGAAAGAGTTCCATCTTTCTGAACTCCCCCACATTCTTATATTTACATGCTCTCTCGGACCTGAGATAGAAGCAATGAGGCACACCCCTCATATCCTTTCATCTGCTTCACCTTAGCCTCTCAATGGCAAGGTTAAGAGCGACACTTACCCCTTACAGTGGACTTTCATAGTCAAACCCTTTTGCTTGAGCCTCATTGAATGGTTATAGCGTGTGCTACTTGAATTTATGTGATTGATTACTTGATTCATTTATACATGATTACTTGATTTGCCATTGTGCATTTACTATCATTGATTGCCGTTGTGCATTTATCATCTTTGTTTGCCATCAGTGCATGATCATTTCTTTTGTCCTTGTGACATTGATGTTTTCCCATTGAGGACAATTGTAAGTCCATATTGATTGGCTTTTGTTCCTATGACATGGAAGAGATAGAGTGTAAGACCTCATTGGTCACTCATATCTTCTTTGCTCTTTGTTTGAGCATTGTTGTTGTATGTGAGGATTCATTGTAAGTCCCTGTGATGTGGCATTTGTATTCCTAGGATCATACTGTGGAGGTTAACATAAGTCCAGATGGATTGGCAGTTGATTTCCCTGTTTTGTTTTTTTGTTTTATTCTGATGGAGATTAGTGTAAGTCCATAGAGTGGCTTCTGATATCCTTACTTGTTTTAGGAGACAGGTATAAGACCATTGAGTGGCATCCAGTATCCGCTTTTATTTACTTTCATCTGTTACCATGTTCATATTATTGCTCATTTGTAGCCTATTCCTAGGGACCCACTTGAATCATCTTCTATATGATTTCAAGAGGTGGACCCTTCTAAGAAGTTTTACATTCCACCATTATCCATTCATCCCATTGTGTCCTACCTTTTCACACATACTTTTAAAAACTTGAAATAAGTGTTGTGCAAACATTCTCACCTCTTTCCAAATTAGAAACTTGGACCTTAAGTCCATGATTTTCCAAACTTCATTTTTGTAAATACTTCATTTTGAATTGACTTTAATCATACTTTGACCCCATTTTGTAAATAATTCAATTAACTTCACCCATTCAAATGATTTTGTGGCTTTGTCCATGTTTGTTAAGTTTTCATACATTAGCTATAGGTTTGATTTACCCTAGTTGGTTGATATTAATCTCACCTATTTGTCCTTAGTTGATTGAATTGTAAGTCTTCCTTGCTTATTATAGGGTTAACCCCTCTCTAGCAAGTTGAAGCTTTTCTCACATGGTGGACTTGTTGGTTCTTAAGGTTGAGTTTTCTCCCGTGGGTAACGTAAGACCTTAGAGCTTGTGTTTTAAAATTGAATTCACAAACTTTTGGAAATCTTTTAGCCGAACTACGGCGTTTTGATCCTTACCTTTGATGGAAGGTACGTAGGCAACGGGTTCATCCGTTCGAACACAAAAATAATTAATTTGTACATTCTTTTCTCATCATCCCAATCATGTTTGCACAATACTTATGTCATGACAAATAATAATTTTTCGAACAACAAAGTGTGAAAAGGGCTCCCTAGGAGTACCTAGGACGCATTGGGTGCCTAACACCTTCCCTCTGCGTAATTTACCCCTTACCCCGATCTCTGATCTTTTTATTGGTTTTCTACGAGTAAAACTTCTTAGGCTTTTGTTCGCTTTTTAGCCAGTCCTTAGGATAAATAAAAGTGCGGTGGCGACTCTATGTTCATTGTATACTTTGCTTATGATTTAATCAATAGATCATATAGTAACGAATACACCGCTACACAACCTTCAACACATATTTGCAAAAAGAGGTTCCCTTAGAGTACTAAGGATGTTTTAGGTGCGTAAAACCTTCCCATTTCATAACCAACCCCTTACCTAGATCTCTGACATTTTTATTAGTTTTTGATTTGATAAAACTTCTTACTTGGCTTTTGTTCGCTTTTTAGCCTTTCCTTTGGACAAATAAAAGTGCGATGGCAACTCAAATTGTATGTTTACTTTTGGTTTAGTCAATAAACCTAAAGGTAACGAAAACCCCGCTACAGAAAAGTGGCGACTCTGCTGGGGAGAAACTATTTCCTAGTGGGTTTAGCCTACTTTTTGCTTGTATGTGTTGTATGTTTATATTTATCTGTGACATATTTTTGTGCAGATTTGGGATGACTGTATTGTTTGTAATGTATGAATTGCTTGATATATTACTTGCTTGTATGCTTGGTGGTGTCTTGTGAGATGAGTTCTATACCCGAACTCGAGTGCACTTATGATAGGAGAATGGCATAGTCTTGTTGACTTGTGTGGAGTTATTCCTTAGCAAGTTGACTTGTAAGTTCATTCACTTGGTGAAGGTCTTATTGGGATCAATAATGTCACACGAGTAGTCGTGGTTAGGCATTACTCTTTCCAATATAAACCTTAGAAGCCAAGGACCTTAGATACCTAGCCCATCTTGGCCTATTTTAGGATGTAGCGCGAAGGTCGTTCAAGTGTAAGATTTGATACGATTGTTACGTGATACTACACTCATAAGGATCTCTCTTGAGAATATTTTTGGAATACGAGTAGTCGTTTTATCCGATAATATCCGAAAGATGAGATGATGACTATGGGGACCTTTTTAGAACATGATTGTCAGGTTTAACCATAGTACACTCCCATTGGGCGGTTCTTAACCGAGACTCCATGCTCGTGACTTACAACAAACCTGTTGATTCCTTAGGATTGGCATTAATTTTAGAAAACAAATAATGTAATCATCTCTGTTGTTTTAATATGTTGGGTTGAAGAAATTCAACATCTGGACCAACATGTCATGTACGATGTCACGACATCAGGTCTGTGACATCGCACATGGGTAGAAAACTGAATTAATTAATTCAGTATATATTCTGGGATCAGCAAGGATATCTGGTGAATATCCTAACTCCCATGTGGAGGTCTTGAAGACTCAATCAGAAGATATATAGGCTCAAAATATGGAGATATATATGGAGAGATTCTAGGATTGAAGACCTTGTTTGTAGCAGAATTTTTCTGCTGAAGATGTAACAGCAAAGAACAAGTCTGCTGGGATTTCTGAAGGCCCAAATCCAGTTGGGTGATTAGGTTATAAATAGCTGATTGTAACCTAGTATTTGTAAGCCTCCTAGAATGAAAATTTAGGGGTGTGTGTGAGGTAAACCTCCCAATCTGTGGGAAGGTTACCATATGTTTCTCAGTGGTAAAAGCTGAGAATTTTGTAACTCAAAGCCTGTAGGCAAGAGTGATTTTGTTCTTGAATGAAGCTGTGAAGCAAGTTCAAGGTGTGTTAACATTACATTGTACTTGTAGTGATAGGAATGGAAACTGGAGGTTTCTATCTAGGAGTTCCTAGGTATAGATTGCATTGGGTAGGGATTAAGTGAAGAGTTGTAAACGGGTGAGTTTAACTCTGAATTAATACTGCTAATAGTGGATCTTCTTCCTGGCTTGGTAGCCCCCAGATGTAGGTCATGTTGGACTGAACTGGGTTAACAATTTCCTGTGTTTGTTTTCCTTCTGCATGTGTTTATTACTGCCATAACTCAGCAGGTATTCCAGTCAGCTTATCAAGATGATAACTGACCTGGCATATAGCCTTCTGTTTGAATGTCAATCAGAAAGCTGTAACATTCATCAGGGACAGTGCATACTGAATGATAAGTAAGTTAACTTTAGTTCAGTATTTATTTAAGTCTGTTCTCTTTAAGGATAACAGACCTAGCTGAAGGATCATAGGGAAACTGTCAAACTGGATGTTCTGACAGTTGATACTGAAGGCTGATACTGAAGTAGAGACTAGTTGGTCTTTTACAGTATTGCAAACTTAGCATAGCACGTGTCCAGGAACATAACAGACTCAGCATATGTTCTGGATGTCGAACTGAATGTTGTGACATTCACTCCCAACAGCAGGTGCTAAAGTGTAGGATGATTGGTTTTTCTGGTTCAGTATTTTTCTCAGGCTATTCTTCAGGGATTCAATAGCTTAGAGAAAAACCAGGAAACCAACTACCAACCTACAATTAATGAACCTAACAAATAACCTAGTTGTTAGCAATCTAATAAGTGGAAATTAGATTGACGTGTTCAACCTTTAATTCAGGAAATACAAGTAAAAGATATACACACTGGAACAATGTAACAGATGATGTCCTTAAACAACAGTAAGACATCATGCTGATAACTGTGGAAGAAAACAACAGAAGGGAGTGCTAGGTTTGATTTCTGTTGAGTCTTTCGTCCTGATGCACAGAACCAGGTGTTCATACATTCTAGGGTGACATAGAATGAGATATCGTGACATCTGTGAACTTGTGCATATTAGTACAGTGGTTAATAACTATCTTGTTGTATTAGTTACAATGTTAGATCAGATGTCATGACGTAGAGTAGAACATCTGAATTCTGACTACACCAGAATTTCAAAACCCATGATTCGCGGTTGATTCGTTCTCGTATATCCTCAATATCAATGGAACTTGGGTGTTGATAAGGTGTAAACCATAATCCACCAAAATGGATGATTGATATTGATGATGACTTGGGCCATCCTGTGACCTTTGTATGGTGTGACTTGCTTGATCCTTGAGTGTGATTGTTGCATCCATGCATTCATGTATTCATTCGCATTCATGTCATCAATAATGAGGATTTTTCAAGGAACTTAAGAGGTCTATTTGCAAATTTTTAGACATGGATAAGCAAAGAAGGAATACGAAGCAGTACAGTTTCAGACAACCCGACTTGAAAGAGTTAAGGAATTTGACATCTTATGTATTAGAGCCTTTGGAGTTCAAAGCTCTCCATGGGAAGCTTCTGTCTATTCTTTCTACCAAGGTGGATGAAGGTCTGATGAGTGTGTTGGTGCAGTTCTACGATCCTCTATATCGTTGCTTCACTTTTCCGGATTTCCAGCTTTTGCCTACACTTGAGGAGTATGCCTATCATGTGGGTACACCTATTCTTGACCAATTGCTGTTCAATGGTTTGGAGAAGGTTTTGTCTTCTCAAGAGATTGCTGACATGCTTCACATAGATGTATCTGACATTGTTGCTCATATGACTGCCAAAGGTGGAATTCAAGGTCTCCCATCTAATTTTCTCATTTCCCAAGCTACTTTGTTTGGGAAGGCCATGAGTGAGGACGCTTTTGAAGCCATATTTGTACTACTCATCTATGGGCTAGTGTTATTTCCCAACATCGACAATTTTGTGGATGTGAACGCTATTAGGATTTTCTCTTCTCTTAATCTCGTTCCGACTCTGTTGGGTGATACTTATTTCTCTTTGCATATGAGGAATGCAAAGGGTGGTGGTTCCATCGTGTGCTGTTTGCCTCTGTTGTACAAGTGGTTTATTTCGCACTTGCCTCAGACGCTCGCCTTCAAGGAGAACAAGGGATGTCTACGGTGGTCTGTGAGACTCTTGTCTCTCACTAATGATGATATCTCTTGGTATAACCGTGTTTATGATGGCGTTCAGATTATTGACTCTTGTGGTGAGTTCTCCAATGTGCCTCTTCTTGGTACATGTGGTGGAATTAACTACAATCCTGCTTTGGCTCGCCGTCAGCTTGGGTTCCCCTTAAAGGATAAACCTAACAACGTTTTGTTGGAAGGTGTATTATTTCAAGAGGGTAAAGATCCCTAGAACTTGAAGGGTAGGATGGTCTGCGCCTGGCGTAAAGTTCATAGGAAAGGGAGGAATGAGCTTGGTCCGAAGAATTGCATTGCTTTGGAACCTTATACCTCTTGGGTGAGGAAGAGAGCTCTTGAGTACCGCATGCCGTACGAGTATCCAAGACCTACCCCTATGGTTATGGTTGGGCCTTCAACCCTCCCTAATCAAGGAGTAGAGGAGTTGAGAGATGAAGACCAGTCGCGTGCATGGGTTCGTGAGCGTGAAGAACTTTTTCACCAGCTCAAAGATAAGGATGCAGTGATAGAGTTTCTAGAGCATCAGGTTATTGATGAGCCTGATGATGTGGTTACTTCTCTTCTTCCTCACTCATCTAGGTTTTGGAAGAGGAAATATGATCAGCTCGCCAAGGAGAAGGCCGACATGGAAGCAACTTATGAGAGAGAGGTGAAGAGGCTTCGTGCAACTTATCTTCCGATCTCAAGGGCTTTGGACGATTGTTTCTAGGGCTCCATAGGATGTTCATTCTCCTTTTCTCTTGTATTGTATTTGGTTACCAAAACTGTACTACTTCTTTGGTGTAAAAAGTTTCCAAATATTATTGCTATGAGTATTCCATATATGTCTTAAAAGTTAAATATTTTCAGATATTTTGCAAATAGATCTCTATAAAGTTCCTCTAATAAAAAAACAAACCATATGAACAAACATTGCATGCATCATATGCATAAGCAAGTTTCGTTCTGAGCTCTTGATCAGTGGTCTAACTCTTTGCTCTTCATTTATTTTGAAGACAAGCTGACGCACCGGTATAATACCAGGGCCAATCATCCAAAGATAATGGAGCATCTAGAGCAAGAGAACAGGGACTTGAAAGAAGAGATTGCTAGGCTGACTGCCATGATGGAGTCAGTTCTGGCCGCCCAAAGCCAAGCTCCTGCAACTCCTCCCACGAGGACTGTCATATCTAAGGTAGCAACGTCAGCTATGCCTGCTGCAACAGCCCACTTTGCTCCGACCATGCCAGTTGGGTTCCCTTGGGGAATGCCATCTAATTTCATGCCATAGGGCTTCCATTGTGCACACTCTTCCTGTCTGTGCCACCTCCCGTTATGCACACCCTTCCCCGTGTTGAAGACACCATCTATCATTCTGAGCCGTCTGAGGGCCCGGACGTATATGAGAAGATGGATGAAATGAAAGATTAATTCCTTGAGCTGCGCAAGGAACTGAAGACTTTGAGGGGTAAGGACCTCTTTGGTAAAAGTGCTGCTGAGTTGTGCCTAGTGCCCAACATGAAGATCCCTGTTAAATTCAAAGTACCTGACTTTGAGAAGTATAAGGGAAACACATGCCCGCTCAACCATCTTGTGATGTATGCTCGTAAGATGTTAACACAAACTGATAATGACCAACTGCTGATCCACTACTTTCAGGATAGCCTGACAGGTGTTGCGCTCCGGTGGTATATGGGGCTGGAGAGTGCAAGCATCCACTCTTTCATTGATCTAGGCGAGACCTTTGTTAAGCAGTATAAATATAATGTGAATATGGCTCCAGACAGGGACCAATTGAGGGCAATATCGCAGAAGGACAAGGAGACCTTCAAGGAGTACACCCAGAGATGGCGAGAACTGGAAGCTCAGATAGTGTCACCCCTAGAAGAGAAGGAGATGACAAAGATCTTCTTGAAGACTTTAAGCTCTTTCTATTATGAAAGAATGATTGCCAGCGCTCCCTCAGATTTCACCGAAATGGTGAATATGGGGATGAGATTGGAAGATGGGGTCCGTGAAGGACGTTTATCTAAAGATGAGGGTTCCTCAGCAAAGAAGTATGGAGGATTTGCTAGGAAGAAAGAGGGAGAGACTCATGTTGTGTCCTCCCATGTCAAAAGAAGGCCCTCTGTAAGGAGGAAGGATGTGCGTCCAGCCGTCAACCAACACCAGGTGGCTCATATAGCACCTGCTTTCAGATAAGTTCATCATCAACAACAACAACATTGTCAACAACAACATGCCTACCAGCCTCACAACAATAACAACACCAGCACCAGCAACTACGAGAGGAAGAGGGTAACTTTTGACCCGATTCCGATGACATATGCTGAGCTTTATCCTTCCTTGATAGATAGGAAGCTGATAACTCCACGAGATCCTCCTGCTGTACCAACCAACCCTCAGTGGTGGTATAAGCCCGAGCTTCATTGTGTGTATCATTCCGGTGCTCCCGGACATGATGTGGAGAACTGTTACCCGTTGAAGACCAAGATGCAAGACCTTGTGAGAAGTGGGATATTATTTTTTGAGGACGTATGTCCAAATGTTAAGAAGAACCCATTGCCCGAGCATGGGAAGACATCTGTTAATATGGTCCAGGGATGCCCTGGCAAATACAAAATCCTTTATGTGAATGACATAAGGCAGTCTTTGGTCGAGATGCACAAGTTGTTGTGTGAACACAGTCACTACGAGCACGACCATGATAGGTGTCAGGTGTGCACTATCAATGAGAGAGGATGCCGTCAAGTGAGAAAGGAAATCTAAGAGATGATTGATCAAGGGATGATTGAAATACTTCAGAATCATAATGAGGACAAAGTCGATGTTATCACCCCAGTGTTTAAAATTCCTAAGCCTTTTGTTATCAAATATGATGGCAACAAGAAGAAGGTATCACCAACTCTTGTGATCAAGCCAGCGGGTCCTGTCCCGTATGAGTCAGACAAAGCTGTTCCTTACCGATATAACACAGTTATGCTAGAAGATCGAAAGGAGGTTCCGTTGCCCTCAACTTATGTAGTGAGCATTTCTGATGTCAGTGGTGTGACCCGTAGTGGTCGTGTTTTCTCGGCGCAGCCGAAACCCCATGAAGACATTGTGAAGAGAATTGTTGTTAATCCTGCCGGTCCCGTGGGGACTTCTTCTTCAAATAATTTTATTCCTGTTGTGAAGGGTGTTGACCCTGTTGCTGTTAAGAATAATAATACTCCTATCCTAGTTGGCCAGTCTGGCATTTTGAAAGAGGATAGTGATGAGATGCTGAGGCTCTTCAATAGGAATGAATATAATGTTGTTGATTAGCTGCTACAAACTCCACCAAAGATATTTGTCTTATCTTTGTTGATGAATTCCGAGCCACACCACGAAGCTTTACAGAGGGTGTTGGACGTGGCATACGTGGACCACGATGTCACAATAGAGCAGTTTGATAGCATTGTTGTAAATATAACCGCTTGCAACAACTTGAGCTTTTGTGATGCTGATCTTCCCGAGGAGGGAAAAGACCACAATTTGGATTTACACATATCTATGAACTGTAAGGATGATGCCTTGTCCAATGTGTTGGTGGACACAGGATCGTCGCTTAATGTGTTGCCAAAATCCACTCTTGCTAAACTTTCATATCAGGGGCCTCCCATGAGGCAGAGTGGAGTGGTTGTGAAGGCGTTTGATGGATCACGCAAAACCGTGATCGACAAATTAGAACTCCCGATCAAGATTGGACCTAGTGATTTCCAGATCACTTTCCAGGTCATGGATATTCATCCGTCTTACAAATGTTTGCTTGGCAGACCATGGATTCACGAGGCAGGCGCCATGACATCCACCATACACCTAAAGTTGAAGTTCGTGAAGAACAAGAAGTTGGTGGTGATAGGGGGAGAGAAGGCTCTCTTGGTCAGTCATTTATCTTCCTTCTCCTACATTGATGCTGAGGATGAGGTTGGGACTCTGTTCCAAGCCTTGTCTATTGCTGAGCCTTCAAGGAAAGGACTTTCTTCATTTGTCTCCTATAATGATGCGAAGTTGGCCATTGAGCATGGTGCAACTACTGGTTTGGGGAGAATGATCAAGTTGGAAGATAATAAATCCCGAGTTGGCATAGGGTATTCTTCTGGTGTTTCTAATGAGTGTGGGTTGTTCCAGAGTGGAGGATTTATCCACACCGATGAAGATCAGGAAGCTGCGGCCATTGTTGAAGATGATGAAGAGGAAGACCTTGGCAACTTTGTCATACCTGGCGGAATCTGCAATAGTTGGGTCGTTGTTGATGTTCCAACAATTATCCATAAGTCAACGTAATGTGTCCATTTTGTTTAAAAACCCTTCTCCTATGCTAAAAGGAGAAGTGAAGACATTGTTGGCATAATTTGATTAATACAATAATATTCATTCAATAATCGCATGTTAAATGTTTGTTTTTCTCAAATTATTTTTCCTTTTTGCTTTTGCATGAAATTGGTGATCACCATAAAACCCTAAAAAAGAGAATAAAATCAATTTTTCATCTGCATAATGATTTGCCTTGTTTGAATTCTGAAATCTCTTTTATACTTAAAATCATTATGCAAGTTAATCAAACCCATTGAACATAATGATCCAACACCATCTCCCAACTTTGAGTTCCCTGTATTTGAGGCAGAAGAAGATGATGTTGAAGAGATTCCTGATGAGATTACCCGTCTGCATGAGCACGAGGAGAAGATCATCCAGCCACATCTTGAGAATTTGGAAACAGTCAACTTGGGGTCTGAGGATTGCATTCGTGAAGTAAAGATTGGGGCACTCCTTGAAGAATCTGTGAAGAAGGAGTTGATTGAGTTGCTACGAGAATATGTCGACGTCTTCTCCTGGTCGTATGAAGACATGCCTGGTCTAGATACTGATATCCTTCAACATTTCTTGCCGTTGAAGCCTGAGTGTGTGCATGTGAAGTAGAAGCTCAGAAGAACTCATCCTGATATGGCAGTGAAGATTAAAGAAGAAGTTCAGAAGCAAATTGATGCGGGGTTTCTGGTGACTTCTACATATCCTCAATAGGTGGCCAATATTGTGCATGTGCCTAAGAAAGATGGACAGGTCCGAATGTGTGTGGACTATCGAGACTTGAATAAGGCTAGTCCGAAAGATGATTTTCCTCTACCACACATTGATATCTTGGTAGACAATACAACTTAATTCAATGTCTTCTCATTTATGGATGGATTTTCCGGTTATAACCAGATTAAAATGGCACCCGAGGATATGGAGAAGACAACATTCATCACACCTTTGGGAACATTCTGTTATCGAGTGATTCCCTTTGGTTTGAAGAACGCCGGAGCCACGTATCAACGTGTTATGACTACCTTGTTTCATGATATGATGCACAAGGAGATCGAGGTGTATGTTGACGATATGATTGCAAAGTCGAAAACAGAAGTTGAACATGTAGAACACTTGTTGAAGCTTTTCCAGCGTTTGAGGAAGTACAAACTCCGCCTGAATCCGAACAAGTGTACATTTGGAGTCCGTTCTGGCAAGTTATCGGGCTTTATTGTTAGCGAAAGAGGTATTGAAGTTGATCCTGCCAAGGTCAAAGCAATACAAGAGATGCCTGTGCCCAAAATTGAGAAGCAAGTCCGAGGTTTCCTTGGTCGCTTGAATTACATTTTGAGGTTTACATCCCACATGACTGCCACATGTGCACCTATATTCAAGCTCCTCCGGAAAGATCAGCGTCATGATTGGACCGAGGATTGCCAGAAGGCCTTTGACAATATCAAAGAGTATTTGTCTGAGCCTCTGATTCTGTCTCCGCCTATGCTTGATGATTCCATGGGTTGTGTCCTTGGTCAGCAAGATGAATCAGGAAAGAAAGAATATGCGATATACTACTTGAGTAAGAAGTTCACCGATTGTGAGTCTCGATACTCAACGCTTGAGAAGACATGATGTGCTTTGGCTTGGGCTGCTAAGTGTTTACGCCAGTATATGTTGAATCATACGACTTGGTTGATATCCAAAATGGATCCAATCAAGTATATCTTTGAGAAGCCTGCTTTAACTGTGAGGATTACCCGTTGGCAGATGTTGTTATCTGAGTATGATATTGAGTATCGAGCTCAAAAAGCTATTAAAGGTAGTATCTTGGCTGACCACTTGGCACATCAACCAATTGAGGATTATCAATCTGTGCAGTACGACTTCCCTGATGAGGAGATTCTGTATTTGAAGATGAAAGATTGTGATGAGCCCACGCTCGATGAAGGGCCAGAGCCTGGTTCCCGATGGGGTATGGTGTTCGATGGCGCTGTTAATCAGTATGGAAATGGTATTGGGGCAGTGATTATTACTCCTCAAGGCACACATTTTCCTTTTACAGCAAGGCTAACTTTCAAATGCACGAATAATATGGCGGAGTATGAGGCTTGTATTATGGGGTTAGAAGAATGTATTGATCTTAGGATCAAACATCTTGATGTTTATGGCGATCCGACCCTTGTTGTTAATCAGATTAAGGGTGAATGGGAGACGAATCAGCCTGGCCTCATCCCATATAGAGATTATGCGAGGAGGATTTCGACTTTATTTACTAAGGTTGACTTCCATCATATTCCTCGAGATGATAATCAGATGGCAGATGCTCTTGCTACGCTTGCTTCAATGATTGTAGTGAAATATTGGAATAAAGTTTCCAATATTACCGTGATGCACTTGGATAGACCAGCTCATGTGTTTGCAGTTGAAGAGGTGAAAGATGATAAGCCGTGGTATTATGATATCAAGTGTTTTCTTCAGAATCAGACGTACCCTCCTGGGCATTTGTCAAAGATAAGAAGACTTTGAGGAGATTATCTGACAGTTTCTACCTTAATGGTGATGTGCTGTACAAGAGGAATTTTGACATGGTTCTGCTCAGATGCGTGGATAGACACGAAGCAGACCTGTTGATGACTGAAGTCCATGAGGGTTCATTTGGTACTCATTCCAATGGACATGCTATGGCAAAGAAGGTGTTGAGATAAGGCTACTATTGGCTGACAATGGAGTCTGATTCCTGCAAATATGTGAAGAAATGCCACAAGTGTCAGATTTATGCGGATAAGATTCATATTCCCCTGACACTTTTGAATGTTATTTCCTCACCATGGCCTTTCTCCATGTGGGGAATCGACATGATTGGCATGATTGAACCAAAGGCGTCAAACGGTCACCGTTTTATTCTCTTAGTTATTGATTACTTCACCAAGTGGGTTGAAGCGGCATCATATGCAAATTTGACCAGGCATGTGGTTGTGAAGTTTATCAAGAACCAACTCATATGCCGATATGGTGTGCCAGACAAGATCATTACTGATAATGGATCTAACTTGAACAACAAGATGATGAAAGAGCTGTGTAGCGAGTTCGAGATTGCACATCATAATTCTTCCCCCTATAGACCCAAGATGAATGGGGCTGTTGAAGCTGCTAACAAGAACATCAAGAAGATTATTCAGAAGATGGTTGTTACGTACAAAGATTGGCATGAGATGCTGCTATTTGCTTTACATGGCTATCGTACATCTGTTCGCACTTCAACAGGGGCAACCCCTTTCTCTCTTGTGTATGGCATGGAGGTTGTGCTCCCCGTGGAGGTTGAGATCCCATCAATGAGAGTCTTGATGGAAGCCAAGTTGACTGAGGCTGAATGGGTTCAGAGTCGTTATGACCAGTTGAACTTGATTGAAGAGAAGAGATTAACTGCCATGTGCCATGGTCAGTTGTATCAGCAAAGGATGAAGAAAGCCTTTGATAAGAAGGTCAAGCCTCGTGTGTTCCGAGAAGGTGACCTTGTGCTCAAGAAAGTCTTGTCTTTCGCGCCCGATTTCAGGGGCAAGTGAACTCCAAACTATGAAGGTCCATATGTTGTTAAGAGAGTCTTTTCAGGCGGTGCTTTGTTGCTTACAACTATGGATGGGGAGGATTTCACTCGTCATGTAAATTTAGATGCAGTCAAGAAATACTTCGCCTAAAAATAAAAACAGAATAGCTCGCTAAGTTGAAAACCCGAAAGGGTGGCTTAGGAAAAAATGAGTGTCTTGATGGATTGAAAACCCGAAAGGGCGGTCCAGGAAAAAGTTAGAGACATGAAAAAAATAATAAATATATCCCGCTAGATTGAGTACCTCTCCCTGGGGCAATCTAGGCAAAGTTTAGGGATTTGGCAAGTAACTGCATCCTGACAAGACTTTGCTCTGCAGTTGTCTTCTGTCAAAGATTCTCGCTCAGTCATCATCAACTGAAGCCTCAAATACAGCAGATTCAGAGTTGGTGGAGAAACGGTCATTATGTTCAATGTAGCCCTTTTTCCATGAATATCACCAATTTCAAATTTTTAAAGATCCATGGAATCTCGCCATTTACGGATTACCATTCCATTAAAAAAATTTGAGCCTTTATCCAATTCTTTGCACTCTTATTTGTTTCTGTTTAACAAATGTTTGCATGTTTTTAACTGATGAATACCATTGTTTTAAGCAAATGAAGTTTTTTTATAAATTGTTTTAAACAAAATGAACATTCACAATGACTGAAAGGATAATTGAAACGTCTTCAGTGCTCTCCCAAGGATAGTACGATTTCCAAAAGGGTAAGACATTTGTTCACATTCTGGCATGTTTATACCCTCTTCATCAGCTTTCCGTTGTTTCCTCAAGAAGAAGTTGTTTAGAGCAGTTTGGTGATAACTTGTGTCCCTTTTTGTCCCCAGCATGACACGTGTTGACGAAGGATTCGTTTCTGATCCCCTTTGTTAGGCAGTTTCCTTTGAGGGTCGTCTACAGTCCATCCCCAGTAGGGTTGCCTGATCCGAGCTTGATAATTTGTATCCCCTCCGAGTCTGAAGATCTCTTCCAGTATTGGACGACGATGAGGAAGATGTGTTGTCTCCTCCCCCAGCGGAGAAATTTGTTCTATCTCCCCTTAGTAGAGATGTCTCTCTAGTAGTTAGAAGGGAGTGTTCTGATTGATGTGTATCTAGTTGGTGGTTGTTCCCCACGAAGTTTCACCTCATCCCTTGATAAGTTCCCCAGTAGAGTTTCTTCAACCACAAGTCTTATTGATATTCAGTCACCTGCTCCCGAGAACTGATAAGAAGTCCCCGGAGGTTGGCAACTGTGACTTTGCTTGTCCCCAACGGTGATTGGTGTCTTCCAGTATTTGATGCATCCTCACCAGAGTTGAGTTCTTTTGTGGGCCTTGCCCTCTTGTTGAGATGTTGTGTCGGGTGTTTGTTCGTGACTCTTGAGCCTGTTTGTGTTAGATATATCTATCTGACAACATTAATCATACACAAATCATGCATATACATGCATAATCATAGCATTCAGATATTCATGATAGAATTCTTTGCCATATCTCTTTGCTTGTTATACCCTGCTATTGGTGAAATGTTCTTCCCCAAGCAGATGCTAGTGTCTGATCGCTCCATATAGAGTCAGCCCCATAGGCAGAAAATGTCTATCTTTTCTTCCATTCTTCCCCACTGAGCTATGTCCTCGTGGATGATTATTGTTTCAGTTTCCTCCCCAGTTGTGTATCGGGATGGAATTACTCCCCTGAGCTATATCCTCATTGGGTTGAGTCTTGATTGATTGTGTCTTTCTAGTTTGTTCCTGGATTGACTTTCTTTTCTTGTTATCTCTTGCAGTTCCCTGTGGTTTAGTTGTTCAATTGCTCAGTAACTAGTAATTGTTCATCCTTTTCCCCAGCGAACTTTGTGGCCTGCTACCCAGTAGCCGGTAGTTTGTAAGTCCTATTTCTGTGGTTTTCTACCCAGTAACCGGTAGATGTAATCCCCTCTTTGTTGGTTATCTTTACCCAGTATCTGGTATTGATACTCCTTCACTTTTGAGTATACCACCCAATAGTCAGTGATATATCTCTTGGATAATTGCTTTTGTTAGGCAATTTATCCCTTGCGAGTCATCTTTCATTTGCCCTTGTTTGGTGATGATTGTTTCTCATTCTGATTAGTCAACATTTTATAGCCATTAACCGGTATCCCGATGTTCTTTATTTTCGGTCGATTTATCCTTTATTAACCCAGTAACCAGTTGTGGATAATCTTCCATGTGAGTATGTTATCTACGTTATGACGGTAATAGATAATATATCTCATGCACTCTTCAGTCGAAGTCTTTTTCTTCCCCAGTTGAGTAAGATTCGTATTTCCTTGTGGGATCGAATGTCCATCCTATAAGTCGAGTTTGCTTTTTCAGCCCTCCCATTGGATGATGAGTGTCTTGGATATGTTCCCAATTCACGCCTGGTTGGTCACATATTATATTCCCAGTAACCGGTATCCCTGGTGTTCCTTCCTTTTGCTCCCTATTATGACTTTGTGTCCCCTGTGGAGTCAGATTTTCCTGAGTTGAGATGTGCCTTTTGGGTCCTCCTTAGATGTTCCGGATGATTGATATCTCTCACCTTTATACCGATCTTAGATATTCTTTCTCCCTAAGCATGTTGTTCTCTCACCCAGTAACCGGTGTTTTGACAATATGTCTCCCTTTGAGTTTATTACCCAGTAACCGGTAATATCTCGTCATTTCTTCCTCAGCTGAGTCCTTTGTGGACATCCCCGTCTGAGTCCGGATTTTTATCCGAAGTATCCTTTGCGGATAGTTTTGCTGTATTGGCATATTCCCCAATACATGCATCCTTGCGTCAGCTCGAGTCTTTCCATCGATTTATTTTCGTGGAATCCCTTCGTTGTCTCCCAGCAAGTTTTCCAGTCGTGACCTGCTCACGCATTTTTACCTTATTTCCCCCAGAGTCTCTGTTTCCCTAGTGAGTGTGTTACTCCTATGGATTTTTCAGTTTCTCCTGATTTCTTTTCCTTCGTGGCAAGTATTCACCATGAAGATTTTATTTTGCATACATGCATTTGCATCATGAGGTCTCTTAGGGACCGAAATTCGTCTCTTTGTTATTAGTTAAGACCATTCTACCTCGTCGAGACAAAGATTTTAACCTTCATATCTCCGGCTAGAATGACCTTAAATAGGGGCATCTGTAAGACCCTAATTTTGACCCTAAGATCCCTCATGGCATCATATCATTGCTCAGTGCATTGCCTCAAGGATCATAGCATGTTTGGCTCCTTAACCTTAGGGTTGGGACTTGTGTGAGTGGTTTGAGACCACAAAGCATGCTTGTATTGTATATTATTGCTTTTCTTATTTTGATTACTAACCAAAAGCACAAAAATATGTCACTAACTCTTTGTTTTGAAGCTCAAGTGATCATGTGCTCCCATGCTCCTAGGAGGCTCCTAAGCTCAATGAAATGGCTAGTTGAAGATGAGAAAAAGCATGACAATGGTCCAAAAATCTCCTAATAATCATATATGTCTCCCAAGTGTCTCAATTTGCCAATTTTATCAAGATAACCCAAAGGGCTTGAGGATTGTTTCCCAAGAAAACCCTAATTTCATTGTGCTTCAACTGTGCCTTGCTCATGAAGCAACCTCAACCTATGATCAAATTTAATCAAGGGAAGTTCTTTCATTCATTATTTTATGAATATATGAGCCTATTTGAGGATCCTCAATCATTCATTCATCAAGATTGGAAGTTTGGCCTGAAAAGTTGACCAGTCAAGTCATCTGACTAAACTGAGGATCACTGAGATACAACGTTTGATGTGTTTGTCAAATTAAGATGACCCCAAGAGAAACAATTTTCTTAAGAACCATATGAACAAATTTCATGTTCATCAAAAATCCATTTGAAACTTGGAAGGTCATCATTCATTTCAAAACATTATAGGTCATTTTGACTGAAACCCTAATTTTGGGTCAACTTCCCAAGGACCTAACTTCCTTAGTTTTTATGATGCTTAGGTGAGACCAAATGAATTGGAAAGCTTAAGATGTCTAATTCAAATGCTATGTTGGACAAAATTTCATAATACTAAAGGAAACACATGTGATAATACAAAACATTATAGGTCACTTTGGACCTAAGTCATTGAATTTGAAAAATACCCAACTTCAAGTGCCCATAACTTTATCAGGAAAAATCCAAATGATGCAACATTTAAGTCCAAATTGATTATCTTGAAAATATATACAATATTTATGTTGGAGGTGTTTCCATTTGAAGCTTTCATAATTGAAACAGAAGGGCTTGAAGAGGTTTGCTTTCATTGAAAACATTCAAAGGGTGACCTAGTCATGTTTTGTACCCAAACCTTCATAGCCAATTTTCATAAATTCCAATTTCCAAATGAATTTTTGCCCAACATGAATTTTGTTCCTTATTTCAAGGGCTTTTCAACCATTACTCACATTACTTTTTTGGACTTTCCATGTGGGAGTTTCGAAGAGCTTTCTATTTAGGTCCATTTTTGCATTTCATGTTATAACTTAATGTGCAAGCAAATGCCAATCCAATTGCACGTCCAATTCAATTCCATTTGAGTTCATCACGACTTATCACACATCATTGGGCCTTACATGCGCCTGTACAGGCCCATGCAAGGAGAATTCAAATCTCATGCACACGAGGGAACCATGCTTCTCATCACATTTCAACTATAAATAAGTCTGCATTCTCATTCAATTGGCAACCAAGTGGAGATCTGAATTGTTGCTGAATTGAAATCCCAACCCTCACTAAAGGAATTTTCAGTTTTCTCTTTCTCTTTCAAGCTTAAAATTCAACATCATTAGTTGATTTTCAAAGCTCAATTCCTTAGCATATCATCTCCATCACACTTCCAGAGCAAAAGCAGTTCAAGATCTTGGAGAATTCGTGCCATTTGAAGCTTCATTTCAGAGGTAGAACCTCAAACTTTTTTGATCTAGATCTTGCAATACAATGTGATTTTCTTTGGTTTGTGTTGTTTTCTGAAGTCCTCTCACTTGAGGCAGGCCAGTGGTTGTCTTAATTTTGCAAATCGTGCCATTTCAGTTCATACACCATGATTTTCAAGCTCACGTTTCTCTCTAAATAGGAATGGTGAGGATGATCCATGGTTACAGTGGTGATGTACATCACTTTAGCTTCATTTTGATGTCTTCATTTTTCATTTTCATTGCAATTTATTTTCCTGCGCGTGGTGGCCGAAAATGGTTAGATCGCTGGAGAAGATGGTGGTTTCCACCATCATCCCCACATGTTAGCTTCAGAGCCCTTGGATCGTGCCTAAACATTTTAATCTTGGCCATTACATGTGTTGACTTGTTTTAATGCAATGTGTTGCGCGCTTGACTCACGTGTACCTTGTATCCGCGCCCCTGAGCCCTTCATGACTTGCCACGTCATTTAATGAAATGATCTGATGGCGCTGAATTTTTCTATTTTTCTTATTTTCTTTTAATTTCATTTAATTCCTTTTATTTTCAAAAATTCATAAATATTTTATTTGAAGTCACAAAAATATGAGACCAATGCCAAAAAAATTCTTGAAAAAACTAGTTTCATATTTTGATTTTTAATCATTTTTGTGACTTCATTTAATATTTTTTGTGAATTATTTGATTTTTAATAGTTTTAATTCATTTTTAATTACTTTATGATATTTGAAAAATCCAAAAATATTTTCCTAATACCTATGGATCATGATAAGTCAATGAAAAATAATCTTATCAATTTCTTAATTGATTTGAGGTTTATTTGAGATTTTAATTCATATTATGTTATTTTTCATTATTTTTAATTTTTTTAAAATAGTTTCTGATTTAAAAAATTGTTGAAATTTTTTGTCAAAGTTTGTTTGACCATGTTAGACCTATGAGAATTTAATTGGACTTGTTGAAATTGATTTGAATTAAATTTGAGGTTTGAACATATTTTATTTATTTTATTATGCATTTATTTTTAATTCAAAAATTACCAAAAAAATATGGTTGACTTGTTGACTTGTAACCTTCATTTCTCTTCTGTTTAGCATTGATTGATTATGATTTGGTTCACTTTTGACCAATTGAGTTTGATACTTGAATTCTCTTTCCATCCATTTCATCTTCATCCCATTCTTTTTATAATTTGGCCAATGAGTTAATGTCTTATGGTTGGTCTTGACAAATGAGAGGTTTAACCTTCTTTGATCCAAACCAAACTCAACTTGATCCAAGATCAAGTGAGTTGTTTTGTGTCCAAGATAGGTTGCTTCTTGGTCAAGCAAAAAACCTAAAGTCCATACAAGGCCCATCCCCTTTTGTTTTGGAATGGCAAGTTTTAGGAGCTTGGCTTACTAGTCATGATCTCTAACTTGTGTTTATTTGCCTATAGTTTTATTGACCGGCCTCAAATAGGTGTGACTACTACATTAGTCCACTTACGATTGCTTAACATAGCTCTACATTGTCTTATGACAAACTAACATAACTTCACTAATTACTAACTTTAATTTGAGCATTTAATTTCTTGCAATTTACGTTAATGTCATTTTATTTCTTGCTCATTTATTCATATTGCTTTTCACTTTGCTCACTTGAGCACATATTTTATGGTTATGTCATTTTTCTTTTGCTCATTTGAGCTCATTATTGTATATAAATATATTGTTGTATTGTGATTGTTTTGTCTTTATTTTGTGTGAACCTAATGCAAAAGGGAGAAATGACTTAGAATTAGGACATACCCATGCTTAAAGGAGTTCAAGAGCAACTAGGCCTCATGCCTTTAGAATGCTAAACTTGTTGAAGAGCAACTAGGCCTCATGCCTTTAGAATGCGGAATTTCAAAGTTGACTTCAAAGGACTTCCTTTCCAAAACTTATTCTTTGTCCATTCCTCTTATTGTGTTGTGAACTTTTTGATGTTTGCTCTTGTGTGATAGGGATTCCATCTTGAGATAGTAAAGAGGACCATTGTCATGAATAGCCAAGTTAAGAGAGACAAGCCAAATGGAGATCCTAGGAGCTTGAATCTAATTTGTTTGATTGCTTGATTATGTGCTAAGTCCAAAGGAAAGGAGCATCTTGAATCATCTCTATGATTTCAAGAAAAGGAACTCCAAGGGTTTTATCTTCTCTCTTATCTTTGTATGCTTTAGGACTAGCCCTTCTCTTCTTCTCTCCACTCTAACCCAAGTCAAAAATATTTTCTTTAAAACTTTGACTTTGTTTTAAATTAGAAACCTAGGCCTTATTCCTTTGACCTTTCAAAACCATTTTCATCAATACTCATTGTGAATAAATCTTAATCTAACTTTGACTTTATTTTGTAAATAAATCTAACTCGTAAATACAACTCACTTTAAGTTGTTTTTGTGGGTCCAATGACCACCTTATTAAAATATTTTCATAAACATTAGTCATAGGTTTAAGTTATCATAGTGGTTGATGTAAATCTCACCTCATCCTTAGTGATTGGATTATAAGTCTTCCATGCTTATTATAGGGTTAACCCCTCACTAGCATGTTGAAGCTCTCCTCACATGGTGGATTGTTGGTTTAGGTTGAGTTTTCTCCCTTTGATAACAAAAGACCTTAAGGCTTTTGATCAAATCAATTCACCAATCTTTGAGATTTTTACGCCGAACTACGAGGTTTTGATCCTACCTTTGTGATGGTACGTAGGCAATGGGTTCATCCATTCAAACAACAAATTTGTAAATATAATCTATTCTCTTCTCACCCCTCCAATCTTTTGCACCTATTTTCACAAATACCAACCTGTAACACATATTTGCAAAAAGAGGTTCCCTTAGAGTACTAAGGATGTTTTGGGTGTGTAAAACCTTCCCATTTCATAACCAACCCCCTTACCTAGATCTCTGACATTTTTATTAGTTTTTGATTTGATAAAACTTCTTACTTGGCTTTTGTTCGCTTTTTAGCCTTTCCTTTGGACAAATAAAAGTGCGGTGGCGACTCGAATTGTATGTTTACTTTTGGTTTAGTCAATAAACCTAAAGGTAACAAAAACCCTGCTACACCACCACCTCTTCCTCTACCTACAATACCACCTCTTTGTTGCCTTAGTTCTAGGGTTTTCTCTGATTTGACCAGTTTCCTTCTTGCTGATTTTGACCAGTCGAATTGTTGTAACCTCCTCTGTCTTTGTTGCCATTCCAACTTCCTTTGCCTTTCCTTTCTTTTGCTGATTGTGCCTGCAAAGCCATACCACTCTTCAACTTTCCTGCAGATCTTTCATTCATTCTTTCTTCATAAGATTCAAGCGTCCCTTGAAGCTCTTCCTTTGCCAGTTTTGACAAATATTTCAACTCTTATATGGCTACTACCACTGGTCAAACTTTGGAGCCAGCGACCTCAAGATCTTTCCAACAACAGATCTTGATGTAAACACTTCTCCACATACCTTGATTTGATTCACTAGTTTTGTAACCCTTGGTGAAGAAATCAGCTATATTTTCATTGTCTTCCATCTGAAGTAATTCATACGTCCTTTTGTGAGTTTATAACCTCGCCTCTTTCACCTTCTCCACACCTCCAAACGAATTCTCCAGAATTTCCCATGCTTCTTTCGCTGACTCTACATCACTACCTTTTCAAAGTTATATGCATCAACATATTCATGGTTTATAAAGAGAGCTTTATAATCTTTCTTCTTCAATTCTTTATGTGCAACCTTTTCTTGATCTGTCGCGTTTTCTGCAAGCATTGTTACTCCTTCCTTCATAAGATCCCAAAGATCTTGATAATAGAATATAACATTTATCTGTTTACACCAATTCTCATAATTGTTGTTCTTGAGAATCAGAAGATTTGCTGCAAAATGCGCGTTTGGATGATTCATTGCCATCGTGATTTTCTTCCCACGAATCGCTTCAACCGGAGCTCTTGATACCAGATGTTGGAAATCCACCTCAACCTATGGAGAATATCTTGACGAACAAGATTGTTATCATCCACACAATAACAATGAAAAGAGAAGAACAATTTAGAAAGAAAAGAAAGAACGATGGAGAAGAACAATATTTTCTGCAAAGTTTCTCTCTGCCCACAACCTATGGAAACACTTCTTGTTCACTTTGTAACTGCAAAACTGTGTGAATACAATGTTATGAATACAACTTTACAAGAATAAGGGTCACTCCCTCTATTTATAGATTTAGGTTAGCTTGCACCCAAGCCAAAGCCTAAAACTATAAAAGCCCAAAATAGTTAACACTACTAAAAATAGGCCTAAGTTGAAATCCTGTGCACACTTTGACACACTAACACAACTCAACACACTAGGTGATTCGACACTTCCTTGTTCTATCGAGAAACCTGTTTCGACACAAGGAATTAAAATTCAATAACAAATTCGTTAATTATGATTAAAATGAGACAATATTTTCCTTGTCCAATGTGTTACAGTGCAAAAGTATTTTTGGAAATTAATTACTTTTAATTACTTGAAAAATTTCTTAAGGTAAAAAAAAATAATTTAAAGGTATTGCCTCCTTTCGCAAGTACAATACCGGATTTTTAATGTATAAATGCCCGCTTTAGCGTATCCGTTTATACTCTTACAATCGCCTTTTAAAACTAAATTTTTCTTAATTGACTAAAAAATTCTTTTGAAGTGTTTAAAACAAAAATTGAATTTTCCTACAATTAGATAAAGGCATCGTTCTTTCGAATCAGAACCAATATCTCTACCTTTATACTTTCGCAGTTGAAGCTACACGAAATATACCTGAGTGCATTGCACGCTTGAAGATACAACATAATCGCCATCAAACTTTATTTATTCCCGAAGGAAAGGGAGAACATCGATAAAAACCAATGAGAATATAAAAGGGTAAGGAAGTCAAAACAAGGGTGCCAAACATGATATCCAAGGCGCAGGCCTTGTTCAAAACATAGGGGGTGTGATGTTTGGACTAGGGTGTAGGAAGAATTAATGTTGGGCCTAGCACCGAAGGCCCAAGCACTGTGGTATATTGTTCGCAGTGGAGGTGTATGGTTAGAAACAGGGGTAGAAAGAAATGGAATAACATGGGCCAAGTGGATGAGTCCCACATGAAATAAAACATGAGATGGGAGGAGATCCAAGTTTCAACTCCAAAACACGTTCAGAATTAAATAATACACTTTTCAACCTTGGCCTGAGAATCCTTCTCTACCGCATCGAAAAACGTATCTGGCGGCGGCGGAGGGTCAAACAACTTAAACCTTATATCACCATCTCCATTTCAATGTCCTCTATTCAAATCCATGCTCAAATGCATCTAATTACTAACCAAACAAACAAATTCCATGAAATGCCCAAGAACCCTAAAACCTAAATCATAAATTAAATTCTCAAATGGAGGAATCAAAGCCTCTAGTGTTAGGTATTTGATTCCTCAGCTCAAACCCTAGATAATGGTAACGAATTCATGGTTACATGAAGAAGAAACGCTTAACTTTGAAGATGAGGAATTCTGGTAATGGTTATGTCATACCCTCAAATTTACCCTACCACCATATCACCTTCTTGAACCCTAATTCATGAGCATACATCCCATACATGTCATCTCATATGCATTTATGCTTAATGATCCACAATGCTACACAAACTAAACACACGGGGTTCATTTGTGAAGTGTCAAGATCCCCTGATCATGTTAGGGTGTGCCCAAGCCACCTTAACCCTAACCTCTATCCTCAAGCACCCCACAAGCTAGAGGTATCATTCAAATCATCTCACTCACTCTCCAAGCCCTAATTGGATGGTGATTCCTCTTTGAAGACACACAAAGATTCATCTGGTCACCCAAGGACCTCAACCCTAGCTCTTGACCCTCATTGGCTTGTATAAGTCATGATTTACCATGAATCTAGACCATGCCATTGAATACCCCTAAAATCCAAAGTTTGTCCATACTCCAATCCCTTGAAACATCTCAATACATCCCTTACATTTCAAAACCCTAATTTGGCTAACTTTGGTTCTTGATGAAACTTGTGGTCCAAGAAACCCTAGTATCATCTGATTCTCCTTCATTAATGGTGCTTGGTTCATTTTCTTGGTCAAATTTCATTCAACAGTTTCTTGTTCATAACTGTAGCGGTAAATTCATGATCATTAAGCTATGGATAAACTTAACGTCAATAAGACAAGAGTCGCCATCGCGCTTTTATTGTTTCCAAAGGAAAATGGAAAAGCACGAACAAAAACCAAAGATAAGAAGTTTTCAAATCAAAACTAGTAAAATGCCAGAGATTATAGGTAAGGGGGTTGGTTACACAAAGGGAAGGTGTTAGCACCCAAAGTGTCCTAGGTACTCACAAGGAGCCCTTTTTTATGTGTGTATGTGTTTTTGGTATAAAATGATGTTTGCAATAAATAGAGTGTGGAGATGAGAAAAGAATTCATTAATTATATTTTTTGTGTTTTACAAGACTTTCGGACTTGTGCCTACGTACCAACATAAAAATGAGGGATCAAAACCTCGTAGTTCATGGTAGCAATTTCAAAGTGAGTGGATTGCTTTTAACAAAAGTTTAAGTTTTAAAGAGGCACAAAAGGCCCAAAAGAGTTTGAATGAGTGTTAGTTCTTTTTGTCTTTTGAAATTTTAAGTCAATATGATTAGATTTATTTACGAGTTTGATTTAAGAAAAGAGTTTAAAAATGCAATGGCCTAAGGCCAAAGTTTCTAATTTGCAATGAAGTCTAAGTTTAGAAATCACAAGCAAAGAAGATTTTGAAAGGGGGGAGAGATTTGAAATTTAAGAAACGAGAGGAGATGAAGAGACTAATCCTAAGCAAAAATTTAAAATTTAAGAGTTGAAAAGATTTGACCAATGGGATGCAATCCAATAGACAAGAATGTCATATAGAAACCCACTTTTCCCTTGGACTTTAAATCAAGCAATATCAATAAGCAAGTCTCAAAATGAAGAGCAAGGAATCAAATAAAGATAGCCACATCCAAGCTAGCAACTTCACAGTCTTCTTCTTAATCTTCCCATGTATCAGATGACATACTCCTTGAATGGCTTAGAATAAGGCATTAGACACAGGTCCAAAGCAACATTTGCATCAAGACCATGTAGCAGATGAACTCAATTGGATCCCAATACTTGCATCAGATTAAAGCTCAAATCGTAATAACTTGGTTTCAGAAATGTTGGCATTGGCCAAGTCCTTTTGCATAGGGAATATTGCCTAATTCTAAGTCCAAAGCTCAGACCAAATCCAACAGTCCACACAAAGGTTTTTTAGGATTTTTGTTGTTTATTAAGTTTTTGAAGGTCCTAATACCACAAACACAAACAAGGTACACAAACAAGTATATACAATCACAATATGTGGCTCAAATTAGCAAAGTGAAAATGGCATAAACATAAACAAGTTAAATGATATGTAAATGGCAAATGAAATGGTAAATGACTTGAATTTAAATGACATAAGGTAAATGACTTGAAATTAAAAGCAATAAAAATAAAAGTTAGTCAAATGTTAGTTGATTAGATGTTAGTGGTGTTTTGCTTTTCAATTGATTAAGTCCTTCTTTGGAGAACACTCAACCCTCTATTCACAAGCATGGATCCTTGAACCAAGACATCTTCCAAAGGAAGGAAAAAATGCCAAGTTTCCACACATTACCATGAAAGGGGGTGATACGTGCGTGAATGTATATAGAATATAGTCTATCGGGTACTTGACTGCAAGTGCACATTCCAATCGTTTTAGTTTTAAAAGATATCGAACCCACGGGGACCGATGGTCAAACTAGTGCTACTAACGTCACTATGTTTAGCTAAGGGAATGATTTATAGAAGTTCGGGTGCAGAAAATTAAATCTAAGAGAAATTGAGTTTTAAGAAAGTATTAATGGAAGGAATCAGTATGCAACACATTAATTGTCAAGGATTCGATAAGTCACCGGTGTATAGTTTAAATACCAAATATCTTTTAGTAGAAAATATTTATTTAAAAGGCTTTATCTCACACTCTCGTGATTGTTGATTCGGCCTATAGCTTTAAGTCAGAATGTACGCTCTCGCTGTCCCATTTGAAGATAAAATTACTTTTTGAAAATAAATAAGTTCTAATTGTTTTTAAAGTGCTCTCGCTGTTTTTAAACTCAATGCCTAGTTTTTACTATCCAGCTCAAGCCTCACGCTCTCGCGGTTATTGGTTCTCACCTTAGTTAATTTCCCACTCTCATGGAAAAATCGTATTAAATAGCTTCTCACTTTTGTGACAAAGTTAATTAAATTTAAATTAAAAACCTCAGCCGAAAAGATTGTTTGAGAAAAAGAGTTTTTTCACCGATTATTATTAAATTCCATCTAATTAAATTGTTACATACCGATGCCGGTAGTTTAGCTGGACATGTTAAATAGCGCAAATACAGACGAGCATAAACAAATTAACAGTGCAGCAAACATAATTATAACAATAACAGAACAATAACAATAATAATTAAATAAAAACCTGACAATTGGATTAACAGAGTACGTCGAATCTTGGAGTACTTGAGCAGTCCACCACAGGTCGGTAGGATTCTGCTTCTTCGATACAATGGCTTACTAAATTAAATAAAGTGTAGTAGTTCCCCAGTGTAGGAAACTACTACTTTGGCTAACTGAAAAACGGAAAGGAAATGGGAGAACGGGAATTCTAAAGGGAATGGTAAATGAATTACGGTAATGGAAACAAAGTTGCTGAAAGAAAATAACTAAAAAGCTAGAATGCTGTAGAAAATAAATTGCAGAACGGAAGTGTAGCCGTCGTCTTTTTTTTTCAGCCTTCGTCCTTTTTATATTCCTTTGGTAGGTCTTGGCAGTTGAGAAAAATAAGGAAGACTGGTTGAGTTAGGAATCCACGGGGAAGTGGTTCTGTTGGAGAGAATTTAGGCACGTTTTTACACGCTTCTGTTGACTTCTTCTGGTTTTGATTCTGGCCGTGTGACGGCCGTCACAGGCTGGGCGTGCTGGTCTTCATGCACCTTGTGACGGTCGTCACATCAGCAAATTCTGTGTTCTTCTGGTTTCTGGTTAAACTGTTGCTTTCTCATCTATTTCTTCTTATTTTTCTTCCTTTTCTACATTTTGCTCATTAATGTTTGGAGATTGAAATACCTGCAAAAATAACTCGAATACTTGCGGAATAATAGGAATATAAACTAAAGTGGTATGATCTTTGAGTGTAAATCAAGGCAAATATCTGATGTATTTTTGCGTTATCAGGGGGGAGACTTACAATCCCACTTATTAGAATGTTATGCCTTTAGGGTCAAAATTTAGCTCTATGTTAAGCAATCGTAATTGGACTTATGTAGAAGTCTCAACTATCTGAGGTTGGATAATAGAAATTTAGGTGCTAATGCATCTTAGAGATATGATATAATGAATCATACTCCTAAAACATACCACAATCAAAAAGAAAAGAAAAATGATCAAAGGGTGGACCTAATCTCATCTATACTTGTATTGGTTCATCTAACATAAGTTATTGATGAACCAATTAGCCTTAAGATATTGAGATGTCATTGGTCAATGGGAGGGATGGGAAAGAATGTGATTGAAGATGAAGAGGGAGGGGGGATGAGACAACACAAATTGGTCATGGGAGAAATTTTATCAAATTAAAATCATACATTCATTTTGGGAGATGAAATGTACATTTCATCAATCCCCTAATCCAATGATTTTAACTTAACAAAAGTCAAATCAACCTTGACCAAGGCCCAAAGACATAGTCAAGCATCACAAGTCAATAAAAATGGCTCAACATAATTTCCATTCAATTAATCAATTAAAAATTAAATTAAAATGAATTAAATTTCAATTTAAATTGGCCAAAACCTAAAGCCTCTTCAAAACATCAAATAAATGTCCAAGAGATTTATCCTAGGTCAATGAAGGTCAAAGGACCTTGGACAAAAAAATGTCATAATTTTTGAAAAGTCAGGAGTATTTTTAAACAATTAAAAATATGCACAAAAACAATTAAATCATGAAAAATATCATTATTAATCCAAAAAACAATTTTAATTCAGAAAATGAAAGAGGAAAATATTTGAAATTTTTTGGTAAAAGTCCCATATTTTTTGGATTAAAAATGAAATTAATATGAATTAATTAAAAATAAGGGATTAAATGAAATAATCAGAAATTCAAAAAAAGGAGAGCCATCTGATCTCCCTTATTAATTGAGGTGGCAAATAAGATGGTTAAAAACGCGTGTTCCACCAATGCTTCAATCAACTGTCCCCCACGCGTGGTAATCAATTTGGATGGACGAGATTAGAAGCTATGAAGCAGATCAAATGGTTGGAACCTTGCCAACACACCATCGGAGCCCTAGCTCCGGTCATCTTCTCCGGTGAGGACCACCGGACTGGTCCAAGCTCAACTCAAAGGAAAATGAAAAGTGAATACACTAATTTGAAGGAAAAATGCTCAAGCGCACGAATCTGGCCTCAATTTTGTCCAATTCCAAGTATATAAAAAGATACAGGGATTTGAATTTTGAGGATCATGAACTGAGTTACTTCGATTTGACCTCAAAGCAACTCAATCTTCTTGCCTACATTGATAGGACTTCAGACAACCAAAAATAAAAAAGAATGGTGAAGAATTGAAGGAGAATCGTAGATGAAAATTCTGAAAAATCACCTTCAATGGAGCTTCAGATTGGCACGATCTTGCTTTCAATTATGCTTGACCTTGCTTCAAATGCTTGTTGGAAGTGAAATAGATCAAGGAAAGGGATGGACTCTTGGAGTTTCAATCTCAAAACAGATGGAGAATTGAAACTTGATTTTCAAAGAAAATCTTCAAGTTTATCCTTCAATGGTGAGGGTTTGGGGTTGCTGATTCAAAGCTTGGGCATGAGGTCCTTAATTATGAGAAATGAGGGTCTTATTTATAGGCCATGAGATTGATTTTTGCACACTTCCAAATTTGGTAAATTTTGAAATTCTCCTTTGCATGGTTGTATGGGCGTGTGCTAGGCCCATGAGATGATGTGATCTGATCCATAATTGAATGTTAATCATGTTGAAACCATGTTGGAAGGCCATGCAAATGTGTATGAAAGAAGTTGAAATTATCCAAATGGTCCTTTAACATACACCCATGCACAAGTCCCTCATACTTTGGCCAAATGAGATGATCTTGGACTTTTTTGAAAGGTGAGATTAAGGGGAACAACTTGCATGTTGAACACTTTTTCATTTGAATCTTGGATCATGAAGATTTTAAGGTGGAAGTTTGGGAAATCAAACATATTTGAAAAATTTCTAAGTCCCAAGTCAAATGTTCACTACTTCCACCTTGAACAACTTTTTCTATGGACTTCAAATGAGAAAAGTTCCTTCATCAAAGTTGTAGCTCTTTCAAATCCCTTAAATTTGGTCACAAATTTGACCTAATTTGGATTTGGAATGAAGGAGGTATGCATTGTAGAAGTTGAGGAAATTCACTTGTTCAATGGTATTGGCCCAAAATGACCTATAATGTTTCCTCTTGGCACATGCATTTGCAAGTTGAATTTGAACATCCTCCAAACATAAAAGTTGAAGTAGAAATCTTGAATTTGATCATGAAATTTGAATGGATTTCATCTCATACAAATTGAGAAAGTTATGGTGTTGGGAAGTTGACCTTCAAACTAGGGTTTAGACAAAATGACCTATAATCGTTCACCATAAAAAATGACTTTCCAAGCAAAACTAGCTCTTGACATCAACATGAAAGTTTTTTGGAATGGCATTTAGAGTAACGTTTCTCTTGGAATCATTTTCATATGACAAACATTGTAGGGGATAGGGTCTAAGGAACCCCAGTTTTGAGCAGTTGACTTTCGTTGGTCAACCACCATGAACCACCTTGCTAGCTTGACATTATCTTGATTTTTGGGACTCATGGAGTATCATATATGCATAAGATGACGTAATGTGAAATATCCCTTGAAATATTTGATCAATTGTTGAAGAAACTTGTTGAAGAAGTCACACAAGATACCCAGATGAATTAGGGTTTCCAAGGCAAACCAACTCCAAACTCTTGAGGATTTCTTGATCAAAATAACATGTGAAGATCATGGGGATCCATGTATGATGCTTAGAGCCATTGTGGATCATTCCTTGATTGAGCTCCTTACATTGAGGGTCTTAAACCCTAGATATGAACATGATAGAGTATAGGTGAGCATACACAACTACCTACAAAAGAGTTAAACTATACATTGCCATATTTTTGGTATTTTGGTTAGTAAAAACAAAGTATGATACAATCAAAAGTGCTTGGTGATCTCTCCCAATGCAAACCCAATGGATGAGGGGTAAATAGGATGCCAAGGTGTGATCCCAATGTCAATGCATATGATAAGATTGCATGAGGGATCTTAGGGTCAAAATTGGGGTCTTACAGCTGCCCCTATTTAAGGACGTTCTAGCTGAGGAGATGAAGTTTAAAATCTTCGTATCGACTCAGTAGAATGGACTTAAATAACAACAATAGAAACAAATTTTGGTCCCTAAGAGACCTCATGATGCATATGATATGAAATGTTAAAATAACCTTTGTGGGGAAAATGTTGCCACAAAGGAAAACTATCCGGAGAGACTGGAAGTCCACAGGAGCATAATGCATTCCCTAAGGAGAACTCGCTGGGGCGACAGAGACTCTGGGGATAAAAAAGTTGTGCATGGGTCAGGCTACGACTTAAAACTGCTGGGGGGACATGAGTGATTCCATGAAAATAAATCAATGGAAGGACTCAGTCGGGGATAAAGGAAAAATTTGCAGGGGAAAAGGGTAAACAGGACAAAACTGAAATACTCGATCCAAATAGGGGACGACGATTTCACTAAGGAAATACGCACTCGAACTTACTAGGGAAGCATAAAACTTCAATGTAGGAGTACTAGAAATCTGTCATCTATTACCGATTATTGGGTAAGGAGATAACATAGTCTGACAGGGAAGACATCCATTACCGATTAGGGTAAACATATCAAGGATGACTCGCCAAGGGAAACAGGAGGTGTATTCATTACCAGTTACTGGGTAAGAATAACCTGCTAAAGAAGAGCCAAATAGGATTTACAACTACCGGTTACTGGGCAGAAAACCAAAGAAATAATATCCGTCATTGGTTAAAATTAACATATCAAGGATAGACTCAAATGGAAGAATATCCGTCATCGGTTAAGATGAACATATTAAGGATATACTGCCGATAAAAAGTAGGAATTACATCTATCAGTTACCGAATAAAATACCAAAAAGAGAATATCCATCACCGGTTAAGATGAACACATCAAGGATAGACTCCACATGGGGAAGTAGGATTTACAACTACCGGTTACTGGGCAGAAAATCGCTAAGAGGAGGAAACCCGTCATCGGTTAGGATGAACATATCAAGGATTAACCCTCTAGGGAATAAAATAGGGATTACAACTACCTTTTTACTGGGTAGTGTAATACCCCAAAATTTACCCTTCATTTTTCCCGGAAAAAAAAAAAAAAAAAAAAAAAAACGAAAAAAAAAAAAAAAAAAAAAAACGAAAAAAAAAAATTTAATTAATTAATTAATTAAATAAATAAAATAAATAAATAAAATATAACAAATTATTTTGGACTTGGGTCTCCCTCATTTGAGCCCATTACCCACGAAAATCAGTCTATAAATACTGAAGTTTCAGTAGAGGAAAACACACTTGGAGTTACACTGGGAGATTCACTGGAGAAAGAAGGAAGAGAAGCAAAACCCTGAGGGAAAGATAGTGAGAGAAAAGCCAACAGAGTTCAGAGCAACCTCCAAACCCTGAAAGGAACTCAACTTGTAAACCTCACGGGCGCAACTCAATCAAGCTCTCCAATCAGGTTTGCCCTATATCCATCATCTTTATGCCTTTTATTTGAATGCTCTAAATGTATGAGGTATTATGGGTGAATTTGATACCTTTTTGTGAGCCTTTTGTGAATTTTGATGGAATTATTCATGTGGTTACATTTTGATTTAGGGGCAACTCTGGGTTACCCTATTTTGTTTATTCTAACCTGTCTTGTGTTTCCATGGCATTGTTTTCTCTTGATTTCATCCTGCTGCTCTAACCCTTTGTCGAGTTTTGTGAGGGCTCACATGGCTTTCGCAGAGACACTCGCGTGGTTTCCCACTTTATTTGTGGGATACCCCCTGGAGTTTTATTCTGATTATTCGTGTTGACTGATTTCCTTTGACGGTCCAGCTGGAGACATTTCAGGGTTTCTTGCCCCTTTAACTGCTATAGCTTCGGATCTTTATCCGTGTGGTAATTTTTTCCCTTTCTCATACTTTATCACTTTCTTAGCTGGAAGACCTCGATAGGAGGCAATGTTTGAGCCTCTTGGTGGCATTTTACTTTGAGATACATGTTTTGTGTTTTGTATTCATATCCCTGCAGGTAGCGCGGTTCCTTCGTCAAGGACTGCCTTTTTGCCCTCGAGCATCCCAAACCCTAAAACCCAAAGCAACACGTTTACTCCTTCTACTACAGGCGAGTAAGTCTCCAAAGGTCGAGCATCCGGTAGATTGCGTAGTAACGTCGTTCGTCCAAAACCCAATCCATAACCCCGTAGTTAGCCGAACTACGACTTGCTCTGATTCTCATTCCAGATGAGATACGTAGGCATAAGACGCGATGTCTTAGCGAGCACACATCCCCCCAACCCATAGGTCAGCCGAGCTACGAAGACTCTGATTCTCATATTCAGATGAGATACGTATGCAGTGGATGCGACATCCGCGCGAGTCATTTTCATTTAACCCTTTTTTTTTGGCAAACAGCATAAGATAAACCCACACCCTTTAGACAAGAACTACAAAAGTGGATCCCATAGAGTACTATGGATGCGTAGGGGTGCTAATACCTTCCCTTCGCATAACCGACTCCCGAACCCAAGATTTGGTTGCGAGACCTTGTCTTTTCCTTTCCTTTTTCAGGTTTACTTCGAGCGTTTCCTTTCCCTCCTTTGGGATGAATAACGCACGGTGGCGACTCTTCTGTCTTTTTCTTTCGCCGGTTGTCTTTTTTTCGCACCACTGTATTTTTCAGGTTACGACAGCTGGCGACTCTGCTGGGGACTTTAAGAAGTTGACCTCTTGCTGGTCCATCTTCCCTAAGCGAGTCCCTCCTAGCTTTTGTAGTTTGTTTGTTTATTGGGTGTTCATGCTTTTGTACAGTTATTTATTTACCTGCTTTACCTTATTACATTGTGTACATATCATTGTTGTATCTGTTTCTGTTGGCTGGCTGCTTGGTGATCTTTGTGAGATGAGTTCTATACCCGAACTCGAGTGCACATGGGGTTATGACTATGGGAACCTTTTTGTAGAACATGTTTGGCAGGTTTAAACCTTAGTACACTCCTTTTGGGTGGTTCTTAACCTAAACTCCATGCTCGTGACTTGCGACAAACCCTTGATTCATGGTTGATCCGATCAGGTATCCTTAATATCAATGAAACTCGGGTGTTGATAAGGTGTAAACCATAATCCGCCAAAATGGGTGGTTGATATTAAGGATAACATGATCCATCCCATGACCTTTGTTTGGTGTGCTCTTAATTTCTCTCCAGACAGTGCAACCTGACAAATGTTCAAGCAGATACAGCAATCCTGATTGACATGCCACTGCATTGCATTCACATTATCACATCATTTGCATTCATATCATTTAACACATGTTTATCCTTTTCAAGGGGGTTTAAATCTTCTTCTTGATTCTAGTCGGGGTTTTCTTCTTACACTGTTTATCAAATGTGAGACTGGAATCAAGGGGGTAGAATACCTTTTGGAATTGATAAACATGTCATTGCATTTGCATATTCATTAGCATGTCTTGCATAACAGGTACTGCCGCCGGCTGTGACCATTCCAGCTGCAACACCACTACAACAACAACAATCACAACGTCAACCAGCTCAGTATCAACAGCAGCAACAACCGGGTAACAGACCCGCTTATCAACAGAGGCAAAGGATGATGGACCGGCGTTTCGACACCCTTCCAATGTCGTATGCTCAGTTGCTTTCTAGTCTTCAACAACTACAACTTGTGCAATTGCGCACTCTGGCTCCTCCTGTTGGTAGACTTCCGGTGGGTTACGACGCCAACGCTAGGTGTAGCTTCCACTCTGGGGCACCTGGCCATGACATTGAGAACTGCAAAGCTTTTAAGCACGTAGTTCAGGACCTCATAGATTCAAAGGCCATCGACCTTGCACCAGCTCCGAATGTCGTCAACAATCCCATGCCCCAGCATGGGGGTGCAAACGTTAACATGATAGAGGGAAAAGCCAAGTCCATTAAGGATGTGTTGAAGTTGAAGACTCCATTGTTGGATATCAAAGGATGCTTGCTGAAGGCCGATGTTTTCCCCGGTTGTGGGAAGGGTTGTTTGGATTGTGCCACTCAGAGTGGAGGTTGTTTGAAGCTACAGCAGGGTATCCAGGCCTTGCTCGACAAAGGTATCCTCCAGGTTGAAGATTTGTCTGTCCAAGAGTCTGTGGAAGAGGTTAAAGCGGGTGCCTCTATCTCATCCTTTAAGCAGGCACGGGCCGTGGTGGATTCAGGTGTTGCTCCCGATTGGAGGCGTCTGTTGGAATTACCAGTGAAAGAAGATAAGTTCGGGATTGGGTATCAGCCAGCTCTAACTTCTACAACTTCAACACTTCAGACTCATCAGGGGCCGATCACTTTCTCCAGTGCTGACATCATTCAGTATGGTCAAGTCTCTGCAGTCAACGAAGAAGAGGGGGATAGTGATTGTGACATTGACAACTTGGTGCGTCCGAGGATCCCGGGTGAAGTTCTCAACAATTGGTCTTCTGAAGAGATTATCCAAGTCACTCTTCTTGAAGAGTAATTTTCTTTGTTTATTCATGCATATCCAAGTCTTACGTTCCGCCCAGGGCGTAATGACTCATTGTAGGGCCCATCTATGTGACAATTGCATTTTTATCATAAATAAAGGACGTCTTTTTGCATTCAAATATTTCGTTCCCTGTCTTTCTATTTTTGCAGTTTTTCAAAATAAAAAAAAATGGCAATGTTTTGTTTAGTTTTCACTTCTTGTTCACACTCATAAGCATATACCATCACTTATGCAGATGCACAACACCGGACCCTATTGATAACGGTTCTGCTATGGCTCGTTTCGACTTTGAAAATCCAATCTTTCAAGCTGAAGAAGAGGGTGATGAAGACTGTGAACTCCCTGAAGAACTTACCAGGTTATTAAAACAAGAGGAAAGGGTTATTCAACCGCATCAAGAGTCTGTTGAAGTGATTAATCTCGACACCGAGGACACCAAGAGAGAAATCAAGATAGGGGCTGCTTTGGAAGACAATGTGAAGAAAGGGCTGATTGAATTGCTGCAAGAATACGTTGACATCTTCGCCTGGTCTTATCAGGACATGCCCGGGCTGGACACAGACATCGTGGTACACCGCTTGCCTCTCAAAGAAGGTTGTCCTCCGGTCAAGCAGAAGCTCAGAAGAACAAGACCAGAGATGGCTGTCAAGATAAAGGAAGAAGTACAAAAGCAGTTGGATGCAGGGTTTCTAGCAGTCACCAATTATCCGCCATGGGTTGCAAACATCGTCCCAGTACCTAAGAAGGACGGAAAGGTACGGATGTGTGTCGACTATCGGGATCTGAACAGAGCTAGCCCTAAAGATGATTTCCCATTACCTCATATCGACGTTTTGGTGGATAATACAGCTCAGTTCTCGGTATTCTCCTTCATGGATGGCTTTTCTGGCTATAACCAAATCAAGATGGCGCCAGAAGACATGGAAAAGACAACTTTCATAACCCCATGGGGCACCTTCTGCTACAAGGTGATGCCGTTTGGTCTGAAAAATGCCGGAGCAACATATCAACGAGCTATGGTAACTCTGTTCCATGATATGATTCATCATGAAATTGAGGTTTATGTGGATGATATGATTGCCAAATCTCAGACAGAAGAAGAACATTTGTTGAATTTGCAGAAACTGTTTGAGCGTTTGAGGAAATTCAAACTGAGACTTAACCCGAACAAGTGCACTTTCGGGGTGAGATCGGGAAAATTGCTGGGTTTTATTGTTAGCGGAAAAGGGATTGAGGTGGATCCTGACAAAGTAAAAGCAATACAGGAAATGTCTGAGCCAAGAACAGAGAAGCAAGTCCGTAGTTTCTTAGGGAGGTTGAACTACATTGCAAGGTTCATCTCTCACCTAACAACCACGTGTGAGCCAATTTTCAAATTGCTGAGGAAGGATCAGGCTATCAGGTGGAATGAAGATTGTCAAAGGGCTTTCGAGAAGATAAAAGAGTATCTACAGAAACCTCCAATCCTTATACCTCCAGTTCCTGGGAGACCTCTGATAATGTACCTATCAGTGACCGAGAACTCGATGGGGTGTGTATTGGGACAGCATGACGAGTCTGGTCGAAAAGAGCATGCCATATACTACCTTAGCAAAAAGTTTACCGACTGTGAAGTCAAATATTCGCAGCTTGAGAAAACTTGTTGTGCTTTGGCCTGGGCTGCTCGCCGATTGAGACAGTATATGTTGAACCATACTACCTTGTTGATTTCTAAGATGGATCCAGTGAAATACATATTCGAGAAGCCAGCTCTCACCGGGAGGGTCGCTCGTTGGCAGATGATTTTAACAGAGTATGATATCCAGTATACATCCCAGAAAGCCATCAAAGGTAGTATTCTGTCAGACTACCTTGCCGAGCAACCGATTGATGATTATGAACCGATGAAGTTTGAATTCCCTGATGAAGACATCATGTTCCTCAAGATGAAAGACTGTGAAGAGCCAGTTGTTGAGGAGGGACCTGATCCAAACGAAAAGTGGACTTTGTTGTTTGATAGGGCTGTCAATGCTAGAGGTAGTGGAATTGGCGCTGTCATTACTACTCCGAAGGGTGCCCACATGCCTTTCACCGCTCGTTTGACTTTTGAGTGCACAAATAATGAAGCTGAGTACGAGGCCTGTATCTTGGGTATTGAGCAAGCCATTGATCTGAGAATCAAGACTCTGGACATCTTCGGAGATTCAGCTCTGGTGATCAATCAAGTAAATGGTGATTGGAATACTCTCCAGCCCACTCTGGTCCCCTACAGAGACTACACGAGAAGACTGTTGACTTTCTTCACAACAGTAAAATTGTATCATATACCTCGTGATGAGAACCAGATGGCAAACGCACTTGCTACTCTATCCTCCATGATCAAGGTAATTCGTTGGAACCATGCTCCCAGGATCGATGTGATGCGCCTTGACAGGGCCGCGTATGTGTTTGCTGCTGAACTGGTAGTCGATGACAAGCCTTGGTATCACGATATCAAGTGCTTTCTGAAGAATCAAGAGTACCCTGAAGGGGCATCCAACAATGACAGAAAGACTTTGAGAAGATTGGCAGGCAGTTTCTTCTTGAACAAAGACGATGTGCTGTATAAGAGGAACTTCGACATGGTTTTGCTCAGATGCGTGGACAGACACGAGGCGGACATGTTAATGCAGGAAGTTCATGTAGGTTCCTTCGGTACTCATGCCGGTGGACATGCAATGGCTAAGAAATTGTTGAGAGCGGGTTATTATTGGATGACCATGGAATCAGATTGTTTCAAGTATGCTCGGAAGTGTCATAAATGCCAGATTTATGCTGATAAGGTGCATGTACCGCCAAATCCTCTGAATGTGATGTCTTCGCCGTGGCCGTTTTCTATGTGGGGCATTGACATGATTGGAAAGATTGAGCCGACTGCTTCCAATGGGCATCACTTCATCCTTGTTGCCATCGACTATTTCACCAAGTGGGTCGAGGCAGCGTCGTTCGCGAATGTCACCAGACATGTGTTGCCCGTTTCATCAAGAAAGAAATCATTTGTCGCTATGGGATTCCCGAAAGAATCATTACTGATAATGGTTCTAATCTCAACAACAAAATGATGAAGGAGTTGTGTCAGAACTTCAACATTCAGCATCACAACTCTTCCCCTTACCGCCCTAAGATGAACGACGCTGTTGAGGCGGCAAATAAGAACATAAAGAAGATTGTGCAGAAGATGGTCGTCACGTACAGAGATTGGCATGAGATGCTACCTTTCGCCTTGCATGGGTACCGCACTTCAGTACGTACATCGACCGGGGCAACCCCTTACTCCCTTGTGTATGGTATGGAAGCAGTCCTACCTGTTGAAGTGGAAATTCCTTCTCTAAGAGTCCTGTTGGATGTCAAGTTAGACGAAGCTGAATGGATTCGGACAAGGTTCAATGAGTTGAGTCTTATCGAAGAGAAGCGAATGACAACCATTTGTCATGGGCAGTTGTATCAGAGTCGGATGAAGAGAGCCTTTGATCAGAAAGTGCATCCTCGTTGTTTCCAAGTCGAAGATCTAGTTTTGAAAAGGATCCTTCCTCCTCAGACAGATCACAGGGGCAAGTGGACTCCTAACTATGATGGACCGTATATTGTCACCAAGGTTTTCGATGGTGGGGCCTTAATGCTTGCAACTATGGATGGTGAAGACTTCACTTCCCCTGTGAACTCAGACGCAGTTAAAAAATACTTCGCATAAAATAGACCCGCTGGACAGTAAAAAGAATAGTCCAGGCAAAAAATGGGCATCCCGGCGAACCAAGAAAATGAAAAGGTTCGGGCAAAAATTAGGGACAAAAATAAAAAAAGATCGTACACCCGGTAAGTTGAAAACCTGAAAAGGCAACTTAGGCAAAAATGGGTATCCCGGTGGATTGAAAACCCGAAAAGGGCGATCCAGGCAGAAGTTAGGGATTAAGCGAATGACTGCGTTCTGAGTAGTTCCGAATCTCATCTCGTGCCAATGACTGGAAATTTTTGAAGGATAGGAAACAGTCCAATCACTCTTTCAGAAAGCTGATCATTTGGAGGATCTTGAAGACGGGCAAGTCATAGCAGAATTGAAACCCAATAGAAATCCATTTCACATTGCCATTAGATTAATTTCTGTTTTTATCTTTTGTGCGATTACCTCTTTCCAGGGATTGCTTCCTGATGTAAATGCCTATTCAGAGGCCATTCAATCAATAAAATCATGTTATTCAGTATATCTCTGTTTTCATTTTCATTTTACTGTTTTGTTTGCAAAAATGACGTCCGAATTTTTGATAAACATTGCATCATGACACATAAGGGCTTTACAGGTACATGCTTAATAAACATTTAAAATTGCTGTAAATTTTAAGTGCTTTGGATCGTCTATTCAGAACAGATACCCTCGGGGCATTTCCTTAAAATCCCCTACAGATGATCGTGAATATCTTCCCCAGTGAAGTCACCAACAGACAAATTCGGTGTCTTATCCCTGCAGAGCTGATAAGAGCGTTGGATTCTTCAATCCCCAGCAGTTTCTCACCACCGTACTTCCCCAAGCGGTTGTTTCAAGACATACACTCCCCAGTAGAGTTGACAGTGTCAGACTATATATCCCCAGCGGAGTTGACAGTGCCAGACTGTATCTTCCCAGCAGAAGTGGCTGCTCCTTAGAGTTCGATGCCAGATCGATAATCCCAATGCCAGATCCATGGTTTCTTTCCCTGAAGCAGAACCTCGGTACCGTATCAGTGTTTGCTCCCCCTGCTGAGTCATCTCTCGCAAATCGTGGTTGCCAGAACCATTGTAGCTTTCCTCAGCAGCAGGCTTCCAATGCCATTCTTTCCCCGATCAGAGTCTCGGTATGGCCAGAACACCGCATGGCTAGTCATCTCCCCACAGAGTTCTTTGCGCTGTGCATCTCCAACAGCCTTGCCAGGGTCCAGAAGATGGTGATCATTTCTCCAGCAGATCCCTTGCCTCAGCTTGGCATTCTACCCAGCATTTCGCATCCCTGCATGTAGAATCATATTGCATTGCATCCTTCCAAATCGCGTAGCATTTCCATTTTCATGGAGCATTACGCCATTGAAAAATTCAAACATACGCATGTAAGCATAAAACATTCTCGGTATCCCAAGTGATAAGCTAGAAGTTATTTCCAGTACTCAGACTGAAGATTGTTCATGACTTACCTTTGTTATCCCCAGCAAGTGTCATTGGCCCATGCGCCGCCTCTATTATCATTCCCTATTTCTGCCAATGTTGACAGGCATGAAGTTTTCCGATGTTCAGATCGAAGAAGTTTCCGACGTTCAGGTCGATGCAACTTGTGGCATTCAGGCCAGTTTTCCCGGTATCCAGACCGAAGTGGCATTCAGGCCAGTTTTCCGGTATCCAGACCGAAGTGGCATTCAGGCCAGTTTTCCCGGTATCCAGACCGAAGTGGCATTCAGGCCAGTGTTCCGATGTTCAGATCGAAGAAGTTTCCGACGTTCAGGTCGATGCAACTTGTGGCATTCAGGCCAGTTTTCCGGTATTCAGATCGAAGTGGCATTCAGGCCAATTTTCCGATATTCAGATCGAAGTGGCATTCAGGCCAATTTTCCGATGTTCAGATCGAAGAAGGTTCCGACGTTCAGGTCGATGCGACTTGTGGCATTCAGGCCCATTTTCCGATGTTCAGATCGAAATCCTTTCCAGTATTCAGACTGATGAGCGGCATTCAAGCCATGGTTATTTCTATGTTACCATTTATTTTGGTATCCAGTTTAACATTCTTTTTCGATATTCAAACTGACACTCACCGTACCAGACGAATTCTTCTTTCAAGACCACCTCTTTGCTGATTCTGACAGACATTGTTACTTCACTTTACTTCAGTGCAAATTTTTGGGCTTTTATTGTATTCAATCCCTTGATACCTCGAAAGTACGAAAGCAGCTGCCATCTTCTTTCCGGGTCTCCAGTTGATTGAATAGGGGCAGCTGTAATACCCCAAAATTTACCCTTCATTTTTCCCGGAAAAAAAAAAAAAAAAAAAAACGAAAAAAAAAAACGAAAAAAAAAACGAAAAAAAAAATTAATTAATTAATTAATTAATTAATTAATTAAATAAATAAAATAAATAAATAAAATATAACAAATTATTTTGGACTTGGGTCTCCCTCATTTGAGCCCATTACCCACGAAAATCAGTCTATAAATACTGAAGTTTCAGTAGAGGAAAACACACTTGGAGTTACACTTGGAGTTACACTGGGAGATTCACTGGAGAAAGAAGGAAGAGAAGCAAAACCCTGAGGAAAAGATAGTGAGAGAAAAGCCAACAGAGTTCAGAGCAACCTCCAAACCCTGAAAGGAACTCAACTTGTAAACCTCACGGGCGCAACTCAATCAAGCTCTCCAATCAGGTTTGCCCTATATCCATCATCTTTATGCCTTTTATTTGAATGCTCTAAATGTATGAGGTATTATGGGTGAATTTGATACCTTTTTGTGAGCCTTTTGTGAATTTTGATGGAATTATTCATGTGGTTACATTTTGATTTAGGGGCAACTCTGGGTTACCCTATTTTGTTTATTCTAACCTGTCTTGTGTTTCCATGGCATTGTTTTCTCTTGATTTCATCCTGCTGCTCTAACCCTTTGTCGAGTTTTGTGAGGGCTCACATGGCTTTCGCAGAGACACTCGCGTGGTTTCCCACTTTATTTGTGGGATACCCCCTGGAGTTTTATTCTGATTATTCGTGTTGACTGATTTCCTTTGACGGTCCAGCTGGAGACATTTCAGGGTTTCTTGCCCCTTTAACTGCTATAGCTTCGGATCTTTATCCGTGTGGTAATTTTTTCCCTTTCTCATTGTAGCACCTCAAATTTGCACCTATCATTGTACATACATTTTCATATTAGGTCATAGCATATCATGATCCATTGCATAGCATTTGCATTGTCCCTCAGTTGCCTCAAGAGCAAGCAATCAAGAATTAGGTCAAACTAATCTCCTGATCAGTCAACTAAGCAAGCAAAGGAATTTCTCATTGAATCAAGGCCTTGAGGTTTGTCCAACAAGTTCCCATGGCTTGGAGGTCTATTTGAAGTGTTCAAGTCAAGGGTTGAAGGCTCAGAGGTCAGCAGTTCATACACAGACAGTCAAAAGTCAAAGAAAGTCAACTGTCAGTCAAAGCAGTGGATGGTGGTCATTCTTGTGGAATTTGGGCACCATGATCAATAATCAAGAGTCCATACAACTTGGGACATCATTTGAAGTCAAGGTCTCAAGGAATTAGGGTTTGGAAGTCATCAGTCAATGCACAATTAGTCAGAAACCCTAAAAGTCAACTGTTGGTCAACTGTCCATTTAATCAGTGATTTGATGATTGGATTTGGTTTGTGAGAGTTCATTCATGTCCAAATAGTCATCATGTATCATGCCAAACACCATCATGGAAGAATTTGAAGCCAGATCAAAAAATTCCCGAAAATGGAAACTGGGCCTGTAACTGAAACCTGCCATAAATGGAAAGTCTTGATCCTCAAACTTACATTTTGATACAAGCCTCAAATGAATTTTTGCCCAACATGAAAGTTGAAGATCTTGTTCTCCCATTTCCAAAAAGTCCTAGAACTCTTAATTCCCATGTGTGGTTGGAAAGTTATGATCGAATCGATTTCAGAAAATCTTGAACTTCAAAGGGCCATATCTCTCAAACCGTTTGGCCAATTTTGGTGGGGTTTTTTCCTACAAGTCACATTTGATCCCCTCTTTCCAAAATATAAATTTCATGAGCCAAAACTTCACCAATCAAAATGGCATATTTTGACCTTTTTCATTTAAATGCAAGTTTGACCAAGAGTTGACTTTTTGATATAAACATTTTTTCAACATTTGGCCAATTGGAACAGCTCATAAATGTCATTTAGAATGTGTTTGCAAAGTCAAAATATGCAGCACATAAGGCCATTGCTTGGTTGCTTGAATTATAAGAAAGGTACAATTTCACCATACTTGTCTATGCTTCCACCATGCCTTGCCTTGCACCTCAAAAGGACAGCAATTATGCAGCATTTTTTCTGTCATTAGAGCCTCATCTTGCAGCCTAAACCAACAACAATAGAAGGCCATGCTTAGTTGCTAAAAATTGGGCAAAAGTACATGTGTTCACCATGCTTCCACAACCATACTTGTACCATGACCATAACAACATACCTCCTCATCATATTTTCTGCAGATGGAGGACAGTAGCAGCACAGTAGGCTAACCATTCCTTTCACTCATCAATAGAGTTTCACCTTTTGGCCATTCTTCAAGGGAAAAGGACTGTCAAGGGAAAGCAGAAAAAGGACAAACCAACCATACCTTGTACATGTTCCTGCTGCCATTTTGAACTGCATTTGGCCTTACCACAACCACCTTACACTCATTACCACACACCTTGGCATTTCTCTTCTAAAAAACCTGTCACAACACTGCAGCAGCAAAGGAAACACCTTGGCAATTGCTCAAAACCACACCCTGCTGTGCAGTTAAAAGAGACCATACCATGTCATTTTTAATGCAGCAGAATTCAGGCAATTTTGCTGTCATGGGAGAACAGCAATAGCAGCAGGCAAAAGACCTCATTTTCCTGTCATCAAAACCTTACAAACACAACAAGCCAACCCTGCCACAAAACAACACAGCAATGGCACACATGACATAGAAGTTCATTCATTGAAACTGCACCTTGGCTTCTCTTCTAAAAACTGCTACCACCATCCAACTGCAGCAAGAGCAGAAACCTTGCCAAACCAAAGGCAACATGGAACAGCAGATGAGAAACACCATGCTCCTGTCATAAGAAAAACTGCCAGCAGCATACACCCTTTGTTTTGCATCTCAAAACCTGCCATAGACCAACCTTGCCAATTTCTAACAGCGGCAGCCTAGCAACCTTCATTTGCAAACGTTGTCAAACCCTGCCTTGCAACACATGACCAACCATATTCCACTCATCTTTCATTCACCCTGCTATTGACAGATTTGAAGAAAACTGTCAAGGCTCAAAAACCACAAACAACCTTCACTTATTTTCCAACCAAAGCCCTTGCTCACTTGGCTATTTTTTGTCCAAAACACAATGGTTTCAAACAAAAACTAGCAGCCACACAAAAACCACTTGGTCTAAAAAACAGAACTTCATTCTCTAAAAAAAACCACATCTTAGCATTTACACAAAAGCTGTCAAAACTCTAAGGTTAGAAGGGATTGCCTTACCACAAAAGCAACTTCTCAACAGCAGATTTGATGGATATTTTCTGTCAAATGTGAACCTTAAGTTGCAGCCTTTAACCACACAAAAAAACCTCTCACTCTCCCATTGTGCATTTTGGCAAGAACAGAATTTCAGAGCAAAACACCAAAGACCCTTGAACAAACCTTGATTGTTTCTTCATCTAGACATATTTCTGAGCCCAATTTCATCATCAATTCCTTGCTGTAAAGCCTGTCCTGGTTCTGCATCTTCAAGCTACCAACAATGGTGAAAGGCGATTTGAAGAGCTCCATGCACCTTTGAGCCAAACCACCTCAAGATTCCATCATTGTAGAGCATCAAGGCCATCTGTTTCAACACGATACCATCAATACACCACTGCATCTTCTTCTGCTCTTCAACTTGGTATTTTTTCGAATCCCTCATTTTGCCAAACCATCACATGTTTAATGTAGGTCTTAACATGCTGAAGCCTATGCACTTTGTCTCACATGAATTGGTTGCTTAATTTTTAAGAAATCTGTGATTTAAGTTTCATGCACATATGTTCTTTTGCTCGAATCTCATTCCAGGATGTTTTATACTGAAAACTATGCTTGGTTTTGTCATCACCATGTTTGAATGAAGCTTTTGGTTTAGTTGATTTTAATTTCTGGGCATTTCGATTTTCTTTGATTGCATGATGAACATGATGCTGTGCTGTTGTTTGAACATAACCCTGCCCAGAATTTCCCTCGATTATGTGTGCTTTATTGTTGATTAATATTGCATGATAGTGATACTTCATGGTCACGAGTATTGGTTGATGATGTTTGTTCATGTGTTGATGATTTAAATGATGAACTATGAATGTTGAATGCTGAATGTTGCTGTAAATGTCAAAACCCTAGTTGCTTGGAACTTTGCCCAGAAACATTGTTGATTGACTGTTGTTCTTCGTGGTACTGTTTCATTGAGATTGGGCCAACCACAACATTTCCCGTGTCCCTCTGATGCGCAGCGTTTTATTAAATGAAAAGCTTATTTACACATTTGCCATTCTGTTGACTAATGTTTGACTCATTGCCATGCCTTTTGTTCATGTTGCACTCAATTTATTCCTCAACTTGCCAAATTTATTTTTAATTCATTTCAACTCCAAAAATTCTGATTTTTTTTGCATCATGTCCATGAGAGTGTCTAGTATTTGTTTGTGATTTTTAATTAATTTTCCATTGGCAGAATTTTAATTGATAATTATTTTCTTGACATGTATGCATAATTGATACATTGTGCCATTCCTTTTGTGAAATACTCATGTTGCATCCTTTGACCTTGAAATTTTTTGTGATGAAACTAGACTCATTCACCTTCATTTCCATATAAAGTTTGTGCATTTATCATTTGTGGATTGAGAGTTATGATTTTCTGAAGTTGTGTGTTACATTTGTTGCCACATGAATGATATGCATTTTCCCATTTTTTGTTCACATGCTTCCTTACATCCAATTGACCCCAAATTTTGCATGAATCATCTATCATATGTCTAGTTTGCGTATGAATTTTCTTGGAATTAATTGTGCAATTTTCCATTTGATTGTGATTTTTCTTCCCTGCCTAGTCCATGGTTGACTTTTTGTGCTACATGTTGCCAAATCATTTGGGAAATTCTCATAACATATTGTATGACCATGAAATTTCATATGGGATAACTAGACATCTCAAGCTTTGCATTGGTGTTAATCTCATTCATTTCTCTTCTGTTTTCAATTTGATATGATTTTTTGAAGTTGACCCATGCTTGTTGACTTTCATTGTGCTTGCTTGAACTTGGTTTGACTTTATGATTTTATTTGACTACCTTCCACTTATCCAAATGCCATGAAATTTGACATGCTTACCATGTTAGATGTTAGGATTGAATGTGATTTATTTGATGATTTTTGAGATTGTTTGGGATGACTTTTGAATGAAGTCTTGCTGTTGACCTATTTGTGCTTTCCTTTGCCATGCTTTGCATCCTTTTGTGTATGAAATGATAATAATGCATGATTTGAATGTGGGCCCAATTGTGATAGCGTCTTGAATGTTTGACCTTGACTTTGGTTGACTTTTCTTTGCTGTTTTGACTTTTTCTTTTACCCTTGACCCTAGGCTAGTCCTAGTGGTCTTTTGAGCTTACAATTGAGTTCCTGTTTCAGGTTAAGCACCAATGCCTCAAAGATCATTCAAACTTGTTTGAACTTGATTGTTTTATCATATGCTAACCTTTGTTTTGTAGGTTTGACTCATGTGTTTGAGTCTTATGCCTCGCACAGTTGACCATCTATGTTGACTGTTCACCAATTCCTTTTGATTTAAACTTTTGAACTGTTTGCTGATTGTTTTGACTTTTTCAGGTACTTTAGTTGCTTAAGTTCTCTGAACTTGATTTGCTTTGCTTTTTAGCAACTTGCTTGAGGTATGTCTCTTTTACTTCATGTAGTCTGGAAGACCTGGTCTGTTACTTGGCCAGGCAACTGTCTGAAGTCCTCCTTAAGAGGCAATGTTTGTGATTGTTTAATTTTGTCCTTGCATAGAGTCAAAGACCTCCTAAGTGAAGAGGCAATTGGTGGAAGGTAGGGATATGCAATCTATCCCCCACTATTCAGTGTGTCATCTGCTTTGCTCACACCACTGTGTTGATGCATTGCAGATACAAACCCAAGATCTTGTACAATTGTACAACTGAGTCAGTTTCAAATGTGTAGAAGGGTTCCCACTTTCTGAACCCACACATTCTTGTCTTGAGCTCTCCCTGGCCAGGGATAAGAGCCGTGAAGTCTTACCTTCACTCACCTTTCATCTGCTTCACCTTAGCCCCTCAATGGCAAGGTTAAGAGCACAGTCACCCCGTTCCAGAGGTTTGTTTGTTGAGGTTGATATGACCCCTTGACTAAAACCTAACCCTTGTTTGAGCCACTTGTTTGTGTATAGCGTGTGCTATCTGTGCTTGTAGGATTGTTTGAATTGCTTCCTGTGCAAGATAGGATAGTTTGACTTGCTTCCTGTGCAAGATAGGATAGTTTGACTTGCTTCCTGTGCAAGTTAGGATAGTTTGACTTGCTTCCTGTGCAAGTTAGGATTAGTTTAGACTTACTTCCTGTGCAAGTTAAGTGTGTGTGGCTTGCTTCCTGTGTGAGCCATGCTTAGGATAGGTCGGCCCTTGTGCCAACTAGCTAGAAACCATAACTTAGGGTTGATTTGCATGATAACATCTAGGCTCGAGTCGTAGTCTCCCTAGTTGTGTCTCCCTCTGTTATCTGGTTAGGCTAGAACCTTTATCCCTGCGTAGGGGAACTACATCGCCCTGATCTTCACACCAGATGAAGTATGTAGGCAGGAGATTGAGCTGATCTCTCCGGGCGCCCTTTTTCTTTTTTGTGTGTGCTTGACAGTTATAGGCTCGAGTCCCCGACTCCCTATCAACTTGTTGTGTTGTTGTGTGCTTGGAAGCTGATGTAAGTCCATCGATTGGCATTTGGGTTCCAGTGTGCGTGTGTTTGGTTCGGATGTTGATGTAAGTCCAGCAATTGGCATTCAGGCTCCATGTTTTCCCTCTTGAGTGCGTTTTGGTTCGGATGCTGACATAAGTCCAGTGATTGGCAGTCGGGCTCCACGTTTGCCTATTTGTGTTTGTTTGTGTGCGTGTCAGCCGAGCTACGAATGCTCTGATTCTTCTCTCGTCCGAGAAGATACGTATGCATAGGATGCGACATCCTAGCGAGCATGTGTCGTTTCCCCAGTCCGAACTACTTCGACTCTGATGTCTATGCCTGATAGACTAAGTAGGCCCAGGATGCGGTGTCCTGCCGAGTCAGTTTCAGTCTGTTTTCTTGTGTCTCTTTCAGCCAGCGTGCGTGTGAGTATTTGAGCAGTGTTTAGCAACCATTTTCCTTCCTTTTGTGCGTGGATCCCGTAGAGTACTACGGATGCGTAGGGGTGCTAATACCTTCCCTTCGCATAACCGACTCCCGAACCCATACTCTTTGGTCGCGAGACCATGTTCTTTCCCAGGTTTACTCTGAGCGTTTCCTTTCCCTCTTTTGGGATAAATAACGCACGGTGGCGGCTCTGTTGTTCTTTCTTTTCCCGCCGGTTTTTCGCGCGATGCGACAGCTGGCGACTCTGCTGGGGAAATAGAGAAGTTGACCTATGCTGGTCCATCTTCCCTGAGCGAGTCTCTCCTAGCGCTCTCTAGGTTAGGGTTTTGGTTGCTTTGTGCTGTGTCTATTTATTGCATTCATTATTTACTGTTTGCATTCATTGTCTATTGTTTGCATTTATGTTTGCATTAATGTTTGCATTTATCCATCTGTTCACCTGGCTGGTTGTTTGTTTCTCTCTGTGTGGGGGGGAAGAGTCAGTTGAGGTAAAAGGTCCAATACCCAGACCATGAGTGCAATCTAGGATACCTAGGAATAGAGTGATTCATGGGAAGCGGGTGGTATGGCGCCACTTAGCGGAACATTGATATCACGAGCAGTTCAGACCCTGGTGGGATGTTGTCGTTACATACTTCGGGTGTGTATATGACAGTATTCTGCGAAAGGTTATTTATGCTGCGTTTCTCTCAGCCTTACCCTGGCCTAGACTACACCTGTGAGTGGGGAAGGGTTATTCATTACAGGTACCGTTGGTGACTTTGGTTCTGTTGGTGACTCTAGTTCAGACAACAGTGTGATCAGTTTGACCATAAGTTGGATTTATGTTCTGATTTTGACTGAAGCTTCGACCTAGTATCAGAATCTGCACAACCAACCAGCCATGTCTGCATCATGTGCATCATAGCATATTTATTTTTCAAAAGAAACGCATTGAAAAAAAAAAATCAAAAAAAATCAAAAAAAAGAAAGAAAAGAAAAAACTAATCCCTGCATGCATATCATTTCTCAGGTACATTCCAGAGCTTGTTCACTGATAGAGATGACAACAGTCCCAGAGTTGAAGCGGAAGACCTGTTCCTACAGTTTCCACCGTGAGCCGTTGACTCCGCTAGTTGAGTTGGGTAGCCTCGTGACAGACGATCGACTGAAGAGTTTTGTTGGGCGGTACGGAGATATCTTGACAGTATTGAAGACAGTAGTGGATCCAGTGCCTCTGCAGACGCTTCTTCAGTTCTACGATCCAGAGCTCAGATGTCTCACATTCCAGGATTACCAGTTAGCACCTACTCTTGAGGAGTACTCTATCCTGTTGAGTATCCCTATTCAGCATCAGACTCCCTTCTTGGACGTCCCAAAGGAGGTCGACTTCAGATTGATTGCCAGAGCTCTCCGTTTGAGTGTTGAGGAGGTTAGTAAGAGTTGGAAGTCCAGTGGGGATGTTGTAGGTTTGCCTTTGAAGTTTCTATTGAGGGTAGCTAGAGAAGAAGCGGAGAAGGAAAGTTGGGAAGCCTTTCATGCTCAGTTGGCCGTCATGATCTATGGGATCGTCCTATTTCCCAGTATGCCAAATTTCATTGACTTCGCTGCCATCAGCATTTTCATCAGAGGGAATCCAGTCCCAACTCTCTTAGCAGATACTTACTATGCCATCCACAGTAGGCATGGTAAGGAAGGAGCCATCAGGTGTTGCCTACCTCTTCTGTTCAAATGGTTCATGTCTCTTCTGCCAGCCAGTGGACCATTTGTGGATACCCAGAGCACTCTTAAGTGGACTCAGAGGGTCATGTCGCTTACTTCCTACGACATCAGGTGGCAGTCGTACCGGATGGATGTGAAGGATGTCATCATAAGTTGTGGTGAATTCCGGGGCGTGCCACTCATAGGGACCAAAGGTTGCATCAATTACAACCCAGTTCTTTCTCTTCGCCAGCTAGGGTTTGTTATGAGTGAAAGACCGCTCGAAGCAGAGATAGCTGAGAGTTTTTGTTTCGAGAAGAAGGATGACCCTGTTAGGTTGGAACAGATAGGGAGAGCCTGGAGAGATGTGGGAGTGAAGGATGGATCCGTCTTAGGGAAGAAGTTTGCCATTGCAATGCCCGATTACACCGATTGGGTAAAGAAGAGAGTAGAAACTTTGTTGTTACCCTATGATAGGATGGAGCCGTTGCAGGAGCAACCACCTTTGATCCTTGCTGATAGTGTGTCTGCTGAACACTATAAGCAAGCCCTAATGGAGAGTCGTCGTCTGAGAGAGAAGGAGCAAGATACCCAGATGGAGCTGTACAAAGCCAAAGCTGATAAGCTGCACTTGGCCCATCAACTCAGGGAAGTGCAAGGAGAAGATGCTAGCAGACTGAGAAGCAAGAAGAGATCCTACGAGGAGATGGAGAGTATGTTAGACACAGAACACCGGGAGCGTTTGAGGCTGCAGAAGGTTGAGGCCGGCTATCAGAAGAAGATCAGAGACTTGGAGAAGCAACTCAGAGATAAAGACATCCAGTGGAAGAAGGAAGTAGACTTGAGACAGGCATCAGAGAACCGTCTTGGAGGAGAAGTCTTAGAGCTTAGAAGACAGTTGAAGGAGAAGAGTACCCCTTTACCAGATTGTTCAGAATGCTCACTGTTGATAGACCAGTGCCATTACCTGAAGACCCTCATTCCAGAAGACCGTCTGTCTTAGTTTGTATCTTGATTGTATTTTGTTGAGAATCACCTCCAGGTTTGTTGGATGGGATTCATTTGCGTGTAAGCCATCTCTCGGATCTTTTTGTTAAGAATCACCTCCAGGCTTGTTGGATAGGATTCTTTTTTCTTTGTACGTTGTTTATTCAGGTATTCTGTTGACATTGGTTGTATGCCTTTTTACCCTTATGTATGTATAAGGATGTCAGCATTTCCCTTGTATCTATTTGTTCTCTTGTAGCTGCAAGTTGCCATCTTTTCAGGATGGGTCAGGCTCTTTGAATGCCTGAGAAATGAGCATATCATGTGCATCATACGCATCATTAGCATCATACTCATATCATTTTGCATAACAGGTGTTCTTGATCGTGACTTCTCACTCTGGTTCCTGTTTTAGGCAGGATAGCTGATCAACGTCCGCACCGCTACTCAACAAGACTGAATCAACAGAGAAGTATGGATCAATTTCAAGCTGAGTTGGCAGAGATGAAGGCTAGCATGGCCCAGTTTATGAATATGATGCAAGGGGTTGCGCAAGGTCAAGAAGAACTTCGAGCTATGGTTCAGAGACAAGAGGCTGCAAATCCACCGATCAACCATGCTCCGCCAGAGGGAGGCCCGGTCAATGATAACAATGTTGCTGCTGCCGTACCCGTCAACAACTATGCTGTAGGTGATGAGTTGGGAGGTATTCGAATCAACGGTCAACCTATTGTTCCAGATGCCGCTAATGCCAGAGTAGTCCGTGCTCCGGCCCGTAATCCTGTTCCGATTGTTGACAGACAAGAGGATATGTTCTCTCTGCTCAGTGAAGACGAAGACGCTCTGGGAAGGGTTAATGAGAGAGACCGTAAAGTTGAGGCTCTTGCTGAGAAGATCCGTGCTATGGAAAGTCAAAATTCTCTCGGTTTTGATGTTACTAATATGGGATTGGTTGAAGGTTTGAGAATTCCTCACAAGTTCAAAGCACCGTCCTTCGACAAATACAACGGTACTTCTTGCCCTCGTACCCATGTGCAGGCTTATTATCGAAAGATCTCTGCGTATACCGATGATGAAAAGATGTGGATGTATTTTTTCCAAGATAGTCTATCTGGGGCTTCTTTGGACTGGTACATGGAATTGAAGAGAGATTCGATCCGATGCTGGAGAGATCTAGGTGAGGCCTTCTTGAGGCAGTACAAACATAACATGGACATGGCACCGAGCCGGACTCAGCTGCAGAGTCTATGTCAGAAATCCAATGAAAGCTTCAAGGAGTACGCTCAGAGGTGGCGTGAACTGGCCGCTAGAGTTCAACCCCCTATGCTGGAGAGGGAGTTGACAGATATGTTTATCGGTACTCTTCAAGGTGTGTTTATGGACCGGATGGGGAGCTGCCCTTTCGGTAGTTTTTCTGATGTTGTCATTTGTGGAGAGAGGACTGAGAGTTTGATTAAAACTGGGAAGATTCAAGATGCTGGTTCCTCTTCTTCTAGGAAGCCGTTTGTTGGGGCACCTCGTCGAAGAGAGGGTGAAACTAATGCCGTTCAACACCGCAGAGATCAGAACAGAATTGAATACCGTCAAGCTGCTGCAGTGACCATTCCGACACCTCAACCTCGTCAACAACAACAAAGAGTTCAACAACCGCAACAACAACAACAACAGCAACGTCCTTTCCAGCCTAGGCAGAAATTGCAGGCTGATAGAAGATTTGATCCTCTGCCTATGTCTTATGCAGAGCTGCTGCCCGAGCTACTCAGGTTGGGGATGATTGAGTTGCGTACAATGGCTCCGCCTACAGTATTGCCTCCTGGATACGACGCCAACGTCCGTTGTGACTTTCATTCTGGGGCACCAGGGCACCATACTGAGAAGTGTCGAGCTCTCCAGCACAAGGTTCAAGATTTGATCGATGCCAAGGCAATCAACTTCGCTCCAGTGCCTAATGTCGTAAACAACCCTATGCCTCAGCATGGTGGGCATAGAGTGAACAATATTGAGGGGAAAGAAGCTGAAGATCTGGTTGTTAATGTTGATGATGTTCAGACTTCTCTGCTAGTTGTGAAGTGCCGTCTGCTGAATGGGGGTGTCTACCCGGGCTGTGATGAGAATTGTTTGGGCTGTGCAGAATCTGAGAATGGTTGCGACCAGTTGAGGACCGGTATCCAGGGTATGATGGATGAAGGTTGTTTGCAATTCAGTAGGGCTGTAAAGGATCGTGGGACAGCGTCAACTATCACCATTTACTTTAAACCATCTGAAGAACGTGGACAAAGGGTCGTTAGTACGCCTGCAGCAAATGGTACCCCAGTTACCATTCCCGTGCCTGTAACCATCAGTGTTCCAACTACTACCGTTGCGTCTGAAAAAAGGGCTGTTGAGAATAGTAGAGCCGTGCCGTGGAAGTATGATAATGCTCACCGCAGTTACAGAAGGGCTGAAAGTCAGACGAGACCAGTGAATCAAACTCCAGTGACAATTGGTTTACCGAATAGAGTTCCTGCAACTGTTGGTCCGGCTGTGGATAATGTAGGGGGTCCAGGAGGTTTTACCAGAAGCGGTCGTCTGTTCGCACCGCAGCCTTTGAGGGACAATAATGCTGAAGCTCTCGCCAAAGCGAAGGGTAAGCAAGCTGTGGTTGAGGAAGAGCCTGTCCAGAAAGAAGCACCCGAGGGGTCATTTGAGAAGGACGTGGAGGAGTTTATGAAGATAATCAAGAAGAGTGACTACAAGATTGTAGATCAGTTGAATCAAACTCCGTCCAAGATTTCTATACTTTCATTGTTGATGTGCTCTGAGGCACACCGTAACGCCTTGCTGAAGATGTTGAATCTGGCTTACGTGCCTCAGGAGATTTCTGTCAATCAACTGGAGGGTGTGATGGCCAATGTAAGCACCAGGCATGGCGTAGGTTTCACCAACCTGGACTTACCGCCTGAAGGGCGAAACCATAACAAAGCCTTGCACATCACCATGGAGTGCAAGGGGGCAGTGTTGTCTCACGTATTGGTAGACACCGGGTCGTCGCTGAATGTGCTGCCTAGGCAGATTCTGAAGAAGATTGATGCGGAAGGGTTTGTGCTTAATCCCAGTGACCTGATTGTTCGTGCTTTCGACGGCTCCAAACGTTCTGTGTGTGGAGAAGTTACTTTGCCTGTGAAGATAGGTCCTGAGGTGTTCGATATTATCTTCTATGTTATGGACATCCAGCCCGCCTATAGTTGTTTATTGGGGCGTCCATGGATTCATGCAGCAGGGGCAGTCTCGTCGACTCTCCATCAAAAGCTCAAGTATATCTGGAACGGTCAGATTGTGACTGTGTGCGGTGAAGAAGAGATTCTGGTGAGTCATCTATCCTCGTTCAAATATGTTGAGGTGGATGGCGAGATCCACGAAACCTTATGCCAAGCGTTTGAGACTGTGGCTCTTGAGAAAGTGGCGTACGCTGAGCAGAGGAAGCCAGGTGCTTCAATTACTTCTTACAAGCAGGCTAAGGAGGTCGTTGATTCTGGCAAAGCTGAAGGCTGGGGCAAGATGGTGGATTTGCCGGTTAAAGAAGACAAATTTGGCGTTGGTTATGAGCCTCTCCGAGCAGAACAGAATGGTCAAGCGGGTCCGAGTACCTTTACCAGCGCTGGGCTGATGAATCATGGCGATGTCTCTGCAACCGGTAGTGAAGACTGCGATAGTGATTGTGATCTGGACAACTGGGTTCGTCCGTGTGCACCAGGGGGGTCTATCAGCAATTGGACGGCTGAAGAAGTGGTTCAAGTTACTCTTCTGACAGAGTAATTTTCTGTTGTTTTGTCATTTTTGCATGAAAATCCTACGATCTGCCCAAGGCGTAGTGATTCATTTTTGTAGGGCCTCATCATGTTTTAATGATTATCATTAATGAAGGACATTTTTTGAACAAATTTTGTGATCCCTGTCTTTCTGTTTTCTGTTTTCACTTTTTTTTTCAAAACAATAAAAATGGCAATGTTTTTTGTTTTTGTGACTTTATTGAACTCTTTTTCTAAAACAAAGCATCAAACATGCAGAAGCGATCTTATGGCATTCACTATGAACAGTTCTGTTATGGCTCAGTATGATTTCGACAATCCCATCTACCAAGCTGAAGAGGAGAGTGAGGAAGACTGTGAACTCCCTGCAGAATTAGCCAGATTACTAAAGCAGGAGGAAAGGGTCATCCAACCTCATCAGGAGGAGTTGGAAACTGTTAATCTGGGTACTGAGGACGACAAAAGAGAAATCAAGATTGGGGCTGCTTTAGAGGACTCTGTCAAGAGGAGGCTGATTGAAATGCTGAGAGAATATGTGGAGATATTCGCCTGGTCATATCAAGATATGCCTGGTTTAGATACAGACATTGTGGTGCACCGATTACCTCTTAGAGAAGGATGTCCTGCGGTCAAGCAGAAGCTTCGTAGAACAAGTCCTGACATGGCAACTAAGATCAAGGAAGAGGTTCAGAAGCAGTGGGATGCAGGTTTTCTGGCTGTTACCAGTTACCCGCCGTGGGTGGCCAACATTGTTCCTGTGCCGAAGAAGGATGGTAAGGTCAGAATGTGTGTCGATTACCGGGATTTGAATAGAGCGAGTCCGAAAGATGATTTCCCATTACCTCACATTGATGTATTGGTTGATAATACGGCTCAATCCTCGGTATTCTCTTTCATGGACGGTTTCTCCGGATATAATCAGATAAAGATGGCGCCAGAGGACATGGAAAAGACGACATTCATTACACCTTGGGGCACGTTCTGTTACAAGGTGATGCCATTTGGGCTAAAGAATGCTGGTGCTACCTATCAGCGGGCAATGACGACTCTTTTTCATGACATGATGCACAAAGAAATCGAAGTGTACGTGGATGATATGATTGCGAAGTCGCAGACAGAAGAGGAGCACCTGGTTAATTTGCAGAAGCTGTTCGACCGGTTGAGAAAGTTCAGACTAAGGTTGAATCCGAACAAGTGCACGTTTGGAGTGAGATCCGGGAAGCTCTTAGGCTTCATTGTCAGTGAGAAAGGGATTGAGGTTGATCCAGCTAAAGTCAAAGCTATTCAAGAGATGCCTGAACCGAAAACGGAGAAGCAAGTCCGTGGGTTTTTAGGGAGGTTGAACTACATTGCAAGGTTCATATCTCATCTAACTGCTACATGTGAACCAATCTTCAAACTGCTTAGAAAGAATCAGGCGATCAAGTGGAATGATGATTGTCAGAAGGCTTTTGACAAGATCAAAGAGTATTTACAGAAACCTCCAATCCTTATACCTCCAGTTCCTGGGAGACCTCTGATAATGTACCTGTCAGTGACTGAGAACTCGATGGGGTGTGTATTGGGACAGCATGACGAGTCTGGTCGAAAAGAGCATGCCATATACTACCTTAGCAAAAAGTTTACCGACTGTGAAACAAGATATTCACTGCTCGAGAAAACTTGTTGTGCTTTGGCCTGGGCTGCTCGCCGACTGAGGCAGTATATGTTGAACCATACTACTCTATTGATTTCTAAGATGGATCCAGTGAAGTACATCTTTGAGAAACCAGCTCTCACCGGACGAGTTGCCCGTTGGCAGATGATTCTAACAGAGTATGACATTCAGTACACGTCACAGAAAGCCATCAAGGGTAGTATTCTGTCAGACTATCTCGCCGAACAACCGATTGAAGATTATCAGCCTATGATGTTTGAGTTCCCTGATGAAGACATCATGTATCTTAAGATGAAAGATTGCGAAGAGCCTCTCGTCGAGGAAGGACCGGATCCGGACGACAAATGGACACTGATGTTTGACGGGGCTGTGAATATGAATGGTAACGGTGTTGGGGCAGTGTTGATCAATCCCAAAGGTGCTCATATACCTTTTTCTGCCAGATTGACGTTTGACGTCACCAACAACGAAGCTGAGTATGAGGCTTGTATCATGGGGATAGAAGAAGCCATTGATCTGAGGATCAAAACTCTTGATATATTTGGAGATTCCGCTCTTGTGATCAATCAAGTCAATGGAGATTGGAATACGAATCAGCCGCATTTGATTCCGTATAGAGATTACACCAGAAGAATACTGACGTTCTTCAAGAAAGTGAAGTTGTATCATGTCCCCCGGGATGAGAATCAGATGGCTGATGCCTTGCTACTTTGTCATCTATGATCAAAGTTCATTGGTGGAATCATGTGCCACATGTTGCGGTGAATCGACTCGAGAGGCCTGCGTATGTGTTCGCAGCCGAGACTGTTGTGACTGATGAGAAGCCGTGGTATTATGACATCAAGAACTTCCTCAAGACTCAAGAGTATCCTGAAGGTGCGTCAAAGAATGACAAGAAAACCCTGAGGAGGCTAGCTGGAAGCTTCTATTTGAATCAGGATGATGTGTTGTATAAGAGAAACTTTGACATGGTCTTGCTCAGATGCGTGGACAGGCCCGAGGCAGACATGTTAATGCAGGAAGTTCATGAAGGTTCCTTCGGTACTCATGCCGGCGGACATGCAATGGCTAAGAAATTGTTGAGAGCGGGTTATTACTGGATGACTATGGAATCCGATTGTTTCAAGTATGCTCGGAAATGCCATAAGTGTCAAATTTATGCTGATAAGGTGCACGTACCACCAAGCCCTCTAAATATCATGAATTCGCCCTGGCCGTTTGCCATGTGGGGCATTGATATGATTGGGAAGATTGAGCCTACTGCTTCGAATGGACATCGCTTCATCTTGGTTGCGATTGACTATTTTACCAAGTGGGTGGAAGCAGCTTCCTATGCTAACGTTACCAAACAAGTGGTTACCCGGTTCATCAAGAAAGAAATCATCTGTCGTTATGGAGTTCCTGAGAGAATCATCACTGACAATGGTTCGAATCTCAACAACAAGATGATGAAAGAGCTTTGTAAAGATTTCAAGATTGAACATCACAATTCTTCTCCTTACAGACCGAAGATGAATGGTGCTGTAGAAGCGGCAAACAAAAATATCAAGAAGATTGTGCAGAAGATGGTCGTTACGTACAAGGATTGGCATGAGATGCTGCCTTTCGCTTTGCACGGGTACCGTACCTCAGTACGTACGTCGACCGGGGCAACCCCTTACTCCCTTGTGTATGGTATGGAAGCTGTCCTACCTGTTGAAGTGGAGATTCCTTCCCTGAGAGTTTTACTGGATGTCAAGTTGGACGAAGCCGAGTGGATTCGAACAAGGTTTAACGAGTTGAGCCTTATCGAGGAGAGACGGCTAGCAGCTGTATGCCATGGACAGTTGTATCAGAGAAGGATGAAGCGAGCCTTTGATCAGAAAGTGCGTCCTCGAAGCTATCAGGTCGGTGATTTAGTTTTGAAGAGGATCCTCCCTCCCGGTACAGATAACAGGGGCAAGTGGACTCCTAATTACGAAGGTCCGTATGTTGTGAAGAAGGTCTTCTCCGGTGGAGCCTTGATGCTTACAACTATGGATGGTGAAGATTTTCCATCTCCTGTCAACTCAGATGTAGTCAAAAAGTACTTCGCATAAATTGACCCGCTGGACAAAAAGAATAAAAAGTCCAGGCAAAAAATGGGCATCCCGACGAACCAAAAAAACATAAAAAAGGTTCGGGCAAAAATTAGGGATAAAATGAAAAAATATGTACACCCGGTAAGTCGAAAACCCGCAAGGGCGGCTTAGGCAAAAATGGGTATCCCGGTGGATTGAAAACCCGAAAGGGCGATCCAGGCAAAAGTTAGGGATTAAAGCGAAGACTACAGTCTGAGTTGTCTGTACTTCATCAAGCTTTGTCGTCTGCCATCTCGAAAGATGTGATCCGTCCAGTCATTCTTCTCAGAAAGCAAGGAGTTGGGAGGAAAACTGATGGTCTGTGAGTTATAACAGAATTGGGAAATAGTGGATGCCGTGTTCACATTGCCGTTAGGATAGATTTTTTTCCTTTTTTGTGCGCAATTACCTCTTTCTAGGAATTGCTTCCCGATGTATTTGCCTCTTCAGGCACATTTTCAACCAATAAAAGTCGTTATTCAGATAAATAGCTCTTTTGTTTTTACTTTTACTGTTTTGTTTGCAAAAATGTCCGAATTCTTGATAAGCATTGCATATAAAAAACATGAAGGCTACACAACAATGTGCAGAATGATAAAACATTTGAAAATCATTTTGAATGTTGAGGACACTTGAGCGTATCTTGTCCATGTACCCCCTGGGGGCATTTTGTTGTGCAGTTTGTTTCAGATTGGCATCTGTGAGGACGTTTCCTCAACAGATATTTTCCCCAAGCAAGTTTGGAAGCTACCAGAGCTATGTTCCCCTGCAGAGACATCCGCGGATAGTGCCTTCTATTCCCCAACAGATCTAAGGATTGCCTATCCCCAGCAGGCCTGTATTTGCCGATTTCCTCCCCGAGTGAGGCAGGTTCACTGAAATTTATCTCCAACATTTATCCTACTTGTGGACTGAAGGATATCCCCGGCGGAGTTTATCTTTCCCCAGCAGCAGTGCTATTCTTCAACATGAGTGTGAAGTCGCTTTACCATTCCTCAAGCAGAGTTCCCCGCAGAGTATTTCCCCAAGAGGAGTCTCCCCACAGAGTCAGAGTATCTGATCATTTCGGCTCCCTAGCCAGGGTTCATTCGCATTTTGCATGTAGTAATCATCGCATCCTCAAAAATTGCGTAGCATTCCCATTCAATATGGAGCATTACGCCATAGAAAAATTCAAACATATGCATTCATGTGTTAACTTCACCAGACCGTATCCCCGGCAGAGGCGGATCATTTCATTCAACATCAGCACAGCAAGACTGCTACAGTTGCTCTTGACAGCATTCAGAATTGTTTATCCCCACAGAGGTTTATTTCCTCACCCGATGGTGACAGAAAGTTTGTTTCTCCCCAGCGAGATACCCAGCAAGTGATCAGCCTTGCCTCAGCATATCCCAGATATTGTACTTTGTAACACTAGTCAGTGTCATGCCGACACCCGCGTGTGTTTTCAGCATTTTGGTGTCGGTAAACACCATTGTTTCGGTGTCTGTAAACATCGAGTATTTTCTCCAGTCATCAGTAGATGTCTGGTCATCATTGTTTGGTGTCGGTAAACACCATTGTTTCGGTGTCTGTAAACATCGAGTGTTCCCTCCCAGTCATCAGTAAATGTCTGGTCATCTTTGTTTGGTGTCGGTAAACACCATTGTTTCGGTGTCGGTAAACATCGAGTCTCACCCAGTCATCGGTAAATGTCTGGTCATTTTTTGATGTCGGTAAACATCATCTTTCGGTGTCTGTAAACGTCGAGTCTTTCCTTCAGTCATCGGTAAATGTCTGATAATTCCCCAACTAAAAATCCCCAGTAGAGTCATCTGTAAATGTCCTACCCGGTTTTCAGTTGCAAATATTTGTTTGTCTTTCCCCGATAAATTTCCCATCTCCAGTCATCGGTAAATGTCTGGTCATTCTTTTTGATGTCGGTAAACATCATCTTTCGATGTCGGTAAACATCGAGTCTCATCCCAGTCATCGGTAAATGTCTGGTCATTTCTTTTGATGTCGGTAAACATCATCTTTCGATGACGGTAAACATCGAGTCTCATCCCAGTCATCGGTAAATGTCTGGTCAATAAATCAAAATCCCCAGAAGTCGTCGGTAAACGGTTTGTCTGGTATCACCACAAAGATTTTGTTCCTCCCCAAGCGGAGATGCCATCGGTAAATGGCCCAGTTTTCTTCGATATCGGTAAATATCGAATTCCCAGTTGCAGCATGCCATCGGTAAATGGTCTTGCTAGGGTTGACATCGGTAAATGTCAAGTTTCTTTGAAGCCACCATCGGTAAATGGTCTTACTTCCTTTCTACATCAAATCTGTTTCCCAGCCGCCATCGGTAAATGGTCGTGTTGAAGTTGATATCGGTAAATATCAAGTTTTAACCATCGGTAAATGGTTTTGCTTTTCAGAAGTTTGTTTTCCCAGCCGCCATCGGTAAATGGTCGTGTTGAAGTTGATATCGGTAAATATCAAGTTTTAACCATCGGTAAATGGTTTTGCTTTTCAGAAGTTTGTTTTCCCCAGCCACCATCGGTAAATGGTCTCGCTGAAGTTGATATCGGTAAATATCAAGCTTCCAGTTTCTAACCATCGGTAAATGGTTTTGCTTTTCTGAAGCTGTCAATTGCAGTTTGTCATCGGTAAATGACGTGGTTTTCTTGTATCATATCCAGTACTGTGCAAATTCTACGGTTCTTTGGTATTCAATCCCTGTTTACCCTGAAAGTCTGACAGCCGTTGCTATCATCCATTCGGGTTCCCAGCTGATTGAATAGGGGCAGCTGTAGCACCTCAAATTTGCACCTATCATTGTACATACATTTTCATATTAGGTCATAGCATATCATGATCCATTGCATAGCATTTGCATTGTCCCTCAGTTGCCTCAAGAGCAAGCAATCAAGAATTAGGTCAAACTAATCTCCTGATCAGTCAACTAAGCAAGCAAAGGAATTTCTCATTGAATCAAGGCCTTGAGGTTTGTCCAACAAGTTCCCATGGCTTGGAGGTCTATTTGAAGTGTTCAAGTCAAGGGTTGAAGGCTCAGAGGTCAGCAGTTCATACACAGACAGTCAAAAGTCAAAGAAAGTCAACTGTCAGTCAAAGCAGTGGATGGTGGTCATTCTTGTGGAATTTGGGCACCATGATCAATAATCAAGAGTCCATACAACTTGGGACATCATTTGAAGTCAAGGTCTCAAGGAATTAGGGTTTGGAAGTCATCAGTCAATGCACAATTAGTCAGAAACCCTAAAAGTCAACTGTTGGTCAACTGTCCATTTAATCAGTGATATGATGATTGGATTTGGTTTGTGAGAGTTCATTCATGTCCAAATAGTCATCATGTATCATGCCAAACACCATCATGGAAGAATTTGAAGCCAGATCAAAAAATTCCCGAAAATGGAAACTGGGCCTGTAACTGAAACCTGCCATAAATGGAAAGTCTTGATCCTCAAACTTACATTTTGATACAAGCCTCAAATGAATTTTTGCCCAACATGAAAGTTGAAGATCTTGTTCTCCCATTTCCAAAAAGTCCTAGAACTCTTAATTCCCATGTGTGGTTGGAAAGTTATGATCGAATCGATTTCAGAAAATCTTGAACTTCAAAGGGCCATATCTCTCAAACCGTTTGGCCAATTTTGGTGGGGTTTTTTCCTACAAGTCACATTTGATCCCCTCTTTCCAAAAATATAAATTTCATGAGCCAAAACTTCACCAATCAAAATGGCATATTTTGACCTTTTTCATTTAAATGCAAGTTTGACCAAGAGTTGACTTTTTGATATAAACATTTTTTCAACATTTGGCCAATTGGAACAGCTCATAAATGTCATTTAGAATGTGTTTGCAAAGTCAAAATATGCAGCACATAAGGCCATTGCTTGGTTGCTTGAATTATAAGAAAGGTACAATTGCACCATACTTGTCTATGCTTCCACCATGCCTTGCCTTGCACCTCAAAAGGACAGCAATTATGCAGCATTTTTTCTGTCATTAGAGCCTCATCTTGCAGCCTAAACCAACAACAATAGAAGGCCATGCTTAGTTGCTAAAAATTGGGCAAAAGTACATGTGTTCACCATGCTTCCACAACCATACTTGTACCATGACCATAACAACATACCTCCTCATCATATTTTCTGCAGATGGAGGACAGTAGCAGCACAGTAGGCTAACCATTCCTTTCACTCATCAATAGAGTTTCACCTTTTGGCCATTCTTCAAGGGAAAAGGACTGTCAAGGGAAAGCAGAAAAAGGACAAACCAACCATACCTTGTACATGTTCCTGCTGCCATTTTGAACTGCATTTGGCCTTACCACAACCACCTTACACTCATTACCACACACCTTGGCATTTCTCTTCTAAAAAACCTGTCACAACACTGCAGCAGCAAAGGAAACACCTTGGCAATTGCTCAAAACCACACCCTGCTGTGCAGTTAAAAGAGACCATACCATGTCATTTTTAATGCAGCAGAATTCAGGCAATTTTGCTGTCATGGGAGAACAGCAATAGCAGCAGGCAAAAGACCTCATTTTCCTGTCATCAAAACCTTACAAACACAACAAGCCAACCCTGCCACAAAACAACACAGCAATGGCACACATGACATAGAAGTTCATTCATTGAAACTGCACCTTGGCTTCTCTTCTAAAAACTGCTACCACCATCCAACTGCAGCAAGAGCAGAAACCTTGCCAAACCAAAGGCAACATGGAACAGCAGATGAGAAACACCATGCTCCTGTCATAAGAAAAACTGCCAGCAGCATACACCCTTTGTTTTGCATCTCAAAACCTGCCATAGACCAACCTTGCCAATTTCTAACAGCGGCAGCCTAGCAACCTTCATTTGCAAACGTTGTCAAACCCTGCCTTGCAACACATGACCAACCATATTCCACTCATCTTTCATTCACCCTGCTATTGACAGATTTGAAGAAAACTGTCAAGGCTCAAAAACCACAAACAACCTTCACTTATTTTCCAACCAAAGCCCTTGCTCACTTGGCTATTTTTTGTCCAAAACACAATGGTTTCAAACAAAAACTAGCAGCCACACAAAAACCACTTGGTCTAAAAAACAGAACTTCATTCTCTAAAAAAAACCACATCTTAGCATTTACACAAAAGCTGTCAAAACTCTAAGGTTAGAAGGGATTGCCTTACCACAAAAGCAACTTCTCAACAGCAGATTTGATGGATATTTTCTGTCAAATGTGAACCTTAAGTTGCAGCCTTTAACCACACAAAAAAACCTCTCACTCTCCCATTGTGCATTTTGGCAAGAACAGAATTTCAGAGCAAAACACAAAGACCCTTGAACAAACCTTGATTGTTTCTTCATCTAGACATATTTCTGAGCCCAATTTCATCATCAATTCCTTGCTGTAAAGCCTGTCCTGGTTCTGCATCTTCAAGCTACCAACAATGGTGAAAGGCGATTTGAAGAGCTCCATGCACCTTTGAGCCAAACCACCTCAAGATTCCATCATTGTAGAGCATCAAGGCCATCTGTTTCAACACGATACCATCAATACACCACTGCATCTTCTTCTGCTCTTCAACTTGGTATTTTTTCGAATCCCTCATTTTGCCAAACCATCACATGTTTAATGTAGGTCTTAACATGCTGAAGCCTATGCACTTTGTCTCACATGAATTGGTTGCTTAATTTTTAAGAAATCTGTGATTTAAGTTTCATGCACATATGTTCTTTTGCTCGAATCTCATTCCAGGATGTTTTATACTGAAAACTATGCTTGGTTTTGTCATCACCATGTTTGAATGAAGCTTTTGGTTTAGTTGATTTTAATTTCTGGGCATTTCGATTTTCTTTGATTGCATGATGAACATGATGCTGTGCTGTTGTTTGAACATAACCCTGCCCAGAATTTCCCTCGATTATGTGTGCTTTATTGTTGATTAATATTGCATGATAGTGATACTTCATGGTCACGAGTATTGGTTGATGATGTTTGTTCATGTGTTGATGATTTAAATGATGAACTATGAATGTTGAATGCTGAATGTTGCTGTAAATGTCAAAACCCTAGTTGCTTGGAACTTTGCCCAGAAACATTGTTGATTGGCTGTTGTTCTTCGTGGTACTGTTTCATTGAGATTGGGCCAACCACAACATTTCCCGTGTCCCTCTGATGCGCAGCGTTTTATTAAATGAAAAGCTTATTTACACATTTGCCATTCTGTTGACTAATGTTTGACTCATTGCCATGCCTTTTGTTCATGTTGCACTCAATTTATTCCTCAACTTGCCAAATTTATTTTTAATTCATTTCAACTCCAAAAATTCTGATTTGTTTTGCATCATGTCCATGAGAGTGTCTAGTATTTGTTTGTGATTTTTAATTAATTTTCCATTGGCTGAATTTTAATTGATAATTATTTTCTTGACATGTATGCATAATTGATACATTGTGCCATTCCTTTTGTGAAATACTCATGTTGCATCCTTTGACCTTGAAATTTTTTGTGATGAAACTAGACTCATTCACCTTCATTTCCATATAAAGTTTGTGCATTTATCATTTGTGGATTGAGAGTTATGATTTTCTGAAGTTGTGTGTTACATTTGTTGCCACATGAATGATATGCATTTTCCCATTTTTTGTTCACATGCTTCCTTACATCCAATTGACCCCAAATTTTGCATGAATCATCTATCATATGTCTAGTTTGCGTATGAATTTTCTTGGAATTAATTGTGCAATTTTCCATTTGATTGTGATTTTTCTTCCCTGCCTAGTCCATGGTTGACTTTTTGTGCTACATGTTGCCAAATCATTTGGGAAATTCTCATAACATATTGTATGACCATGAAATTTCATATGGGATAACTAGACATCTCAAGCTTTGCATTGGTGTTAATCTCATTCATTTCTCTTCTGTTTTCAATTTGATATGATTTTTTGAAGTTGACCCATGCTTGTTGACTTTCATTGTGCTTGCTTGAACTTGGTTTGACTTTATGATTTTATTTGACTACCTTCCACTTATCCAAATGCCATGAAATTTGACATGCTTACCATGTTAGATGTTAGGATTGAATGTGATTTATTTGATGATTTTTGAGATTGTTTGGGATGACTTTTGAATGAAGTCTTGCTGTTGACCTATTTGTGCTTTCCTTTGCCATGCTTTGCATCCTTTTGTGTATGAAATGATAATAATGCATGATTTGAATGTGGGCCCAATTGTGATAGCGTCTTGAATGTTTGACCTTGACTTTGGTTGACTTTTCTTTGCTGTTTTGACTTTTTCTTTTACCCTTGACCCTAGGCTAGTCCTAGTGGTCTTTTGAGCTTACAATTGAGTTCCTGTTTCAGGTTAAGCACCAATGCCTCAAAGATCATTCAAACTTGTTTGAACTTGATTGTTTTATCATATGCTAACCTTTGTTTTGTAGGTTTGACTCATGTGTTTGAGTCTTATGCCTCGCACAGTTGACCATCTATGTTGACTGTTCACCAATTCCTTTTGATTTAAACTTTTGAACTGTTTGCTGATTGTTTTGACTTTTTCAGGTACTTTAGTTGCTTAAGTTCTCTGAACTTGATTTGCTTTGCTTTTTAGCAACTTGCTTGAGGTATGTCTCTTTACTTCATGTAGTCTGGAAGACCTGGTCTGTTACTTGGCCAGGCAACTGTCTGAAGTCCTCCTTAAGAGGCAATGTTTGTGATTGTTTAATTTTGTCCTTGCATAGAGTCAAAGACCTCCTAAGTGAAGAGGCAATTGGTGGAAGGTAGGGATATGCAATCTATCCCCCACTATTCAGTGTGTCATCTGCTTTGCTCACACCACTGTGTTGATGCATTGCAGATACAAACCCAAGATCTTGTACAATTGTACAACTGAGTCAGTTTCAAATGTGTAGAAGGGTTCCCACTTTCTGAACCCACACATTCTTGTCTTGAGCTCTCCCTGGCCAGGGATAAGAGCCGTGAAGTCTTACCTTCACTCACCTTTCATCTGCTTCACCTTAGCCCCTCAATGGCAAGGTTAAGAGCACAGTCACCCCGTTCCAGAGGTTTGTTTGTTGAGGTTGATATGACCCCTTGACTAAAACCTAACCCTTGTTTGAGCCACTTGTTTGTGTATAGCGTGTGCTATCTGTGCTTGTAGGATTGTTTGAATTGCTTCCTGTGCAAGATAGGATAGTTTGACTTGCTTCCTGTGCAAGATAGGATAGTTTGACTTGCTTCCTGTGCAAGTTAGGATAGTTTGACTTGCTTCCTGTGCAAGTTAGGATTAGTTTAGACTTACTTCCTGTGCAAGTTAAGTGTGTGTGGCTTGCTTCCTGTGTGAGCCATGCTTAGGATAGGTCGGCCCTTGTGCCAACTAGCTAGAAACCATAACTTAGGGTTGATTTGCATGATAACATCTAGGCTCGAGTCGTAGTCTCCCTAGTTGTGTCTCCCTCTGTTATCTGGTTAGGCTAGAACCTTTATCCCTGCGTAGGGGAACTACATCGCCCTGATCTTCACACCAGATGAAGTATGTAGGCAGGAGATTGAGCTGATCTCTCCGGGCGCCCTTTTCTTTTTTGTGTGTGCTTGACAGTTATAGGCTCGAGTCCCCGACTCCCTATCAACTTGTTGTGTTGTTGTGTGCTTGGAAGCTGATGTAAGTCCATCGATTGGCATTTGGGTTCCAGTGTGCGTGTGTTTGGTTCGGATGTTGATGTAAGTCCAGCAATTGGCATTCAGGCTCCATGTTTTCCCTCTTGAGTGCGTTTTGGTTCGGATGCTGACATAAGTCCAGTGATTGGCAGTCGGGCTCCACGTTTGCCTATTTGTGTTTGTTTGTGTGCGTGTCAGCCGAGCTACGAATGCTCTGATTCTTCTCTCGTCCGAGAAGATACGTATGCATAGGATGCGACATCCTAGCGAGCATGTGTCGTTTCCCCAGTCCGAACTACTTCGACTCTGATGTCTATGCCTGATAGACTAAGTAGGCCCAGGATGCGGTGTCCTGCCGAGTCAGTTTCAGTCTGTTTTCTTGTGTCTCTTTCAGCCAGCGTGCGTGTGAGTATTTGAGCAGTGTTTAGCAACCATTTTCCTTCCTTTTGTGCGTGGATCCCGTAGAGTACTACGGATGCGTAGGGGTGCTAATACCTTCCCTTCGCATAACCGACTCCCGAACCCATACTCTTTGGTCGCGAGACCATGTTCTTTCCCAGGTTTACTCTGAGCGTTTCCTTTCCCTCTTTTGGGATAAATAACGCACGGTGGCGGCTCTGTTGTTCTTTCTTTTCCCGCCGGTTTTTCGCGCGATGCGACACTCATACTTTATCGCTTTCTTAGCTGGAAGACCTCGATAGGAGGCAATGTTTGAGCCCCTTGGTGGCATTTTACTTTGAGATACATGTTTTGTGTTTTGTATTCATATCCCTGCAGGTAGCGCGGTTCCTTCGTCAAGGACTGCCCTTTTGCCCTCGAGCATCCCAAACCCTAAAACCCAAAGCAACACGTTTACTCCTTCTACTACAGGCGAGTAAGTCTCCAAAGGTCGAGCATCCGGTAGATTGCGTAGTAACGTCGTTCGTCCAAAACCCAATCCATAACCCCGTAGTTAGCCGAACTACGACTTGCTCTGATTCTCATTCCAGATGAGATACGTAGGCATAAGACGCGATGTCCTAGCGAGCACACATCCCCCCAACCCATAGGTCAGCCGAGCTACGAAGACTCTGATTCTCATATTCAGATGAGATACGTATGCAGTGGATGCGACATCCGCGCGAGTCATTTTCATTTAACCCTTTTTTTTTGGCAAACAGCATAAGATAAACCCACACCCTTTAGACAAGAACTACAAAAGTGGATCCCGTAGAGTACTATGGATGCGTAGGGGTGCTAATATCTTCCCTTCGCATAACCGACTCCCGAACCCAAGATTTGGTTGCGAGACCTTGTCTTTTCCTTTCCTTTTTCAGGTTTACTTCGAGCGTTTCCTTTCCCTCCTTTGGGATGAATAACGCACGGTGGCGACTCTTCTGTCTTTTTCTTTCGCCGGTTGTCTTTTTTTCGCACCACTGTATTTTTCAGGTTGCGACAGGTAGAAAACCACAAAGAGAATATCCGTCACCGGTGAAGATGAACATATCAAGGATATACTCAAAGGGAAGAATATCTGTCATCGGTTAAGATGAACATATCAATGATAGACTACCTGAGGAAACATGGAACAAATCCGCTGGAAAAACAAGAGGAAGTAGATTACCGTTACCGGGTATTGGATAAGAGTAAAGTACTCGCAAATCGAGAAGAATGTTACCAGTTACTGGGCAACAGGCTCTCGAGGAATCAAGGTATCTATCTAGGAAAGATCTAGAAAGAAAAGGTCAATCAAAGACTCAACCCAATTAGGATATAACTCAGGGGGAGTGGTTCTATCCAGATAATCAACTGGGGAGGAAGCTGAAATAATAATCATCCACGAGGGAATAACTCAATGGGGAATGAGAAAGGTTAAATTCTTTCTGCTTAAGGGGATGCCACTCTACAATTGAAGGAGGACAGACACGCCAAATCTGCGTGGGGGAAAGGATACGACCATAGCAGAGGATCAGAAAAAATAACGAATCACAAGGTGCAATAGTAATGCAATAATGAAATTTGTGAATGTATATGTATATGTATATATGATGATTATGCTGACAAAACAATCAATAGGATACAAATGTCAATGGTCTGAACCATCGTTACAACACTCAGCCAATCTCAACAGGATAGAGGCATCAACTGGAGAAAGAGATGTTAAGGATGAACATGAATCATCTGTCTTGAAGGCTCGACCCTGGCTGGGAAAAGAGGAAAAATTTACTGAGGATCTGCATTATCAATTCTGCGGGGAATTTGAGGTCAACACCATATCAAATGGGAGACAACCTTGCAGAGGACCAGGAATATTACTCAAAAAATCAGTGCTGACGGGGATCAGGGATAACTCCGCTGGCGACCTGAGGGGAATAAAACTCATGTTGGACTTATGCAAACCGTTGAGAATATGTGCCTCTAGTTCGGCTGGAGATGTGGTGGAAACCTCAGCTGGGGATGCTGACTCGCTAGGGGAGGAAGAGGTGATCAAACCATATGTCCGGGGAAGACCAACAATGCTTCGCCTTTCAAGACTTACCTGCTCTCAAACTGCTGTTGACATTTCTTAATTAAAGTCGTTTGCTTTTAAAAGTAATTGCTTTTATCATTTTAAGAAATTTTTTGTTTTTATTGACTGAAAGATACAAATAGAGTAGAAACAATTGGATAAAAATCTCAACTTTATTTAATAGAATGGTAGTCTGTAAATGACAATACCCCATAGATCTTTACAAAAGTTGGAAAATGGTAATTTATATGGAAAAGGGCTACATTGAATACAATGATCACTAATCCTTCTACCAACTTTGCTATCCACTATGCTCTTGGCTTCAGTTTAAAACGAAGAATCCGAGTTGACTGACTTGCTCAAGATTGTTCCAAGACTGGAGATCAACCGAGTGCTGTTACTTGCCATAATCCCCCCCAATTTTTTTTGTTGCATATATTGCCCCAAGGTGGGGTATTCAACCTATCGGGATGAACTTTCTGTTTTATGTCTCTAACTTTTGCCTGGATAGCCCTTTCGGGTTTTCAATCCACCGAGATGCTCATTTTTGCCTAAGCATCCTTTTGGGGTTTTCAACCTAGCGAGTTGTTCTTTGCTTTTTAGGAGATGTATTTCTTGACTGCATCAGCATTCACATGACGTGTGAACTCTTCACCATCCATAGTTGTAAGAATCAAAGCACCGCCTGAAAAGGCTCTCTTAACAACATATGGGCCTTCATAATTAGGAGTCCATTTTCCCCTAGCATCTGGTTTGAAAGTGTAAGACCCCAATTTTGACCCTAAGATCCCTCATGCAATTTCATCATAAGCATTAGCATTGGGATCATACCTTGGCATCCTCCTTACCCCTCCTTCATTGGGTTTGTTTTGGGAGTGTAGCGGGGTTTTCATTACCTTTAGGTTTATTGACTAAACCAAAAGTCAACATATAATTTGAGTCGCCACCGTACTTTTATTTATCCAAAGGAAAGGCTAAAAAGTGAACAAAAGCCAAGCTAAGAAGTTTTTCAAATCAAAAACTAATAAAAATGTCAGAGATCTAGGTAAGGGGGTTGGTTATGAAATGGGAAGGTTTTACGCACCCAAAACATCCTTAGTACTCTAAGGGAACCTCTTTTTGCAAATATGTGTTGTAGGTTGGTATTTGTGAAAATATGTGCAAAAGATTGGAGGGATGAGAAGAGAATAGATTATATTTACAAATTTGTTGTTTGAATGGATGAATCCATTGCCTACGTACCATCACAAAGGTAGGATCAAAACCTCGTAGTTCGGGGTAAAAATCTCAAAGATTGGTGTATTAATTTGATCTAAAGCCTTAAGGTATTTTGTTATCAAAGGGAGAAAACTCAACCTAAACCAACAATCCACCATGTGAGGAAGGCTTCAACATACTAGTGAGGGGTTAACCCTATAATAAGTATGGAAGACTTATAATCCAATCACTAAGGATAAGGTGAGATTTACATCAACCACTATGATAACTCAAACCTATGACTAATGTTTATGAAAAGATTTTAATAAGATGGTCATTGGAACCACAAAAACAAATTGAAGTGAGTTGTATTTACAAGTTAGATTTATTTACAAAATGAAGTCAAAGTTTGATTAAGATTTATTCATAATGAGTATTGATAAAAAATGGTTTTGAAAAGTCAAAGGCATAAGGCCTAGGTTTCTAATTTGAAACAAAGTCAAAGTTTAGAAAAGATTTATGGCTTGGGTTAGAGTGGGAAGAAGAAGAGAAGGGCTAGTCCTAAGGCGATCAAAGATAAGAGAGAAGATAAAACCCTTGGAGTTCCTTTTCTTGAAATCATAGAGATGACTCAAGATGCTCCTTTCCTTTGGACTTAGCAAACAATCAAGCAATCAAACAAATTAGATTCAAGCTCCTAGGATCTCCATTTAGCTTGTCTCTCTTAACTTGGATATTCATGACAATGGTCCTCTTTACTATCTCAAGATGGAATCCCTATCACATAAGAGCAAACATTAAAAAGTTCACAACACAATAAGAGGAATGGACAAAGAATGAGTTTAGATGAGAAGTCCTTTAAAGTCAACTTTGAAATTTAGCATTTGAAAGGCATGAGGACTAGTTGCTCTTCAACAAGTTTAGCATTCTAAAGGCATGAGGCCTAGTTGCTCTTGAACTTCTTTAAGCATGGGTATGTCCTAGTTCTAAGTCCTTTCTCCTTTTTGCATTAGGTTCACACAAAACAAAGACAAAGCCAACACAAGACAACAATATGTTAATATACAATAATGAGCTCAAATGAGCAAAAGAAAAAAAGAGATAAACATAAAATATGTGCTCAAGTGAGCAAAGTGAAAAGCAATATGAAAAAATGAGTAAGAAATAAATGACATTAAAGTAAATTGCAAGAAATTAAATGCTCAAATTAAAGTTAGTAATTAGTGTGGTTATGTTAGTTTGTCATAAGATAATGTATCGTCATGTTAAACAATCGTAAGTCGACTAATGTAGTAGTCACACCTATCTGAGGCCGGTCAATAAAACTATAGGCAAATAAACACAAGTTAGAGGTCATGACTAGTAAGCCAAGCTCCATAAACTTGCCATTCCAAAACAAAAGGGGAAGGATCTTGTATGGACTTTAGGTTTTTTGCTTGACCAAGAAGCAACCCATCTTGGACCAAAGCAACTCACTTGATCTTGGATCAAGTTGAGTTTGATTTGGATCAAAGAAGGTTAAACCTCTCATTTGTCAAGACCAACCATAAGACATTAACTCATTGGCCAAATTATGAAAAGAAAGGGATGAAGATGAAATGGATGGAAAGAGAAATCAAGTATCAAACTCAATTGATCAAATGTGAACCAAGTCATCGTCAATCAATGCCAAACAGAAAAGAAATGAAGATTACAAGTCAACAAGTCAAACATAATTTTTTGGTATTTTTGAATTAAAATTAAATGCAAAAATAAAATAAACAAAATATGGTCAAACCTCAAATTTAATTCAAAACAACTTCAACAAGTCCAATTAAATTCTCATAGGCCTAACATGGTCAAACAAACTTTGACAAATTTTCTCAATAATTTTTGAAATCAGAAACTATTTAAAAACAATAAAAATAATACAATATGAACTAAAATCTCAAATAAATCTCAAATCAAATAAGAAATTGATGAGACTATTTTTCAATGACTTATCATAATCCATATGTGTTAGGAAAATATTTTTGGATTTTTCAAATATCAGAAAGTAATTAAAAATGAATTAAAACTATTAAAAATCAAATAATTCACAAAAAAATTAAATGAAGTCACAAAAATAATTAAAAATCAAAATATGAAACTAGACTTTTGGCATTGGTCTCATATTTTTGTGATTTCAAATAAAATATTTATGAATTTTTGAAAATAACAGGATTTAACTAAAATTAAAAGAAAATAAGGAAAATAGAAAAATCCAGCGCCATCAGACTGTAATATCCCATATTCCCTTAAATGCTCAATTAGTTGTCAGTTGAGATCAATTGAGTTCCTGTGTACTATATCTTTTGTTAGTTGTAACAATTGGAGCTCCTATGTGCTCTAAATGTTGTCAATTGGGACCAATGGAGTAACCAGTGAACTCTAAAGGGATTAATTATTAATAAAAGAGACAGACCAATATTAATAAGTACAAGAGAGGACATTTTTGATAACATTAATAATTGTTCAATTGACACTGGAAGATAAAATATCAATTGAGATATTTTATGTTACTACCTAATAATATAATATATATATATATATATATATATATATATATATATATATATATATATATATATATATATATATATATATATATATATATATATATATATATATATATATATATATATATATATATATATATATATAAAATTAATTATTTGATGAATTAAAATTTGTCACCAATGGGGTTCAAACCCAGAATCTCCTTGGAATTGTACAAGCCTTACCACTAGGCCAACGATTTTGTTGTTGAATGCTTATGCAATGGATAAATATTAATCTAAATCTTGATTAAGATAGATTAATGAATTAATTGAGTGTTATAACTTCGTTTTGGACACGGATGGATGCGTTAGAAAGATAACGTAAAGGGCTATTAATATTGTTCCATGTTATAAAATATTATGTGATTTATAAATACTATGAATTATATTATGACGAAAGTTAAATATTGTTGTTTTGTTGAAGGTGAAATAACATGATTAAAAACCTTACAAAGGTGAGTGAGGAAACCTAGGAGTATAACATGATTAATAACTTAGAAAGATAATCTATGTTATGGAACATGTGTGATATATGTATGAGAATACGGTATTCATTTGTACGACGCTTATGTGGAGGTCGTGGACGAATTGTTGCCATGATTGAGAATGAGACGCATTGTATGGAACATGCCATATTATTATTTGTGTATTATGGTGAATGAAGTCACCTGTGATTGATGGATTTTGTTATGGTTCGTGGAATCGATGATTTGTGAAACCGATCATGTATTCAGAATGTATGTTTTCTGTGTTGGTACACATCTCTATTGGTATGCTTAGATGAGTAAGCATTGGGATGTGGGACCAATGATTCGAGCCTCAATTGGGTTTGAGCCCCAACCATGGCGGACATGGGGGAAAGGTGGACACCTAAGTGGGTTAGAGTCCCATACGGTGAAAGAGACTTAAAGTGGGTAAAGTCCCATACGAGTGATGGTTCTTAAAAGTGGGTTTGAGTCCCATAGGGGAACCTGATATCCACCGCGAAAGTCGAATCATACGAGCATGCATGAACCAGGCCTGGCTTAGACGTAAGTCCGTCCGGGAATTGATGTTTCGTGATCTGAATAATGATCGTGGTTGAGTTATGAGAACTCAGATGCATGTTGCCATACAATTGCAAGATATTTTCCCCATCGCTCAAGTCTTCGTTCCCTTATTGACTTGAGTTAGATATGAGTTGAATATTGATTAGAAACCCTGTAGAGCCGAGTAGACCCATAGGATAGGAGAACTCACTGAGATTATTATCGAATCCCATTATTGTTGTTATTTTTCAGGTAATCCTTACAGGTTGAATCTATGAGAATTTGTTATAGATGTTTCAAGGGATGATGTTTATCATGATCTTCCGCTGTGGAGTTGTGTGCAATGAAGATATTGCACATAGTTCTTAGATTTTTATTGTTTAGGCATTATTGTATAACATGTTCCATTGATGTTTTTAGTTTGGACATGTATATATATATTGATGCCATTAGGCACTTATGTTGGATCAGTACCAATTATTAACACTTGTATGATATTATTCTAGATATATATTATACGGGTTGTTACATTTGGTATCAGAGCAGGTCGATTCTCGGCACAATGGGACCATTAAGATTCATTAAGACGAAGTTGTGGGCATGTAGTTGATGATTGTTCGCATCGAGGATTTCTAGAGTATGTAGTGGAGTGGAGGAAGTTATACCTTGGTATTAAGAGAAGTATGTGATAGTAGAATTATGATCACAAGAAAGTGTAATGGATTTCTTGTCTTGAGATGGATGTGAAGTAACACACATTTGTTGAGTCGTGAGTCTTGTATCCTAAGAAGTTGAGTTGGTGATAGCCAACAAAAGATAAGCTAAACTGGGGCATATGGACTAAGTGTAGGATGTTGAATATGTTATGTTGTAAGAGCTTATTGGGAGACAATGAGGATTGTCCGTAGCAAGTCATCTAGACGAGTAACCCCAGTATGATGAAGGGTGTAGTAGGTATTGGTTTAGAAGAAAATTCCATTCATAAGTGTGTGGCAATGATAAGGTTCATCTTAAGTGCATTTTATTTGAATTGCAAGAGTAATATTGGCTTATTGGAAGTCTGGTTGTTATTTATCTTCTTGAGGAGTGTTTGGTTGGTTGATCCCGGAGTATAAACATTCACACCGTGTTGGAGCTAAGGGTGTCTTAAATGTCATAAGTGTACTGTTGTGGGTGTACAAATTGAGGATGGAGTTACAAGTCACCACAAGTCATATTGGTAGTTTTGAAATTGGGATTTCTGAAGGTGTAGTGCGTAGTTGGTCATCTGTAGAGATATCATAAAAGTCATATGATTGGGGAACCAACCTAGTGAACCATATTCGGTGTGAGTAACTCTTGGGTGTATCACTATTACTGACAATGAGGACCCTAAGGAGTGAGGTTGGAAGAGACTTACTAAGTGGTGATCTGGAAGGGATTAGTTCAATGTATTATATGCGTTAGTATGGTGTAAATTGATTAGTCGGGATATGGCATTCAATAATTTCTTGGATTCATGGCTTCGGATGAGGTCCCCCAGGAGAGTAGTATTTGTGTGTACAATGATATTCTAACCTATTGGAAGGATTCATGAGTTATACTTCCAAGAAGAAACGAGGATAAGTTATTCCCGAAGTTAAACATGTAACTCGGACTGTATATTAGTAAGAGCATGAGCTAAGATCATGGAAGATGGGACATGACGATTGAGATGAATGATTTTGGATACGAAGTGAAATGTTATCTCTAGATGTGTGTGAAATATTGTGTGTGACTCTATGAGGTGTATGGACACTCATAGCTACGTCCTAGGTCGCTTAAGTTCCTTATAAGTGGTGTCTCACTGATGATTTAAAGTTCCTTGATGGTGTTATGTCGTTTTTGGTCGAGATCATGTATCGGGAGAAATCTTAAATGAAACAAAACCCTATAAGAGGATTTGATATGGAATATAGTAACCAGAACCGGATATTGTCAAACTAATTTGGTTTAGCTGCATCGAACACATGATGAATTTGGATGTTCTATGTTTTTATGGTTGTAGTAATGTAACTTCTGGATACCTATCTTCTGAAGAGTGTTGGTCTTATTCTAAACTTTTGTGAGTCATCAAGGAAGTTATTCTACTAATGGGAGTCGACAAGGTTCTAGTACCATTTTGGACAGTAGGCACTCTGGAGGGTAAGTGTGTTTCTTTGTAGATTGTTAGCTAAACAGTAGTGCCTAGGAATCCCAGGTGTTCCACTATTGGAATCAGAGTATCACAATGGGAGGTGATGAAAGAAAGAGCTCAATCAACTCTATGGGGATCAGGGAGATAGTTACTCGTGAGAATGGTGGTAAGGATGAGAGTAAGACAATCTCGTGCTAATGGTGCTATCTCATTGGAGTAGTACGAGAGAAGTGAATTAGTAGGAGTAGAGACTTGCAGTATACATTATCAGATCAAGTGAAGTTGATGAGATTATTGATAGATGTATTACAAGTTTGTCACATTTGTTGAAGGAATAATAAGAGAAGAGTAGTCAATATTGAAATTCTAGCATAGTCAGATTTCAGATGTTCTACTCCAAGTCATGACATCTGATCCAACATTGTAACTAATACAGCAAGACAATTATTAAATCCTATACTAATATGCACACGTTCACAGATGTTACGACCTCTCCTTCTATGTCATCCTAGAATGGAGGAACACCTAGTTCTGTGCATCAGGTAGCAGAGATCAATCATAGCACTCACTTCTATTTGTTTTCCTACACAGTTATCAACACGATGTCTCAATAGTGATCATCTGTTACATTATTCCAGTTTGCTGGCCTTATACTTGTATTCCCTAAAATAAAGGTTGAACACGTTAATCTAATTTCCACTTATTAGATTGCTAACAAATAGGCTATTTGTTAGGTTCATTAATTGTAGATTAGTTGTTGGTTTCCTGGATTTTAGCTCAGCTGTTGGATTCCTAAAGAATAGCCTGAGAAAAATACTGAAACAGAAAAACTACTCATCCTACAATTTAGCACATGCTGTCAGGAATGAATGTCACAACATTCAGTTTGACAGCCAGAACATATACATCATGCTAATTCTGTTATGTTCCTGAAAACAGACTGTGCTAAATTTGTTGTACTGTAAAAGACCAACCAGTCTTTCCTTCAGTATCAGCCTACTGGAACCACTGCCAAGATATCCAGTTTGACAGTTGCACAATGATCCTTTGGCCATGTCTGTTATCCTCTTGAAGACCAGACTTTAATAAATACTGAACTGAAACCAACCTACCTATTATTCAGTATGTGGTGCCAATGATGAATGTCAAAACATTCCAATTGACATTCAAACAGAAGGCTATGTACCAGGTCTGTTATTATCTTGATAAGCAGACTGACATACCAGCTGAGTTATGGCAGAAGGATTATAACATGCAGAAGGAAGACAAACACAGGAAATTGTTAACCCAGTTCGGTGCAACATCACCTACTCTGGGGGCATACCAAGCTAGGAAGAAGATCCACTATCAGCAGTACTAACTCAGAGTTAAACTCCCCCGTTTACAACTCTTCACTTAATCCTTACCCAATGCAATCTATACCTAGGAACTCCTAGATAGAAACCTCCAATTTCCATTCCTATCTCTACAAATACAATGTAATGTTAAAACAACTTGAACTTGCTTCACAACTTCGTTCAAGACCACAACAACTCTTGCCTACAGGCTTTGAGTTACAAATACTCTCAGCTTTGACCACTGAGAAACACATGGTAACCTTCCCACAGGTTGGGAGGTTTACCTCACACACACCCCTAAATTTTCATTCTATGAGGCTTACAAAAACTAGGTTACAATATGCTATTTATAACCTAATCACCCAACTGGATTTAGGCCTTCAGAAATCGCAGCAACCTTCTTTTTTGCTGTTACAAAGTCAGCAGAACATTTCTGCTACAAATAATGTCTTCAAGATTTTAGTTCCTAAAATCTCTCCATATATATCTTCATATTTAGAGCCTATATATTCTGATTGAGTCTTTAAGACCTCCACATGGAAGTTAGGATATTCACCAAATATCCTCACTAATCCCAGAATAAATACTGAATTAATTAATTCAGTTTTCTACACATATGCGATGTCACAGGCATGATGTCGTGACATCGTACATGACATGTTGGTCCAGATGTTGAACTTCTTCAACCCAACATATTAAAACAACAGAGATGATTACATTATTTGTTTTACAAAATTAATGCCAATCCTAAGGTATTAACAATCTCCCCCTTTGGCAAATTTTAGCTAAAACAAATAAGCCTCTGTCATTATCTCCACCACCACAAACACCAAAGTTGCTGTACATGAGGAAGTAGAGGTACAAGGCGCAGCTGCATCACAACCCTTCCCCTCAACAGGAGGGCTTCCTGAAGAATATGTAATGCTGAGTACATAGACAATGTAACTCAGATCACAAGACACAGCTGTCTTCTTAACTCAGATCACAAGACACAAGAGGTATACCCTGTTAGTGACTTTTGTGCCTGAACCCAACTTTTGCTGCGAAGCACCATATTTTGCTTGCTTCTGGTACATTCTCAGAACAATATTTCTCTCCCCTTTTTTAGCTAAACATTTGTAAATGAACCCTTCACAAAACCAGATCCAGGCGCAGTTTGCCCAAACCTTAACATACCCCATGGTTTCAAGGGAATGGAATGTTTCTCTTGTGAGAAGGGGAGTGCTGTTATATCCTTTAAATAGTCCAGCCTGTGCTTAGGAATTAACGGTAGGAATAAATGTTTGGTCAAGATTCATTAATGTTTGCTGAGAAACAGTCAGAGAATCACCAACAAAATCTCAGACTATCTTTGAATACCTTTTATAGCTCTTGACTGTTTCTTTTCCAAAACAACAGTTCCAGTGCATGGAGACTATTCCATATATGCAGTCAGACACGTTGCACACGATGTCTTAACATCCAACGCTGCTTTTTCCTGCATTCTTCATGTATTCTTCCTATCATCATTTCCTAGGACCACTTTTGTACCTCTAGTAGTAGCTTGACATCTGGCACTACTACAGCCAAAATCCCATACATCAGTAGATGGTTACTCCCCCTGTACCACACAACTGTAGCACTCAGGATTATTCTGATATATCATAATTAAACACATCACATCCATATTTAATCATGACTGTAAGGTTCAGAGGGAAATAATAGTCTTGTCCAAGGCAATGTCATGACATCTGGTTAGACATTCTTATGCTCACTCAGCCTTGACACGCAGCACATCATCCCAATAACTAACAAGGTGCCATACCTTGTTATCTGAGAACACATAGACCCCAAGCTTGATGATTACTTGCAGCACAAAGACAGAACTCCCCCTGTCATGAACAACCAACTCTCCTCTTGAAACTTGGAGATCACACATGAACATATCCAACAACCCAAAGTTGGACCTTCACATACTTCCTGATTCAAAGAGAACCCAGACCATTTGATGAATGGAAAACACAAGACGCATCTTCATGTCTTCAAGAGCACTCCCTCTGTTCAACCTTCTTTGCTGAACACATCCACACTCTGTGTCAATCTCTCTTCTAACCAGAATAGAAAGCCACTTCACAAAATGTTCTAACATAAGTTAGGACATCTTTCACAATATACCAAAGGACCCCCTCTGATAATCTTCAGATATCACTAAGTCACCAGCTTGATCCAAATGAACTCCTACCACAAGTTCCAAGAGATGAATAGACAACACCTCCTTTTGTCTTCAACTTACTACTTGTCTGCTCAAAAGTAATTTGTCTCAGACTTTCCTCAAGAATAATCAGCTGCCATATGTTGATTATCTTGATTCTTCGAACTCACTTCTGAGATGGACCAAATGCCCCTGGTTGATTACCTCCTTCATGAGTCCTCATATGAAAAAGTCAAATGCCACTTCTTAACCTCTCCACGTTTATCAGACTTCTCCCAAAGATATTCTGACCTTCCAAGTGAGACTTGAACTTCAAGCCACATGTTAAACAAAACTTAGATTCTCTAAGACATGTAACATCTTCTCCATCCAGCAACTCCAAAGTACTGCAATGAGAACGATCTTTTTGAAGTACCCAATCTACAACTCTGTAGACCCTTCTATCTTAAGTTGATGTGCCACTTCACCATCTAAGATTCTGATGTTGAACCAAATGTCGCAACATTGTGTTTTAACATCTAGCTGTTGAATTTAGCTCCTTCTTCTGCCACTTGAAGGAACTTCCTCCCTACATAGAACAAGAGTTCAACGCTCTCATAGACTTGATTGTGGAACCAAGTTTGAGTAAACAACCTCCATCATGTAGGTTTGCAGTTAAGTCATCCAAGCTCACACCTTGATGAATTCCTGCTTCTTCTCCAAAGACATCAAACACTCTGATGCATGAGTCTTCAGAAGGACCAGTTAGAGACTAACCCTTCAGTTATGCCAAGGATTCCGCTTCCCAAAGCAAGGTTGTTTCCATGATGTCAAGAATGTTGCCACTTGCTCTTAACTCCACAGTGTGCATTAGCCAATGCACTTCCTTACCTAGATCAGAAATAAACTGATCCAAGTAGCCACCATGAAGACTATGATGTCTTCTTCTTCTTTAACACACCAAGGCTGAACATGTTTCTTGCCAAGAAACCTTTTCAGAGATCATACGCTTTTGCTGCCACCAAAGAGATAGATCATCAACCAATGTACTATCCTTCATGTGATTCTGCACAGGGTCTTGAAGAAGAGATGTTCCAACATCTTTAAGAACATCAGTTATCTAGAGCTCCAAGGATAATCAATTAAATACTTGTACTTGGCACAAGTAGACATCGATCTTAAATCCTTTCCCAATTATCCTTTCAGATACTTCCACCATAAGAATACTTTGAAAATACTCTTCTTGTGTCAACATCTTCTGCTTGTAAGCACCTCAATAGTTTTGAGAATCTTTCCAGATTAGATTCACCCTTAGGAAAGAGAGAGATGAATCCTTCCTTGCAAATGTGTCACACAACAATCAGAACCCATGTGACACAGGTCAACAGCTAACCAGACCCTAGGCTGACCAAACGTGAGGAGGTTAACCAAAACTCCCCCTCAAATTAACAATCATGGAACCTCCACACCAATATCCATGCATTGTACACAAATGTCTCAACATGACATACACCATCCCTACCAGTGGCAACTAACTCTATGAGTTATACCTATACATACTCCAATCACACCAATCAGACTCCAGCTGACCATAAGTACTAGTGAAACAAACATCACCAGTCAATAGTAGATATGCATTGCTAGAGCATACTACCTCAACCAACCTCTGAATCTTCATATTCTCACTCCTTGAAAGAACTGCCACTTCTGAGCGAGGTGTTTGAATAACAAGACTCATGGTTCCAATCCTCTTAAATGAAATAGCAATCAGGTTACCCCATTATTGACTTCTAACATCCAGAGGACTTGTCTTCCAACACAACATAGTACTCCAGAGAACAACTATCCAACCCTGATCAATCTACAGGAGTAGGACAAGCAGCAGGAAATTGCACAATGTCACATCTCAGCCAGCTCCACTTCTAGAGACCAGACCTCTACATGTGACCTTCTTGAGCATACACACAGTTGACCCCACCCTTGTCAACTTAGCACACACAGATGTCTCCTCTTCCAGGTCAGGAGTAGGTTCCAAACAAAGTCTCCCTTTGTTTGACACCTAAAAACATCCGCTCTTCAACCAGTAGCTGCATACTTATTGAACAACATGTTCTAACATCACATAGAACATTAGTTCCACCTCCTTGGAACAAACCTTCCTTGAAATTTTTCAAGGTCTTCATATACAATACCCAAAAGAGTAAAAGAATAAGTGACCAGGTGATTCTTACCATCCTGAAGTGAGAACGTCATGATGAGTGGACTTGAGGAGACTCGAGTATCTTTGACATCTTCAGTAGATTATAATGAAATCTTGAATACAACAACCTTTCATCCACATGAGGGGAAACTACATCAGAGTTTGAGTTTTTCCAGGTATTATGCAGCGGAAATCATAATACAACTCAACCTATCAACACACACTTCACCAGATCAGCCTCCAAGACCATACCAAGTTTGAATGTGATTCAATACTAGCACAGTTGTCCCACACAAAGGCCAATTGCCAACCTCCAGAGACAGGTACACACCATTCATGTCATGAACAGTCCATCCACCTACTTCAATCGACCATTCAGGGAAATTACAGAACCTTCCACAGGTTCCAGCATCAGTACTAACATAACTCCTTGCAAGATACCAGAAAGTATCACCCATGAATCTCATACAGAAATAGAACAGGATGCCTGCTCTAATACCATTTGAAATTCTGGCATAGTCAGATTTCAGATGTTCTACTCCAAGTCATGACATCTGATCCAACATTGTAACTAATACAACAAGACAATTATTAAATCCTGTACTAATATACACACGTTCACAGATGTCACGACCTCTCCTTCTATGTCATCCTAGAATGGAGGAACACCTAGTTCTGTGCATCAGGTAGCAGAGATTAATCATAGCACTCACTTCTGTTGTTTTCCTACACAGTTATCAGCACGATGTCTCAATAGTGATCATCTGTTATATTATTCCAGTTTGTTGGCCTTATACTTGTATTCCCTAAAATAAAGGTTGAACACGTTAATCTAATTTCCACTTATTAGATTGCTAACAAATAGGCTATTTGTTAGGTTCATTAATTGTAGATTAGTTGTTGGTTTCCTGGATTTTAGCTCAGCTGTTGGATTCCTAAAGAATAGCCTGAGAAAAATACTGAAACAGAAAAACTACTCATCCTACAATTTAGCACATGCTGTCAGGAATGAATGTCACAACATTCAATTTGACAGCCAGAACATATACATCATGCTAATTCTGTTATGTTCCTGAAAACAGACTGTGCTAAATTTGATGTACTGTAAAAGACCAACCAGTCTCTCCTTCAGTATCAGCCTACTGGAACCACTGTCAAGATATCCAGTTTGACAATTACATAATGATCCTTTGGCCATGTCTGTTATCCTCTTGAAGACCAGACTTAAATAAATACTGAACTGAAACCAACCTACCTATTATTCAGTATGTGCTGCCAATGATGAATGTCAAAACATTCCAATTAACATTCAAACAGAAGGCTATGTACCAGGTTTGTTATTATCTTGATAAGCAGACTGACATACCGGCTGAGTTATGGCAGAAGGATTATAACATGCAGAAGGAAGACAAACACAGGAAATTGTTAACCCAGTTCGATGCAACATCACCTACTCTGGGGGCATACCAAGCCAGGAAGAAGATCCACTATCAGCAGTATTAATTCAGAGTTAAACTCCCCCGTTTACAACTCTTCACTTAATCCCTACCCAATGCAATCTATACCTAGGAACTCCTAGATAGAAACCTCCAGTTTCAATTCCTATCACTACAAATACAATGTAATGTTAAAACAACTTGAACTTGCTTCACAGCTTTGTTCAAGACCACAACAACTCTTGCCTACAGGCTTTGAGTTACAAATACTCTCAGCTTTGACCACTGAGAAACACATGCTAACCTTCCCACAGGTTGGGAGGTTTACCTCACACACACCCCTAAATTTTCATTCTATGAGGCTTACAAAAACTAGGTTACAATATGCTATTTATAACCTAATCACCCAACTGGATTTGGGCCTTTAGAAATCGCATCAACCTTCTTCTTTGCTGTTACAAAGTCAGTAGAAAATTTCTGCTACAAATAAGGTCTTCAAGATTTTAGTTCCTAAAATCTCTCCATATATATCTCCATATTTATAGCCTATATATTCTGATTTAGTCTTTAAGACCTCCACATGGAAGTTAGGATATTCACCAAATATCCTCACTAATCCCAGAATATATACTGAATTAATTAATTCAGTTTTCTACACATATGCGATGTCACAGGCATGATGTCGTGACATCGTACATGACATGTTGGTCCAGATGTTGAACTTCTTCAACCCAACATATTAAAACAACAGAGATGATTACATTATTTGTTTTACAAAATTAATGCCAATCCTAAGGTATTAACAAATATTGTGTGCGGTCAATGTATCAATAAGTTTTCTTATGAAGAATTACTGAGTATTGATTAACCAAGTCAAGATAAGATGTTGTAATTATGTTTTGTGTAACTTGGTGCAAGGAAAGGAAGTCGTGGTTTCTGGGAGGAAAGTGACCAACTGATGTTGAGCGGTATATCAGAGGAATTAAGTGGGAGCAAGTTTAAATGTTAATCCAATATCAGAATGAGATTGTGATGGAAATCAAGAAGTTTCAAGAGTTCATGAAGAAGGAAATTTGATAGCAAAGGCAAGTTAGAAGAATGAGTATGTCAGAGACTTGAAATTAAAGAGAAGTCAAGTGTTGGTCTAAGACGTTGATGCAAGGTTTATTTGTTTGTTAAGTGAGGGAAATTCGGGGGCAAATTTCAATTTAAGGGGGGGGGGAGAATGTAATATCCCATATTCCCTTAAATGCTCAATTAGTTGTCAGTTGAGATCAATTGAGTTCCTGTGTACTATATCTTTTGTTAGTTGTAACAATTGGAGCTCCTATGTGCTCTAAATGTTGTCAATTGGGACCAATGGAGTAACCAGTGAACTCTAAAGGGATTAATTATTAATAAAAGAGACAAACCAATATTAATAAGTACAAGAGAGGACATTTTTGATAACATTAATAATTGGTCAATTGGCACTGGAAGACAAAATATCAATTGAGATATTTTATGTTACTACCTAATATTATAATATATATATATATATATATATATATATATATATATATATATATATATATATATATATATATATATATATATAAAGTATATGTTATATATTTGTGTGGTTGTAAGAGAAAGAGAAAGAAAAGGATAAGAAGAGTAGGTAGAAAGAGAGAGAGTAATCAGAAAGGAAGAAAAGAAGAAAGGGAAGAGTAGAGAAGAGGAAAAGAGAAGAAAGAAGAAGAGATAAAGAAGGAAGAAAGGCTTGGAGGAGAAGAAGGAAAAGCTCATCATCACCATTTTCTACTCATCATCCTCACCAAACTTCATCTTCTTCTTCTACTAGGTGAGTTCTAGTTAGAAACACTAGGTTTCTAGAAAAGTTATAGGGTTGTAGAATGTTAGACAAATCATGATAATCCATGCTATATAATGAATATGTTCTCGCTCTTGTTGATTTCCATGAACATGTGCTTTGTTGTGTTCTTATATTGGTTATGATAACATGATTTGTTATGATTGTGGTGAAATGATTGGTTGTGATTATGACCTTGAAAATCCCTGTGATTGTGAGCTTGAAATCCTTGATTTATATATGTATGAGAACATGTAATATGATGGGTTGTTGTTGGAAGAACTAGTGGTAATTTGTAGAAATGGTAGAACAGAGGAAAATGGTGTTTGTGAGGTGAAATGAGAAGATGTGAGTGAACTTTCTGTTTGTGAAGAAGGGAAGTTTTTCAGGAACCAATCGATTCACATTCAATGGATTGATTAATTTGATCAATCTATTGACATGAATTAATTATTTGATGAATTAAAATATGTCACCAATGGGGTTCGAACCCGAGACCTCGTTGGAGTTGTACAAGCCTTACCACTAGGCAATTGATTTTGTTGTTGAATACCTATGCAATGGATAAATATTAATCTAAATCTTGATTAAGATAGATTAATGAATTAATTGAGTGTTATAACTTCGTTTTGGACACGGATGGATGCGTTAGAAAGATAACGTAAAGGGCTATTAATATTGTTCCATGTTATAAAATATTATGTGATTTATAAATACTATGAATTATATTATGAAGAAAGTTAAATATTGTTGTTATGTTGAAGGTGAAATAACATGATTAAAAACCTTACAAAGGTGAGTGAGGAAACCTAGGAGTATAACATGATTAATAACTTAGAAAGATAATCTAGGTTATGGAACATGTGTGATATATGTATGAAAATACGGTATTCATTCGTACGACGCTTATGTGGAGGTCGTGGACGAATTGTTGCCATGATTGAGAATGAGATGCATTGTATGGAACATGCCATATTATTATTTGTGTATTATGGTGAATGAAGTCACCTGTGATTGATGGATTTTGTTATGGTTCGTGGAACCGATGATTTGTGAAACCGATCATGTATTCAGAATGTATGTTTTCTGTGTTGGTACACATCTCTATTGGTATGCTTAGATGAGTAAGCATTGGGATGTGGGACCAATGATTCGAGCCTTAGATGGGTTTGAGCCCCAACCATGGCGGACATGGGGGAAAGGTGGACACCTAAGTGGGTTAGAGTCCCATACGGTGAAAGAGACTTAAAGTGGGTAAAGTCCCATACGAGTGATGGTTCTTAAAAGTGGGTTTGAGTCCCATAGGGGAACCTGATATCCACCGTGAAAGTCGAATCATACGAGCATGCATGAACCGGGCCTGGCTTAGACGTAAGTCCGTTCAGGAATTGATGTTTCGTGATCTGAATAATGATCGTGGTTGAGTTATGAGAACTCAGATGCATGTTGCCATACAATTGCGAGATAGTTTCCCCATCGCTCATATCTTTGTTCCCTTGTTGACTTGAGTTAGATATGAGTTGAATATTGATTAGAAACCCTGTAGAGCCGAGTAGACCCATAGGATAGGAGAACTCACTGAGATTATTATCTCATCCCATTATTGTTGTTATTTTTCAGGTAATCCTTACAGGTTGAATCTTTGAGAAGTTGTTATGGATGTTTCAAGGGATGCTGTTTATCATGATCTTCTGTTGTGGAGTTGTGTGCAATAAAGATATTACACATAGTTCTTAGATTTTTATTATTTAGGCATTATTGTATAACATGTTCCATTGATGTTTTTAGTTTGGACATGTATATATATTGATGCCATTAGGCATTTATGTTGGATCAGTACCAATTATTAACACTTGTATGATATTATTCTAGATATATATTATACGGGTTGTTACCAATTCATTAATTGACGTGGCATGGATCACATGGCTCAGAGGCGCGGTTGCATTGTACACTCAGGTCAAGCGCGCAACACATGGCATTAAAACAAGTCAACACATGGAATGGACAAGATTAAAACGTGGAAGCATGATCCAATGGCTGGGACTCAAACGCGTGAGGATAATGGTGGAAACCACAATCTTCTTCGATGATCCAACAGTTTCCGGCCACCATGCGCAGGAAAATAAATTGCAATGAAAATGAAATGTAAGGACATCAAAATGAAGCTGAGGTGATGTACATCACCATTGTAACCATGGATCATCCTCACCATTCCTATTTAGAGAGAAATATGAGCTTGAAAATCATGGTGTGTCAACTGAAATGGCACGATTTGAACAATTAAGACCACCACTGGCCTGCCTCAAGCATGAGGACTTCAGAAAACCACACAAACCAAAGAAAATCACATTGAATTTCAAGATCTAGATCAAAAAAGTTTGAGGTTCTACCTCTGAAATGAAGCTTCAAATGCCACGAATTCCTCAAGATCTTGAGCTACTTTTGCTCTGGAAGTGTGATGGTGATGATAGGTTAAGGAATTGAGCTTTGAAAATCAACTAATGATATTGAATTTCAAGCTTGCAAAAGAGAAAGAAAATTGAAAATTCCTTTAGTGAGGGTTGGGATTTCAATTCAGCAGCACTTCAGATCTCCTTGGTTCCCAATTGAATGAGAATGAACACTTATTTATAGATGAAATGGATTGCAAGGCATGGTTCCCTCGTGTGCATGGGATTTGAATTCTCCTTGCATGGGCCTGTACAGGCGCATGTAAGGCCCAATGATGGGTGCAAATCCTTGCTGATACCAGCTGGAAATGAATTGGACGTGCATAATGAACTACACAAGCTTCCACATCAACTTATATCATGAAATGCCAAAATGGACATAAAAAGAAAGCTCTTCGCAAATCACACATGGAAAGTCCAAAAAAGTAATGTGAGTAATGGTTGGAAAGCCCTTGAAATAAGGAACAAAAGTCATGTTGGGAAAAAATTCATTTGGAATTTGGAAATTAGTGAAAACTGGCTGTGAAAGTTTGGGCACAAAACATGTTTAAGTTCCCCTTTGAAAATTTTCACCATAAACAAGCCTCCTCAAGCCCTTCTGTTTCAATGATGAAAGATTCAAATGGAAACACCTCCAACATAAAAGTTTTATATCTTTTCAATATGATCAATTTAGACTCAAATTTTGAATCATTTGGATTTTTCATGAGAAAGGTATGGGCATTTGAAGTTGGGCATTTTTCAAATTCAATGACTTAGGTCCAAAGTGACCTATAATGTTTTGAATTATCACATGTATTTCTTTTAGGATTATGAAATTTTTTCTAACATAACATTTGAATTATACATCTTAAGCTTTCCAATGCATTTGGTATCACCTCAAAATCATAAAAATTAAGGAAGTTAGGTCCTTGGGAAGTTGACCCAAAATTAGGGTTTCAATCAAAATGACCTATAATGTTTTGAAATGAATGATATACTTCCAAGTTTCAAATGGATTTTTGATGAACATGAAAGTTGTTTATATGGTTCTTAAGAACAATTTTTCTCTTGGGGTCATCTTCATTTGACAAACACATTAAATGTTGTATCTCAGTGATCCTTAGTTTAGTCAGATGACTTGACTGGTCAACTTTTCAAGGCCAAACTTCTCATCTTGATGAATAAATGATTTAGGATCCTCAAATAGACTCATATATGCATAAAATAATGAATGAAAGAACTTCCCTTGATTAAATTTGATCATAGGTTGAGGTTGCTTCATGAGCAAGGCACAATCAAAGCACAATTGAATTAGGGTTTCCTTGGGAAACAATCCTCAAGCCCTTTGGGTTATCTTGATCAAATTGGAAAATTGAGATACTTGGGAGACATATATGAGTATTAGGAACTTTGTGGACCATTGTCATGCTTTTTCTCATCTTCATCTAGCCATATCATTGAGCTTAGGAGCCTCCTAGGAGCATTGGAGTACATGATCACTTGAGCTTGAAAACAAAAAGAGTTAGTGACATATTTTTGTGCTTTTGGTTAGTAATCAAATTAAGAAAAGCAATAATATACAATACAAGCATGCTTGGTGGTCTCAAACCACTCACACAAGTTCCAAACCTAGGGTTAAGGAGCCACACATGCTATGATCCTTGAGGCAATGCACTGAGCAATGATATGATGCCATGAGGGATCTTAGGGTCAAAATTAAGGTCTTACAGATGCCCCTATTTAAGGTCATTCTAGCCGGATATATGAAGGTTAAAATCTTCGTCTCGACGAGGTAGAATGGGCTTAAATAATAACAGAGAGACGAATTTTGGTCCCTAAGAGACCTCATGATGCAAATGTATGTATGCAAAATAAAATATTCATGGTGAATAATTGCCACAAAGGATAAAAAATCGGGAGAAACTGAAAATCCATAGGAGTAGCACACTCACTAGGGAGATAGAGACTCTGGGGGAAATAAGGTTAAACGCGTGAGCAGGTCACGATTTGAAAACTTGCTGGGAGACATGAAGGGATTCCATGAAAATGAATCGATGGAAAGACTCGAGCTGACGCAAAAATGCATGTATTGGGGAATATGCCAATATAGCAAAACTATCTGCAAAGGAACCTCGGATAAAAAATCCGGACTCAAACGGGGATGTCCACAAAGGACACATCTGAGGAAGAAACAACGAGATATTACCGGTTACCGGGTAATAGACTCAAAGGGAGACATATTGTTAAGGCACCGGTTACTGGGTGAGAGAACAACATGCTCAGGGAGAAAGAATATCTAAGACCGGTATAAACGTGAGAGATATCAATCATCCGAAACATCTGAGGAGGACCTAAAAGGCATATCTCAACTCAGAAAAAACTGACTCCACAGGGGACAAAAAGTCATAATAGGGAGGAGAAGGAAGGAACACCAGAGATACCGGTTACTGGACATATAATAGGTGACCAACCAGGCGTGAATTGGGAACATATCCAAGACACTCGTCATCCGAAAGGAGGGCTGAAAAAGAAAACTCGACTTACAGGATGGACATTCGATCCCACAAGGGAATACAAATCTTACTCAATTGGGAAAGAAAAAGACTTCGACTGAAGAGCGCATGAGATATATTATCCATTACCGTCATAACGTAGATAACATACTCGCATGGAAGATTATCCACAACCGGTTACTAGGTTAATTAAGGATAAATCGACCAAAAAGAAAGGACATTGGGATACCGGTTACTGGGTATAAAATGATGACCAATTAGAAGGAGAAACAATCATTATCAAACAAGGGTAAATGAAAGATGACTCACTAGGGATAAATTTCCTAACAAAAGCAATTATCTAAGAGATATATCACCGGTTACTGGGTGGTATACTCGAAACGAAGGAATATCAATACCGAATATTGGGTAAAGATAACCAACAAAGAGGGAATTACATCTACCGGTTACTGGGTAGAAAACCACAGAAATAGGACTTACAGCTACCGGTTACTGGGTAGAAGGCCACAAAAATCCACTAGGGAAAAGATGGACAATCACTGGTTACTGAGCAATTGAACAACTAAACCACAGGGAACTGCAGGGGGTAACAAGAAAGGAGTCAATCTAGGAACAAACTAGAAAGACACAATCAAACAAGACTCAACCCGATGAGGACATAACTCAGGGGAGTAGTTTCGTCCCAATACACAACTGGGGAGGAAACTGAAACAATAATCATCCCCGAGGGCATAACTCAGTGGGGAATAAAGAAGGAAAAATATACACTTTCTACCTATGAGGCTGACTCTATATGGAGAGATCAGACACAAACATATGCTTGGGGAAGAACATTTCACCAATAGCAGGAGATAACAAGCAAAGATATATAGCAAAGAATGCATCATGAACATCTGAATGCTATGATTATGCATGTTGTTGCATGATTTGTATATGATTAATGCTGACAGACAGACATATCTAACACAAATAGGCTCAAGATTCACAAACGGACATCCAGCGCAACACCTCAATAAAAGGAGAAGGCCCAAAGGAGAACTCAGCTCTGGTGGGGATGATCAAATACTGGAAGATACCAATCACTGCTGGGGACAGGCAAAGTCACAACTGCCAACCGCCGGGGACTTCCCATCAATTCTCGGGAACAGGTGGCTGAATATCAATAAGATATGTTATAGAAGAAACTCTACTGGGGAACTCATCAAGGAATGATGTGAAATTCCGCGGGGAACAAACACCAACCAGATACACATCAACCAAAACAAAGGGGAGAAAGAACAATTTGTCGCGTTGGGGAAGGAAACAACGCATCTTCCTCAACACCTCTCAATACTTAGAAGAAGTCTTCAAACACAGAGGGGATACAAATTATCAAACCCGGGTCAAGCAACCCTGCAGGGGATAACCTGCCAGCAACCCTCAAAGGAAACTGCCTTGGCTGAGGGAATCGGAGACGAATCCTTTGTCAACACGTGACATGCTGGGGATGAAAAGGGAAACACGCCCTTCACCAACTGCACTAGACCATTTCTTGTTGAGGAAACAACTGAAAGCTAATGAAGAGAACATAACATGCCAGAATATGAACAAATGTATTACTCTTTTGGAAATCGTACTATCCTTGGGAGAGCACTGAAGATGTTTCATTATCCTCTTAGTCATTGTGAATGTTCATTTTGTTTAAAACAGTTCATAAAAACTTCATTTGCTTAAAACAGTGATACTTATAAATTAAAAGCATGCAAAAATTTGTTAAACAGAAACAAATAAGAGTGCAAAGAATTGGATAAAGGCTCAAATTTATTTAATAGAATGGTAGTCCGCAAATAGCGAGACTCCACGGATCTTTACAAATTTGAAATTGGTGATATTCATGGAAAAAGGGCTACATTGAACATAATGACCGTTTCTCCACCAACTATGAATCCAATGTAATAGAAGCTTCATTTGACGATGACTGGGCGAGAATCTTTGACAGAAGACAACTATAGAACAAAGTCTTGTCAGGATGCAGTTACTTGCCAAATCCCTAATTTTTGTCTGGACCGCCCTTTCGGGTGAGGTACTCAATTCAGCAGGATATATATATTATTTTTTCATGTCTCCAACTTTTGCATGGACCACCCTTTCGGGTTTTCAATCCACCGAGACGCTCATTTTTGCCTAAGCCGCCCTTTCGGGTTTTCAACTTAGCGAGCTATTCTGTTTTTATTTTTAGGCGAAGTATTTCTTGACTGCATCTGAATTCACAGAACGAGTGAAATCCTCCCCATCCATAGTTGTAAGCAACAAAGAACCGCCTGAAAAGGTTCTCTTAACAACATATGGACCTTCATAGTTTGGAGCCCACTTGCCCCAGGAATCGAGTGCGAAAGACAAAACTTTCTTGAGCACAAGGTCGCCTTCTCGGAATACACGAGGCTTGACCTTCTTATCAAAGGATTTCTTCATCCTTTGCTGATACAACTGACCATGAAACATGGCAATTAATCTCTTCTCTTCAATCAAGTTCAACTGGTCATAATAACTTTGAACCCATTCAGCCTCAGTTAACTTGGCTTCCATCAAGATTCACATTGATGGGATCTCAACCTCCACGGGGAGCACAGCCTCCATGCCATATACAAGGGAGAAAGGGGTTGCCCCTGTTGAAGTGCAGACAGATGTACGATAACCATGCAAAGCAAATGGCAACATCTCATGCCAATATTTGTACGTAACAACCATCTTCTGAATAATCTTCTTGATGTTCTTGTTAGCAGCTTCAACAACCCCATTCATCTTGGGTCTATAGGGAGAAGAATTATGATGTGCAATCTTGAACTCGCTACACAGCTCTTTCATCATCTTGTTGTTCAAGTTAGATCCATTATCAGTAATGATCTTGTCTAGCACACCATATTGACATATGAGTTTATTCTTGATAAACCTCACAACCACCTGCCTGGTCACATTTGCATACGATGCCGCTTCAACCCACTTGGTGAAGTAATCAATAGCTACGAGAATAAAACGATGACCGTTTGATGCCTTTGGTTCAATCATGCCAATCATGTCAATTCCCCACATGGAGAAAGGTCATGGTGAGGAAATAACATTCAGAAGTGTCGGGGGAATATGAATCTTATCCGCATAAATCTGACACTTGTGGCATTTCTTCACATATTTGTAGCAGTCAGACTCCATTGTCAGCCAATAATAGCCTGCTCTCAACATCTTCTTTGCCATAGCATGCCCATTGGAATGAGTACCAAATGAACCCTCATGGACTTCAATCATTAACAGGTCTGCTTCGTGTCTATCTATGCATCTGAGCAAAACCATGTCAAAATTCCTCTTGTAAAGCACATCACTATTAAGGTAGAAACTGCCAGATAATCTCCTCAAAGTCTTCTTATCTTTAACAGAAGCCCCAGGGGGGTAAGTTTGGCTCTGAAGAAAACACCTGATATCATAATACCACGACTTATCATCTTTCACTTCTTCAACTACAAACACATGAGCTGGTCTATCCAAGCGCATCACAGTAATATTGGGGACTTCATTCCAATACTTCACTACAATCATTGAAGCAAGCGTAGCAAGAGCATCCGCCATCTGATTCTCATCTCGAGGAATATGATGGAAGTCAACCTCAGTAAAGAAAGTTGAAATCCTCCTCGCATAATCTCTATATGGGATGAGGCCAGGCTGATTCGTCTCCCATTCACCCTTAATCTGATTAACAACAAGGGCCGAATCACCATAAACATCAAGATGTTTGATCCTAAGATCAATACATTCTTCCAAACCCATAATACAAACCTCATACTCCGCCATATTATTCGTGCATTTAAAAGTTAGCCTTGCTATAAGAGGAAAATGTGTGCCTTGAGGAGTAATAATCACTGCCCCAATACCATTTCCGTACTGATTAACAGCACCATCGAACACCATACCCCATCGGGAACCAGGCTCTGGCCCTTCATCGAGTGTAGGTTCATCACAATCTTTCATTTTCAAATACAGAATCTCCTCATCAGGGAAGTCGTGTTGCACAGACTCATAATCTTCAATTGGTTGAAGTGCCAAATGGTCAGCCAAGATACTACCTTTAATAGCTTTTTGAGCTCGATATTCAATATCATACTCAGATAACAACATCTGCCAACGGGCAATTCTCTCAGTTAAAGCAGGCTTCTCAAAGATATACTTGATTGGATCTATTTTGGATATCAACCAAGTCGTATGATTCAACACATACTGGCGTAAGCACTTAGCAGCCCAAGCCAAAGCACATCATGTCTTCTCAAGCATTGAGTACCGAGACTCACAATCAGTAAACTTCTTACTCAAGTAGTATATCGCATATTCTTTCTTCCCTGATTCATCTTGCTGACCCAATACACATCCCATGGAGTCATCAAGCACAGTCAAGTACATAATCAATGGTCTCCCTTCAACAGGCGGAGACAGAATCGGAGGCTCAGACAAATACTCCTTGATAATGTCAAAGGCCTTTTGGAAATCCTCGGTCCAATCATGACATTGATCTTTCTGGAAAAGCTTGAATATAGGCGCACATGTGGCAGTCATGTGGGATATAAATCTCAAAATGTAATTCAAGCGGCCAAGAAAACCTCGGACTTGCTTCTCAGTTTTGGGTGCAGGCATCTCTTGTATTGCTTTGACCTTGGCAGGATCAACTTCAATACCTCTCTCGCTGACAATAAAGCCCAATAACTTGCCAGAACGGACTCCAAATGTATACTTGTTCGGATTCAGGTGGAGTTTGTACTTCCTCAAACGCTGGAAAAGCTTCAACAAGTGCTCTACATGTTCAACTTTCGTTTTCGACTTTGCAATCATATCGTCAACATACACCTCAGTCTCTTTGTGCATCATGTCATGAAACAAGGTAGTCATAGCACATTGATACGTGGCTCCGGCGTTCTTCAAACCGAAGGGCACCACTCGATAACAGAATGTTCCCCAAGGTGTGATGAATGTTGTCTTCTCCATATCCTCGGGTGCCATTTTAATCTGGTTATAACCGGAAAATCCGTCAATAAATGAGAAGACATTGAATTTAGCTGTATTGTCTACCAACATATCAATGTGTGGTAGAGGAAAATCATCTTTCAGACTAGCTTTATTCAAGTCTCGATAGTCCACACACATTCAGACTTTTCCATCTTTCTTAGGCACAGGCACAATATTGGTCATCCATTAAGGATATGTAGAAGTCACCAGAAACCCCACATCAATTTGCTTCTGAACTTCTTCTTTAATCTTCACTTCCATATCAGGATGAGTTCTTCTGAGCTTTTGCTTCACAGGCACGCACTCAGGCTTCAACGACAAGAAATGTTACACGATATCAGTATCTAGACCAGGCATGTCTTCATACGACCAGGCAAAGACGTCGTCATATTCTCGTAGCAACTCGATCAACCCCTTCTTAACGGTCTCTTCCAGGAGTGCCCCAATCTTTACTTCACGAATGCAGTCTTCAGACCCCAAGTTAACTATTTCCAGATTCTCAAGATGCGGCTGAATGATCTCTTCCTCGTGCTCAAGCAGATGGGTAATCTCGTCAGGAATCTCTTCAACCTCATCTTCTTCGGCCTCAAATACAGGGAACTCAAAGTTGGGAGATGGTGTTGGATCATTATGTTCAATGGGTTTGATTAACCTGCATAATGATTTTGAGTATAAAAGAGATTTCAGAATTCAAACAAGGAAAATCATTATGCAGATGAAAAGATTGATTTTATTCTCTTTTTTAGGGTTTTATGGTGATCACCAATTTCATGCAAAAAGAAAAAAAGGAAAAATAATTGGGAAAAACAAACATTTAACATGTGATTATTGAATGAATATCATCGTATTAATCAAATTATACCAACAATGTCTTCACTTCTCCTTTTGGCATGGGAGAAAGGTTTTTAAACAAAATGAACACATTACGTTGACTTATGGATAACTGTTGGAACATCAACAACGACCCAATTATTGCAGATTCCTCCAGGTATGACAAAGTTGCCAAGGTCTTCCTCTTCATCATCTTCAACAATGGCAGCAGCTTCCTGATCTTCCACGGTGTGGATGAAACCTCCACTCTGGAACAACCCACACTCATTGGAAACACTAGAAGAATACCCTATGCCAGCTCGGGATTTATTATCTTCCAACTTGATCATTTCCCCAAACCAGTAGTTGCACCATGCTCAATGACCAACTTCGCATCATTATAGGAGACAAATGAAGAAAGTCCTTTCCTCGAAGGCTCAGTAATAAACAAGGCTTGGAACGGAGTCCCAACCTCATCCTCAACATCAATATAGGAGAAGGAAGATAAATGGCTGACCAAGAGAGCCTTCTCTCCCCCTATCACCACCAACTTCTTGTTCTTCACGAACTTCAACTTTTGGTGTAGGGTGGATGTCATGGCGCCTGCCTCGAGAATCCATGGTCTGCCCAACAAACAACTATAAGACGGATGAATATCCATGACCTAGAAAGTGATCTGGAAATCACTAGGTCTAATCTTGATCGGGAGTTCTAATTCGCCGATCAAGGTTTTGCGCGATCCGTCAAACGCCTTCACAACCACTCCACTCTGCCTCATGGGAGGCCCCTGTTATGAAAGTTTAGCAAGAGTGGACTTTTGCAATACATTAAGGGATGACCCTGTGTCCACCAACACATTGGACAAGGCATCCTCCTTACAGTTCATGGAAATGTGTAAAGCCAAATTGTGGTCTTTTCCCTCATCGGGAAGATCACCATCACAGAAGCTCAAGTTGTTGCAAGCAGTTATATTTGCAACAATGCTATCAAACTGCTCTATTGTGACATCATGATCCACGTATGCCATGTCCAACACCCTCTGCAAAGCTTCTCGGTGTGGGTCAGAATTCATCAATAAAGATAAGACAGATATCTTTGATGGAGTTTGTAGCAGCTGATCAACAACATTATATTCACTCCTTTTGATGAGCCTCAGCATCTCATTACCATCCTCTTTCAAAATGCTAGACTGGACAACCAGGATAGGAGTATTATTATTTTTAACAACATCAGGGTCAACACCCTTAACAGCAAAAATATAATTATTTGAAGAAGAAGTCCCCACGGGACCGGCAGGATTGACAACAGTCTTCATCACAACGTCTTCGTGGGATTTTGGCTGCGCCGAGAAAACACGACCACTACGGGTCACACCACTGACATCTGAAATGCTTACAACAGAGATTGAGGGCAACAACACCTCCTTTCCATCTTCCAACATGACTGCGTTATATCGGTAAGGAACAACTTTGTCAGATACATACGGGACAGGGCCCGCTGGCCTAATCACAAGAGTGGGCGATACCTTCTGCTTGCTGCCATCATACTTGACGACAACAGGCTCCGGAATTTTAAACACTGGGATGATAACATCGACTTTGTCCTTATTACGATTCTAAAGTATTTCAATCATCCCTTGAACAATCATCTCTTGGATGTCCTTCCTTACTTGACGGCATCCTCTCTCATTGATAGTGCACACCTGGAACCTATCGTGATCATGCTCGTAGTAGCTCTGTTCACACAACAACTTATGCATCTCGACCAAGGACTGCCTTATGTCATTCACATAAAGGACTTTGTATTTTCCAGGGCATCCCTAAACCATGTTAACACTTGCCTTCCATTGCTCGGGCAATGGGTTCTTCTTTACATTTGGACCTACGTCCTCAAAAAACAAAATCCCACTTCTCACAAGGTCTTGCACCTTGGTCTTCAATGGGTAACACTTCTCCACATCATGTCCGGGAGCACCGGAATGATACACGCAATAAAGCTCGGGCTTATACCACCACTGAGGATTGGCTGGTACAGTGGGAGGGTCTCGTGGAGTTATTAGCTTCCTATCAATCAAGGAAGGATATAGCTCAGCAAATGTCATCGGAATCGGGTCAAAAGTTACCCTTTTCCTCTCGTAGTTGCTGGTGCTGGTGTTATTATTGTTGCGAGGCTGGTAGGCATGTTGTTGTTGACGATGTTGTTGTTGTTGTTGATGAACTTCTTTGAAAGCAGGTGCTATATGAGCCACCTGGTGTTGGTTGATGGCTGAACGCACATCTTTCCTCCTTACACAGGGCCTTCTTTTAATGTGAGAGGACACAACATGAGTCTCTCCCTCTTTCTTCCTAGCAAAGCCTCCATACTTCTTTGCTGAGGAACCATCATCTCTATATAAACGTCCTTCACGGACCCCCTCTTCTAATCTCATCCCCATATTCACCATTTCGGTGAAGTCTGAGGGAGCACTAGCGATCATTCTTTCATAATAGAAAGAGCTCAAAGTCTTCAAGAAGATATTTGTCATCTCCTTCTCTTCCAGGGGTGGCACTATCTGAGCTTCCAGTTCTCGCCATCTATGGGCATATTCTTTGAAGGTATCCTTATCCTTCTGCGACATTGCCCTCAATTGGTCCCTGTCCAGAGCCATATCCATATTATACTTATACTACTTAACGAAAGCCTCACCTAGATCGTTGAAAGAGCGGATGCTTGCACTCTCCAGCCCCATATACCACCGGAGCGCAGCACCTGTCAGGCTATCCTAAAAGTAGTGGATCAGCAATTGGTCGTTATCAGCCTGTGTTGACATCTTGCGAGCATACATCACAAGATGGCTGAGTGGGCATGTGTTTCCCTTATACTTCTCAAAGTCAGGCACTTTGAATTTAATAGGGATTTTCATGTTAGGCACTGTATGACCCCAATTTTGTCCCTAAGATCCCTCATCATATCATATCATATCATATCATTGCCTCAAGGATCATTGTGCACCTTTTGCCTGCTTTCCTGTGGGTGGGTTGTCTTTTGAGAGTGGTTCTTGATCACCAAGCATGTTTAGCATTTGTATATCATTGCTTTTCATTTGTTTATTAACCCAAAAGTACAAAAATATGTCATCTAACCTTGTTACTTGCAGATGAAGCAACATTAGGTCAAGCCAGTCAAAGGCATTCCTTGAGCCATAGATGGTGGCCATTCTGAAGAATTTGGGCACCATGATCATTCATCAAGAGTTCATATGAGTTGTGACATCATTTTGAATCAAGATCTCAAGTGGTAGAGGCTTGAAATTCATCAAAGCATTGTTCAGATAACCAAAACCCTAGCAAAGTCAACTGTGGTCAACTGTGCATAAAATCAGGGATTTGAAGGTGGGAGATGGTTTGAGAGACCTTATTCATGTCCATACAAGCCTCATATAACATGTCAAACATCCACATTGAAGGATTTGAGGTCAGATGAAAAGTTTCCAAAAATAGTAAGTGACCTGTAATTTCAAACTGCCAAAAATGGAAAGGTCTTCTCCTCAAATTTACATGTCCAATCAAGCTTCAAATCAAATTTTGTGCAACATGGAAGTTGAAGATCTTGCTCTTAGCTTTCCAAAATGTCCAAGAACATCCATTTCTCATGTGTGGTTGGCAAGTTATGATCAAATCATTGTCAAGAAATTTTGAACTTCAAGGAGGCATAACTTTTGAACCAAAAGGCCAATTCATGTGGTTCTTTTTGGAGCAATCTCCATTTGACATGCTCTATCATAATCATTCATTACATTTCATCAAAAATCATCACACAAAAAGGGCATTTTTCAAGTGAATTCATTTTGAATTTTGGTGGGAAAAGGTGATTTTGAAAAGTATGCATAATTTTCACTCCAAACCAATTGCCATTGCCCCAAAACAGAAATTGCAACTTGCTGCAAGTGAATTTACACTGTTCCATTGATCACATAAGCATAAGGGCATTTTGGCCAAATTGCATAATATGCTCAATTCACTAATCCATTGCATTTTTGCTTAAGCATGTTTAACAAGTGTGATTAACAGGTGGTATAAAGTCCTAATCATAACAGAATTCTGGAGGAACACATCACAATTTCAGATCCAAACTCTTTTCATCTCAAATTCTCTCAAATTTCTTCAACTCTTTCCATCAAATTTCTTGATTTCTTTTGCTTGCTACTTGTTCTAATCATCATCTGCAGGCATTGTGAAGATCTGTTGAAGCTAGATTGTGAAGAATTCTTGAAGATCGTGACTGTTGAAGCATTGTACTTTCCATGGCAGTTGGTGATTTCCTCGTGTTCAAGCATTGCTGAGCTAAAATCTTGCACTCATTCATCTTCCTTATCAGCATAGAGCATCTGTTTTCACCTTTGAGGCCTTGAAACTCACGATTCCAGTTCTGCTCATTCATAGAGGTTAGAATTCAATTGCTCCGATTCTCAAAATTGTGATATGCATCTTATAGATCTTCCATTGCTGAGCATAATGAACTTTAGATCTAGTGATTTCATTGAATATTAAGAAAGTTATGCTGATTTGAATATTGGATGTTAGAACTTCTTTTGATCGATCCTCTTGATATGAGTAAATTTAGAACAAATTGATGCTGGATTAGTGCTGTGCATGATAAGATGATTCGATTGATGTAATTTTCATGCATTTCTGTGGAGTTTGGATTTTGATCGTGATGAATAGGAAGAACACGATGAATGTGTTAGGTTTTTGTTTCCAGCATATGCTTTGATCCATTTGCCCGTGTTTCTGCATGCTTTCCTTTGTTTTTCTCCCATGCACCTATTATGCCACGCCACGTATGTTAATGAAACGGAGCGTTTCATTAGAAGCGCGCTCCATTTGAATATGCATGTGGTTCGATTCCTGGCTCAACCATTTCCAAAATTGCCTTGCCTTATTTTTTCCTCTTATGCTTATCATGTTCATATACTTGTTTCATGCATTTTTTTAATTTTCCTCTTCATTCAAAAATTCATAAATCAAAAAATAATAATCCAATTCACATGAGGTTTTTTATGCCATGATCCTCACCATGTCTTCTATTTTTTGATGATTTTTAATGAATTTGTACACGGTTGGAAAAAATAATTGCCTAGGGTTTGTTCTCACATGTCATTTCTTGCATATAGCTTGCTATTTCATTTGTGAAATCATGATGAATGATCCAAAATTCTTGAAATTTTACATGTGTAATCTAGACACTTTGATGAACATTTTGGTATATAGTTTGTGATTTTTTCCTTCCTGGATTGTGAGATATGATCTGATCATTAGAGGTGTGACAATGTGTGTCACACCATTTCTTGTTCATCTTGTTGATTTTTGTTACCATGCCATATGAACTCAAAATTACCTGAATTTTTGCATGTTGAATCTTCTGGATGTTAAGTTTGAGTATGAATTTTCCTGGAATTTTTGAATGCATTTTCTATTTGTTTGAGAATTTCCTTTCTGTTTGACCAATTGTGGACCTTTTGTGAGTCATGATCTTATATGATTTGTGAAATTCTTGTTGTTTATTGGATGGACTTGAAATTTTACACATGCATTATAGACATCTTGAAGTTTGACATGGATTTGATTTGGTTCATTTATCTTATGTCATTTCTGTTTTATGCTTGCTTGAAGTTGATGCATGATTTTGTGCCTTGGTTGAGCTTGTATGAGCATGCTTTAAATTATGGATTTTAATTGTCATACTTCCACTTATCCAAATGCCATGATTTTTGGTGTGTTGCTCATACAATATGTTCTGTTTAGGCATGATTTTTCTTGGAATTTATTGAGCCATTTTGGTATTGATATGCTTGTGTTCATTCTGTTTACTCCAATGTGATTCCAATGTGCATACTTTGATATGAGTTGCTTATGAAATGGATTTGGTGCATAGTTTTGATATGAGACCAATTGGACTTTGTTCTTATTTGATTAATCTTGATTTTGATCAATTTTCATGTTCTGTTTTGGTTTATTTCTCCTTCTTTGACCCTAGGCCTTGTCCTAGTGGTCTACTTCTCATGTTTGAGTGTGATTTTCAGGTTAAGAAGCAATTGCTTTAAGGAGATTAATTCAAGATTGATTGAGTTTGGTTTATTTGATTTGTTATGGACTAACTTGGTTTGTTTTGTAGGATGCCTCTAGCTCATTTGACTTGAGCTTGTGCTTTGCACATGTGATTGATTGTGTTGACTGTTGGTTCATATCTTGCCTGTTTTGACTTTGTGATTGGTATACTGATTATATTTGATTGATTTCAGGTACCTTAGTTGCTATAGTTCCTTTTTGAACTTGCTTTTGCTTTGCTTGATAGCATTAACATTGAGGTATAACATCTTCTTCTTCATGTAGTCTGGAAGACCTGGCTTGCTACTTGGCCAGGCACCTGTCTGAAGTCCTCCTTAAGAGGCAATGTTTGTGATTGTTTATCTTTGTCCCCAAGCAGGAAAAGTCCTTTTGATAAGGCAATTGGTAGATAGAAGAGATGTGTAGTCCATCTCCTACTATTCTGTGTGTCTTCCCTTTGCTCACATCACATGTTGAAGCATTGTGGATCCTAACCCAAGATCTATCGAGTCATTAACTTGTGGAGAGAGTTCCAACTTTCTGAACTCCCACACCTTCTGATATTCAATGCTCTCCCTGACCAGGGATAAGAGCAATGAGGTACACCCCTCATATCCTTTCATCTGCTTCACCTTAACTCTCAATGTTAAGGTTAAGAGCACCATTTACCCCATTCCAGTTGGCTTTAAAGTCTAACCCTTGCTTGAGCCTAATTGCTTGGTTATAGTGTGTGCTAAATGACTTTGTTTGATTGATTGCTTGATTCATATGTACATGTTTGCTTGTTTGCCTTTGTGCATTTATCATCATTAGTTATTCATTATTGCATGATCATCATTTCATATCTTTGTGATTTGTTTGAGTTTGCCCATTGAGGAATCAGCTATAAGTCCATTCTTTGGCGTTGTTCCTATGATTTGGAAGGGATTGAGTGTAAGACCATTTCATTGGCCACTCATGTCCTCTTTGCTTAGTGCTTCTATTTATTTGTTGTATGTGAGGATGCAATTATAAGTCCATGTTGTTGGCATTTGCTTTCCCATGATCATATGTTGGAGATTAGAGTAAGTCCAGATAGATTGGCATCTGACATCCATCTTTTTGTTTGTTTGTTGTATGTGAGGATGCAATTATAAGTCCATGTTGTTGGCATTTGCTTTCCCATGATCATATGTTGGAGATTAGAGTAAGTCCAGATAGATTGGCATTTGACATCCGTCTTTTTGTTTGTTTGTTGTATGTGAGGATGCAATTGTAAGTCCATGTTGTTGGCCTTTGTACTCCTATGATCATTCTTTGGAGATTGGTATAAGCCCAGTTGATTGGCATCCGGTATCCACCCTTTTGTTCTGTTTTGCTTTGTGAGATTGGTATAAGTCCATTTATTGGCTTCCGGTATCATTGTTTTGTTTTAGGAGATTGGTGTAAATCCACTTATTGGTATCCGATATCCGCCTTTGTTTGTGAGATTGGTATAAGTCCATTGATGGCATCCGGTATCACCTTGCTTTTATTTGCTTGCTTGTTTTGTTGCCTTTTCCAAAGGACACACTTGAATCATCTTCTATATGATTTCAAGAGGTGAACCTCTAGGAAGTTTTACACTCCTTCATCCACACCCTTTTGTTTCAAAATCCCTTTTCACTTGTTAACTTTTAAAACTTGTAAATACATGTTGTGCAAACATTCTCATCTCTTTTCAAATTAGAAACCTGGACCTTAAGTCCTTGACTTTTCAAACTCCATTTCATAACACTTCTTTGAACTGAATCTTAATCATACTCTGACCATATTTTGCAAATACTCATAATCAATTAACTTCACCCATTCAATTGTTTTATGGCTTTGTCCATTGTTAATATGTTTTCATACATTAGCCGTAGGTTTCAATTACCATAGTGGTTGATGTAAATCTTACCTTATCCTTAGTGAGTTGATTGTAAGTCTTCCATACTTATTATAGGGTTAACCCCTCACTAGTATGTTGAAGCCGTCCTCGCATGGTGGATTGTTGATTCAGGTTGAGTTTTCTCCCATTGGTAATGAAAAGCCTTAATGCTCTTGTTTTAAAATGAACCCACTGATATTTTTTGGAAATCTTTTAGCCGAACTACGGCGTTTTAATCCTTACCTTTCATGGAAGGTACGTAGGCAATGGGTTCATCCGTTCAAACACAAAAATAATAAAATTGTATATTCTTTTCTCATCTTCCCATTCATGTTTGCACAATATGTCATAAACAAATAAACTTTTCTATTCAACAAGTGTGAAAAGGGCTCCCTAGGAGTACCTAGGACGTGATGGGTGCCTAACACATTCCCATTGCGTAATTTACCCCTTACCCAGATTCTCTGATCTTTTCATTGGTTTTCTACGTGTAAAACTTCTTAGGCTTTTGTTCGCTTTTTAGCCAGTCCTTAGGATAAATAAAAGTGCGGTGGCGACTCGATTTCTTTGTATGCTTTGCTTATGGTTTAATCAATAAATCATATAGCGACGAATACACCGCTACAGGCACCAGGCACAACTCAGCAGCACTTTTCCCAAAGAGGTCCTTACCCCTCAAAGTCTTCAGTTCCTTGTGCAGCTCAAGGAATTGATCTTTCATTTCATCCATCTTCTCATATACATCCGGGCCCTCAGATGGCTCAGAATGATAGATGATATCTTCAACACGGGGAAGGGTGTGCACAATGGGAGGGGGCACAGACATGACCGGGCTAGATGCCGGCATAGAAGCGAGAGTAGGAGCGAAGCCCTCTGGCATGAAATTGGATGGCATTCCCCAAGGGAACCCAGCTGGCATAGGAGGAGCGAAGTGGGATGTTGCAGCAGGCACAGTTGAAGTCGCTATCTCAGATATGACAATCCTCGCGGGAGGAGTTGCAGGAGTTGGCGAAGCTTGGCTTTGGGTGGCCAGAACTGACTCCATCATGGCAGTCAGCCTAGCAATCTCTTCCTTTAAGTCCATGTTCTCTTGCTCTAAATGCTCCATTATCTTTGGATGATTGGCCCTGGTATTATACCGGTGCGTTAGCTTGTCTTCAAAATAAATGAAGAGCAAAGAGTTAGACCACTGATCAAGAGCTTGGAACAAAACCTGCTTATGCATATGATGCATGCAATGTTTGTGCATATGGTTTTTTTTATAGAGGAACTTTATAGAGATCTATTCGCAAGTATTTGAAAATGTTGAACTTTTAAGACATATATGGAATACTCATAGCAATAATATTTGGAAAATTTTACACCAGAGAAGTGATACAGTTTCGGTAACCAAATACAATACAAGAGAAAAGGATAATAAACATCCTATGGAGCCCTAGAAACAATCGTCCAAAGCCCTCGAGATCGGAAGATAAGCTGCACGAAGCCTCTTCACCTCTTTCTCATAAGCTGCTTCCATATCGGCCTTCTCCTTGGCGAGCTGATCATACTTCCTCTTCCAAAACCTAGATGAGTGAGGAAGAAGAGAAGTAACCACATCATCAGGCTCATCAATAACCTGATGCTCTAGAAATTCTATCACTGCATCCTTATCCTTGAGGTGCTGAAGTAGTTCCTCATGCTCACGAACCCATGCACGCGAACGGTCTTCATCTCTCAACTCCTCTACTCCTTGGTTAGGGAGGGTTGAAGGCCCAACCATAACCATAGGGGTAGGTCTCGGATACTCATAGGGCATGCGGTACTCAAGAGCTCTCTTTCTCACCCAAGCGGTGTAAGGTTCCAAAGCAATGCAATTCTTCGAACCAAGCTCATTCCTCCCTTTCCTATGAACTTTGCGCCAGGCACGGACCATCCTATCCTTCAAGTTCTGGGGATCTTTACCCTCTTGAAAGAACAAGCCTTCCAACAAAATGTTGTTAGGTTTATCCTTTAAGGGGAACCCAAGCTGACGGTGATCTAAAGTAGGGTTGTAGTTAATTCCACTACATGTACCAAGAAGAGGCACATTGGAGAACTTACCACAAGAGTCAATAATCTGAACGCCTTCATAAACACGGTTATACCAAGAGATATCATCATTAGTGAGAGACATGAGTCTCGCAGACCACCATAGACATCCCTTGTTCTCCTTGAAGGCAAGCATCTGAGCCAAGTGCGAAATAAACCACTTGTACAACAGAGGCAGACAACATACAATGGAACCACCACCCTTTGCATTCCTCATGTTCAAAGAGAAATAAGTGTCACCCAACAGAGTCAGAACGGGATTAAGAGAAGAGAAAATCCTAATAGCATTCACATCCACAAAATTGTCGATGTTGGGAAATAACACTAGCCAATAGATGAGTAGTACAAATATGGCTTCAAAAGCATCCTCACTCATGGCCTTCGCAAACAAAGTAGCTTGGGTAATGAGAAAATCAGATGGGAGACCTTAAATTCCACCTTTGGTAGTCATATGAGCAATAATGTCAGATACATTTATGTGAAGCATATCAGCAGTCTCTTGGGAGGACGGAAGCTTCTCCAAACCACTGAACGACAACTGATCAAGAATAGGTATACCCACATGATAGGCATACTCTTCAAGTGTAGGCAAAAGCTGGAAATCCGGAAAAGTGAAACAACGATACAGAGGATCGTAGAATTGCACCAACACACTCATCAGACCTTCATCCACCTTGGTAGAAAGAAAAGACAGAAGCTTCCCAAGGCGAGCTTTGAACTCCAAGGGCTCTAATACATAAGATGTCAAACTCCTTAACTCTTTCAAGTCGGGTTGTCTGAAACTGTACTTCTTCGTATTCCTTCTTTGCTTATCCATGTCTCTGAAAATTTGTAAATAGACCTCTTAAGTTGCTTGAAAACTTTCATTGTTGATGATATAGATGCAAATGAATGCATGAATGCATGGATGCAACAATCACACTCAAGGATCAAACAAGTCACACCACACAAAGGTCACGGGATGACTCAAGTCATCACCAATATCAATCATCCATTTTGGTGGATTATGGTTTACACCTTATCAACACCCAAGTTCCATTGATATTGAGGATATACGAGAACAGATCAACCGCAAATCAAGGGTTTGTTGTGAGTCACGAGCATGGAGTCTATGGTTAAACCTGACGATTATGTTCTAAAAAGGTCCCCATAGTCATCATCTCATCTTTCGGATATTATCGGATAAAACGGCTACTCGTTCTCCAAAAATATTCTCAAGAGGGACTCTTATGAGTGTAGTATCGCGTAACAATCGTATCAAATCTTACACTTGAACGACCTTCGCACTACATCCTAAAATAGGCCAAGATGGGCTAGGTATCTAAGGTCCTTGGCTTCTAAGGTTTATATTGGAAAGAGTAATGCCTAACCACGACTACTCGTGTGACATTATTGATCCCAACAAGACCTTCACCAAGTGAATGGACTTGCAAGTCAACTTGCTAAGGAATAAATCCACACAAGTCAACAAGACTATGCCATTCTCCTATCATAAGTGCACTCGAGTTCGGGTATATAACTCATCTCACAAGAAACCACCAAGCATACAAGCATTAAACATATCAAGTAATTCATACATTACAAAGAATACAGTCATCCCAAATTTTCACAAAAATATGTCACAAATAAATATAAACATACAACACACATAAGCAAAAAGTAGGCTATACCCATTAGAGGGTTTGTCCCCAGCAGAGTCGCCATTTCTCTGTAGCGGGGTTTTCATTACCTTTAGGTTTATTGACTAAACCAAAAGTCAACATACAATTCGATTCACCATCGCACTTTTATTTGTCCAAAGGAAAGGCTAAAAAGCGAACAAAAGCCAAGGTAAGAAGTTTTTCAAATCAAAAACTAATAAAAATGTCAGAGATCTAGGTAAGGGGGATGGTTATGAAATGAGAAGGTTTTACGCACCCAAAACACCCTTAGTACTCTAAGGGAACCTCTTTTTGCAAATATGTGTTGTAGGTTGATATTTGTGAAAATATGTGCAAAAGATTGGAGGGATGAGAAGAGAATAGATTATATTTACAAATTTGTTGTTTGAATGGATGAATCCATTGCCTACGTACCATCACAAAGGTAGGATCAAAACCTCGTAGTTCGGGGTAAAAATCTCAAATATTGGTGTATTAATTTGATCAAAAGCCTTAAGGTCTTTTGTTATCAAAGGGAGAAACTCAACCTAAACCAACAATCCACCATGTGAGGAAGGCTTCAACATACTAGTGAGGGGTTAACCCTATAATAAGTATGGAAGACTTATAATCCAATTACAAAGGATAAGGTGAGATTTACATCAACCACTATGATAACTCAAACCTATGACTAATGTTTATGAAAAGATTTTAATAAGGTGGTCATTAGAACCACAAAAACAAATTTAAGTGAGTTGTATTTACAAGTTAGATTTATTTACAAAATGAAGTCAAATTTGGATTAAGATTTATTCACAATGAGTATTGATAAAAAATGGTTTTGAAAAGTCAAAGGCATAAGGCCTAGGTTTCTAATTTGAAACAAAGTCAAAATTTAGAAAAGATTTATGGCTTGGGTTAGAGTGGGGAGAAGAAGAGAAGGGCTAGTCCTAAGGCGATCAAAGATAAGAGAGAAGATAAAACCCTTGGAGTTCCTTTTCTTGAAATCATGGAGATGATTCAAGATGCTCCTTTCCTTTGGACTTAGCAAACAATCAAGCAATCAAACAAATTAGATTCAAGCTCCTAGGATATCCATTTGGCTTGTCTCTCTTAACTTGGATATTCATGACAATGGTCCTCTTTACTATCTCAAGATGGAATCCCTATCACACAAGAGCAAACATCAAAAAGTTCACAACACAATAAGAGGAATGGACAAAGAATGGGTTTAGATGAGAAGTCCTTTAAAGTAAACTTTGAAATTTACCGTTCTAAAGGCGTGAGACCTAGTTGCTCTTCAACAAGTTTAGCATTCTAAAGGCATGAGGCCTAGTTGCTCTTGAACTCCTTTAAGCATGGGTATGTCCTAGTTCTAAGTCCTTTCTCCTTTTTGCATTAGGTTCACATAAAACAAAGACAAAGCCAACACAAGACAACAATATATTTATATACAATAATGAGCTCAAATGAGCAAAAGAAAAAAAAGACATAAACATAAAATATGTGCTCAAGTGAGCAAAGTGAAAAGCAATATGAATAAATGAGTAAGAAATAAATGACATTAAAGTAAATTGCAAGAAATGAAATGCTCAAATTAAAGTTAGTAATTAGTGTGGTTATGTTAGTTTGTCATAAGACAATGTAGCGCTATGTTAAGCAATCGTAAGTGGACTAATGTAGTAGTCACACCTATCTGAGGCCGGTCAATAAAACTATAGGCAAATAAACACAAGTTAGAGGTCATGACTAGTAAGCCAAGCTCCATAAACTTGCCATTCCAAAACAAAAGGGGAAGGGCCTTGTATGGACTTTAGGTTTTTTGCTTGACCAAGAAGCAACCTATCTTGGACACAAAGCAACTCACTTGATCTTGGATCAAGTTAAGTTTGATTTGGATCAAAGAAGGTTAAACCTCTCATTTGTCAAGACCAACCATAAGACATTAACTCATTGGCCAAATTATGAAAAGAAAGGGATGAAGATGAAATGGATGGAAAGAGAATTCAATTATCAAACTCAATTGATCAAATGTGAACTAAGTCATCATAAATCAATGTCAAACAAAAAATAAATGAAGATTACAAGTCAACAAGTCAAACATATTTTTTTGGTATTTTTGAATTAAAAATAAATGCAAAAGTAAAATAAACAACATATGGTCAAACCTCAAATTTAATTCAAAACAACTTCAACAAGTCCAATTAAATTCTCATAGGTCTAACATGGTCAAACAAACTTTGACAAATTTTCTCAATAATTTTTGAAATCAGAAACTATTTAAAACAATTAAAAACAATAAAAATAATACAATATGAACTAAAATCTCAAATAAATCTCAAATCAAATAAGAAATTGATGAGACTATTTTTCATTGACTTATCATGATCCATATATGTTAGGAAAATATTTTTGGATTTTTCATATATCAGAAAGTAATTAAAAATGAATTAAAACTATTAAAAATCAAATAATTCACAAAAAATATTAAATGAAGTCACAAAAATAATTAAAAATCAAAATATGAAACTAGATTTTTCAAAAAAACTTTTGACATTGGTCTCATATTTTTGTGACTTCAAATAAAATATTTATGAATTTTTTAAAATAAAATGAATTAACTGAAATTAAAAGAAAATAAGAAAAATAGAAAAATCCAGCGCCATCAGACTGTAATATCCCATATTCCCTTAAATGCTCAATTAGTTGTCAGTTGAGATCACTTGAGTTCCTGTGTACTATATCTTTTGTTAGTTGTAACAATTGGAGCTCCTATGTGCTCTAAATGTTGTCAATTGGGACCAATGGAGTAACCAGTGAACTCTAAAGGGATTAATTATTAATAAAAGAGACAGACCAATATTAATAAGTACAAGAGAGGACATTTTTGGTAACATTAATAATTGGTCAATTTGCACTGGAAGATAAAATATCAATTGAGATATTTTATGTTACTACCTAATATTATAATATATATAAAGTATATGTTATATATTTGTGTAGTTGTAAAAGAAAGAGAAAGAAAAGGATAAGAAGAGTAGGTAGAAAGAGAGAGAGTTATCAGAAAGGAAGAAAAGAAGAAAGGGAAGAGTAGAGAAGAGGAAAAGAACAGAAAGAAGAAGATAGAAAGAAGGAAGAAAGGCTTGGAGGAGAAGAAGGAAAAGCTCATCTCCATGAACATGTGCTTTGTTGTGTTCTTATATTGTTATGATAACATGATTTGTTATGGTTGTGGTGAAATGATTGGTTGTGATTGTGAGCTTGAAATCCTTGAGAACATGTAATATGATGGGTTGTTGTTGGAAGAACTAGTGGTAATTTGTAGAATGAATTAAAATATGTCACCAATGGGGTTCAAACCCGAGACCTCCTTGGAATTGTACAAGCCTTACCACTAGGCCAATGATTTTGTTATTAAATACTTATGCAATGGATAAATATTAATCTAAATCTTGATTAAGATAGATTAATGAATTAATTGAGTGTTATAACTTCGTTTTGGGCACGGATGGATGCGTTAGAAAGATAACGTAAAGGGCTATTAATATTGTTCCATGTTATAAAATATTATGTGATTTATAAATACTATGAATTATATTATGACGAAAGTTAAATATTGTTGTTATGTTGAAGGTGAAATAACATGATTAAAAACCTTACAAAGGTGAGTGAGGAAACCTAGGAGTATAACATGATTAATAACTTAGAAAGATAATCTAGGTTATGGAACATGTGTGATATATGTATGAGAATACGGTATTCATTCGTACGACGCTTATGTGGAGGTCGTGGACGAATTGTTGTCATGATTGAGAATGAGACGCATTGTATGGAACATGCCATATTATTATTTGTGTATTGTGGTGAATGAAGTCACCTGTGATTGATGGATTTTGTTATGGTTCATGGAACCGATGATTTGTGAAACCGATCATGTATTCAGAATGTATGTTTTCTGTGATGGTACACATCTCTAATTGTATGCTTAGATGAGTAAGCATTGGGATGTGGGACCAATGATTCGAGCCTCAATTGGGTTTGAGCCCCAACCATGGCGGACATGGGGGAAAGGTGGACACCTAAGTGGGTTAGAGTCCCATACGGTGAAAGAGAATCAAAGTGGGTAAAGTCCCATACGAGTGATGGCATTGGTCTCATATTTTTGTGACTTCAAATAAAATATTTATGAATTTTTGAAAATAAAAGGAATTAACTGAAATTAAAAGAAAATAAGAAAAATAGAAAAATCCAGCGCCATCAGATCAATTCATTAATTGACGTGGCATAGATCACATGGCTCAGAGGCGCGGATGCATTGTACACTCAGGTCAAGCGCGCAACACATGGCATTAAAACAAGTCAACACATGGAATGGCCAAGATTAAAACGTGGAAGCATGATCCAATGGCTGGGACTCAAACACGTGGGGATGGTGGTGGAAACCACCATCTTCTCCGGTGATCCAACAGTTTCCGGCCACCACGCGCAGGAAAATAAATTGCAATGAAAATGAAATGTAAGGACATCAAAATGAAGCTGATGTGATGTACATAACCACTGAAACCATGGATCATCCTCACCATTCCTATTTAGAGAGAAATGTGAGCTTGAAAATCATGGTGTGTCAACCTGGAATGGCACGATTTGAACAATTAAGACCACCACTGGCATGCCTCAAGCATGAGGACTTCAGAAAACCACACAAACCAAAGAAAATCACATTGAGGTTCTACCTCTGAAATGAAGCTTCAAATGCCACGAAATCCTCAAGATCTTGATCTGCTTTTGCTCTGGAAGTGTGATGGTGATGACACGTTACGGAATTGAGCTTTGAAAATCAACTAATGATGTTGAATTTCAAGCTTGAAAAAGACAAAGAAAACTGAAAATTACTTTAGTGAGGCATGGGATTTCAATTCAGCAGCACTTCAGATCTCCACTTGGTTCCCAATTGAATGAGAATGAACACTTATTTATAGCTGAAATAGATTGCAAGGCATGGTTCCCTCGTGTGCATGGGATTTGAATTCTCCTTGCATGGGCCTGTACAGGCGCATGTAAGGCCCAATGATGGGTGCAAATCCTTGCTGATACCAACTGGAAATGAATTGGACGTGCATAATGAACTACACAAGCTTGCACATCAAGTTATATCGTGAAATGCCAAAATGGACATAAAAAGAAAGCTCTTCGAAACTCACACATGGAAAGTCCAAAAAAGTAATGTGAGTAATGGTTGGAAAGTCCTTGAAATAAGGAACAAAAGTCATATTGGGAAAAAATTCATTTGGCATTTGGAATTTAGTGAAAACTGGCTATGAAAGTTTGGGCACAAAACATGTTTAAGTTCCCCTTTGAAAATTTTCACCAAAAACAAGCCTCTTCAAGCCTTTCTGTTGAATGATGCAAGCTTCAAATCGAAAAACCTCCAACATCAAAGTTGTATATATTTTCAAGATGATCAATTTAGACTCAAATTTTTTATCATTTGGATTTTTCATGAGAACTTTATGGGCATTTGAAGTTGGGCATTTTTCAAATTCAATGACTTAGGTCCAAAGTGACCTATAATGTTTTGCATTATCACATGTATTTCTTTTAGGATTATGAAATTTTGTCCAACATAACATTTGAATTAGACATCTTAATCTTTCCAATGAATTCGGTCTCACCTCAAAATCGTAAAAATTAAGGAAGTTAGGTCCTTGGGAAGTTGACCCAAAATTAGGGTTTCAGTCAAAATGACCTATAATGTTTTGAAATGAATGATGACCTTCTAAGTTTCAAATGGATTTTTGATGAACATGAAAGTTGTTCATATGGTTCTTAATAACATTTGTTATCTTGGGGTCATATTCATTTGACAAACACATTAAAAGTTGTATCTCAGTGATCCTTAGTTTAGTTAGATGACTTGACTTGTCAACTTTTCAAGGCCAAACTTCCCATCTTGATGAATAAATGATTGAGGATCCTCAAATAGACTCATATATGCATAAAATAATGAACTAAAGAACTTAACTTGTCTAAATTTGATCATAGGTTGAGGTTGCTTCATGAGCAAGGCACAGTCAAAGCACAGTTGAATTAGGGTTTCCTTGGGAAACAATCCTTAAGCCGTTTGGGTTATCTTGATAAAATTGGAAAATTGAGATACTTGGGAGACATATATGATGATTAGGAACTTTGTAGACCATTGTCATGCTTTTTCTCATCTTCATCTAGCCATATCATTGAGCTTAGAAGCCTCCTAGGAGCATTGGAGTACATGATCACTTGAGCTTCAAAACAAAAAGAGTTAGTGACATATTTTTGTGCTTTTGGTTAGTAATCAAAATAATAAAAGCAATAATATACAATAAAATCATGCTTGGTGGTCTCAAACCACTCACACAAGTCCCAAACCTAGGGTTAAGGAGCTACACATGCTATGATCCTTGAGGCAATGCACTGAGCAATGATATGATGCCATGAGGGATCTTAGGGTAAAAATTAGGGTCTTACAGGGAGAGATCACCAAGCACTTTGTGATTGTATCATACTTGTATTTTATCATTTTACTAACCAAAATACCAAAAATATGTCTTTGCATTTGCCTAACTCTTTTTGTAGGTAGGGCATGATCTCCATTGTTCTATCAAGTTCATATCTAGGGTTTGAGTCCCACATGACAAAGAGAACAACCATGAATTGATCCAAGAATGGTTATGGGCATCATATATGAGTTCCATTGATTCCTACATGTTATATTGATCATGTTTTCTTCAAGAGTTTGAGGGTGATTTGCCTTGGAAACCCTAGTTTGACTAGGTATCTTGAATAACTTCTCCAATAAGCTATCTCACCAATTGATCAAATTTCTCAAGGGACACTTCAAAATTTATCATCTTATGCATATATGATCTACCATGAGCCAAGAAAGTCAAGAGAATTGAAGGTTAGCAAGTTGGTTGATGGTGGTTGGCCAGTTGAATTCATCTGATCAAAATTGGGTCTCCCTAGACCCTATATCCTACAATTTTCACCATGTGAAAATCATTCCAAGGGCAAAGTTACTCTAAATGACATTCCAAACAGCTTTCATGTTGATACCCAGAGCTAGTTTTGCTTGGAAAATCATTTTCTATGTTGAAACATTATAGGTCATTTTGTCTAAACCCTAATTTGAAAGTCAAATTCCCAAGGCCATAACTTGCTAAATATTTATGAGATGAAAGATTTCCAAGTTGCACAATCAAATTCAAGATGTCTACTACAACTTTGATGTTTGGAGTGAGAGATAATTCAACTTTTATGAGCATGTGATATGAGGTTACATTATAGGTCATTTTTGACCTATACCATTGAACAAGTGATTTTTCCAAACTTCAAAAATGCACAACTCTATCATTCTAAATCCAAATGACATGAAATTGGTGACCATTTTGAAGGTATTTGAAAGAGGTATAACTTTTATATAGACACTTTTCTCATTTGAAGGTCACATAAAAAGTTAAGTAAGCTGGAATATTGAGGTATATAGCTTGACACTTAGAAATTTTTTCAACATTTTGAAATTTCCAAACTTCCACCTCAAGATTCTCCAGGTTCCAAGCTCCAAATGAAAAAATGTTAAACATAAAACTTGTTCCCCTTGATCCAAGATTTCCAAAAAACCCAAGTTCATACATTTTGGACAAATATTTTTAGGTCTGCACATGGCTTTAACAGGGCTGCATCATTAGAAAGAATCAATTGTACAAACTTCAGTTCACAATGCCTTGCCATTCAAACTTCATTCAGACTTCAATTGGAATCATTTTGGACCTTTTCGCATTGCATCATGGGCCTGTACATGCCCATGCACTCGTGCCATCCACATTGCTAATTTTGGACAAATTTTTAAAATGTGCAAATATCATTCCCTTTGGCTATAAATAGAAGGCCTCTGAGCTCATTTGAACAACACTTTGCGCGCCAACTTTGCCCCCCATTGAAACCCTCTCATTCTAAAGGAAAACCTGAGAAATTTCAATTTGAAATTTGAGTTTGAATCTCAACTGTTGGAGATTCAAGAACTCCAGGATCCAAAGCCTTGCAACCTCTTTATCACTTACTGCTAGCTTCTCAAGTGTGATCAAATCGTGTTTGGAGCAAGCAACATCAAGAACTGCATAACATTGAAGTTAATTTTCAGAAAACTTCATCTCTTCGATTCTCACTCAATTCTACTCAATTCTCTTGGATCTTTGGTTGTCTGAAGTCCTACCAATGTAGGCAAGAAGATTGAGTTGCTTAGAGGTCAAATCGAAGCAACTCAGTTGATGCACCTTAAAATTCAACTCCTCATATCTTTCTATATACGTGGAGTTAAATAAAATTGAGGTGATATTCGTGATCTACACCATTTTATCTTTCATATCATGTCCTCTTTTGTAATTTTTGATGTGGTGATGATTGAACCAGTCCGGCCAGGGTCATCGGAGAAGATGACCGGCCTTTGGACTCCGGCGATGTGCTGGAAGCGTTCAGAGCCATTGATTTGTTTTAAAACGTTTTAATCTGGAGCGCTCATTGTGAATACCAGACGTGTGGGTGAGTTGACTAGCGTGTACCATGGAACACGTGTTCTCCATCACTTGATCTGCCACCTCAATTAATGAGGCAGATCAAGTGGTCCACGTTTTTTTGTTATTTTCTGATTTTCTTTTATTCCTTTTATTTTCATTAATTCATATTAATTTTAATATTGATCCAAAAAATATGAGAGTTTCACCAAAAAAATTCAAATAATTTCCTCTTTCATATTTTGAATTAAAATTATTTTTGGGATCATTATTAATATTTTTCATGATTTAATTGATTTTGTGATTATTTTTAATTGTTTAAAAATACTTTTAAGTCTTTAAAAATACTGAATTTTTTTCTCCAAGGTCCTTTGACCTTGTTTGACCTATGATAAATCTCATGGCCATTTCTTTGGTGTTTTGATGAGGTTTTAGGAATTTGACAAACCATATTTAATTTAAATGTATTATTTTAGTCTTTCTAATTTGAATAAATTCCATGTTTGAGTTTGACTCTTGTTGTTGGGCCTTGGTCAAGGTTGATTTGACTTTGTCAAGTTAATATCATTGGATTTAGGGGATTGATGGAATGTACATTCCATCTCCCAAAATGAATGGATGATATTAATTTGGGAAAAGTCCTCCTTTGACCAATTTGAGTTTTGATCCATTCCCCTCCCTCTTCATCTCATTCCCCTTCTTTACGTATTCATCTCATTTGGTCTATGATATCTCAAAGTCCTAAGGCTAGTTGATTGAAAAATCAACATAAGTATGGGTGAGATTAGGCCACCTCTTTAGCATATTATTTTTGTGTGTGATATGTTTCATAAGCATAGTCCATTATACTATGTCTCTAACATGCATTAATACCAAAATTCTATTGCCCGACCTCAAATAGTTGTGACTTCTACATAAGTCCAATTACGATTGCTTAACATAGCGCTAAATTTGTGACATAAAAGGCATATCATTCTAGTTAGTGAGATTGTAAGTCTCCCCTCTTTCATGGTATTGTGTGTAGACTTGGCCTTTTTTCCTTCCTTTGGAAGATGTCTTGGCTCAAGGATCCATGCTTGTGATAAGTGGGTTGAGTGTTCTCCAAAGAATGACTTAAAAATGAAAAGCAAAAGCAAAACAATACTAACTTCTAACTCATTAAAACTAACTTTTAATTTCAAGCCATTTACTTTAATGTCATTTAATTTTAGTCTTTATTCATTTTCCATTATACAGACCATTCTAGTTGTTTATGTCAATGCAATTTTCATTTTGTCCACTTGGACCATATTGTGTGATATATTCCATTTTGTGTATACTTTGTTTGTTTGTATGGTCTTTGACCATTAATGTACATAATAACAACAAAAACCCTAAAAAACTTTTGTGTGGACTGTTGACTTGATCTTGGACAAATGGACTTAGAATTTAGGCAACATTCCTATGCTAAAGGACTTGGCCAATGCCAACTTTTTGTGAAACCAAGTGCTTGCAATTTGAAACTTCATCTGATACATCATTCAAGATCCCTCTGAGTTCATCTACAACATGATCATTGTGAAGCTGTTATTTTGAGTCTGTGACTTGTGGAATTCATCTGTTACATGGGCTAATTTGAAGAAGATCATGGAGTGGCTAAGCTTGGATGTGGCTATATTTATTTGATGCCTTGCTCTTCAAGATAATATAATTGTGAATTTGTGTGTTGCTTGATTCTAAATGTTCAAGGGAATTTGGGTTTCTATTGACATTCTTGTCTTTTGGATTGCTACCCATTGGTCAGATCTTTTCAACCCTTAACTTTTAAATTTGGGCATAGGATTAGTCTCTTCATCTTCTCCCCATTTCTTAAATTTCAAAATCTCTTCCTCCTTTAAAAAAAAAAATCTTTGTTTGAACTTGTTTTGTTATAAACTTTGACCACTTTGTAAACTAGAAACTTTGGCCTTATGCCATTGCATTTTCAAACTTCTTTTCTTAAATCAAATTTGTAAATAAACTTAACTATACTTGACATAAAATTTCAAAAATCCAAAAAAGAACTAACTAATTCAAATCATTTTTAGGTCTTTGTGCCTTTCAAACTCAAATTTTGTTAAAAGCAATGCATCCACTTTGAAATTTGTATCACGAACTACGAGGTTTTGATCCCTCATTTTTATGTTGGTACGTAGGCACAAGTCCGAAGGTCTTGTCAAACACAAAAATATAATTAATGAATTCTTTTCTCATCCCCCCATTATATTTGATTGTAAATATCATTTTTGTACCAAATACATATTCATACAAAAAGGGCTCCCTAGGAGTACCTAGGACACTTTGGATGCTAACATCTTCCCTCTGTGTAACCAACCCCCTTACTTGTAATCTCTAACATTTTATTAGTTTTGATTTGAAAACTTCTTACTTTTGGGTTTTTTTCGTACTTTTTCCCTTTTCCCTTGAAAACAATAAAAGCGCGGTGGCGACTCTTGTTATTTGATGTCTAGCTTATCCATAACTTGATGACCATGAATTTACCGCTACTTAAATTAAGTGGCGACTCTGCTGGGGAGTAGTCTCCAGTGGGTTTAGCTTACTTTTTGTGTGTATATATTTTTATATATGTGATGTTTGTATATATATGTGTGATATAATCTGCTTGTTGTGCTTGGTGATCTCCGAGTGGTGAGATAAGTTCTAACCTGAACTTGAGTGCAATTAAGATAGGAGGATGGTATAGTCATGTTCGACTTGTGTGGAGTAGTCCTTGAAAAGTTGGCTTGAGATCCATCTGCTCAGTGGAGACTCTTTTGGATTTGGAAGATTTACCCCCTCTTGGCCTATTTAGGACGTAGTGCAGAAACTGTTCAAGTGTAGACTTGATAACAGTTGTTACGTGATACTACACTCAGACGAGTTTCTCTTTAGAATATTATGGATCGATGAGTCAGTCATTTTAACCTGTAATATCCGATAGATGCAATTAAGACTCTGGGAACTTTTTAGAACATGATCTACAGGTCTTTATCCTTAGTTCACTCATTTGGGATAGTTCTTACCCAGACTCCATGCTCGTGACTTACAACAAACCCTTGATTCTTGGTTGATCCAATCAAGTCTTGTCAATATCAATGGAACTTGGGTGTTGATAGGGTGAAAACCATAATCCAACAAAGTGGAGGATTGATCTTGACAATGACTTGATTCATCCCTTGAACTTTATTTGTTTGCCTTGTGTGTGATCCCTTATTTGTGGTTGTTGCATTCATGCATTCATGCATTCATGCGCATCATAACATTCATCACACAAAAATTTTCAAGGAACTGAGGTATTATTTGCAGATATTTTCAGACCATGGATTATGGACGGAAGAACACTAAGAAGTACAGTTTCAGATGTCCCAACTTGAAAGAGTTAAGGAAGCTAGCATCTTTCGTATTAGATCCCTTGAAATTCAAGCAATGTCATGGGAATCTTATGTCCATTTTGTCTACTGATGTGGTTGAAGGACTTCTGAGTGTGCTAGTGCAGTTCTATGATCCTCTCTACCGTTGTTTCACTTTCCCAGATTTTCAGCTTGTGCCTACCTTGGAGGAGTATTCTCATCTTTTGGGGATACCTGTTTCTAGTAGAGTGACTTTTAGTGGATTGGAGGAGATTCCCCAGTCTAATCTTATTGCTGAAGCTCTTCACTTAAAGAAGTCTGAGATAGAGGCTCATTGGGTGAAGAAAGGAGGATTGCTTGGGTTGCCATCTGATTTCCTCATCAAGGAAGCTACTGCTTTTGCTCAAGTCGGTAGTGTGGACGCTTTTGAAGCTATCTTTGTGTTGCTCATTTATGGATTAGCTTTGTTCCCTAGCATTGACGGTTTTGTTGATGTTAACGCCATTAGACTTTTCTTGATTGGGAATCATGTGCCTACTTTGTTGGGTGATATGTATTTTTCTTTGCATCTAAGGAATTCTAAGGGTGGTGGAACTATTGTTTATTGTATTCCTCTTCTGTACAAGTGGTTTATTTTGCACTTGCTTCAGACACCTACTTTTGTGGAGAACAAACAATATCTTCGGTGGTCTCAGAGACTTATGTCTCTCACTAATGATGATATAGTTTGGTATGATCCGTCTTTGAGCAGATTGGAGATTATTGATAGTTGTGGTGAATTCTCTAATGTACCTCACATTGGTACACAAGGAGTAATTACTACAACCCTGCTTTGGCTCATCGTCAACTTGGGTTCTCCTTGAGAGACAAACCTAATAACACCTTATTAGAAGGTCTTTTCTATCAAGAGGGTAAAGATCCCCAATATTTGAAGCAGAAGATTGTGCATGCTTGGCATAATGTGCATAGAAAGGGAAGATCGGAGCTTGGTCCATGCAATTGTGTAACTTTGGAAGCCTACACTCTTTGGGTGAAGAAGAGAGATTTGGAGTTGAAGATGTCTTATCCTTGTGAAAGACCTATGTCTATGGTTGTGGTTGAGCCATTAACTATCCCTAACCAAGATGTAGAGGAGTTGGAAGACACGCTCGCCAAGATGACGCAAGAGAAAGATATGTGGGAAGAGCGTTTTCGCGCTCTGAGTAAAAAGCATGAAGAGTTGCAGTTGGAGTCTAAGGACAAAGATGCACTTATTGAGCTACTTGAAGACCGAGTGACGAAGAGACATAGAGAGACAGAGGTTTCATCTTCTAGCATGCCTCAACCTTCCGTTGCTTGGAAGAAGATTGTTGATCAACTTGTCCTCGAGAAGACTCAGATGAAGGCTTCTTTTGAGAGCGAGATTCGTCGCATTCGAAGGAAGTACGCGCCTTCAGCTAGGTCTTCTGACATTGTTGTTAGGGATCCTTAGGATGACTAGGCTCCTTTTCTCTTGTATTTTTCATTTGGTTTATGAAGTTGTACTTAGGGTAATCCTTCCAATTATATAAATGAAAAGAGATTTTTGGTTATATAAAAATTATTGCAATTGTTGTTAAGTATATATTTGTAAATAATATAATAAGTTCCTTGAAAATAGAAAATAAAATAAACAAGCATTGCATTTCATGCATCATTTTCATAAGCAGGTTTCTCTTTCGCCAGATGTCTCATTGGTGTTTCTTCTGTGCTTTAGCCAAGCTGAATCATCGGTACAACACCCGCGCCAATCATCTCAAAATTATGGAGCATCTAGAGCAAGAGAACAAAGAGCTGAAGGACGAGATTGCCCGCCTGACTTCCATGATGGAGTTAGTTCTTGCTGCTCAAAGTCAATCTTCTCCAACACCTGCAACCCCTCCTCCTCATAGGACTGTTATTTCAGAGGTGGCTACCTCTACAATGCCTGCTGCTACCGCTCACTTTGCGCCCAATATGCCTGTCGGATTCCCGTGGAGAATGCCGTCCAACTTTATGCCTGAAGGCTTTGCGCCTACTTTTGCTTCCATGTCAGCATCTAGCCCGGTCATGTCTGTGCCACCTCCCATTGTGCACACATTACCTCGTGTAGAGGACACCATCTATCACTCCGAGCTGTTTGAGGGTCCGTATGTTTATAAGAAAATGGATGAAATGAAAGATCAATTTCTTGAGCTGCGCAAGGAATTGAAGACGCTAAGGGGTAAGGACTTGTTTGGAAAGAGTGTTGATGAGTTGTGTTTAGTGCCCAACGTCAAGATCCTGGTAAAGTTCAAAGTGTCTGACTTTGAAAAGTACAAAGGGAACACTTGTCTGCTCAGTCATCTAGTGATGTATGCTCGTAAGTTGTCTACTCAGACCAACAATGATCAACTGCTGATTCATTACTTCCAAGATAGTTTGGCCGATGCTGCGCTTAGATGGTATATGGGGTTGGATAGTACAGGCATTCACACTTTCAACGACTTGGGAGAGGCTTTTGTCAAGCAATATAAGTACAACATGGATATGGCGCCTGATAAGGACCAGTTAAGGTCTATGTCTCAGAGAGAAAAGGAAACGTTTAAAGAGTATGCGCAGAGATGGAGGGAATTGGCTGCTTAGATCACTCCTCCCTTGGAGGAAAAAGAGATGACAAAGATCTTTCTGAAAACTCTGAGATCATTTTATTATGAACGAATGATTGCTAGTGCCCCTAGTGACTTTACCGAAATGGTAAATATGGGGATGAGGCTTGAGGAAGGAGTCCGAGAGGGACGTTTGTCGAAAGATGAAGCATCTTCGAGTAAGAGACATGGTAGCAATTTTGGGAAGAAAAAGGACAATGAAGCGAATGCAATTTATAGTAGGAGGCAAAGGAGGCCTCAGATCAGAAGGAATCAACCATCCCGTCAACATCATCATCAAGTATCTTCAGTTATCCCTGTATTTTCTAATCAACAATCAACACCAGTTCAACAACAACCACAACGTCAACAACAACAACCACAACAACGAGCAAACACCTGCAACAACAGCAATACCAACAACAATCATCATCAACAAAACTTCGAGAGGAAGAAGATCTCTTTCGACCCGTTTCCTATGTCTTATGCAGAATTATACCCGTCTTTGGTTCTCAAGAACCTAATCCAACCAAGAAACCCGCCACAAATTCCATAACCACTTCCATGGTGGTACAAGCCTGAGCTCCGTTGTGATTTTCATAAAGGAGCACCCGGACATGATATAGAGAACTGCTATCTGCTCAAGTATGAGGTTCAGAAGCTGATGAAGAATGGAATGGTGTCCTTTGAGGACCGAGCACCAAATTTGAAAGCAAATCCGCTACCCGCCCATGGAAATTCTTCTGTTAATATGGTGGATGGTTGTCCTGGCGAGTTTAAGGTTTTTGATGTTCGTTTTATCCGGAGGTCCTTGGTGCAGATGCATAAGGACATTTGTTTGGTGAGTGATTGTGAACATGACCATTGTAGCGGGGTTTTTGTTACCTTTAGGTTTATTGATTAAACCAAAAGTCAACATACAATTCGAGTCGCCACCGCACTTTTATTTATCCAAAGGAAAGGCTAAAAAGCGAACAAAAGCCAAGTAAGAAGTTTTTCAAATCAAAAACTAATAAAAATGTTAGAGATCTAGGTAAGGGGGTTGGTTATGAAATGAGAAGGTTTTACGCACCCAAAACATCCTTAGTACTCTAAGGGAACCCTTTTTGCAAATATGTATTATAGGTTGGTATTTGTGAAAAGATTTGTGCAAAAGATTTGAGGGATGAGAAGAGAATAGATTATATTTACAAATTTTATTGTTTGAATGGATGAACCCATTGCCTACGTACCATCACAAAGGAGGATCAAAACCTCGTAGTTCATGGTAAAAATTTCAAAGATTGGTGAATTGATTTTAATCAAAAGCTTTAAGGTCTTTTGTTATCAAAGGGAGAAAACTCAACCTAAACCAACAATCCCCCATGCGAGGAAGGCTTCAACATGCTAGTGAGGGGTTAACCCTATAATAAGCATGGAAGGCTTATAATCCAACACTAAGGATGAGGTGAGATTTATATCAACCACTATGATAACTCAAACCTACGGCTAATGTTTTTGAAAAGAGTTTAACAAGTGGCCATTGGAACCACAAAACAACTTGAAATGGGTTATATTTACAAGTTGAATTTATTTACAAAATGAGGTCAAAGTTGGATTAAAGTTTATTTACAATGAGTATTTATGAAAATGGTTTTGAAAAGACAAAGGCCTAAGGCCTAGGTTTCTAATTTGAAATAAAGCCAAGGTTTTGAAAATAATTTTTGTCTTGGTTAGAGGGGGGGAGAGGAGAGAAGGGTTATTGCTAAAGCATACAAAGATAAGAGGGGAGAGATAACCCTTGGAGTTCCTTTTGTTGGAGTCATAGAGATGACTCAAGATGCTCATTTCCTTTGGATTGAGCACACAAAGTAAGCAATCAATAATTTGAATTCAAGCTCCTAGGATCTCCATTTGGCTTGGCTCTTAACTTGGCTACTCATGGCAATGGTCCTCTTTTCCCAATCTTAAGATGAGATTCCTATCACACAAAAGAACACATTACAAGCTCACAACATAATAAAGGGAATGGACAAAGAATAAGTTTGAGGAGAAGTCCTTTGAGATCAACTTTGAATTTTAGCATTCTAAAGGCATGAGGCTTAGTTGCTCTTCAACATATTTTGCATTCTAAAGGCATGAGGCCTAGTTGCTCTTGAACTCCTTTAAGCATGGGTGAATCCTAAATCTAAGTCCTTTCTCCTTTTGTATTTTGGTTCACATCAAAACAAACACAAAGCAACACAAAATAGCAATATATTTATATACAATAATGGGCTCAAATGAGCAAAAGAAAAATGACTTAAACATAAAATAGTTGCTCAAGTGAGCAAAATGAAAATCAAGATGAATAATGAGCAAGTAATAAATGACATTAAAAGTAAATGACGAGAATTTAAAATCTCAAATTAAACTTAGTAGTTAGTAGAGTTATGTTAGCTTGTCATAAGACAATGTAGCGCTATGTTAAGCAATCGTAAATGGACTAATATAGTAGCCACACCTATCTGAGGCTAGTCAATAAGAATATAGGCAAAGAACACAAGTTAGAGGTCATGACTAATAAGCCAAGCTCCATAAACTTTCCATGCCAAACAAGAGGGGAAGGGCCTTGTATTGACTTTTGGTTATTTGCTTGACCAAGAAGTAACCTATCTTTGACACAAAATAACTCACTTGATCATGGATCAAGTTGAGTTTGGTTTGGATCAAAGAAGATTAAACTTCTATTTGTCAAGACCAACCTCAAGATTTTAACTCATTGGCCATTGAAGGAAAGAATAGGATGAAGATGAAAGGGAGGGGGTAAGAAGACAGCAACCAATCCCATTTGATCAAGGGATAACTCATCCTTGATCAAATTCATTCATCTCTCTAGGTGATGATCCTTAAGGATTCTCAAACCACAAGATCCAATGAATTTGATCAAAGTTGAATCAATTCAACCTTGATCAACACCAAACAGAAAAGGAATGAATATAACAAGTCAAGAAGTCAATAATATTTTTTTGGTAATTCTTGAATTAAAAGAAAATACAAATAAAAAACAAACAAACAAAGTTGAACCTCAAATTCAATTCAAAACAACTTCAATAAGTCCAATTAAATTTTCATAGGTTCAACATAGTTAAACAAACTTTGACTAATTTTCTCACAAATTTTTAAAGCCAGAAAGCAATTAAAATCAATTAAAAACAACCAAAATAGCATAATATGAATTAAAATCTCAAATAATCTCAAAACAAACAAGAAATTATTGAGACTATTTTCCATTGACTTATGATGATCCATAGATGCTATGAAAATATTTTTGTATTTTTCTAAAGTCATAAAACATTTTAAAATGCATTAAAATCATTAAAAACCAAATAATTCATGAAAAATATCAAATGAGATCATAAAAATAATTAAAAATCATAAGATGAAACTAAATTTTTCAAGAAAAATTTTAAAGTTGGTCTCATATTTTTCTGACCTTATATGAATTTTTTATGAATTTTTGAAAATAGAATGAATTAAAAGAAAATAAAGAGAAAATAAAATAAAGCGAAACATAATGATCATAGGTTGAGATTGGATGCACGAGATTAGATCGTGAGGGAGAGATCCAATGGCTGTGACCAGTACACGTGGTGGTGGTGGTGCAAACCACCATCTTCTTCGATCAACCAAACAGAATCCGCCCAGAATTTGTAGGAAAATGAATCTCATCAAAAATGAAAAACAAGGACATGGAAATGAAGCGTATGTGATGTAGATCATCACTATACCATTAGATTCCTCTCATTCTTCCTATATTGAGAGAAAAATGAAGGAGAAAAATCATGGTATCCACACGGGTTGATCTTGAAATGGAAAATTAAATGCACCAAAAGTTTGCCTCAAGTGCGAGGACTTCAGAGAACCACAAGAACACAAGAATACTATATTGAATTGTGAGTTTCAGATCCAAACAGTTTGAGCTTATACCTTCAAAAATGGTGAGTTTCTGGTCACGAATCCTTCAAGCTTTTTGCTCTTTTTTGATCTTTGAATATAAGGAAGATGATTGGCTAAGGAATCTATCTTTGAAACTCAACTAATGTTGCTGAATTTCAAGCTCGAAAATATTGAAAAATGGTGAGTGATTCCTTTGGTGAGGGTGGTGGTTTCAGTTCAGTAGCATGTGGGATCTCCAAAGGGTTGTGAAATGAAGGAGAGGAAACCCTTATTTATAGGTAAATGCATCTGATCATCACACTTTGCTCATGTGAATGGGAATTGCAATTTTGAATGCATGGGCCTTTGTGGACGTGTGAGAGGCCGATGAATGGCTGAAGGGACTTGCTGAGCTCATATGGAAAGCATGTGGTCATGCACATGTAATGGAAAAGGCTTGCATCTCAAGTTATAACATAAAATGTCAAAAATACACATAAATGAAGAAAAATTCGAATCTCCCAAATGGTAGATCCAAATGACTATTGTGAGTAATGGTTGGAAATCTCTTGAAATAAGGAATAAAAATCATGTTGGACAAAAAAAATTTGACATGTGCAAATTGATCAAAACTGGCTTGGAAAGTTCAAGTATAAAACATGTTCAAAACATTTTGAAAAAGTCAACCAAAAGTAAGCTTGTTCAGACGCCTCTGTCCTCATGATACAAGCTTCAAATGAAAACATCTCCAACATAAAAGTTGTATATATTTTCAGGATAGTCAATTTAGACTCAAATTTTGCATCATTTGGATATTCTATGACAAAGTTATGGGCATTTGAAGTTGGGTACTTTTTCAAATTCAATGAATTAGGTCAAAGGTGACCTATAATGTTTTGCAATGGCACATGTATCTCCTTTAGGATTATGAAATTTTGTCCAACATAACATTTGAAGTGGACATCTCAAGATTTCCTATTACTTTGGTCCCAACTCAAAATAATAAAAATTGAGAAAGTTATGCCCTTGGCAAGTTGATCCAAAATGAGGGTTTCAACCAAAATGACCTATAATGTTTTGAAATTAATGATGACCTTAGAAGCTTCAAATGTATTTTTTGTGAACATGAAAGTTGTTCATATGATTCGTATAAACATTTTCTCTTGTGGGGTCATATTCATTTGACAAACACATCAAACGTTATGGCTCATTGAACCTTGGCTTAGTCAAATGACTTGACTGGTCAACTTTTCAAGGTCAAACTTCCAATCTTGATGAATAAATGATTGAGGGGCCTCAAATAGGATCATATATGCATAAAATGATAAATGAAAGAACTTAACTTGATTAAATTTGATCATAGGTTGAGATTGCTTCATGGGTAAGGCACAGTCAAAGCATAGTGAAATTAAGGTTTCCTTGGGAAACAATCTTCAAGTCCTCTGGGTTATCTTGATTAAATTGGAAAATTGAGATACTTGGGAGACATATATGATGATTAGGAACTTTGTAGACCATTGTCATGCTTTTTCTCATCTTCATCTAGCCATTGCATTGGGCTTAGGAGCCTCCTAGGAGCATTGTGGAGCACATGATCACTTGAGCTTCAAAACAAAAAGAGTTAGTGAAATATTTTTGTGCTTTTGGTTAGTAAAGCAATAACATACAATACAAGCATGCTTGGTGATCTCAAATCATTCAAACAAGTCCCAACCCTAGGGTTAAGGAGCCAAACATGCTATGATCCTTGAGGCAATGCACTTGTGCAATAACATGATGTCATGAGGGATCTTAGGGTCAAAATTAGGGTCTTACAGATGCCCCTATTTAAGGTCATTCTAGCCAGAGATATGAAGGTTAAAATCTTCGTCTCGACGAGATAGAATGAGCTTAAATAATAACAAAGAGACGAATTTTGAACCCTAAGAGACCTCATGATGCAAATGTATGCATGCAAAATAAAATCTTCATGGTGAATAATTGCCACAAAGGAAAAGAAATCGGGAGGAACTGAAGATCCATAGGATTAACACACTCACTAGGGAGACGGAGACTCTAGGGGAAATAAGGTAAAAGTGCGTGAGCAGGTCACGACTTGAAAACATGTTGGGAGACACGAAGGGAGTCCACGAAAATAAATCGATGGAAAGACTCGAGCTGATGCAAAGGATACATCGGATAAGAAATCCGAACTCAAACGGGGATGTCCCAAAGGACTCAGCTGAGGAAGAAACAATGAGATATTACCGGTTACTGGGTAATAAACTCAAAGAGAGACATGTTATCAAAACACCGGTTACTGGGTGAGAGAACAACACGCTCAGGGAGAAAGAATATCTAAGACCGGTATAAGGGTGAAAGAATATCATCCGAAACATCTAAGATGACCCAGAAGGCACATCTCAACTCAGGAAAATCTAACTCCACAGGGGATAAAAAGTCATAATAGGGAGAAGAAGGAAGGAAAACCATGGATACCGGTTACTGGGCATATAATAGGTGACAAACCAGGCGTGAATTGGGAACATATCCAAGACACTCATCATTCGAAAGGAGAGCTGAAAAAAGCAAACTCGACTTACAGGATGGACATTCGATTCCACAAGGAAATACGAATCTTACTCGACTGGGGAAGAAAAAAGACTTCGATTGAAGAGCGCATGAGATATATATTATCTACTACGGTTATATGGGTAAAAACGTATATAACATACTCGCATGGAAGATTATCCGCAACCGGTTACTGGGTAATAAATTATAAATCAACCGAAAAGAAAGGACATCGGGATACCGGTTACTGGGTATAAAATGATGACCAATCAGAAGGAGAAACAATCATCACCAAACGAGGGTAAATGAAAAATGACTCGCTAGGGATAAATTTCCTGACAAAAGCAATTATCCAAGAGATATATCACCGGTTACTAGGTGGTATACTATAAAACGACGGAATATCAATACTGATTATTGGGTAAAGATAACCAATAAAGAGGGGATTACATCTACCGGTTACTGGGTAGAAAACCATAGAAATAGGACTTACAACTACCGGTTACTAGGTAGAAGGCCACAAAATCCGCTGGGGAAAGGATGAACAATTACTGGTTACTGAGCAATTGAACAACTGAACCACAGAGAACGGAAGGGGATAACAAGAAAGGAATCAATCTAGGAACAAACTAGAAAGACACAATCAAACAAGACTCAACCCGATGAGGATATAACTCAGGGGAGTAATTCCATCCCGATACACAACTGGGGAGGAAACTGAAACAATAATCATCCACGAGGACATAACTAAGTGGGAAAGAAAGATGAAAAGATAGACACTTTCTGCCTATGGGGCTGACTCTATATGGAGAGATCAGACACAAACATCTGCTTGGGAAAGAACATTTCACCAATAGCAGGAGGTAACAAGCAAAGATATATGGCAAAGAATGCATCTATATGCATGATTTGTGTATAATTAATGCTGACAAACAAACATATCTAACACAAACAAGTCCAAGAATCACGAACAGACACTCGACAAACGTCTCGACAAGAAGGGCGAAGCCTATTGGAGAACCCAGCTTGGGAATAACCCGAGAAGGATGAAAATAAATCATCGGGGATATCAAACCCTATCCCAAAGCTACACTCGCTGAGGATACAAAGAAGTTGTATTCAGGAGCAGCGAAAGAAAATAATCAAACAGAGAACTCAACTTTTATGGGGATTATCTCTGGAATAAGAGTAAACAAGGGAAAACTTTAACCATAGCTGGGGATAGGCAAAGTCAAAGCTTCCAACTGCAGGAGATAAAACTCTGCACAGGAGAAGTCTTCCAGGAGCAAACAATCCTGTCATAAGGAAGATGCATAAAATCTGTCGGGGAGTTTCCATCAACTCTCTTGGGGACAGGTGGTTTAATAACAATAAGATCCGCCGGAGAAGAACTCTAATGGGGAAGCTTAATAAGGAATGATGTGAAACTCTATGGGGAACAACCACCAGTCAGATGTACATCAATCAAAGCACTCCCTTTTATCTGCCGGAGAGGAAACTCTGCAAAGGGGTATAATAGCATTTTGCTCAACTGGGGAAGGAAATAAACATTTTCACCACCAGCTCTTAATGCTAGAAGAAATCTTAAGACTCGGAGGAGATACAAATATCAAACTCTGATCTGGCAACCCTACTGGGGACAAGCTGTAAATGCTCTTGAGGAAACTACCCTTGCTGGAGAAATTGGAAATGAATCCTTCATCACCAAGCGACATACCGGGGATACCTATTTTCAAAATAAATGAAATGGGAAATAAGCCCTTCATCAATTGCACTAGGCAACTTCCTGTTGAGGAGACAATTATCTGGAAAGGTAGCTCTGCAGGGAACACATGCTTACTCCGTTGGAGATTCCTACTCATGCTGGGGAAAGACAACCTTCCTCGTGAGTAGATAGTCAAGATAATGAGACAAGGAATATTCTCAACTTAAAGCATATCAACTTTTATCAATCTATAAGGGATTTTAGGTCAGTCCACACAAGGGATGACAACCATACAAATGATAAAACACAAATGCTAGTGCCTGATATAGAGGGATACACATCTCTAAAATATCGAGGCAAATTTTTTTGGAAAAGAAGGGATCATTCACAGATAAACCATATACCAATCATGGATTGCTGAAACTCCGCGGGAGAAACAAGTATGTATACACAAACAAACTACCGGGAATGTGTTGGATGAACATCCAAAAATCCTGCTAGGGGAAAGCAATCCATAAGACAGATCAATCCACTGTCGTCAAGGAGAACTTCTCATACCAGACTCTCTGGGAAGCTGATGATGTATTATTCCTTTTGTGCTCGGTTGAGGAGACGACTTGAAAGCTGATGAAGAGGATATAAGGAGCAGGAACCCCAGAATATGAACAAATGTCTTACCCTTTGGTGATCATATTATCCTTGGGAAAGCACTGAGGACATTCCACTTATCCTTTCCGTCATTGTGAATGTTCACTTTGTTTAAAACAGTTTATTCATGAGAACTTTATTTGTTTAAAACACTGATATTCATCAATTAAAACATGCAAACATTTGTTAAACATAAACAAATAAGAGTGCAAAGAATTGGATAAAGGCTCAAATTTATTTAAGAGAATGGTAGTCTGCAAATGGCGAGACTCCATGGATCTTTACAAATTTGAAATTGGTGATATACATGGAAAAATGATACATTGAACATAATGATCGTTTCTCCACCAACTTTGAATCCACTATATTCGAAACTTCAGTTGATGATGACTGAGCGAGAATCTCTGACAGATGACAGTTGTAGAACAAGGTCTTGTCAGGATGCAGTTACTTGCCAAATCCCTAATTTTTGCCTAGATTGCCCCAGGGTGAGGTACTCAATCTAGAGGGATATATATATTCATTTTTTATGTCTCTAACTTTTTCCTGGATCGCCCTTTCGGGTTTTCAATCCATCGAGACGCTCATTTTTGCCTAAGCCGCCCTTTCGGGTTTTCAACTTAGCGAGTTATTCTGTTTTTATTTTTTAGGCGAAGTATTTCTTGACTGCATCTGAATTCACAGGACGAGTGAAATCCTCCCCATCCATAGTTGTGAGCAATAAAGCACCTCCTGAGAAGGCTCTCTTAACAACATATGGACCTTCATAGTTTGGAGTCTACTTGCCCTTGGAATCGGGCGCGAAAGACAAGACTTTCTTGAGCACGAGGTCACCTTCTCGGAACACACGAGGCTTGACCTTCTTATCAAAGGCTTTCTTCATCCTTTGTTGATATAACTGACCATGGCACATGGCAGTTAATCTCTTCTCTTCAATCAAATTCAGTTGCTCATAACAAATCTGAACCCATTCAGCCTCAGTCAACTTGGCTTCCATCAAGACTCTCATTGATGGGATCTCGACCTCTACGGGGAGCACAACCTCCATGCCATATACAAGGGAGAAAGGGGTTGCCCCTGTTGAAGTGCGGACGGATGTACGATAGCCATGCAAAGCAAATGGCAGCATCTCATGCCAATCTTTGTACGTAACAACCATCTTCTGAATAATCTTCTTGATGTTCTTGTTAGCAGCTTCAATAGCCCCATTCATCTTGGGTCTATAGGGAGAAGAATAATGATGTGCAATCTTGAACTCGCTACACAGCTCTTTCATCATCTTATTGTTCAAGTTAGATCCATTATTAGTAATGATCTTGTCTGGTACACCATATCGGCATATGAGTTGGTTCTTGATAAACCTCACAACCACCTGCCTGCTCACATTTGCATACGATGCCGCTTCAACCCACTTGGTGAAGTAATCAATGGCTACGAGAATAAAACGGTGACCGTTTGACGCCTTAGGCTCAACCCTGCCAATCATGTCAATTCCCCACATGGAGAAAGGCCATGGTAAGGAAATAACATTCAGAAGCGTCGGGGGAACATGAATCTTGTCCGTATAAATATGACACTTGTGGCATTTCTTTACGTATTTGCAGCAGTCGGACTCCATTGTCAGCCAATAGTAGCCTGCTCGCAACATCTTCTTCGCCATTGCATGTCCATTAGAATGAGTACCAAATGAACCCTCATGGACTTCAGTCATCAACAGGTCTGCTTCGTGTCTATCCTTGCATCTGAGCAGAACCATGTCAACATTTCTCTTGTAAAGCACATCACCATTAAGGTAGAAACTTCCAGATAATCTCCTCAAAGTCTTCTTATCTTTAATACCAGATGCCCCAGGCGGGTAAGTCTGACTTTGGAGAAAACACTTGATATCATAATACCATGGCTTATCGTCTTTCACCTCCTCAACTGCAAACACGCGAGCTGGTCTATCCAAGCGCATCACAGTAATCTTTGGGACTTCATTCCAATAATTGACAGCAATTATTGAAGCAAGCATAGCGAGAGCATCCACCATCCGATTCTCATCTTGAGGAATATGATGGAAGTCAAATTTAGTAAAGAAAGTTGAAATCCTCCTCGCATAATCTCTATATGGGATGAGGCCAGGATGATTCGTCTCCCATTCACCCTTAATCTGAAGATCAACACATTCTTCCAAACCAAGATGTTTGATCCTAAGATCAACACATTCTTCCAAACCCATAATAGAAGCCTCATACTCCTCCATATTATTCGTGTATTTGAAAGTTAGCCTTGCTGTAAAGGGAAAATGTGTGCCTTGAGGAGTAATAATCACTGCCCCAATACCATCTCCATACTGATTGACAGCGCCATCGAACACCATACCCCATCTGGAACCAGGCTCTGGCCCTTCCTCAAGCAATGGTTCATCACAATCTTTCATTTTCAAATACAAAATCTCCTCATCAGGAAAGTCATATTGCACAGACTGATAATCTTCAATTGGTTGATGCGCCAAATGGTCAGCCAATATACTACCTTTAATAGCTTTTTAAGCTCGATACTCAATACCATACTCAGATAACAGCATCTGCCAACGGGAAATTCTCCTAGTTAAAGCAGGCTTCTCAAAGATATACTTGATCGGATCCATTTTGGATATCAACCAAGTTGTATGATTCAACATATACTTGCGTAAACGCTTAGCAGCCCAAGCCAAAGCGTAACATGTCTTCTCAAGCATTGAGTACCGAGACTCACAGTCGGTGAACTTCTTACTCAATTAGTATATTGCATATTCTTTCTTTCCTAATTCGTCTTGTTGACCAAGGACACAACCCATGGAATCATCAAGCACGGCCAAGTACATAATCAATGGTCGCCCTTCTACAGGCGGAGACAGAATCGGAGGCTCGGACAGATACTCTTTGATACTATCAAAGGCCTTTTGGCAATCCTCGGTCCAATTATGACGATGATCTTTCTGGAGGAGCTTGAGTAGGCGCGCTTGTGGCAGTCATGTGGGATATGAATCTTGAAATGTAATTCAAGCGACCAAGAAAACCTCGGACTTGCTTCTCAGTTTTGGGCGCAGGCATCTCTTGTATTGCTTTGACCTTGGCAGGATCAACTTCAATACCTCTATCGCTGACAATAAAGCCCAATAACTTGCCGGAACGGACTCCAAATGTACACTTGTTCGGATTCAAGCAGAGTTTGTACTTCCTCAAACGCTGGAAAAGCTTCAACAAGTGTTCTACATGTTCAACTTCCGTTTTCGACTTTGCAATCATATCGTCTACATACACCTCGATTTCCTTGTGGATCATGTCATGAAACAAGGTAGTCATAGCACGTTGATACGTGGCTCCGGCGTTCTTCAAACCGAAGGGCATCACTCAATAACAGAATGTTCCCCAAGGTGTGATGAATGTTGTCTTCTTCATATCCTCGGGTGCCATTTTAATCTGATTATAACCGGAAAATCCGTCCATAAAGGAAAAGACATTGAATTTAGCCGTATTGTCTACCAACATATCAATGTGTGGTAGAGGAAAATCATCTTTTGGGCTAGCTTTATTCAAGTCACGGTAATCCACGGACATTCGGACTTTTCCGTCTTTTTTAGGTACATGCACAATATTGGCCACCCATTGAGGATATGTGGAAGTCACCAGAAACCCCGCATCAATTTTCTTCTGAACTTCTTCTTTAATCTTCACTGCCATGTCAGGATGAGTTCTTCTGAGCTTTTGCTTCACAGTCACACACTCAGGCTTCAATGGCAAGAAATGTTGCACGATATCAGTATCTAGACCAGGCATGTCTTCATACGACTAGGAAAAGATGTCGACATATTCTCGTAGCAACTCAATCAACCCCTTCTTAATAGACTCTTCCAGGAGTGCCCCAATCTTTACTTCACGATTGCAGTCTTCAGACCCCAGGTTGACTGTTTCCAGATTCTCAAGATGTGGCTGAATGATTTTCTCCTCATACTCAAGCAAACGGGTAATCTCATCAGGAATCTCTTCAACATCATTTTCTTCTGCCTCAAATACAGGGAACTCAAAGTTGGGAGATGGTGTTGGATCATTATGTTCAATGGGTTTGATCAACTTGCATAATGATTTTGAGTATAAAAGAGATTTTTGAAATTCTGGTATCAGATATGAGATGTCGAAGGTAATGTCACGACACTAATATCTGAGTAAAACAAACAGGATAAAGATAAAGAATAGTAATGCACGAGACACAATCAATTGTTAACCCAGTTCGGTCCAACTCACCTACATCTGGGGGTTACCAAGCCAGGAAGGAAATCCACTAAATAGAATTAGTTGAAAGACTCTCCGTACACTTCAACAAGTTACAGTCTTTCTCACCTAATCTCTACCCATGCAATTTCTACTTAAGCACTCTTAGATATGAGAACCCACTCACTCCCCCTCAATCACACCTGTGATTTTAAACAACAATTCCTTGTGAAAAGAAAACAATTTTCAATAACACGCACTTGATTTTACTTAACAGATTCAATCAAGTAGACACGCATTTGATCTTGCTTAACAACTTTGATCAAGTAGACACACACTTGATCTTGCTTAACAACTTTGATCAAGTAGACACACACTTGATCTCGCTTAACAACTTTGATCAAGTAGACACACACTCTTGCTTACAAGCTTAGAGTGACAAATTACAACCCACAAATTAGACAAATTCAATCATCTATGGATGAATTGAATGGATTACAAGTCTCACGACTAAACAAGACACAAACCCTTGCTCTCTCTCAATATTTCGCTCAGTATTGTTTGTGTGTCAAATCAGGTTTTCCAAGTCCCTTTTTATAGAAGCTTTCAGCTGGGCTTGGACATCTTGAAAACCCTAAAACTATTTTCTAATTAAATCTTCTCATGACAACTGATTAGATCTCTTTGGAAAATAAGTAAATCAGGTTGTAATCAATGATTGAATGCGCCTGCAAATCAGATCTTCAATCATACATAGATTGCCATTAAATGCGCAATCACATAGCACATAACATTCTCCCTGAATGTTTTGTGTATAGGATGTCATGACATCGGGTTTGACATCCTGGAACAATCCTGCATAATTCCATTTATAATTTCCAGCAGGTACATAATATCAGATGTCATGACATCGTGTATGACATCCTGAAACAATCCTGCATAGTTATGTTTTTAAACTCCAGCAGGTACATAGGATATCTTATGTTAAGACATCACATACAACATCTTGTGAACACTCTTTGTTTTACCAAAATTGCTGCCAACACTTAGAACCAACAAACTCCCCCTTTGGCAAATTTTGGCTAAAACATATATTTGTCCTTTTTGTTCACAAGAAAAACTATCAGCAATTAAACAACAGTTTAAACAGCAGCAGAAACAAACACAGAATTACTAGTTATTGAAGCAACTAGTAAAACACACAAATGCACAAGGGTACTTCTTCTCCCCCTAAATTTGTGCAACACAAACACCTCCTTTAATAATAACAGCACCCGTAACCACAACACCTGTAACAGTCAGAATCACCCTCTGACATTTGCTTCAACATCACCTGTGCACCACATCAGACATCTCCTCCAACATCAGTTGCACAGAACATGAGACATCTCCTCCAACATCATAGAACAACATTTTGTTTTACATCAAACACATCTCCTTCATCAGTAGCTGTTCATCTGTTCAGCTCCATACATCTCCACACAGCTCCACATAATTAACTGCTCCACATCATCACTTCTCCCCCTTTTTAGTCAAAATTGACCAAAGGTGACCAATTAGACAAAATAAATGTCAATTAGCCTAGCAGAGAATGTCACAAGAGATGTCATAACATGTAAAATGTTAAAACATAATTGTTAAGAGAAACAAACCATAATTATACACAGCTGTGATAGCTGAGATGATTAAAAATCCATGGAACTCATTAAGAGCCCAAATATTACATAAAGGCATCAGTAAGGACTACCACAAATACACACATTTCAATAAAAAAACAAATTCTTCAGCATCAAAACAGTAGGGGGACCAGCTTCCATAACATCACACACAACAGCCACACCAGAACAGCACACATATCAGGGGGGAACTTCACTACTCATCCTGAGGAAGTAACATCTTTTTCTTACAACCACTTTGCAAAACTCCTTGCTATTTTTGTCAGAAATATCCTTTGGGATATAAACCATAAACTCCTTTGATTGCTATAGATTCTCATGAATACAAATCCCCAATTTCCCTCTTAAACATTCAAATTGATTGGCATCCAAAGCTTTTGTGAATATGTCAGCTAATTGCTTTTCAGTAGTAACATGCTCCAGTGCTATGATCTTCTCTTCCATAAGTTTTCTAATGAAGTGATGACGAATATCAATGTGCTTTGTCCTACTGTGCTGAATAGGATTTTTGGAAATATTTATAGCACTCAGGTTGTCATAGTATAATGTCATGACTTCTTGTGTAACATTGTATTCAGACAACATTTGTTTCAGCCAGACCAGTTGAGAACAACTACTCCCAGCTGCTATGTATTCAGCTTCAGCAGTGGATAAAGATACACAGTTCTGTTTCTTGCTAAACCGTGATATCAAATTGTTCCCTAAGAAGAAACATCCTCCTGATGTGCTCTTCCTATCATCAACACTTCCAGCCCAGTCAACATCACAGTAACCAGTCAGCATAAATCCAAATCCATGAGTATATAACATCCCATAGTCACTGGTGCCATTGACATATTTCAGTATTCTCTTCACTTGGTTTATGTGACTGACTTTTGGTTCAGCTTGATATCTAGCACAAACACCAACAGCAAATGCAATGTCAGGTCTGCTTGCTGTGAGATATAGCAGACTACCTATCATGCTTCTGTATAGACTTTGATCTACACTGACACCATTTTCATCTTTGGAGATTTTCACATGTGTAGGAGCAGGTGTCCTTTTATGGCTTGCATTCTCCATGCCAAACTTCTTAACAATGTTCTTGGCATACTTGCTTTGAGATAGAAAGATAGAGTCTTCCATCTGCTTGACTTGTAGCCCAAGAAAGTAGGTCAGTTCTCCAACAAGGCTCATCTCAAACTCAGACTGCATTTGTCTAACAAAATGTTCAACCATCTTATCTGACATCCCACCAAACACAATGTCATCTACATATATTTGTGCCACCATGAGCTTCCCTCCTTCATTCTTCACAAATAGAGTTTTGTCAATACCTCATTTCATGTATCCATTGTTAGTGAGGAACACTGTGAGTCTCTCATACCAAGCCCTGGGAGCTTGCTTCAACCCATAGAGGGCTTTCTTCAATCTGTACACATGCTGTGGAAGATTTGGATCTATGAATCCTTTAGGCTGTTCAACATATACTTCCTCATTTAAGTAGCCATTCAAGAAGGCACTTTTTACATCCATTTGGAACAATTTGAATTTCAGAATATATGCCACTCCAAGCAATAATCTAATGGACTAAAGGCGAGCTACAGGAGCAAATGTTTCATCAAAGTCCACTCCTTCAACTTGAGTGTATCCTTGTGCTACTAATCTTGCTTTGTTTTTAGTAACAACCCCTTGTTCATCAGATTTATTCTTATATACCCACTTTGTACCTATGACATTTACTCCTTCAGATCTAGGAACCAGTTCCCATACTTCATTCCTCTTGAATTGACCTAACTCCTCCTGCATGGCATTGATCCCAAACTCATCAGTCAAGGCTTCCTTGACATTCCTAGGTTCAATCTTTGACACAAATCATCCATGTGAGATCACTTCCCTTGCTCTAGTGGTGACCCCTTTATTTGGATCTCCTATAATGAGATCTTTGGGATGATCTTTCTGAACTCTGATGAAGGGTCCCTTGTTGATTTTGTCATCTTCAGGTTCAGCTTGAGGAGGTTCACTTTCCTCATTTTTGTCTGAGAAGTCAGTTGGGGAATCATTCAAAGATGTCTCGACATCGTCTGTGACATCAGTCTGTTGGTCATCAACCACAATATTAATAGATTCCATCAATACATTAGTTCTGGAATTAAAGACCCTGTAAGCTCTGCTGTTTGTTGAGTAGCCCAGAAATATTCCCTCATCACTTTTGGGATCCAACTTCCTTCTTTGTTCACGATCAGTCAAGATATAACATTTACTACCAAATACATGGAAGTATTTGACTGTAGGTCTTCTTCCTTTCCAGACTTCATATAGGGTTGTAGGAGTTCCTTTCTTTAATGTCACTCTGTTGTGAACATAGCAGGTTGTGTTCATGGCTTCAAGCCAAAAATGGTAGGGCAATTTCTTAGCATGAATCATAGCTCTGGCTGATTCTTGAAGAGTTCTATTTTTTCTTTCCACGACACCATTTTGCTGGGGAGTAATGGGAGATGAGAACTCATGATAAATTCCTTCTGAAGAACAAAATTCAGCAAATTTGTTGTTCTCAAATTTCTTCCCATGATCACTTCTAATTTTGATAACAGGACTTTCCTTTTCTTTTTGAAGTTTTAGACAAAGCTCCTTAAAGACTTCAAAAACATCAGATTTTTCTCTTATAAAATTGATCCAGGTGTATCTGGAGAAATCATCCACCACCACATATGCATACTTCTTCCCACCAAGGCTTTGTACTTGCATGGGTCCCATCAAGTCCATATGGAGGAGTTCCAAAACTTTGGTAGTGGTGTCATGTTTGAGCTTCTGGTGTGACATCCTTGTCTGTTTTCCAACCTGACATTCTCCATAGATTTTTTCTTCATCAATCTTTAAGTTGGGAATTCCTCTAACAGCTTCAACAGATATGATCCTCTTCATACCTTTAAGATGCAGATGGCCCAATCTTTGATGCCATATCTTCACTTCTTCCTCTTTGGCCAAGGTACACATTGAAGAGTAACCAGTTTCTTGAGAACTCCACATGTAACAGTTGTCGTTAGACCTAACCCCTTTCATGATCACTTCATTTTCCTTGTTATTAATCAGACATTCAGTTCTAGTGAAGTTTACATTCAGACCTTGATCACACAGTTGACTGATGGTTATTAGATTAGTAGTTAATCCCTTAACAAGTAGGACATTGTCAAGGTCAGGAACTCCAGGGCAATCCAACTTACCAATTCCCTTGATTTCACCCTTTTCTTCATCACCAAAGGTAACATAACTTGTGGCATGGGGATGAAGGTCAGTTACCAGGTTTTTGTTTCCAGTCATGTGTCTGGAACAACCACTGTCAAAATACTAATCTTCTTTGGCTGAAACTCTGAAGGAAGTGTGAGCTATTAGACTTGTAACATTTGTCTTAGGAACCCATTGCTTCTTGTTGACAGGCCTGTGATATTTGGGTCTTGATTGATATTGAGTCTGAACAGGGCTAGGATAACCATATAGTTTATAGCAGAAGGGCTTCAGGTGGCCAAATTTTCCACAGTAATGGCATCTCCATCTTTGATATTTCCCTTTCTGCTATCTTCCCTTTTGATGTTGTGACATATGATGTGACATCTCAGGTTTGCTTTTAATATGGCTACACTTAGGTTTGGATTTTGGTTTGCAACCAGTGTAACTACACTCAGCCTTAGATTCATTGAATCCAATGCCAGATTTGTCTCCTGTTATTTGACTAGTCTGGAGAATCTTGTCTAAGATGTCAGATCCATTGGTAAGCATTCTTACATACTTGGTCATCTCATCTAGTTTGGAATTCAAGAGTACAGCTTCAGTCTTCAACTTGGAGATGGTTTCCACATATTCTCCCTTTTCATTTTCCAGCCGAGCTATCACTTTCTTCTGACTTTCAACTTGTCTACACACTTCTGCAATTTTGTGACACGACTCTTTGTAGGTAGTGGCCAGCTCTTCAAAGGTTACTTCATCATCACTTGACTCTTCATGAGAACCCCATCTTCCTGTCAATGCAGTCACATGATTTGCAGCTTCTTCTGTTTCACTTCCATCAGACCAAGAGGCAGCACGACTCCTCTTTTGTTTCTTGAGGTAGGTCCCACATTCAGTTTTAATATGACCATACCCATCACATTCATAGCACTGAACTTCTTTTCCTTCTTTGGGCTTTTCTTCAGACCTTGTTCTTCTTCCAAAACTGTTGGATTTACTGATGTCAGATGCGATGTTCTTAACATTGGCCTTAGATCTTACATCTATCTTTTTCATAAGTCTGTTGAACTGTCTTCCCAACATTGCTACCTCACTTTCCAGATCTTCATCAATATCTTGACCACCTTCCTCATCTTCCCCTTCAGTATTTGACATGAAGGCTATGCTCTTGGCTTTCTTTTCAGATCCATCACATATTCCCATCTCAAATGTTCGGAGGGATCCAATTAGCTCATCAACTCTCATATTTGAGATGTCTTGAGATTCTTCTATGGCTGTCACTTTCATTGCAAATCTCTTAGGGAGTGACCTGAGTATTTTCCTTACTAACTTTTCATCTGACCTCTTCTCTCCCAGAGCTCCAGAGGCATTGGCAATTTCAAGGATACTCATGTGAAATTCATGAATATTTTCATCTTCTTTCATCCTTAAGTTTTCAAACTTGGTGGTGAGCAGCTGTAGTCTAGACATTTTCACTCTAGAGGTTCCTTCATGAGTGGTTTTGAGAATGTCCCAAGCATCTTTAGCCATTTCACAGTTGTTTACCAATCTTAAGATGCTCTTGTCTACTCCATTGAAGATGGCATTCAATGCTTTAGAATTTCCAAGGGCTAGGTCATCCTCCTCCTTGGACCATTGTTCTTCGGGCTTCTTATCAGTAGTGGCTTCTCCTTCCTTAGTAATTACTGGATGTTCCCAGCCTGTTAACACAACCTTCCAAGCCTTATTATCAAGAGATCTTAGGAAAGCTACCATTCGAGGTTTCCAATAGTCATAGTTAGGTCCATCCAAAATTGGTGGCCTGTGAACAGATCCTCCATCTCTCTCCATAGTACCAGAAAGTATTGTCCCTAGATCTCACTCAGAACCAGAGTAGGATGCATGCTCTGATACCAATTGAAATTCTGGTATCAGATATGAGATGTCGAAGGTAATGTCACGACACTAATATCTGAGTAAAACAAAGAGGATAAAGATAAAGAATAGTAATGCACGAGACACAAGCAATTGTTAACCCAGTTCGGTCCAACTCACCTGCATCTGGGGGCTACCAAGCCAGGAAGGAATTCCACTAAATAGAATCAGTTCAAAGACTCTCCATACACTTCAACAAGTTACAGTCTTTCTCACCTAATCTCTACCCGTGCAATTTCTACCTAAGCACTCTTGGATATGAGAACTCACTCATTCCCCCTCAATCACACATGTGATTTTAAACAACAATTCCTTGTGAATAGAAAACACTTTTCAATAACACACACTTGATTTTACTTAACAACTTCAATCAAGTAGACACACATTTGATCTTGCTTAACAACTTTGATCAAGTAGACACACACTTGATCTTGCTTAACAGCTTTGATCAAGTAGACACACACTTGATCTTGCTTAACAACTTTGATCAAGTAGACACACACTCTTGCTTACAAGCTTAGAGTGATAAATTACAACCCACAAATTAGACCAATTCAATCATCTATGGATGAATTGAATGGCTTACAAGTCTCACGACTAAACAAGATACAAACCCTTGCTCTCTCTCTCAATATTTCGCTCAGTATTGTTTGTGTGTCAAATCAGGTTTTCCAAGTCCCTTTTTATAGAAGCTTTCAGTTGGGCTTGGACATCTTGAAAACCCTAAAACTATTTTCCAATTAAATCTTCTCATGACAGCTGATTAGGTCTCTTTGGAAAATAAGTAAATCAGGTTGTAATCAATGATTGAATACGCCTGCAAATCAGATCTTCAATCATACATAGATTGCCATTAAATGCATTATCACATAACACATAACATTCTCCCTAAATGTTCTGTGTACAGGATGTCATGACATCGGGTCTGACATCCTGGAACAATCCTGCATAATTCCATTTATAATTTCCAGCAGGTACATAATATCAGATGTCATGACATCGTGTATGACATCCTGACACAATCCTGCATAATTATGTTTTTAAACTCCAGCAGGTACATAGGATATCTTATGTTAAGACATCACATACAACATCTTGTGAACACTCTTTGTTTTACCAAAATTGCTGCCAACACTTAGAACCAACAATTTCAGACTTCAAACAAGGAAAATCATTATGCTGATGAAGAGTTAATTTTATTCTCTTTTTAGGGTTTTATGGTGATCACCAATTTCATGCGAAAAGCAAAAAATGAAAAATAATTTGAGAAAACAAACAATTAACATGCGATTATTGAATGAATATCATTGTATTAACAAATTGCGCCAACAATGTCTTCACTTCTCCTTTTGGCATGGGAGAAGGGTTTTTAAACAGGAATGAACATATTACGTTGACTTATGGATAACTGTTGGAACATCAACAGCGACTCAATTATTGCAGATCCCGCCAGGTATGACAAAGTTGTCGAGGTCTTCCTCTTCATCTTCTTCAATGATGGTAGCAGCTTCGCGATCTTCATTGGTGTGGATAAAACCTTCACTTTGAAACAACCCAAGATCATTAGAAATACCGGAAGAATACCTTATACCAGCCCGGGATTTATTATCTTCCATCTTTATCATTTTCCCCAAACCATTAGTTGCGCCACGCTCGATGGCCAACTTCGCATCATTGTAGGAGACAAATGAAGAAAGTCCTTTCCTAGTAGGCTCAACAATAGTTAAGGCTTGGAATGGAGTTCCAACCTCATCCTCAACATCGATGTAGGAAAAGGAAGATAAATGGCTGACCAAGAGAGCCTTCTCTCCTCCTATCACCACCAACTTCTTGTTCTTAACTAACTTCAACTTTTGGTGCAGGGTGGATGTCACGGCGCCTGCCTCGTGAATCCATGGTCTACCAAGTAAACAATTGTACGACGGATGTATGTCCATAACTTGGAAAGTGATATGGAAATCACTAGGTCCAATTTTGATCGGGAGGTCTAATTATCCGATCACGGTCTTGCGTGATCCATCAAAAGCTTTTACTACCACTCCACTTTGCCTCATGAGGGGTCCCTAATACGAAAGTTTGGCGAGAGTGGACTTTGGCAATACATTAAGTGATGACCTTGTGTCCACCAACACATTGGATAGGGCATCTTCTTTACAGTTCATAGAGATATGTAAGGCCAAATTGTGGTCTTTTCCTTCCTCGGGAAGATCATCATCGCAGAAGCTCAAATTGTTGCAGGTAGTTATATTTGCAACAATGCTATCAAACTGTTCAATTGTGACATCGTGATCCACATATGCCACGTCCAGCACCCTTTGCAACGCTTCGCGGTGTGGCTCTGAGTTCATCAACAAAGATAAGACATATATCTTTGATGGAGTTTGAAGCAACTGCTCCACAACATTGTACTCGCTCCTCTTGATGAGCCTCAACATCTCATCACCATCCTCTCTCAATATGCCAGACTGGCCAACTAGGATAGGAGCTTTATCAGTTTTGAAAACCACAGGGTCAACACCCTTCACAACAGGAATAGAATGATTTGAAGAAGAAATCCCCACGGGACCGGCAGAACTAACAACATCCTTCTTCACGACGTTTTCGTGGGATTTCGACTGAGCCGAGAAAACACGACCACTATGGGTCACTCCACTAACATCAGATATGCTTACAACAGAGGTTGAGGGCAACGACACCTCCTTCCCATCTTCAAGCATAACAACATTGTAATGGTATGGAACCGCTTTGTCCGACACATACAGGACAGGGCCCGCTGGCTTTATCACAAGAGTTGGCACCACCTTCTTTTTGCTGCCATCGTACTTGATGACAACAAGATCAGGAATATTGAACACAGGGGTAATAACATCAACTTCATCCTCATCATGATTTTGAAGTATCTCGATCATCCCTTGGTCTAGCATCTCTTGGATGTCCCTTCTTATCTTGCGACATCCTCTTCCATTGATAGTGCACACATGGCACCTATCATGCTCGTGCTCATAGTGATTGTGCTCACACAACAACCTATGCATTTCTACCAAGGACTGCCTTATATCATTCACATAAAGGACCTTATACTTGCCAGGACAACCTTGGACCATATTGACAGCCGCCTTCCCATGCTCGGGCAATGGGTTCTTCCTAACATTCGGGCCTACATCCTCAAAGAATAGTATCCCACTCCTCACAAGATCTTGCACCTTGGTCTTCAACGGGAAGCAGTTCTCCATATCATGTCCGAGTGCACCAGAATGATACACACAATGAAGTTCATACTTGTATCACCATTGAGGATTGGATGGCACAGCAGAAGGATCACATGGAGTTATCAACTTCCTATCAATCAAGGAAGGATACATTTCAGTGTAGGTCATAGGAATCGGGTCAAAAGTCACCCTCTTCCTCTCATAATTGCTGGTGCTGTTGTTGTTATTGCGAGGCTGGTAAGCCTGTTGTTGTTGACGAGATTGTTGTTGTGGTTGTTGAGCTTCTCTGAAAGAAGGTGCTATATGAGCCACCTGGTGTTGGTTGACGACTGGTCGAACTGCCTTCCTCCTCACAGAGGGCCTTCTTTTACTATGGGAAGAAACAACACGAGTCTCCCCTTCCTTCTTTCTGGAAAATCCTCCATATTTCTTTGCCGAAGAATTATCATCACGGGACAGACGTCCTTCACGGACTCCCTCTTCTAGCCTCATCCCCATATTTACCATTTCGGTAAAGTCCGAGGGAGCACTAGCAATCATACGCTCATAATAGAAAGAGCTCAAAGTATTCAAAAAGATCTTTGTCATCTCTTTCTCCTCCAATTGTGGCACTATCTAAGCTGCCAATTCTCTCCACCTCTAGGCATACTCCTTGAAGGTTTCCTTGTCTTTTTGGGACATCGCCTTCAATTGATCTCTGTCCGGAGCCATATCCACGTTGTACTTGTACTACCTTACAAAAGCCTCGTCGAGGTCATTGAAAGTGCGCATAGAGCCACAGTTAAGACCCATATACCATTTCAAGGCAGCGCCAGATAGACTGTCTTGAAAATAATGGATGAGCAGTTGTTCATTTTTGGTATGTGTAGACATTTTTCTAGCATACATGACCAAATGGCTGAGCGGACAACTATTCCCTTTGTATTTTTCAAAGTCAGGGACCTTGAACTTCGTTGGAATCTTCACATTTGGGACCAAACAGAGCTCAAAGGCGTTCTTCCCAAACAAGTCTTTCCCTCGAAGGGCCTTCATTTCCTTCCTCAAGTCATAGAACTGGTCTCTCATCTCGTCTAATTTATAATAAACATCCGGGTTCTCAAAGGCCTCGGAATGGTAGATAGTCTCGTCAACACGGACTTGAGGAATGGGTGTTGGAGTAGGAACAGAATTAACCACCGGGGGTGGCACCACAGGAATCGGGCTAGATTTTGGCTGAGCTTGCACTTGCGGATGATGTCCTTCAGGCATGAAATTATGGGGCATTCCCCAAGGGTAATCGGGAGGCATAGCATTGGATGATCCCATAGCAGGGGCTGGTATAGAGGTAGGAGATACCTCAGGCGCTTGATTGGACGCAGACGCTTGCACATTTACACTTGCTTCTGAGCATGGAGTAGAGACTCCACTAAAGCAGATAACCGGATGACTTCTTCTTTGAGTTCTCTATTCTCGTTTTCTAGTTGTTCGGCCATTGCTTTGACGTTTGCGCGAGTGCGGTATGGATGCGTCAGCTTGTCTTTAAAATAAATGAAGAGCAAAGAGTTAGACCACTGTATCAAGAGCTCGGGACCAAAACCTGCTTATGCATATGATGCATGCAATGCTCGTGCATATGCTTTTGTTTTTTATCGGAGGAACTTTATAACGATCTATTTGCAAAATGTTTTGAAAGTCTGGAATACTCATAACAATATAATAGTTGGAAGCTTTTTACACCAAAGAGGTAGTACAGTCTCGGTAACCGAATACAATACAAGAGAAAAGGATAATAAACATCCTATGGATCCCTAGAAGCAGTCGTCTAAAGCCTTCGAGATCAGAATGTCCATCCTGTAGGTCGAGTTTGCTTCTTCAACCCTCCTTTCAGATGATGAGTGGCTTGGATATGTTCCCAATTCACGCCTGGTTGGTCACCTATTATATGCCCAGTAACCGGTATCCCTGGTGTTCCTTCCTTCTGCTCCCTATTACGACTTTTTATCCCCTGTGGAGTCAGATTTTCCTGAGTTGAGAGGTGCCCTTCGGGTCCTCCTCGAATGTTTAGGATGATTGATATCTTTCACCCTTATACCGATCTTAGATATTCTTTCTCCCAGAGCGTGTTGTTCTCTCACCCAGTAACCGGTGTTTTGATAACATGTCTCACTGTGATTTTATTACCCAGTAACCGGTAATATCTCGTTGTTTCTTCCTCAACTGAGTCCTTTGTGGACATCCCCGTCTGAGTCCGGATTTTTATCCGATGTGTCCTTTATGGATAGTCTTGTTGTATTTGCATATTCCCTAATACATGCATCTTTGCATCAGCTCGAGTCTTTCCATCAATTTATTTTCGTGGAATCCCTTCGTGTCTCCCAGCAAGTTTTCAAGTCGTGACCTGCTCACGCATTTTTACCTTATTTCCCCTCAGAGTCTCTGTCTCCCTAATGAGTGTGTTACTCATATGGATTTTCAGTTTCTCCTGATTTCTTTTCCTTTGTGGCAATTATTCACCATGGAGATTTTATTTTGCACGCATACATTTGCATCATGAGGTCTCTTAGGGACCAAAATTTGTCTCTTTGTTTTTATTTAAGCTCATTCTATCTCGTCGAGATGAAGATTTTAACCTTCATATCTCCGGCTAGAACGACCTTAAATAGGGGCATCTGTAAGACCCTAATTTTGACCCTAAGATCCCTCATGGCATCATGTTATTTCACAAGTGCATTGCCTCAAGGATCATAGCATGTTTGGCTCTTTAATCCTAGAGTTGGGACTTGTTTGAGTGTTTTGAGACCACCAAGCATGCTTGTATTATATATTATTGCTTTTCTTATTTGATTATTTACCAAAAGCACAAAAATATGTCACTAACTCTTTTTGTTTTGAAGCTCAAGTGATCATGTGCTCCACAATGCTCCTAGGAGGCTCCTAAGCCCAATGAAATGGCCAGATGAAGATGAGGGAAAGCATGACAATGGTCCACAAAGATCCTAATCATTATATATGTCTCCCAAGTATCTCAATTTGTCAATTTGATCAAGATAACCCAAGGGGCTTGAGGATTGTTTCCCAAGGAAACCCTAATTCAACTATGTCTTGCCCATGAAGCAATCTCAATCTCTGATCACATTTAATCACGGTAAGTTCTTTCATTCATAATTTTATGCATTTGTGGGCCTATTTGAGGCCCCTCAATCATTTATTCATCAAGATTAGAAGTTTGGCCTTGAAAAGTTGACCAGTCAAAGTCATCTAACTAAACTGAGGTCCCTTGAGATACAACTTTTTATGTGTTTGTCAAATGAAGATGACACCAAGATAAAACATGTTCTTAAGAACCATATGAACAACTTTCATGTTCATCAAAAATCCATTTGAAACTTTTAAGGTCATCATTAATTTCAAAACATTATAGGTCATTTTGACTGAAACCCTAATTTTGGGCCAACTTACTAAAGGCATAACTTCCTTAATTTTTATGATTTTGAGGTACGCCAAATTAATTGGAATGATTGAGATGTCTACTTAAAATTTTATGTTGGACAAAATTTCATAATCCTAAAAGAAATACATGTGATAATACAAAACATTATAGGTCATATTGGACCTAATTCATTGAATTTGAAAAAGTACACAACTTCAAATGCGTATAACTTTGTCAAAGAAAGTCCAAATGATGCAAACTCTGAGTCTAAATTGATCATATTGAAAAGATCTACAACTTTGATGTTGGGGGTTTTTCCATTTGAAGCTTGCATCATGAAACCCGAGGGGTTTGATTAAGCTTGTTTTTGGGGAAAATTTTCGAAGTACTTTGAATATGTTTTGTACTCGGATCTTTCATTAATTTGAAAAATCCAAATGAATTTTTGCCCAACGTGACTTTTGTTTCTTATTTCAAGGGCTTTCCAACCATTACTCACATTACTTATTTGGACCTACCATTTGTGAGTTTCGAAATTCTTTCCATATTTGTGCATTTTGGAATTTTATGATGAAACATGAAATGCAAGCTAGTTCCCTCCAAAATGCACGTCCAAATCCTTTCCATGTGAACTCATCAAGCTTTTGCATCCATCATTGGGCCTTCCACACGCCTGTACAGGCCCATGCACATCAAAGCTCAAATTTTATGCACACGAGAGAAGTATGTGATCAACCATATTTAGCTATAAATAGAGGTTCCCTCTCACTCATTTGGTAACCTTTTGGAGATCTGAATTGCTGCATTATTGAAACCATATCCATACCAAAGGAATTGTTCAAAAAAATTTCTCACTTTCGAGCTTGAAATTCAGCATCATTAGCTGATCTTCAAAGCTTAATTCCTTAGCCTTTCACTTCCCCTACATCCATAGATCAAAGAGGAGCAAGAAACTTGAAGGATTCGTGGCCTGAAGTGCTTCAATTCAGAGGTATACATTCAAACTTTTTGGATCTAGAACTCTCAATTAAATGTAGCATTCTCATGTTTGTGTGGTTCTCTAAAGTCCTCACACTTGAGGCAAGCCATTGGTTCTTTCAATTCACCATTTCATGAGCTTACAGTTGGAACACCATGATCTTCTTCTTCACGTTTCTCTCAATATAGGAAGAGTGAGGAAGATCCAATGGTACAATGATGATCTCCATCACGCGAGCTTCATTTCCATGTCCTTGTTTTCCATTTTTATTAAACTTTATTTTCTCTGCAACTGGTGGCCGAAAGTGGTTGTCTCACCGAAGAAGATGGTGGTTTCCACCACCATCACCGCGTGTGCCACTCTTGGCCTTTGGATCATGTGTGCAGGATCTAATCGTGTGCATCTATTGTGATTACTTATTTTAATTCGTGTTTTGGCGCGCTTGACTAGTGTACACCATGCGCCATCAGATCTGAACCAGTCATTGATGCCACGTCAATTAATAAAGTCCATCGCGCGACTGTGGTTTTTTCCATTTTATTCTACTTTCTTTTATTTTCAATTTATTCATTTGATTTTCAAAAATTCATTAAAAGTTCATTTGAAATCATAAAAATATGAGACCAATTCCAAAAAAATTCTTGAAAAATCTAGTTTCATATTTTGATTTTTTATTATTTTTGTGACTTTATTTGATATTTTTCATGGATTATTTGATATTTAATAGTTTTAATTCATTTTTAAATACTTTTTGACTTTTGAAAAATCCAAAAATACTTTCCTAGCATCTATGGATCATGATAAGTCAATGAAAAATAGTCTCATCAATTTCTTATTTGATTTGAGATGTATTTGAGATTTTAATTCATATTGTGCTATTTTTAATTGTTTTTAATTACTTTCTGATTTCAAAAATTGGTGAGAAAATTAGCCAAAGCTTGTTTAACCATGTTGGACCTATGAGAATTTAATTGGACTTGTTGAAGTTAATTTGAATTAAATTTGTGGTTTGACCTTATTTGTTTATTTTTTATTTGCATTTTATTTTAATTCAAAAAATACCAAAAAATTATTGTTGACTTGTTGACTTGTTATCTTCATTTCTTTTCTGTTTGGTGTTGATTGATGATGATTTGATTCATATTTGATCAATTAGATTTGGTGGTTGTCTTCTTTTTCCCTCCCTTTCATCTTCATCCCTTTTTTCCATCAATGGCCAATGAGTTAAAGTCTTATGGTTGGTCTTGACAAATGAGAAGTTTAACCTTCTTTGATCTAAACCAAACTCAACTTGATCCATGATCAAGTGAGTTGTTTTGTGTCCAAGATAGGTTGCTTCTTGGTCAAGCAAATAACCTAAAGTCAATACAAGGCCCTTCCCCTTTTGTTTTAGCATGGCAAGTTTATGGAGTTTGGCTTACTAGTCATGATCTCTAACTTGTGTTCTTTGCCTATATTTTTATTGACCGACCTCAGATAGGTGAGACTACTACATTAGTCCACTTACGATTGCTTAACATAGCGCTACATTGTCTTATGACAAGCTAACATAACTTTGCTAACTACTAACTTTAATTTGAGCATTTAATTTCTTGCCATTTACTTTTAATGTCATTTATTTCTTGCTCATTATTCATATTGATTTTCATTTTGCTCACTTGAGCACATATTTTATGTTTATGTCATTTTTATTTTGCTCATTTGAGGCCGTTATTGTATATAAATATATTTCTATCTTGTGTTGTTTTGTGTTTGTTTTGTGTGAACCAAATGCAAAAGGAGAAAAGACTTAGAATTAGGACTTACCTATGCTTAAAGGAATTCAAGAGCAACTAGGCCTCATGCCTTTAGAATGCAAAAATTTATTGAAGAGCAACTAGGCCTCATGCCTTTAGAATGCTAAAATTCAAAGTTGATCTCAAAGGACTTCTCTTCCAAACTTATTCTTTGTCCATTCCCTTCATTGTGATGTGAACTTTTTGATGTTTGTTCTTGTGTGATAGGGATCCTACCTTGAGATTGTGAAAAGAGGACCATTGTCATGAGTAGCCAAATTAAGAGCCAAGCCAAATGGAGATCCTAGGAGCTTGAATTCAAATTGTTTGATTGCTTGTTTGTGTGTGCTAAGTCCAAAGGAAAGGAGCATCTTGAATCATCTCTATGATTCCAAGAAAAGGAACTCCAAGGGTTTATCTTTTTCCTCTCTTATCTTTGTATGCTTTAGGAATAGCCCTTCTCTTCTTCTCCCCACTCTAACCAAGCCAAAAATATTTTTCTTCAAACTTTGACTTTGTTTCAAATTAGAAACCTAGGCCTTAAGCCTTTGACTTTTCAAAACTCTTTCATAAATACTCATTTGTAAATAATCTTAATCCAACTTTGACTTCATTTTGTAAATAAATTAACTTGTAAATATAACTCATTTTAAGTTGTTTTGTGGTTCCAATGGACACTTGTTAAAACTTTTCCAAAACATTAGTCATAGGTTTGAGTTATCATAGTGGTTGATGTAAATCTCACCTCATCCTTAGTGGTTGGATTATAAGTCTTCCATGCTTATTATATGGTTAACCCCTCACTAGCATTTTGAAGCCTTCCTCACATGGTGAATTGTTGGTTTAAGTTGAGTTTTCTCCCTTTGATAACAAAAGACCTTAAGGCTTTTGATCAAATCAATTCACCAATCTTTGAGATTTTTACCCCGAACTACGAGGTTTTGATCCTCCTTTGTGATGGTACGTAGGCAATGGGTTCATCCATTCAAACAACAAAATTTGTAAATAGAATCTATTCTTTTCTCATCCCTCCCATCTTTTGCTCAAATCTTTTCACAAATACCAACCTACAACACATATTTGTAAAAAGGGTTCCCTTAGAGTACTAAGGATGTTTTTGGTGCGTAAAACCTTCCCATTTCATAACCAACCCCCTTACCTAGATCTCTGATTTTTTTATTAGTTTTTAATTTGAAAAACTTCTTACTTGGCTTTTGTTCTCTTTTTAGCCTTTCCTTTGGACAAATAAAAGTGCGGTGGCGACTCGAATTGTATGTTTACTTTTAGTTTACTCAACAAACCTAAAGGTAACGAAAACCCTACTACAGAAAAGTGGCGACTCTGCTGGGGAAACTCAAGCCCCGTGGGTTTAGCCTACTTTTTCTTATATGTGTTGTATGTTTATACTTATTCGTGGCATATTTTTTATGCAAATTTGGGATGAATGTATTGTTTCTAATGTATGAATTGCTTGACATATTAATTGCTTTTATGCTTGGTGGTTTCTTGTGAGATGAGTTCTATACCCGAACTCGAGTGCACTTATGATAGGAGACTCTGCTGGGGATCTTACTTCCTAGTGGGTTTAGCCTACTTTTTGCTTGTATGTGTCGTATGTTTATATTTATTTGTGACATATTTTTGTGCAATTTTGGGATGAATGTATTGTTTCTAATGTATGAATTGCTTGATATATTAATTGCTTGTATGCTTGGTGGTTTCTTGTGAGATGAGTTATATACCCGAACTCGAGTTCACTTATGATAAGAGAATGGCATAGTCTTGTTGACTTGTGTGGAGTTATTCCTTAACAAGTTAACTTGCAAACCCATTCACTTGGTGGAGGTCTTGTTGGGATCAATAATGTCACACGAGTAGTCGTGGTTAGGAATTACTCTTTCCAATAGGATCCTTAGAAACCAAGGACCTTAGATACCTAGCCCATCTTGGCCTATTTTAGGACGTAGTGCGAAGGTCGTTCAAGTGTAAGACTTGAGGCGATTGTTACACGATACTACACTCATAAGAGTCTCCCTTGAGAATATTTTTGGAGGACGAGTAGTTATTTTATCCGATAATATCCAAAAGATGGGATGATGACTATGGGAACCTTTTTAGAACATGATTGTCAGGTTTAACCATAGTATACTCTCGTTGGGTGGTTCTTAACCGAGACTCCATGCTCGTGACTTACAACAAACCCGTGACTCGCGGTCGATCTTTTCTCGTACATCCTCAATATCAATGGAACTTGGGTGTTGATAAGGTGTAAACCGTAATCCATCAAAATGGATGATTGATATTAATGATAACTTAAGCCATCCTGTGACCTTTGTATGGTGTGACTTGCTTGATCCTTAAGTCTGTTTGTTGCATCTACGCATTCATGCATTCATCCGCATTCGTGTCATCAACAATAAAGATTTTACAAGGAACTTAAGAGGTCTATTTGCATATTTTCAGACATGGATAAGCAAAGAAGGAATACGAAGAAGTACAGTTTCAGACAACCCAACATGAAAGAGTTAAGTAGTTTGGCATCTTATGTATTAGAACCCTTAGAATTCAAAGCTCACCATGGGAAACTTCTATCTATTCTTTCTACCAAGGTGGATGAAGGTCTGATGAGTGTGTTGGTCCAGTTCTACGATCCTTTGTATTGGTGCTTCACTTTTCTGGATTTCCAGCTTTTGCCTACACTAGAGGAGTATGCTTATCATGTGGGTATACCTATTCTAGACCAGTTGTCGTTCAGTGGTTTGGAGAAGATTCCGATTTCTCAAGAGATTGCTGACATGCTTCATGTGGATGTATTTGACATTGTTGCCCATATGACTACCAAAGGTGGAATTCAAGGTCTCCCGTCTGATTTTCTGATTGCCAAAGCTACTTTGTTTGGGATGGCCATGAGTAAGGAAGATTTTGAAGCCATATTTGTACTCCTCATCTATGGGCTAGTGTTATTTCCCAACATCGACAACTTTGTAGACGTGAACGCTATTAGGATTTTCTTTTCTCTTAATCTCGTTCCGACTCTGTTGGGTAACACTTATTTCTCTTTGCATATGAGGAATGCAAAGGGTGGCGGTTCCATTGTATACTGTTTGCCTCTGTTGTACAAGTGGTTTATTTCGCACTTGCCTCAGACGCTTGCCTTCAAGGAAAACAAGGGATGTCTACTATGGTCCACGAGGCTCATGTCTCTCACTAATGATGATATCTCTTGGTATAATCGTGTTTATGATGGCGTTCAGATTATTGACTCCTGTGGTGAGTTCTCCAATATACCTCTTCTTGGTACTTGTGGTGGAATTAACTACAACCCTATTTTGGCTCGTCGTCAGCTTGGGTTCCCCTAAAAGGATAAACCTAACAACATATCGTTGGAAGGCTTGTTCTTTCAAGAGGGTAAAGATCCCCAACTTGGTTGATATCCAAAATGGATCCGATCAAGTACATCTTTGAGAAGCCTGCTTTGACTGGGAGAATTTCCCGTTGGCAGATGTTGTTATCTGAGTATGATATTGAGTATCGAGCTCAAAAAGCTATCAAAGGTAGTATCTTGGCTGACCATTTGGCACATCAACCAATTGAAGATTATCAGTCCGTGCAATACGACTTCCCTGATGAGGAGATTCTGTATTTGAAGATGAAAGATTGTGATGAGCCTACTCTCGATGAAGGGCCAGAGCCTGGTTCCCAATGGGGTATGGTGTTCGATGATGCTGTCAATCAGTATGGAAATGGTATTGGGGTAGTGATTATTACTCCTCAAGGCACACATTTTCCTTTTACAGCAAGGCTAACTTTCAAATGCACGAATAATATGGCGGAGTATGAGGCTTGTATTATGGGTTTGGAAGAATGTATTGATCTTAGGATCAAACATCTTGATGTTTATGGTGATTCGGCCCTTGTTGTCAATCAGATTAAGGGTGAATGGGAGACGAATAAGCCTGGCCTCATCCCATACAGAGATTATGCGAGGAGGATTTCAACTTTCTTTACTAAAGTTGACTTCCATCATATTCCTCGAGATGAGAATCGGATGGCGGATGCTCTCGCTAAGCTTGCTTCAATGATTGCTGTCAATTATTGAAATGAAGTTCCAAATATTACTGTGATGCGCTTGGATAGACCAGCTCATGTGTTTGTAGTTGAAGAAGTGAAAGATCATAAGTCGTGGTATTATGATATCAAGTGTTTTCTCCAAAGTCAGAATTACCCGCCAGGGGCATCTGTTAAAGATAAGAAGACTTTGAGGAGATTATCCGGCAGTTTCTACCTTAATGGTGATGTGCTTTATAAGAGGAATTTTGACATGGTTCTGCTCAGATGTGTGGATAGACACGAAGCAAACCTGTTGATGACTGAAGTCCATGACGGTTCATTTGATACTCATTCCAATGGACATGCTATGGCGAAAAAGATGTTGAGAGCAGGCTACTATTGGCTGACAATGGAGTCTGACTGCTGCAAGTTTGTGAAGAAATGCCACAAGTGCCAGATTTATTCGGATAAGATTCATATTCCCCCGACACTTCTGAATGTTATTTCCTCACCATGGCCTTTCTCCATGTGGGGAATTGACATGATTGGCATGATTGAACCTAAGGCGTCGAACGATCACCGTTTATTCTCGTAGCCATTGATTACTTCACCAAGTGGGTTGAAGCGGCATCGTATGCAAATGTGATCAGGCAGATGGTCGTGAAGTTTATCAAGAACCAACTCATATGCCGATATGGTATGCCAGACAAGATCATTACTGATAATGGATCTAACTTGAACAATAAGATGATGAAAGAGCTGTGTAGCGAGTTCAAGATTGCACATCATAATTCTTCTCCCTATAGACCCAAGATGAATGGGGTTGTTGAAGCTGCTAACAAGAATATCAAGAAGATTATTTAGAAGATGGTTGTTACGTACAAAGATTGGCATGAGATGCTGCCATTTGCTTTGCATGGCTATCGTACATATGTCCGCACTTCAACAGGGGCAACCCCTTTCTCTCTTGTATATGGCATGGAGGTTGTGCTCTCCGTGGAGGTCGAGATCCCATCAATGAGAGTCTTGATGGAAGCCAAGTTGACTGAGGCTGAATAGGTTCAGAGTCGTTATGACCAACTGAATTTGATTGAAGAGAAGAGATTAACTGCCATATGCCATGGTCAGTTGTATCAACAGAGGATGAAGAAAGCTTTTGATAAGAAGGTCAAGCCTCGTGTGTTCCGAGAAGGTGACCTCGTGCTCAAGAAAGTCTTGTCTTTCGCGCCCGATTCCAGGGGCAACTGGACTCCAAACTATGAAGGTCCATATGTTGTTAAGAGAGCCTTTTTAGGCGGTGGTTTATTGCTCACAACTATGGATGGGGAGGATTTCACTCGTCCTGTGAATTTAGATGCAGTCAAGAAATACTTTGCCTAAAAATAAAAACAGAATAGCTCGCTAAGTTGAAAACCCGAAAGGGCGGCTTAGGCAAAAAATGAGCGTCTCGGTGGATTGAAAACCCGAAAGGGCGGTTCAGGCAAAAGTTAGAGACATGAAAAAATAATAAATATATATCCCGCTAGATTGAGTACCTCACTCTGGGGCAATCTAGGCAAAAATTAGGGATTTTGCAAGTAATTGCATTCTGACAAGACTTTGTTCTACAAACTGTCACCTGTCAAAGACTCTCGCTCAGTCATCATCAACTAAAGTTTTGAATACAGTGGATTCAGAGTTGGTGGAGAAACAGTCATTATGTTCAATGTAGCCCTGTTTCCATGAATATCACCAATTTCAAATTTGTAAAGATCCATGGAGTCTCGCCATTTGCAGACTACCATTCTATTAAATAAACTTGAACCTTTATCCAATTCTTGGCACTCTTATTTGTTTCTGTATAACAAATGTTTGCATGTTTTAATTGACGAATACCATTGTTTTAAACAATTAAAGTTTTCATAAATAAACTGTTTTAAACAAAATGAACATTCACAATGACTGAAAGGATAAGTGGAATGTCCGCAGTGCTTTCCCAAGGATAGTATAACTATCAAAGGGTAAGACATTTATTCATATTCTGGCATTTTTATATCCTCTTCATCAGCTTTCAAGTTGTCTCCCCAGTGAGCGCAGGAAGAATGATACATCATCAGTTTCCCAGAGAGTCTGATATGAGAAGTTCTCTTTGATGGCAATGGATTGATCTATCTTATTGGATTGCTTTCCCCTAGCAGAATTTGTGGATGTTCATCCAACGCATTCCCGGATGGTTTGTTTGTGCATACATGCATATTTCCCCCACGGAGTCTTAGCAATCCATGATTGGTTGTATGGTTGATCCGTGGATGATCCCTTCTGTTCCAGCTCTTGCCTTGATCTTTTAGAGACGTGTATCCCTCTATATCAGGCACTAGAATTTATGTTTTATCAATTATATGGTCGTCATCCCTTGTGTTGAATGACCTAAAATCCCTTATAGATTGATAAAAGTTGATATGCTATTCTACTCACGAGACGGTTTTGCCTTTCCCCAGCATGAGTAGAAGTCCCCAGCGGAGTAAGCATGTGTTCCCTGCAGAGCTATCTTTCCAGATATTTGTTTCCTTAGCAGGAAGTAGCCTAGATCAATTGGTGAAGGGCTTGTCTCCCTTTTCATCCCCAGTATGTCGCTTGTAGATGCAAGATTCATTTCCATTTTTCTCCAACCAGGGTAGTTCCGTCGAGAACATTTGCAGCTTATCCCTGGTAGGGTGGCCAGATCAGAGTTTGATGTTTGTATCACCTCCGAGGCTGAAGATTTGTTCTAGCATTGAGTACTGGTGGTGAAGATGTTTATTTCCTTTCCCAGTGGAGAAAATGTTATTATTTCTCCCCTTAGCAGAGTTTCCTCTCCAGCAGATAGAAGGGAGTGTTTTGATTGATGTGCATTTGGTTGGTGGTTGTTCCCCACGGGGATTCACATCGTTCCTTGATAAGCTTCCCCAGTAGAGTTTCTTCTCCGGCGGATCTTACTGTTATTCAACAACCTGTCCCCGAGAGTTGATGGAAAATCCCCGACAGATCTTCTGCATCTTCCTTATGTCAGGATTGTTTGTCCCTGGGAGACTTCTCTTGTGTAGAGTGTTACCTCTTGCAGTTGGAAGCTTTGACTTTGCCTATTCCCAGCTATGGTTAAAGTCTCCTCTTTTTCCCGAGATCATCTCCACCAGAGTTGAGTTCTCCAGTAGGCTTCGCCCTTCTTGCCGAGACGGTTGCCGAGTGTCTGTTCGGGATTCTTGGACTTGTTTGTGTTAGATATGTCTGTTTGTCAGCATTAATCATACACAAATCATGCATATACATGCATAATCATAGCATGCAGATATTCATGATTGCATTATTTGCCATATATCTTTGCTTGTTATCCGCTGCTATTGGTGAAATGTTCTTCCCCAAGCAGATGTTTGTGTCTGATCTCTCCATAGAGTCAGCCCCATAGGCAGAAAGTGTCTATCTTTCCTTCTTTATTCCCCACTAAGTTATGTCCTCGTGGATGACTATTGTTTCAGTTTCCTCCCCAAGTGTGTATTGGGATGGAATTACTCCCCTGAGTTATATCCTCATCGGGTTGAGTCTTGTTTGATTATGTCTTTCTAGTTTGTTCCTAGACTGACTCCCTCTCTTGTTATCCCCTGCAGCTCCATGTGGTTCAGTTGCTCAATTGCTCAATGACCAGTAATTGTTCATCCTTTCCCCAACGGACCTTGTGGCCTTCTACCCAGTAACCGGTAGTTGTAAGTCCTGTTTTTGTGGTTTTCTACCCAGTAACCGGTAGATGTAATCCCCTCTTTGTTGGTTATCTTTACCCAGTAACCGGCATTGATATTCCTTCGTTTTGAGTATACCACCCAGTAACCGATGATATATCTCTTGGATAATTGCTTTTGTCAGGAAGTTTATCCCTTGCGAGTCATCTTTCATTTACCCTTGTTTGGTAATGATTGTTTCTCCATCCTGATTGGTCATCATTTTATACCCAGTAACCGGTATCCCGATGTCCTTTCTTTTCGGTCGATTTATCCTTCATTAACCTAGTAATCAGCTGTGGATAATCTTCCATGCGAGTATGTTATCTACGTCATGACGGTAATAGATAATATATCTCATGCGCTCTTCAGTCGAAGTCTTTTTTCTTCCCCAATCGAGTAAGATTCGTATTACCTTGTGGAATCAAATGTCCATCCTGTAGGTCGAGTTTGCTTCTTCAACCCTCCTTTCGGATGATGAGTGGCTTGGATATGTTCCAATTTCACGCCTGATTGGTCACCTATTATATGCCCAGTAACCGGTATCCCTGGTGTTCCTTCCTTCTGCTCCCTATTACGACTTTTTATCCCCTGTGGAGTCGGATTTTCCTGAGTTGAGAGGTGCCCTTCGGGTCCTCCTCGGATGTTTCGGATGATTGATATCTTTCACCCTTACACCGGTCTTAGATATTCTTTCTTCCTGAGTGTGTTGTTCTCACACCCAATAACCGGTGTTTTGATAACATGTCTCACTGTGAGTTTATTACCCAGTAACTAGTAATATCTCGGTGTTTCTTCCTCAGCTGAGTCCTTTGTGGACATCCCCGTCTGAGTCCGGATTTTTATCCGATGTGTCCTTTATGGATAGTCTTGTTGTATTGGCATATTCCCCAATACATGCATCTTTACGTCGGCTCGAGTCTTTCCATCGATTTATTTTCGTGGAATCCCTTCGTGTCTCCCAGCAAGTTTTCAAGTCGTGACCTGCTCGCACATTTTTACCTTATTTCCCCCTAGAGTCTCCATCTCCCTAATGAGTGTGTTACTCCTATGGATTTTTAGTTTCTCCCGATTTCTTTTCCTTTGTGGCAATTATTCACCATGAAAATTTTATTTTTCATGCATACATTTGCATCATGAGGTCTCTTAGGGACCAAAATTCGTCTCTTTGTTTTTATTTAAGCTCATTCTATCTTGTCGAGATGAAGATTTAACCTTCATATCTCCGGCTAGAACGACCTTAAATAAGGGCATCTGTAAGACCCTAATTTTGACCCTAAGATCCCTCATTGCATCATGTTATTGCACAAGTGCATTGCCTCAAGGATCATAGCATGTTTGGCTCCTTAACCCTGGGGTTGGGATTTGTTTGAGTGTTTTGAGACCACCAAGCATGCTTGTATTGTATATTATTGCTTTTCTTATTTTATTACTAACCAAAATCACAAAAATATGTCACTAACTCTTTTTGTTTTGAAGCTCAAGTGATCATGTGCTCCACAATGCATCTAGGAGGCTCCTAAGCCCAATGAAATGGCCAAATGAAGATGAGGGAAAAAATGACAATGGTCCACAAAGATCCTAATCATAATATATGTCTCCCAAGTATCTCAATTTGTCAATTTGATCAAGATAACCCAAGGGGCTTGAGGATTGTTTCCCAAGGAAACCCTAATTCAACTATGCTTTGACTGTGCTTTGCCCATGAAGCAATCTCAACCTCTGATCAAATTCAATCAAGGGAAGTTCTTTCATTCATCATTTTATGCATATGTGATCCTATTTTAGGCCCCTCAATCATTTATTCATCAAGATTGGAAGTTTGGCCTTGAAAAGTTGACCAGTCAAAGTCATCTGACTAAACTGAGGTCCATTGAGATACAACTTTTGATGTGTTTGTAAAATGAAGATGACCCCAAGAGAAAACCTGTTCTTAAGAACCATATGAACAACTTTCATGTTCATACAAAATCCATTTGAAACTTGGAAGGTCATCATTCATTTCAAAACATTATAGGTCATTTTGACTGAAACCCTAATTTTGGGTCAACTTACCAAACGCATAACTTCCTTAATATTTATGATTTTGAGGTGCGACCAAATGCATTGGAATGGTTGAGATGTCTACTTAAAATTTTATGATGGACAAAATTTCATAATCTTAAAAGAAATACATGTGATAATACAAAACATTATAGGTCATATTGAACCTAATTCATTGAATTTGAAAAAGTACCCAACTTCAAATGCCCATAACTTTGTCATAGAAAATCCAAATGATGCAACATTTGAGTCTAAATTGATCATATTGAAAAGATCTAAAACTTTGATGTTGGAGGTTTTTCCATTTCAAGTTGCATCATGAAAACATAGGGGTTTAATTAAGCTTGTTTTTGGGGAAATTTTTCAAAGTACTTTGAATATGTTTTGTACTTGGATCTTCCAGGCCAGTTTTCATTAATTTGCAAATGCCAAATGACTTTTTGCCCAACATGACTTTTGTTCCTTATTTCAAAGGATTTCTAACCATTACTCACATTACTTATTTGGACCTACCATTTGTGAGTTTCGAAATTCTTTCCATATTTGTGCATTTTGGAATTTTATGATGAAACTTGAAATGTAAGCTAGTTCCCTCCAAAATGCACGTCCAAATCCTTTCCATGTGAACTCATCAAGCTTTTTCATCTATCATTGAGCCTTCCACACGCCTGTACAGGCCCATGCACATCAAAGCTCAAATTTCATGCACACGAGAGAAGTGTGTGATCAGCCACATTTAGCTATAAATAAAGGTTCCCTCTCACTCATTTGGTAACCTTTTGGAGATCTGGATTACTGCAATATTGAAACCATAGCCATACCAAAGGAATTGTTCAAAAAAAATTCTCACTTTCGAGCTTGAAATTCAGCATCATTAGCTAATCTTCAAAGCTTAATTCCTTAGCCTTTCATTTCCCCTACATCCATAGATCAAAGAGGAGCAAGAAACTTGAAGGATTCGTGGCCTGAAGTGCTTCAATTCAAAGGTATACATTCAAACTTTTTGGATCTAGAACTCTCAATTAAATGTAGCATTCTTGTGTTTGTGTGGTTTTCTGAAGTCCTCACACTTGAGGCAAGTTATTGGTGCTTTCAATTCACCATTTCATGAGCTTACAGTTAGAACACCATGATCTTCTTCTTCATGTTTCTCTCAATATAGGAAGAGTGAGCAAGATCCAATGGTACAGTGATGATCTCCATCACACGAGCTTCATTTCCATGTCCTTGTTTTCCATTTTTATTAAACTTTTCTTTTCTGCAACTGGTGGCCGAAGGTGGCTGTCTCACCGAAGAAGATGGTGGTTTCCACCACCATCACCACGTGTGTCACTCTTGGCCTTTGGATCATGTGTTCAGGATCTAATCGTGTGCATCCATTGTGATTACTTATTTTAATTCGTGTTGTGGCGCGCTTGACTAGTGTACACCATGTGCCATTAGATCTGAACCAGTCATTGATGCCACGTCAATTAATGAAGTCCATCGCGCGGCTGTGGTTTTTTCCATTTTATTCTATTTTCTTTTATTTTCAATTAATTCATTTGAATTTCAAAAATTCATTAAAAATTCATTTGAAGTCATAAAAATATGAGACAAATTCCAAAAAAAATTTGAAAAATCTAGTTTCATCTTTTGATTTTTAATTATTTTTGTGACTTCATTTGATATTTTTCATGGATTATTTGATTTTTAATAGTTTTAATTCATTTTTAATTACTTTCTGACTTTTGAAAAATCCAAAAATATTTTCCTAGCATCTATGGATCATGATAAGTCAATGAAAAATAGTCTCATCAATTTCTTATTTGATTTGAGATTTATTTGAGATTTTGATTCATATTATGCTATTTTTATATGTTTTTAATTGTTTTTAATTACTTTCTGATTTCAAAAATTAGTGAGAAAATTAGTCAAAGCTTGTTTGACCATGTTGGACCTATGAGAATTTAATTGGTCTTGTTGAAGTTGATTTGAATTGAATTTGAGGTTTGACCTTATTTGTTTATTTTTTATTTGAATTTTATTTTAATTCAAAAAATACCAAAAAATTATTGTTGACTTGTTGACTTGTTATCTTCATTTCTTTTCTGTTTGGTGTTATTTGATGATGATTTGATTCACATTTGATCAATTGGATTTGGTGGTTGTCTTCTTTTTTCCTCCCTTTCATCTTCATCTCTTTCTTTCCATCAATGGTCAATGAGTTAAAGTCTTATGGTTGGTCTTGACAAATGAGAAGTTTAACCTTCTTTGATCCAAACCAAACTCAACTTGATCCATGATCAAGTGAGTTGTTTTGTGTCCAAGATAGGTTGCTTCTTGGTCAAGCAAATAACCTAAAGTCAATACAAGGCCCTTCCCCTTTTGTTTTGGCATGGCAAGTTTATGGAGTTTGGCTTACTAGTCATGATCTCTAACTTGTGTTCTTTGCCTATATTTTTATTGACCGACCTCAGATAGGTGTGACTACTACATTAGTCCACTTACGATTGCTTAACATAGCGCTACATTGTCTTATGACAAGCTAACATAACTTTAATAACTACTAACATTAATTTGAGCATTTAATTTCTTGCCATTTACTTTTAATGTCATTTATTTCTTGCTCATTATTCATATTGATTTTCATTTTGCTCACTTGAGCACATATTTTATGTTTATGTCATTTTTCTTTTGCTCATTTGAGCCCATTATTGTATATAAATATATTGCTATCTTGTGTTGTTTTGTGTTTGTTTTGTGTGAACCAAATGCAAAAGGAGAAAAGACTTAGAATTAGGACTTACTTATGCTTAAAGGAGTTCAAGAGCAACTAGGCCTCATGCCTTTAGAATGTAAAAATTTGTTGAAGAGCAACTAGGCCTCGTGCCTTTAGAATGCTAAAATTCAAAGTTGATCTCAAAGGACTTCTCTTCCAAACTTATTCTTTGTCCATTACCTTCATTGTGTTATGAACTTTTTGATGTTTGTTCTTGTGTGATAGGGATCCTACCTTGAGATTATGAAAAGAGGACCATTGTCATGAGTAGCCAAATTAAGAGCCAAGCCAAATGGAGATCCTAGGAGCTTGAATTCAAATTGTTTGATTGCTTGTTTGTGTGTGCTAAGTCCAAAGGAAAGGAGCATCTTGAATCATCTCAATGATTCCAAGAAAAGGAACTCCAAGGGTTTATCTTTTTCCTCTCTTATCTTTGTATGCTTTAGGAATAGCCCTTCTCTTCTTCTCCCACACTAACCATGCCAAAAATCTTTTTCTTCAAACTTAGACTTTGTTTCAAATTAGAAACCTAGGCCTTAAGCCTTTGACTTTTCAAAACTCTTTCAAAATACTAATTTGTAAATAATCTTAATCCAGCTTTGACTTCATTTTGTAAATAAATTAACTTGTAAATATAACTCATTTCAAGTTGTTTTGTGGTTCCAATGGCCACTTGTTAAAACTTTTCCAAAACATTAGTCATAGGTTTGAATTATCATAGTGGTTGATGTAAATCTCACCTCATCCTTAGTGGTTGGATTATAAGTCTTCCATGCTTATTATAGGGTTAACCCCTCACTAGCATGTTGAAGCCTTCCTCACATGGTGGATTGTTGGTTTAAGTTGAGTTTTCTCCCTTTGATAACAAAAGACCTTAAGGATTTTGATCAAATCAATTCACCAATCTTTTAGATTTTTACCCCGAAATACGAGGTTTTGATCCTCCTTTGTGATGGTACGTAGGCAATGGGTTCATCCATTCAAACAACAAAGTTTGTAAATATAATCTATTCTTTTCTCATCCCTCCCATCTTTTGCACAAATCTTTTCATAAATACCAACCTACAACACATATTTGCAAAAAGGGTTCTCTTAGAGTACTAATGATGTTTTGCGTGCGTAAAACATTCCCATTTCATAACCAACCCCCTTACCTAGATATCTGACTTTTTTATTAGTTTTTGATTTGAAAAACTTCTTACTTGGCTTTTGTTCGCTTTTTAGCCTTTCCTTTGGACAAATAAAAGTGTGGTGGTGACTCGAATTGTATGTTTACTTTTGGTTTACTCAATAAACCTAAAGGTAACGGAAACCCCGCTACACGAAGCTTCTTCACAGCTCTCTCATAAGCTGCTTCCATGTCGGCCTTCTCTTTGGAGAGCTGATCATATCTCTTCTTCCATAACCTAGACGAGTAAGGCCAAAGCAGGGTGTAGTTAATTCCACCACATGTACTAAGAAGAGGTACATTGGAGAACTCACCACAAGAATCAATAATCTTAATGCCATCATAAACACGATTATACCAAGAGATATCATCATTAGTGAGAGACATAAGTCTCGTGGACCACCGTAGACATCCCTTGTTCTCCTTGAAGGCAATCGTCCGAGGCAAGTGCAAAATAAACCACTTGTACAACAGAGGCATACAACATACAATGGAACCACCACTCTTTGTATTCCTCATATGCAAAGAGAAATAAGTGTCACCCAACAGAGTCAGAACGAGATTAAGAGAAGAGAAATCCTAATAGCGTTCATGATCGGCCACCATTTACACTCAGTTTTCATCATCTATCCAGCATGGAATCTTCATGAATCAGTAAATTTTGCATTTTATTTTAGTGATTTCTTTAGTTTATTGCATTGTATGAATTTCCGTTTGTTTTATGTTTCATTAGTAGTTTTTCGCATTTTTGTCGCATTTTATGCGTTTCTGTGTAGAATGTTGGTTTCCAGGTTTGATTAAAAGTCTGAAAGTGTGTACCGGAAGAAGGGAGGTTAGAGACTGAAGAAAAAAGCGAAAAACGGACAAAACAGGGGGTTGACACGGGTGCCCATGTCACCTGACACGGCCCGTGTCAGCAGGGAGTGTCTTGTGCACCTACAGAGGAGCCAACACGGGCAGCAGTGTCACCTGACACGGCCCGTGTTGGCCATTTCGCTCAAAATTCTGATTTTTCTAATTTTTACTCCTGTGGACATCCAAAGGGCATTTTGGGCATTTGGCATTATTTTTAGTTGTTTGGAAACTATTTAGTTGGATTGGAAGCACTGAAAAGAGGACTTTTGGGGATCGTGAAAAAAGAAAGATACGAAAAGAGGAAGCAACCTTGCAAGGTGTGGAGAAGAGAAAAGATCTTCAAGATCGAAAGAAATTGAAGATCAACTTTCATCAACAACAACTTTTAATGTCTTTAATTTGTAATCTTTTGTCTTTGAATATTATGAGAGGCTAAACCACCCAATGTTAGGGGGTGTCCCTGAATTGCTACTGTATGGATATTTTATCCATGTTCTTATAATCAGTGATGTTTTCGTAATTCAAATTATTATACAATGTGCTTAATGCTTAATTTTATCGGACAAGTAAAATTCTGATTTCTGGTTAAGGTTTAGGTCAGACAAACCGCCTTATCACTGTTGTATAATAAAACCCGCGTTTAATCACTTAGGAATGAGGATCAAACTGTGGTTACCGTAAATTCTTGATAAAATAAATATTTCTTAACAGCAATTTGATTGACTAAGGAATTAGGAGTAAAATTGCCTGTTAAATGGTTTTGGCTAAGGAATTAGAGAAAACTACTCTGGAGAAACTGTTTTGAATTATAATAGCATCGATGTTATATGATATGGAAAAAGTGGAATACACAGCAATTCATACACCTGGCCTTAGCATTATTTCTTATATCGACTAAAAGAGTTTTATACGCTTTATATTTTTATTCCTTATCAATTGTGAAAACAAACATCCAACCCCATATGAACTTTTGTTTAATTGAATTATTATAAATTGATACTTTCTACGCAATCCTCGAGACCGATACCCGGGATAAACCCCTTTTTATTACTACATTGGTGCAAATAGTACACTTGCTATTTTACCGATCAAGTTTTTGGCGCCGTTGCCGGGGACTGCCAAAAGTATAAGTTGAAAAATAATTCAATTAGAATTTTGTTGCTCTGCAGCTAAATTTTTTACTTTTATTGTTTAATCTAATAATTGTCTAATCTGTGTATGTGAGGTAAGGCCTCGGCTGAATTTCGTTTTGACGCAGAACCCGGAAGATTATTGCGTGCAAGACGACGAAAAGCTAGGCTGGAACTTTCAGAATCAGCACCTATTGTTTCTGAGTCCGAAAAAGAAGAAGCTATTTCTGTTCATTCAGAAGACTCAGAAGTTGTTTCTGAACCAATGGCTGAACCACAAGGTGAAGCCCCACCACCTCTTGTAGAGAGACTTTTGGGTGACTATGGGGGTGCAAATGCTCCTACTGGAAGGTTAACAATTGTGAACCAACCGGTAAATGTTGATCACTTTCAGCTGCACCCCTCAATGATTCGTCAACTCGAGAGAAGACTGTTCTCCAAAAAAATCAATGAAGATGCCAAAAAGAATTTACAAAGATTTCTGACCATGACGGCATCGTTGAAAATTGAGGGACACTCAGAAGAAGCAAAAAAGTTGGTTATGTTCCCGTTTACATTGTCGAAATATGCCGAAGAGTGGTTTTACTCTTTACCCGCGGGAAGCATAACAGCTTGGCAACAAATGGAGACAACATTCTTGAATGAGTACTTCCCTACTTCTGTGTATATCCGCAAGAGATATGATATTGTTAACTTTAAAAAGAAAGAAGGAAAGTCACTCGGAGACGCTTACAAGCGGTTCAAGCGACTATTGGTTGCCTGTCCTACTCATAACATGGATTCAACTGAACAGATGAAAAACTTTGTGAATGGACTTAGAATGAAGACTAAGCAACTCATAGACACAGCTGCCGGTGGCTCAACAAACTTTACAACAACCACTGGAATAAAGAAAATCATTGAAGCCATTGCAGCAAATGAACATCTGGAACTCTATGACCGCAGTGTAAGTCAACCCGAAGGTATCATTGATCTTAAATTGGCAAATCAAGTTGTGAAGATGGAAGATCAAATAACAGCTGAAGTAGAGAGAAGGCTAAAGAAAATGACTCTTGACACGCAAACTGTGGCACAAGTGCAACCGGTCCAACCTATTCAAGCTGTTAGTTGTGAAATTTGTGAAGGTCCGCACTTCGCCATGCATTGTGTAGCAACTGCTCAACAGGTTGAAGAGATTAATTTTCTAAAGCAGAATAATCCGTACTCCAATACATATAATCCTGGATGGAAAAATCATCCAAATTTTTCCTGGAAGGACCAGCAAGGAAATGCTCAGAAGAAAGTGCCCACCTAGTATCAAAGTCAACTGCAACAGCAATACCGTCCACAACAACAGCAACCTTACCAGCAACAGCAGTTTCATCCATCTCAACAACAATTCCAACAACAGGTTCCCAGAAAAGCAGATTGGGAGATTGCCATTGAAAAAATGGCAGCTCAAAGTTCTCAATTTCAAGAGGAGACTAGAAGTAATTTGAGAAACACTGGTGCTTCAATAAAAAATCTGGAAGTGCAAATGAGTCAGATTGCTCAACAACTTGCGGGTTCGCAAACACCAGGAGCATTACCGAGTGTTACAGTTACGAATCCAAGAGAGCATAATAATGTGAGTGCTGTTACAACAAAGAGTGGTAAGGATAAAGAAGTCCCTGAAAAAGATGATGAACAAGAGGACTAATTGCTTGAAGTTGATTTGGAGATAAAAGAGAATGAAGTTGTTAGTGAGAAGGTGACAGTACCTGAACCGGTAGTTAAAGAAAAAGTTAATGAATCAAAGCCGGTTGTCAAACTCCCGTTCCCAACAAGAAATAAGAAGAAGGAGAAACATGAGAAGAACTTTGAAAAGTTCTTAGAGATGTTCAAAAAGCATGAAATCAACATTCCGTTCTTGGAGGCACTCGAGCAAATGCCCTCTTATGCTAAATTCATGAAAGACATTATTTCAAAAAAGAGGAGCACTGACACTGACTCTATTGTACTAACTGAAACTTGCAGTGCTATTTTGCAGGGTATGAAGATCCCGATAAAGAAAAAAGATCGAGGCTCGGTGACTATCCCTTGCACTATCGGGGATAGATCTTTCAAGAAGGCCCTTATAGACTTGGGGGCAAGTGTGAGCCTCATGCCTTTATCGATTTACAAGAGGTTGGGGATTGGAAAAGTACAGGATACCCAAATGACACTTCAATTTGCTGACCACTCTGTGAAGAGACCTTATGGAGTGGTGGAAGACGTTCTTGTAAAGATTGATAAGTTTGTCTTTCCGGTAGACTTTGTGATCTTAGAAATGCCGGAAGATGAAGAGATACCTCTCATTCTTGGTAGACCATTTTTGGAAACCGGGAGGTGTTTGATAGATATAGAAGAAGGGACCATGACTCTAAAGGTTTATGACGAGGAGTTAAAAATTGATGTGCGCAACACCATGAAATACAAAGATGATGTGGCCACCAGCCAACACATAGAGGTTATTGATCAAATGGTTCTGCAAGAAAATCACCTAGGGGAACAAAAATTACCCTTGGAGAGAGTCCTAAGTCTCTCAATTTTTGAAGACAATTAAGAAGTGGGTGACGAGGAGATGGAAGTGGTACACTACGCCAAATAAGGGAAAAGAGGGCGCTTATTTTGGCCTATAACAGCGCTTTTAAGCGCCCTCTAAAGTGGCGCTGGCATAGGTAAAGACAGCGCTTTGTTTTCCTGGAGAAAGCGCTGTCTAAAGTGGCCCTTTAAGGGCCACATTATAGTGCGCTTTCAGAAAAAAGCGCCCTCTGGAGTGGTCCATAAAGGGACACCTTAGAGGGCGCTTTCTGGAAAAAGCGCCCTCTAAAGTTGTCAATGTAAAGTGTTTAGAGGGCGCTTTCTGGAAAAAGCGCCCTCTAAAGTTGTCAATGTAAAGTGTTTAGAGGGCGCTTCCTACAGAAAGCGCCCTCTAAAGTGTTAGTTATTTTAAAAACAATTGTTTGAAAAACAGTGGATATTTAATTGATAACCTGTTCGCATGCTGCAAAAGTGTAAAATTCATATTGATTTCATCCTTTAATCCAATGTTATACACCATTAATCCATTGATATATACAACATGAATCCATTTATATACAACATTAATCCTCCATATATACAACATTACTATATGATTCTTTGATCAACAATATACAACAACATATTCATGATTTAGTAAAAGTACAACAACAATATACAACATATATACAACAACAGCATACAACAACAACATTCCATACGTATATGTACAACAATATACAACCTAGCTATATGATTCTTTGATCAACAATGAATTGACACAATTCATCCTTCATTTCATCCAAATGAGCTCTTGAGTAAGATTTGTATTCCTCAAAGTACTACAATTAAGAGAATAAAACATATTCATGATTTAGTAACAAATTAGATGAAATATCCGATAATATTAAAATAAACCCTAAGTTATTATTCCATACCATTTTTGGGATGTCTATACGATTCAATGCAATGATATCTCTCATAAATCTCAATACAAAAATTCCGCAATCGACCGAATTGTTTTGCTGAGGACACTACACAGAAAAATAAACAATATATATATATATAGTTAATTTCTTACAAACACTATTATAAGCAAAAAAACAAACACTATTATAAGCAAAAATAAGATACTTAATATATACCTGAACTCTGACCCAGGTAATGTCCTTCCTATTACGGTAATTCTTTTTCGATCTAAATTTTACTATTGCCTTAACAAAATAAAAACGTATATTGAGATCAATCTGACAGACATAATTAAATATACAAATATACACGAATATTTAGGGGAATTTCACATACGCGTCAACCGTCTTCTTCATACTCGGATATTTACTCCAATCACCCGATAACGAATCGAGATAATACACCATTAGTCTCGAAAGATCCATAGCAACCAACACCCAGTGACCACTGTAAAATAAAACAAAAATTTAGATGCATGAAAATTTTCTACGTAAAAGATATACATAGATTAGAATGAAATTATTAGAAAGAAAATCTAACCCATTGCCAGAATTAAGCGGTAAAAAACACAAACTGGGTGTAGTATTATCGTCGGCCGCCATGAATCTATCGACTAGTTCATTCTTTACGGATGTTGGATTTTTCGTTATAAACGTTGTGTTGATACGGGAAGCAACAATAAAATTGAATCGGTTACACAATTCAGTTCCCCGCATCAATGTTACATACATATACCTTAAATAGAAACATAATAAACATTAGACTACTCATTGAAATGTGTAAATAAATTGTTCAACTAAGTAAATAATAGATTGATCGGAGTACCATATGTATGTATGAATGACAGCGATGCCCAATTCTTCGTGTTCAAAAAGTTGTTGCATGTCCTCCTTTGCAATTATTTCGGAATGAGCAATTCCGAAAACACCTTCATCACAATCTACACTACGGATGGCGCCGTGCATAATATCGGACTCTTCCACCATTTTCTCAAGACGCATCATAATTTGAGATTTTGTCCCGGACGTCGTTGGAATATCGTTACCAGCTTTTTTCAACTTTCGACCGGGAACCTAAAAATTCATATAAATTAAATCATGACTTTTTGTGATGCAACAGAATCGTTGCGTATATAATTCAATGGGTATATATATTTGTACCTCTTTTTGAGATGCAACCGACTCGATGCGTCTTGAAATCCCTTTACCAGCTTTATGTGTGGGTCTTGTAGGAGTCTAACATTACCATGTAATAAGGATTGATTAAATATCATAATTGTAGCTGAAATGAAATGTGAATACTAAATACTCATAATCATTTAGAACATATATACCTCGGCATCTGGGAAAATTAGATCTGACGGCCATCCAACAAAGGATCCGACTGCATCTCGCATCAACGTTGTCTCTGAAACAACGTCAGGTAATGGTAGAAGCGCGTCGGTATCTAATACAAGGTCAACCGAAACTTTCATATATCCCACCGGGAGGGGATTATGGTGAAGTAATTCACCCGAAGTGTTGTGCACTTTTCCCTTGCCAACTATGCGATAAGTTGGTGACGATAGATACAGCTGACAAGGTGTAATGCCCTAAACCAATAATAAATGTTATTGTTAACGTGTATATGTGTCAAGTAAAAAAGTGCTATTTTAATTTCATAATAACATATATAATTACCTCGGGAAATTTCGGTTGACAATTGATATTAGCTCGGTCACTAGTATCTTTTGGCTCGGAACCGCACCTTTCCTCTCTATACCTTGCATTCTCCTTTTGCAGTTCGAGTACTTGTGCCCTTAACTCCGCCAAGGTCTCCATCACCTCTTTGTTGGTAGGATTTTTTGTTTTTGGTTTTTAAAAAAATGACGACGGAGTCACACCAAAACCCTTACCCCTTACACGACCGGAATACTCAGGAACATTTAGTACTCGACTAAGTACGCTCCTGCAATCCTGGACCTCGGTTGAAGGTAAGGTTTGGGATAAAGTCTCCTGAAATATTATTAGAGGAGATTAAAAATGAATTTATGTCTAACAAAATTTTCGATATAATTAAAGAAATAATGTTACATATACTTACACATTCGTCATAAACATTTTAAACCGCTTCAACGACATCCCCATCCTTCCCAACCCGAGCAGCCTTCCACAATACGTGCTCCGGAAGAGATGTTGCGTCACTTTTATCCTCGGCTAGCTACAAATTGAATCAGATTATAAGATCATCAATTATAACATATTGTGACAATGTATAAGCTCATAGCATTTGAATATACTCACAATTCTTTGTTGTAACCGTGCATATCCCGTACGCCCTTTTTTGTACGGATACGCGGGTTTTGATGCCCTTTTCCGATTTTTGTCGCTTACTTCCTGGATAAAAAAGTTTAAGGCATATTAGAACCAAGTAACTTAACAATTGTATAATACCATAATTAATAGACATTACATGGAATTTTTCGTTTCTTCGTTTGGCGACAAAGTTATCCCATTCTTCGGCTGAAATAATCTCCGCATACTTCATTGGCCGTTCTGCTTCAACAAAGTTTCCTTCCTCATCCTTGAGAAATTTGTTGGACAAAAAGGATCGAAATCCTCAGAGTCTTTTTCCGGCCAATTGAATACAATATTTTTGCCGGCTTTCATCGATGTGAAAGGATCTCTAAAAAACATACAAATGGAGTGTGTTATTATAAGTAATATTATAACAATATATGGTCAACAAATAGTCAACAAGAAAAACATATAATAATATATGGTAAGTACCTGTATCTCGGACCATATTTTTTCTTTGCCAACCTTCAATTCCGGACTTCTCCAATTATCACATGTAATCGGAATATGTTGTCGAACAAGGGAACCAATGTAACTTGCCAACATTGAACCGTTAGGCTCAATTAGTTGGTCTTCAGCACTCCAATGTACTTTGAATTTTTCACCCTTGTCTCTTGCACGAATGATTGACTTCATAACAGTCAATCCTCGTTTGATTTCTTTTTCAACATTGTTACGTGATCCACTCGCGTCATGGGTATCGTCTTGGTTAGCCATTTTATCTGTAATATAGAAATGATTCAATAAGACCCAAGTAAGACAATGACCATATTCGTGAAGCTACACAAAAAACACATTCATATACCTTCCATTTCTCTCATGTTACAACAATCTAAACTCTCTCTTTTTTTCATCATTATTGAATACAAACTCACACACACCTACTGCATACAAAAGACCAATGCAAACTTATGGTGTTTGGAACATGAACAAACTTGCATCCATAATCATCAAACTTCCAAGCACAAGCTCAAACACACTCCAAATGACATCAGTTTTCAATCAGAAATAAAAAACCTTACAACAAGGTGCTCATGAACACCATATAGTGCTCGTTTGCCCTAAACAACATTAATCAACATAATGCACAAAATGTAAAACTCAGTTTAGAAAATGCCCTAATCAAACACCTGGAGAAAGTGAACGGTAACGATGGAGAAGAGAAATACCTTCAAGGTGACGGTAACGATGGAGAAGAAAGTGAACAGCGACGGTGGACGCAGATAACTCAGTGAACGTGAACGCAGCAGCAGAAAAAGGCGACGACGACGACGACAGTGAGGGAGGGAGAACGAACGGAGGACGAGAGTAATCGCAGTAGAGAGTAATCGCAGTAGAGAGAAAACCCAGTTACGTAAACGAAATAGCATATAGAGAGGGAAAATAAAGAGACATGCAGTATATGTTATAATTTTAATGTTTACTAAAGGGGATCTTAGAGGGCGCTTTTGTAAAAAAAGCGCCCTCTAAAGGGGGCCTAAGAGGGCGCTTCTGAAAGCGCTCTCTAAGGCTTTCCAAAAGCGCCTTATAAACTGGAAATGTACATGGACTTAGAGAGCGCTTTTTTAAAAGCGCCCTCTAAGGGTACCCTTAGAGGGCGCTTTCATAAACGCGCCCTCTATTGGTGTCCATCCATTTCCTCATTATTTTTCCCCTTCACTTTAGAGGGCGCTTTGTTACAAAAGCGCCCTCTAAAGTGCACTGCCTATTCCAATTGTTCGCTCCTTATTTTTTCTCTTCACTTTAGAGTGCGCTTCTTTAAAAAAGCACCTTCTAAAGGTGGCCTAAGAGGGCGCTTCTGAAAGCGCTCTCTAAGGCTTTCCAAAAGCGCCTTATAAACTGGAAATGTACATGGACTTAGAGAGCGCTTTTTTAAAAGCGCCCTCTAAGGGTACCCTTAGAGGGCGCTTTCATAAACGCGCCCTCTATTGGTGTCCCTCCATTTCCTCATTATTTTTTTGCTTCACTTTAGAGGGAGCTTTGTTACAAAAGCGCCCTCTAAAGTGCGTTGTCTATTCCAATTGTTCGCTCCTTATTTTTCTCTTCACTTTAGAGTGCGCTTCTTTAAGAAAGCGCCCTCTAAGGTGCGCTGTCTATTCCAGTTTTTGGCGTAGTGGTAACTCTGATGGCAACACAACAGCCCGTTAAGGGATCCCGATCACTCAGATGGGAAAACTTAAGGGAACCTCAAGTTGAAGAAAAGAAAGATGAGACAAAGATAGTGGCTGAGTTGAAACAGTTACCTGAAAATCTCAAGTATGTTTTTCTAGATCCCGAAAAGAAATGCCCGGCAATTATAAGCTCTCATTTAGAGGTTTCTCAGGAAGACAAGCTTGTCAAGGTGTTGAAGAAACACAAAAGTGCCATGGGATGGGCAATAGAAGACCTGAAGGGAATTAGCCCTACGGTGTGCATGCATAAATTTCTCATGGCGGATGGTCACAAACCGGTGGTTCAACCACAAAGAAGACTAAATCCCGTGATGAAGGAAGTGGTCAGGAAATAGGTTGTTAAACTGTTAGACGCCAGGTTGATTTATCCCATTTCCGATAGCTCTTGGGTGAGTCCGGTGCATGTGGTCCCGAAGAAAGGAGATACTACAGTTATAAAGAATAAAAAAAAAGAGTTACTTCCTACCAGGACGGTCACGGGTTGACTGTGCCATTGCTTTTGAAACAATAAAAAATAAATTGGTGACAACACCTATTGTCATTGCTCCTGACTAGTCTCTACCCTTTGAGATTATGTGTGATGCGAGTGACATCGCAGTGGGAGCAGTGCTTGGGCAACGAAGGGATAAGCTCTTGCATGTTATCTATCATGCGAGTCATGTGTTGAACCCTGCGCGGTGAATTATGCAACCACCGAAAAGGAGTTGTTAGTTGTAGTTTATGCCTTTGACAAGTTCAGGAAATATCTGTTGGGTTCTAGAGTCATTGTTTATACTGACCATGCTGCTTTGAAGTATTTGTTTGCTAAACAGAACTTGAAACCAAGACTGTTACAGTGGATCCTGCTCCTCCAAGAGTTTGATGTGGAGATCCGGGACAAAAAAGGGTGCGAAAACACTATAGCAGATCACCTTTCCCGGATGTCCCCAATATAAGAGAATGAGGAAAAGCGCCCAATAAAGGATGAGTTTGCTGATGAACACATCCTTGTTGTTATTGGAATGCCTTGGTTCGCAGACTATGCGAACTATCTAGTGGGCGGGGTGATCCCGAATGATTTTGACTCTAACCGTAAGAAAAAGTTTGTTCATGATTGCAGGTTCTATCTATGGGACGACCCCTTTTTGTACAAAAAGGGAATAGACGGTTTGGTCCGACGATGTGTTCCAGAAGAAGAACAGAGGGATGTGCTGAAAGCGTGTCACGATTTGGACTATGGTAGACACTTTAGTGGTGATAGAACTGCTGCTAAAATCCTCCAATCAGGTTTATACTGGTCGACACTATTCAAAGATGCTCAACAAATGATCAAAGAGTGCGATAAATGCCAAAGTATGGGAAATATTTCGAAAAGAAATCAGATGCCACAAAATCCCATGCTGGAAGTTGAACTCTTTGATGTGTGGGGTATTGACTTTATGGATCCGTTTCCACCGTCATTTGGAAAGAACTACATTTTGGTGGCGGTGGATTATGTATCCAAGTGGGTGGAAGCAGTCGCGCTACCTACAAATGATGCAAAAGTGGTGGTCAAGTTTTTGAAAGAAAACATATTCGTCAGGTTTGGAGTGCCAAGAGCTCTTATTAGTGATGAAGGAACTCACTTCTTAAATCACCTAATGGAGAAGCTACTCTTGAAATACAATGTGAAACACCGGATAGCCACTCCATACCACCCGCAAACAAGTGGTCAAGTTGAAGTGTCGAATCGGCAGCTGAAACAAATCCTAGAAAAGACGGTTAATGCTTCTCGCAAGGATTGGGCGAGTAAGCTCGATGATGCACTATGGGAATATCGTATTGCTTTCAGAACACCGATTGGTATGTCCCCATATCAATTGGTATATGGTAAGGCATGTCATCTACCTTTGGAATTGGAACACAAAGCCTTGTGGGCTTCCAAATTCCTTAACTTGGATCTTGAGAAAGCAGGAGAATCCCGAATCCTTCAACTCCACGAGTTGGAAGAATTCCGGAACCTGGCATATGAAAATGCAAAGATCTACAAAGATCAAATGAAGAAATGGCATGACAGAAGAATCCAAAGGAAAGAGTTCTGGGAAGGACAAAGTGTAACACCTCAAAATTTGCCCTCCTCTTCTTGGGACTAGTTTAGCATATTGCATTTCGTGTTTTAGGACATTAGGCATTTGCATTTTTGCATATCATATAGAAATAAGAGAGTCATCCTCCAAAGTCTTGGCAGAAGATGGAGAAGTTAAGTAATTCATGCCTGAGGGTCTATATGAAGTGGTGGTCAACCATCTGAGGGCTTGCAGTGCATTAGGGTTTCCTGATCCTTCAAGGGTCTTGAGTATTATCTTGTTTGCAAGGATATGTCACCATCATCATGGTTATTTCATCACCAGGGGTTTCATCATTCATGCTCAAGTTTCTCTGGATCAGGGTTTTGACCTCTGGTCAACCCTAATCAATTGTATTCTTTCAGCCAGGGTTTCTCAAGGAGATGAGGTATTTTTATTTGGATGAAGATCACATGGTTATATTGAAGAGCTTACATGAGCTAGGGGTTCATTTCTGAGCCAATTCCTCAAGTGGTGGAGGCTCAAGCTGATCAGAGCATGTCAAGGTCATCTGAGGACCTATATTGTCAACTGTGCAAGAGCTGAGGGCTTTGAGGTGGGGAAATGAGTTTCAACACTTCAATCATGTTCAAAAGAGGTTCATTTGTCATTCTAGACATCTATCTTGAAGATTTTGAAGTCAGGGCAAAAGTTTCCCAAAATGGAAAGGGACCTGTAATTAAAAGTTTCCAAAAATGGCAAGCTTTTGGTCCATATTCAACTTGACTTTCCAACATCAAAGATGCTTCAAATGAATTTTTGGTGAACATGAAAGTTGAAGATCTTTCTCTCCTCTTTCCAAAAAGTCCAAGATCATGATCATCTAATGAATGGTTGAGAAGTTGAGGCCAAATGATTGCAAAGCATACATGGAATTTCAAAGTGGCATAACTTTTGATTCAAAACTCCAAATTGGTCCACTCTTTTTGCAAAATTCTTGTCTTGACCAATACTTTCCAAATCAACCATTGCCTTGCATGGAAAAAGCTCACATGTTCATGTGTTCATTCATATGCATTTTGGAGGGAAATTGGGGAATTCAAATTTGGTGCAAGCTACAAGCCTAATTCCAATCCCATTGTGTTTATTAGATGATTTTGAGTGAAATTGGATCATTGCATGCTACTGTTCACGTGTGAATTAAGCCATGCACCTTCATTTTTCATTTTTTGCAAAACACTCCAAATCTCCTTAATTATGATTAGCACATGCCTAATTGTGATTACAATGTCATTAGCACATGATATAAAAGCTAAATCATAACAGAATTGGCTGATAATCACAATTCTAGATCTAGAATCCATTTTCCCTCCAAAACTCTCTCTCTCTCCTTGGATTTCAAAAATTCTCCACACAAACACACATTTTCTTCATAGAATCATGATCATGGAAGAGTTTTGAGCAAGATCCAGTCATTATTCGTGGAAATTGAGCAAGGTATGAAGCCATTCAAGCACATGAACATGACAATGGAAGGTTCAAATTAAGCAAGATCTAAGAGGATTCAAGTGTTGTTTCCTATTCAAAGCTTCAAAATAAGTGTTAGAGAGAAGATCTGAAGCTTGTGGTGGCTTGAACACGTGGATTTGAAGCACAACCATTCCAAGTAAGTGGATTTTCGAATCTCTTCTTTTGCCAATTCATGTACATGATCTTGTAGATCTCGTTGTGGCGAGAATTCTGATGTGATTAGATTTATTTTTGGTGAAAAGATGAGTGAGTTATGATGAATTATAGTTTGAGTGGTGAAACTTCTTTTGATCGATCCAGAAAATTCAGGAGGAATTAGGCTTAGCTAATAGGATATTTGTGATCCTCGTTGCGAGACGGTTCTGGACATATATAATTTGTTGGATTTTGCATGTTTTGACGGTGGCGATCCGCCTGGCTGGCCGGAGAAGACGGTGGAAACCACCGTCCGCCACCGTCTGAACAGTAGCTAGGGTTTGCAGATCAAAACGGTGCGTTTTGTGTATTAGGCGCCTGTAACCAAGCTTGTGCAGGTTTGATTCCGTCCTAGCACGCTTTTGAATTAATTTGTTGTGGAGCGCTTGTTATCCTTGGCCATGTGAGTTTAATTCCAGCGCAATGTTGTTTAGTTGATTTATTTTGAGCGCTTATGGAATCTTTGTGTCCTGTGTTCGATTCCAGACCAATGCACGTTTGTGATTTTATTTCATGCGCTTTGTTAACCATGCTTTCCTGTGTTCGATACTTTGCCATGAGAATTATGGATTTTAATTTCCAGCGCTATTCCATTGACTTACATGTCCTGGGTTCAACACTTGCTTCTAACACTTTTTTCAAATTTTGCCTTCAAACTTTATTTCCCTCCATGATTCTCATATTGTTTCAAATATTTTCATCAACTTGCAAAAATCATAAAAAATAGCAAACTAATCCAAATTAATCCATTCTTTTTTCCACATAATTGATGCAATGTCTATTATTTTGTGATGTTTATTTCATGATTTTTGCACTTCTGGAATTTTATTTGTTGATTGTTGATTGGACATTGTGTTATGTTGACATGTTGAGATCAATTACTTGTGAAATGCTCATGATTTGTCCAATTGGTTTGAAATTTGACATGCTTATTCCAAACATGTGACTGGATTTTTGAGAATTGGTTTGGCATTTTTATCATGTTCTACCACTGTTTTGAACACATGGACATATGTTGTGACATTTGGTGTAACATTTGGTATCTTATACTTGTGCATTTTCATCCACACACCAATTGACCTCTTCTGGACTTCATTTTTGGCATGATGCTTGTTCATAACATGTTGAACTCACATAAATAATTTCATGATCATTGGATACATTTCTGTTTTAATGTGGTTTTTCTCATTTGGAATGTCCAATTGTGTTCACCTTGTTTGCCTTTGCCTTATCTTGTTCACTTGATGGTTTTGCTTTATGAATTGGCCTTGATCCTTTTTAGGACATGTTCTTGTTAGATTGAATGTGCTTCATGTGAAGTATTGACTTCTGTTTTGTTTTTTTGCTTTGCCTTTGACCCTAGTCTTGGTACTAGTGGTTTGTACTCACCTTTTGAGCTTTGTATTTCAGGTTCAAGCATCTAGGTCTAATGGTTGATGTGATATCATTACTTGAGATGCAAGTTGCTTTGATTTACTAACTCTTATTGTGTTGTAGGTCCTTTGATGTGGTGAATTCACTTGAGTGATTGCATTCATGACTTGCTTTGTGTACATATTGGAATTGTCTCACTGTTGTTGTCTGTTTGATTTGTCTGAATACAATACTGACTGGTTAGCTTTTGTACAGGTACATTAGTCGCTTCTAGCTTGCTTTTGCTTTGCTTAGGAGTGTGGTTGGTACACCACTGAGGTAGTTTAGCCTTCTAACTCCATGTAGTCTGGAAGCCCTGTCTCTTTTTTGGCAGGCGTTTGGCTGAAGTCCTCCTTAAGAGGCAATGACTGTGTTTGTTTACTTTTGTGCCAAAGACCTCCTTGTTGAGGCATGTTACTTGTTAAGTCCTCCTAAGTGAAGAGGCAATTGACAGATAGAAGGGACTAGTGGCCAGTCCCTTGTTAGTTGTTGAGTCGTTCATTATGCTCGCACTACGTGGTGACGCTCTTGAACCTAACCCAAGATCCCTGTATAGAGTCGGTCAAGTGGAATAGGGTCCCTCATTCTGGACCCCCACGCTTTCTTTGATTCAAGCTCACCCAGGCCAGGGTTAAGAGCTATGAGGTTTAGCCCTCATTACCTTTCTTCTGCTCACCCTGACGGTCAATGTCAGTGGTTAAGAGCTTCAGACACCCATACAGTTTTGGCTTGTTTGTCGAGGTTGATATGACCCCTTGACTAAAGCCCAACCATTTTGACTGAGCCTCTTGCTTGTGTATAGAGTGTGATGATTGCTTTTGATATGTTTATCTACTTTTCACTTCTTATCTCTGTTCTGTAGGAGTCGTATGATCAATTTTCGAGGAAGTTGAACGTACGTAGAGATAGACTTGAGTTGACTCACTTCCTGTGTGAGTCAAAATCTTGTTAGAGACCTCAACCTAGGGTTATAATTTGCATGACGACTATTAGGCTCGAGTCAGTCTCCCTTTTAGTTCGTTATTCCCCGGTCTCTAGTTAGGAGAGTCTCCCCTGTTTAGGGGAACTACGTCGCCCTGATCCTCATACCAGATGAGGTACGTAGGCAGGAGATCGTGCGAGATCTCTCCGGGCACCCTTTTTCTTTTTGCGTGTGTTTTGCTTGACAACTACTAGGCTCGAATTCCAGACTCCCTTTTAGTTTGTCAATCTGCTTTCTACCTTTGGTGTTCGCTGGTTAGCGATTGCTTATTTGTTTGGAGTCGGATGTAAGCCCATTGATTGACATTCAGTTTCCTTGTTTATTTGTTTGGAGTCGGATGTAAGCCCATCAATTGGCATTCCGTTTCCTTGTTTGCTTTTGTGTGGAGTTGGATGTAAGCCCAGCTATTGGCTTTCCGTTTCCTTGTTTGCTTTTGTGTGGAGTTAGATGTAAGCCCAGCTATTGGCATTCCGTTTCCTTGTTGAGTTTCTTTTGACGTCTCAGCGTCTTTGTGTTGTGTTTTGTTTCGGCGTGCGTTAGCCGAACTACGGTAGCTCTGATTCTCATTCCAGATGAGATACGTAGGCATAGGATGTGATATCCTAGCGAGCCCGTTTCCCGTTTCCCCGAACTACGTCGACTCTGATGTTTGTTTCTGACAAACTACGTAGGCCCAGGATGCGACATCCTGCCGAGTCCGCTTCCTCCGTTTTCTTCCACCTGTTTACTATTCCAGCGTGTGCATTCTTTGAGCAGTTTATCAGCAACCTTTTCCTATTCTTTTGAGTATGGATCACGTCGAGTATGGCGGATGTAACACCCCGAATAAAATAAGAGGATTATTTAAATTAAGTTAATAATATATTTAATAATTTAATTAAATAAATTGAATTATTGGATTATTATTATTATTATTATTTGGAATAATAATTATTTGGAAAAATATATATATAAGTTGGAATAAGGAAAAAGGGTTTCAATTGTTGGTAAAGAGTTTTCACGTGAAACAGAGAAGCGGTTGAAAGGTGAAAAGTGGAGAAAGGGCAAAGAGGAAGAGCTAGAGAGCAAAGGTTGAAGAACGGAAAAGCTCGAAGCTTAGAGATTGTCGGATTATCTCAGGTAAGGGGGGTTTATCGTCGTTTAATGGGTATTATAGATTAACATGTCATGGGTAGTGATAGTCGTTGAATTGACCCTAATTGGGATTATGAATGCTGTGAAATTACGTTGGATGAAACTGTGTTTAGGCTGTAATTGAATATGTGTTTGGGTTAGTTGTGAATTTCCGAACGTATAGCTTTTTACGGAAGTTGAATCGGAGGTCCGGAAGTCCTCCAACGGCGGAAAATGCGGAGAACTCTGCATTCTGCCTTGTGTTAGCGCAGGAACTACTGTTTTGTCTGCGTTAACCGGTTAACCCAGGGCGTTAACCGGTTAACGCTGTTATGTTTTGTGAAAATGTGCTGTTTTGCCTGCGTTAACCGGTTAACCCAGGGCGTTAACCGGTTAACACTGTTGCGTTTTGGCAGAAAGTGTATTTTGCCTGCGTTAACCGGTTAACACTGTTGGAAATTGGAAAAACTGATATTTTAATGTTGTGAACATAAGTGGCGATTGGCCTATTATCGTTGATTGTGATGAGTAATTTTGTTGAGTTTATGTTATGAAGTGTTGATATAAATATGTTGATAAGTTGTGTTAAAGTTGTTGAAAATACTGAGTTGTAGGCTGGTGAGCCAAAGTTGATTATAAGTTGATTTTGTTGAAAATTCTGAGTTGTAGGCTTGATGAGCCAACGTTGATTATAAGTTGATTATGTTGAAAACATTGTTGTGTTGCTGTATTATTATGTTGTCGGAATTTAAAGTCGTGTATGCCATGTACATTTCATATGCATTAAGTCGGAGCTTTGCTCACACCACGTTGGCCTGGATTGGTAAAAATCGGAGCTTTGCTCACACCACGTTGGCCTGGATTGGCAAAAATCGGAGCTTTGCTCACACCACGTTGGCCTGGATTGGCAAATTTTAAGTTGAAAGTTGAAGGCTTATGCCTTGATGCCCACTAAAATGGCAATGATTTTAAGTTGGGAGTTTTACTCCGATTGGTACCACATGCATGACGAGTCGAGTCTCATTTGAGTTGCATTTTATGTTGTTATTGAGTTGCATTTTATGTCGTTATTGAGTTGCATTTTACGTTGTTATTGAGTATGATATTTGAGTTGATGTGCCGTTACTGAATGCATGATATGATTAGGGTGATTAACGTGTAAATTTACTTAACATAACATGATAATTTATAATGTTTGTTATATCGATTGAGGAACTCACCCTTACAACTATTTTTCAGGTAATGAGCAGTGAGTTGAGTAGAAGCTAATGCTTGGAGTCTAGAGTAGTCTACTTAGTGGGTCGTGCTCTGATAGATGTAACATCGGGACGGGATGTTTTAATTGTTTTATTGTTGGTTGTTGAACTTTTTACATGTAATATGTTATATGTTTGGAATGGTTGACATAATTTATATCCGCTGTGTATTTTGCAAGGAGTGTTTATGTTGAATTAAATAATGAGCATGACTGATGTTATGGTGAAATGTGTGAAGTGTCGTGTGACACCCTTAACTGCAATAATTACTCTGATTTATATTTGTTGTTGTTATTAAATATTTGGGGTATTTTTAGAAGGGTGTTACATTAGTGGTATCAGAGCAGGTCGGTCTGTCCGGCCAGTTGTCGTGTCGTTACTGTCTAACAATTGTGTAATTGTTACTAGTCTAACTTTTAAGTTGTGTTGTAGTGATAAGTTGAAATGGCTGGAAGGAATGACGCTGCAATGGCTGCCGCAATGCAAGCGATGGCACAAGCTGTGCAGAACTTGCCAAATGCTGGTGGAGATGCTGGATCACGTAGCTTGGCGACTTTTTAAAGAGAGAATCCGCCGGTGTTTAAAGGGAAGCATGATCCAGATGCAGCCTTGGGATGGTTGAAAGAGATTGAGAGAATCTTCCGTGTTATGGATTGCACTCCAGCTCAGAAGGTTCGGTATGGTACTCACATGCTAGCAGTCGAAGCTGATGACTGGTGGCTAGAGACTCACGAGAGGTTGACCGTGGCAGGTGAAGTCGTTACTTGGGATGTATTTCGTAGGGAATTCATGAGAAAGTATTATCCGGAAGATGTCCGTGGTAAGAAGGAAATTGAGTTCCTTGAGCTGAAGCAAGGAAACATGTCTGTCACTGATTATGTTGCAAAATTTGTGGAACTGTCCAAATTTTATCCTCATTACACTGGTGCTGGTGCTGAATTTTCAAAGTGCATCAAGTTTGAAAATGGACTGCGCTCTGAAATTAAGAAGGCTGTTGGGTATCAGAAGATACGCATTTTTACTGAATTGGTTGATAGTTGCAGGATATTTGAAGAAGACAATAATGCTCATTACAAGGTTGTCAGTGATCGCAGGGGCAAGCAACATCAAAACCGTGGCAAGCCGTATGATGCTCCAGCTGGAAAAGGGAAGCAAAGAGCTGCTCCGGCTCAGAGAGCTAGTGGGGGAGGTGCTCCTGCTGGTATAGTTTGCTTCAAATGTGGTCAGGCTGGTCATAAGAGTAATGTATGCACTGCTGAAGTAAAGAGATGTTTTCGTTGTGGTAAGACTGGTCATGCAATAGCTGATTGCAAGCACAAGGAAGTGATTTGTTTTAATTGTGGCGAAGAAGGGCATATTGGAAGTCAGTGTCAGAAGCCAAAGAAATCTCAGACTGGGAAGGTGTTCGCTTTGACCGGAACTCAAACCTCCAATGAGGACCGACTTATCCGAGGTACGTGTTATATTAATGGCTTTCCTCTTGTAGCTATTATTGACACAGGTGCGACTCATTCCTTTATATCTTTGGATTGTGCTGTGAAACTTAAGTTAGAGATATCTGAGATGTTTGGTAGTATGGTGATTGATACTCCTGCGAAGGGTTCAGTGACTACTACTTCGGTTTGTTTAAATTGTCCTTTGAGTATTTTTGGTAGAGACTTTGGGATGGACCTAGTGTGTCTTCCACTAGTGCAGATTGATGTTATTCTGGGTATGAACTGGTTGGTGTTTAACCGAGTTTCTATCAATTGTTTTGATAAGACGGTGGTCTTTCCTGAGAGCGAGGAAGGAAAGAGTTTGTTCCTATCAGCAAGGCAAGTGAATGAAGAAGTAGCTGATGGGGCAGAGTTGTTTATGCTGTTAGCGACTTTGGAGGCTAAAGATAAACTGGTGATTGGCGATCTAGCCGTGGTGTGTGATTTTCCTGATGTGTTTCCTGAAGAGGTGAATGAATTGCCACCAGAACGCGAAGTGGAGTTCTCGATTGATTTGGTACCTGGTACTAGGCCGATATCGATGGCTCCGTACCGTATGTCTGCTGTTGAGTTAACTGAATTGAAGAGTCAGTTGGAAGATCTGTTGGATAAGAAATTTATTCGTCCGAGTGTGTCACCGTGGGGTGCACCAGTGTTGTTGGTTAAGAAGAAAGAAGGTACTATGAGGTTGTGTGTGGACTACAGGCAACTGAATAAAGTGACGATCAAGAATCGGTATCCTTTGCCGAGGATTGATGATTTGATGGATCAGTTGGTTGGTGCAAGTGTGTTCAGCAAAATAGATTTGAGATCTGGGTATCATCAAATACGTGTGAAAACCGAGGATATTCAGAAGACTGCTTTCAGAACAAGGTATGGACATTATGAGTATTCTGTAATGCCTTTTGGTGTGACTAATGCGCCTGGAGTATTTATGGAGTATATGAATAGGATTTTCCATCCGTACCTAGACAAGTTTGTTGTGGTGTTTATTGATGATATTTTGGTGTATTCGAAATCTGAAGAAGAGCATGCTGAACATTTGAGAGTGGTTTTAGAAGTTCTACGAGAAAAGAAGTTATTTGCTAAACTATCCAAGTGTGAATTTTGGTTAGAAGAGGTTAGTTTTCTTGGTCATGTGATTTCAAGAGGTGGTGTTGCTGTTGATCCTTCTAAGATAGAAGCGGTATCTAAGTGGGAAGCTCCGAAGTCTGTTGCTGAGATTCGAAGTTTCCTTGGTTTGGCTGGTTATTATAGGAAGTTCATTGAAGGATTTTCTAAGTTGGCGTTACCATTGACGATGTTGACTAGGAAGGGGCAAGCGTTTGTTTGGGACTCAAAATGTGAAGGAGGTTTCCAAGAGTTAAAGAGAAGGTTAACTACTGCTCCTATTCTGATATTACCGAGTTCGTCAGAATCATTTGAAGTTTACTGTGATGCTTCATTGTTGGGTCTGGGTGGCGTGTTGATGCAGAATAAGCAGGTTATAGCTTATGCTTCAAGACAGCTGAGAGTTCATGAGAGGAACTATCCGACGCACGATTTAGAGTTGGCGGCTGTGGTGTTTGTTCTGAAGTTATGGAGGCATTACTTGTACGGGTCAAGATTTGAGGTTTTCAGTGACCATAAAAGTTTAAAGTATTTGTTTGATCAGAAAGAGCTGAATATGAGACAGAGAAGATGGTTAGAGTTTCTGAAGGATTATGACTTTGGTTTGAATTACCATCCGGGTAAAGCAAACGTAGTGGCTGATGCATTGAGTCGGAAATCATTACATATGTCTATGCTAATGGTTAAGGAATTGGATTTAATTGAGCAGTTTAGAGACTTGAGTTTGGTGTGTGAGAGTACTCACAATAGTGTTAAATTGGGAATGTTGAAGTTAACAAGTGGTATTCTGGATGAGATCAGAGAGGGTCAGAAATCCGATGTGCTTTTGGTTGATAAGTTGACTCTGGTGAATCAGGGTCAAGGTGGTGAATTCAGAGTCGATGAGAATGGTGTTTTGAGATTTGGTAGTCGGGTGTGCATTCCGGATGTTACCGAACTTAAGAAGAGTATTCTTGAAGAAGGGCATCGTAGTGGGTTGAGTATTCATCCTGGAGCTACGAAGATGTATCATGATTTGAAAAAGTTATTTTGGTGGCCGGGAATGAAAAGAGAAATTGCGAGTTTTGTTTATTCCTGTTTGACTTGTCAGAAGTCAAAGATTGAGCATCAGAAGCCGTCTGGGCTAATGCAACCGTTGGCTATTCCAGAGTGGAAGTGGGATAGTATCAGTATGGATTTTGTTTCTGGGTTACCGAGAACAATTAAGAATTTTGAAGCTATTTGGGTAATTATTGACAGATTGACAAAGTCGGCTCATTTCATTCCGATCAGAATGGATTATCCGTTAGAGAAATTAGCTGAGTTGTATATTGAGAAAATTGTAAGTTTGCATGGTATTCCGTCGAGTATTGTTTCGGACAGAGATCCTAGATTTACATCGAAATTCTGGGAAGGTTTGCAGAAGGCTTTGGGAACTAAGCTGAGATTGAGTTCTGCATATCATCCGCAGACTGATGGTCAGACTGAGAGGACGATTCAGTCACTAGAGGATCTTTTAAGAGCTTGTGTTTTGGAAAAGGGAGGTGCTTGGGATTGTTATTTACCTTTGATTGAGTTTACTTACAACAATAGTTTTCATTCGAGCATTGGTATGGCGCCGTTTGAAGCTTTGTATGGTAGGAGATGTCGGACACCTTTATGTTGGTATGAGTCCGGTGAGAGTGCTGTGGTTGGACCGGAGATTATTCAACAGACTACAGAAAAGATTAAGATGATTCAGGAGAAGATGAGAATTGCTCAGAGTCGTCAGAAGAGTTATCATGACAAGAGGAGGAAGTCACTTGAATTTCAAGAGGGAGATCATGTGTTTCTTCGTGTTACTCCGATAACTGGGGTTGGTCGAGCTTTGAAGTCAAAGAAGTTGACACCTCGATTTATTGGTCCTTATCAGATTTTGGAGAGGATAGGAGAGGTAGCCTATCGTATCGCTTTACCGCCGTCACTTGCGAATTTGCATGAGGTTTTTCATGTGTCTCAATTGAGGAGGTATATTCATGATCCGTCGCATGTGATCCAAGTAGATGATGTACAGGTGAGAGATAACCTGACTGTTGAAATATCGCCTATGAGGATTGAGGATCGAGAGTTGAAGCAGTTGCAGGGTAAAGAGATTGCCTTAGTGAAAGTAGCTTGGGGAGGACCAGCAGGTGGCTATGTGACTTGGGAATTGGAGAGTCAGATGAAAGAGTCTTATCCAGAGTTATTTGCTTGAGGTATGTTTTCGAGGACGAAAACTCTTTTAGTGGGGGAGAGTTGTAACACCCCGAATAAAATAAGAGGATTATTTAAATTAAGTTAATAATATATTTAATAATTTAATTAAATAAATTGAATTATTGGATTATTATTATTATTATTATTTGGAATAATAATTATTTGGAAAAATATATATATAAGTTGGAATAAGGAAAAAGGGTTTCAATTGTTGGTAAAGAGTTTTCACGTGAAACAGAGAAGCGGTTGAAAGGTGAAAAGTGGAGAAAGGGCAAAGAGGAAGAGCTAGAGAGCAAAGGTTGAAGAACGGAAAAGCTCGAAGCTTAGAGATTGTCGGATTATCTCAGGTAAGGGGGGTTTATCGTCGTTTAATGGGTATTATAGATTAACATGTCATGGGTAGTGATAGTCGTTGAATTGACCCTAATTGGGATTATGAATGCTGTGAAATTACGTTGGATGAAACTGTGTTTAGGCTGTAATTGAATATGTGTTTGGGTTAGTTGTGAATTTCCGAACGTATAGCTTTTTACGGAAGTTGAATCGGAGGTCCGGAAGTCCTCCAACGGCGGAAAATGCGGAGAACTCTGCATTCTGCCTTGTGTTAGCGCAGGAACTACTGTTTTGTCTGCGTTAACCGGTTAACCCAGGGCGTTAACCGGTTAACGCTGTTATGTTTTGTGAAAATGTGCTGTTTTGCCTGCGTTAACCGGTTAACCCAGGGCGTTAACCGGTTAACACTGTTGCGTTTTGGCAGAAAGTGTATTTTGCCTGCGTTAACCGGTTAACCCAGGGCGTTAACCGGTTAACACTGTTGGAAATTGGAAAAACTGATATTTTAATGTTGTGAACATAAGTGGCGATTGGCCTATTATCGTTGATTGTGATGAGTAATTTTGTTGAGTTTATGTTATGAAGTGTTGATATAAATATGTTGATAAGTTGTGTTAAAGTTGTTGAAAATACTGAGTTGTAGGCTGGTGAGCCAAAGTTGATTATAAGTTGATTTTGTTGAAAATTCTGAGTTGTAGGCTTGATGAGCCAACGTTGATTATAAGTTGATTATGTTGAAAACATTGTTGTGTTGCTGTATTATTATGTTGTCGGAATTTAAAGTCGTGTATGCCATGTACATTTCATATGCATTAAGTCGGAGCTTTGCTCACACCACGTTGGCCTGGATTGGCAAAAATCGGAGCTTTGCTCACACCACGTTGGCCTGGATTGGCAAATTTTAAGTTGAAAGTTGAAGGCTTATGCCTTGATGCCCACTAAAATGGCAATGATTTTAAGTTGGGAGTTTTACTCCGATTGGTACCACATGCATGACGAGTCGAGTCTCATTTGAGTTGCATTTTATGTTGTTATTGAGTTGCATTTTATGTCGTTATTGAGTTGCATTTTACGTTGTTATTGAGTATGATATTTGAGTTGATGTGCCGTTACTGAATGCATGATATGATTAGGGTGATTAACGTGTAAATTTACTTAACATAATATGATAATTTATAATGTTTGTTATATCGATTGAGGAACTCACCCTTACAACTATTTTTCAGGTAATGAGCAGTGAGTTGAGTAGAAGCTAATGCTTGGAGTCTAGAGTAGTCTACTTAGTGGATCATGCTCTGATAGATGTAACATCAGGACGGGATGTTTTAATTGTTTTATTGTTGGTTGTTGAACTTTTTACATGTAATATGTTATATGTTTGGAATGGTTGACATAATTTATATCCGCTGCGTATTTTGCAAGGAGTGTTTATGTTGAATTAAATAATGAGCATGACTGATGTTATGGTGAAATGTGTGAAGTGTCGTGTGACACCCTTAACTGCAATAATTACTCTGATTTATATTTGTTGTTGTTATTAAATATTTGGGGTATTTTTAGAAGGGTGTTACAGCGGACGTGAGGGTTGCTAATACCTTCCCCTTGCGTAACCGACTCCCGTGCCTTGCAATCTCTGGTCGTAAGATCGTTCCTTTCCCTTTTCTTAGGTTAGTCCAACGCTTCCTTTCCGTCATAGGATGAATAGCGTCGGTGGCGGCTCTGTGAACTTGTTTTTTCCGCCGGTTGTTTTTCGCGTTGCGACAGCTGGCGACTCTGCTGGGGACTAAGTTGACCTCTTGCTGGTCCATCTTCCCTAAGCGAGTCAATCCTAGCGCTCTCTAGGATAGTTTTGGTTGCTTTTACTGCCTTATTTATTGCATTTGTAATTATTATACTGTGATTGTATATATTTGCATAAATGTTTGCATGCATCATATTATCACTGTGCTGGATTCTGTACAGGTTGGTTCCTCTGATTTGGGGTGGGTGTTCTGAGTGGGGCTAAAACCCATGCCCGAGTATACACATAGGGTTAGCGTGGTCTCTAGTTGCCTCTCATGTTAGGTCAACATGTTTTTGGCGACGTGACATACCACAAACCGGACGAGGTTCATCTGAGAGAGTCCTTCCATTGTGGAGTATCCACTTTGGTTGGGTTACCTCTTTTGAGCTGTTGACTTCGGTGACCGTTCTTTCCCGGATCTTTGGTTTAAATGATCTTATGAGAGCTGCAACGGCACACCCGAAAGGGCAAACCCATTGAGTATCTTGCCCGATTATCGAGACCATTATCCGCCTTAGGATGACCTTATTAGAATTCACCTGTGAGGGGAGGGTTTGATTCCTACAGATACATGTTCGGTTGGTGACTCTGGGATGGTGACTATTGGTTCAGTTCTTGATCGGGGTCCTATTTATAAGTAGGATTTGTGGATATTTATTTCTGACACGCCAGAGTTCTGTCCGTGGTATTTATCAGCGGGTTCCGTTTATTTCAGATCCCCGGGTTGAATTGGAAAGGTGTTGGTTCAGAGGATCTTGGTGTTATCCGCTCAGTGATTGTCTGGTGATGATGGTGATATATCCTCCGTTCCGTTTATTTCGGATCCCCGAGTTGGATTTGTGGTTACCTGTTCCCTCAGATGGATGTGATCCGTTCAGAGACCGGAGCTTCCGTATAGTTGATGTTCAGATGACTTGGAGGATGGCACAGTGACTTGCATTCATGCATCTGCATCATTCCCATTTTGCATTCATCCGCATCCAACTCATGTCTATCCATGCTCAAGGTACATTCTCGATTGAGATTCTGGTTGAGAGACATCCTGATGTCGGAATGTTATTGTCAAATTATTATCCGTCTCGATGAAGCCAGAATCGAAGGACAGAATTTTCCTCATACGGATAGACATTGCATTCATGCGTGAGTCATAATAACCTGTCTTCTGTTTTGCAGGTGTCAGTATCTAACATGTTTGATTGACTCAGGGATCATTATTCGCACACACTGAGTCATTCCTTTGCACGTAGCTCGTCCGCACAGATATCCTACCAGACGCAACAGACCCAAACTGATGGGTCCATCCAACGCTGACATTCTCGAGCTAAAAAAGAAGATGAGTGAGCTGATCAGTGTCATGCAAGAGTTTGCCTTGGGGAAGAAAGCAATCGCCGAGAAGGTGGAAAGAATTGAAAGCTGGCTGAAGATGGGGAAGATACAGGGAAATGCTTCGTCGTCTGGATCGAAGAAACCCTTTGGAAATGGTCAGCGTAAGAAGGAGGGTGACACGAGTGTTGTGTATGCCCAAAGAGGACACGGTAGGGATCATTACTACCAGCATACTGTTGCGGTAACGATTCCTACTGGTAATCAATCTGTACAACAGCAACATCAGCCACCTCAACAGAGAGCACAGAGAGCGGGGTACCAAGTAAGAGGAAAGGGGACTGATCGTCAGTTTGATAGGCCACCCGTGACATATGCTTTTCTGTTTAAGAAGTTGATGGATCTTGGGTTGGTTCAGCCGAGGACGATGGCTCCGGTAAGACCAGATAAGAGGCCTGCTAACTATGATGAGAACGCCAAGTGTGAATTCCATTCTGGTACACCAGGGCATAACATTGAGGGTTGTAGAGCCTTTAAGCATGTTGTCCAAGATTTGGTAGACTCCAAGGCCATCAATTTTGCACCATCTCCGAATGTTAATGCTAATCCCATGCCGGCGCATGGTCAGGTGATGGTGGGTGTAATTGTTGAACATTCAGGTCACGTCTGTGTGGTGGGTGAAGAGACTGAGAGTGACTGCGAGCTCGATGGTTGGATAAAACCGTGCGTACCAGGGATGGAAGTCCAGAACTGGAAGGCCGAAAAGATCATCACTGTCACTCTACGTGAAGAGTAATATTTCTTGTTTTTCAATACTGTTTGCATGAAAGCCATACGTTTTGCCCGAAAAGTAATGGTCCATTGTAAGGGCCACCTCATGTGTTTCATTTTGCAACATTTGTATCAGTAATAAATGGATGTTTTTCACATTAAAAGCGGTGTTCCCTATTTTTCATTTATTTTTGCAGTTTAAAACAAAAAAAAAATCGAAATGTTTATTTTCATCTTCTTTTTAATTTGCTTCGCTCCGGTTCTAAAGCAATGCATGAATCAACATTCATGCAGATGCGATCATTCTCCGGATCTCATTGATAACAATCCTGTTACACCCTCATATGACTTCGACAATCTAATATATCATGCCAAAGAAGAAGGCGAAGAAGATTGTGAACTGCCGGAGGAATTAGCCAGGTTGTTGAAACAAGAGGAGAAGGTGATTCAGCCGCACGAAGAGCAAGTCGAGGTTGTGAATCTGGGTATCGAGGAGGTCAGAAAGGAAGTGAAAGTTGGGGCCGCTTTGGAGGTAAATGTCAAGAGCAGAATGATAGCCTTGTTGAAAGAGTATGTTGATATCTTCTCCTGGTCTTATCAGGATATGCCAGGGTTGGATACCGATATCATTGTGCACAAGTTGCCATTGAGAGCAGATTGTCCTCCAGTGAAGCAGAAGTTGCGTAGAACTCGACCTGAGATGGCCATGAAAATTAAAGAGGAGGTTCAGAAGCAGTTGGATGCTGGTTTCCTAGCTGTTACTAATTATCCACCTTGGGTCGCGAATATTGTGTCGGTCCCGAAGAAGGAAGGAAAGGTGAGAATGTGTGTGGACTACCGGGACTTGAACAGAGCTAGCCCGAAGGATAATTTCCCATTACCTCACATCGATGTGGTGGTAGATAATACAGCTCAGTTCTCGGTGTTTTCCTTCATGGATGGCTTTTCTGGCTATAATCAAATCAAAATGTCGCCAGATGATATGGAGAAAACAACGTTCATCACACCATGAGGCACTTTTTGCTATAAGGTGATGCCATTCGGTCTCAAGAACGCCGGTGCCACGTATCAGAGAGCTATGGTGACTTTGTTTCATGATATGATTCATCATGAAATCGAATGCTATGTTGATGACATGATAGCAAAGTCCCAAACAGAAAAGGGGCATTTGGTAGATCTGGCCAAGCTGTTTGACCGGTTGAGACAATTCAGACTGAGGTTGAATCCGAATAAGTGCACTTTCGGAGTGCGGTCCGGTAAGTTGCTGGGGTTTATTGTAAGCGAAAGAGGAATCGAGGTTGATCCTGCTAAAGTAAAAGCAATACAAGAAATGCCTGAACCGAGAACGGAGAAGGAGGTTCGTGGGTTCTTAGGTAGATTGAACTACATTTCACGGTTCATATCTCATCTAACAGCCACGTGTGAACCTATATTTAAGTTGTTAAGAAAAGATCAAACGGTCAGGTGGAATAATGATTGCCAAGCGGCATTTGAAAAAATAAAAGAGTATTTGCAGGAGCCTCCGATTTTGATGCCTCCTGTGGAGGGACGACCGTTAATTTTGTACTTGACAGTCCTCGAGGGGTCTATGGGGTGTGTATTGGGGCAGCATGACAAGTCTGGTCGAAAAGAGCATGCGATTTACTACCTTAGCAAAAAGTTTACCGACTGTGAAACAAGATATTCACTGCTCGAGAAAACTTGTTGTGCTTTGGTATGGGTTGCTCGCCGACTGAGACAGTATATGCTGGTTCATACCACTTTGTTGATTTCCAAGATGGATCCAATCAAGTATACTTTTGAGAAGCCAGCATTGACCGGACGGGTTGCGAGATGGCAGATGATTTTGACTGAATATGATATCCAGTACACCTCTCAGAAGGCGGTAAAGGGGAGTGTATTGTCTGATTACCTCGCCCAGCAACCTATTGAGGATTATCAACCGATGAAGTTTGAGTTCCCTGAAGAGGACATCATGTTTCTCAAATCGAAAGATTGTGAGGAACCGATCCCGGAGGAGGGGCCTGACCCTGAATCCGAATGGATTCTGATGTTTGATGGGGCCGTTAACGTGAATGGTAGTGGAGTTGGTGCTATTTTGGTTACACCGAAAGGATCCCACATTCCTTTTGCTGCCCGGCTAATGTTTGAATGCACCAACAATGTGGCTAAATACGAAGCTTGTATCTTGGGTATTGAAGAGGCGATTGATTTGCGGATCAAGAACCTTGTTATATATGGAGATTCAGCTTTGGTCGTGAACCAGGTTAACGGAAAATGGTATACGCGACAATCTCATTTAATTCCATACCGGGACTACACGAGGAGATTGTTGACGTTCTTCACCAAGGTGAAATTGCATCATATGCCGAGAGAAGAGAATCCTTTGGCAGATGCTTTGGCTACTCTGGCTGCCTTGATTAAGGTGCGGTGGTGGAATCAGTTCCCTAGTGTTGAGGTGGGACGTCTGGATAGACCGGCTTATGTGTTTGTTGTCGACACAACGCCTGATGATGAGAAGCCGTGGTATTATGACATCAAACGCTATCTGGAAACCCAAGAATATCCTGAGGGAGCATCCAAGAAGGACCAAAAGACTATGAGGAGGTTGGCCATGGTGTTCTATCTGAACAAGGATGGGGTTTTGTACAAGAGGAATTTCGATTGGGTGTTGCTCAGATGTGTCGATGACAGGGAAGCAAGCCAATTGATGAAAGAGGTTCACGAGGGGTCGTTTGGTACCCATGCCAGTGGGAATGCAATGGTGAAAAAGTTGTTACGGGCTGGTTATTACTGGATGACGATGGAGGCCCAGTGTTTCAATTTCGTGCGGAAGTGTCATAAATGCCAGATTTATGCTGACAAGGTGCACGTGCCTCTAAATCCGTTGAGTTTAATGTCATCTCCGTGGCCGTTTGCTATGTGGGACATTGATATGATCGGAAAGATCGAGCCTACGGCTTCGAATGGGCACCGGTTCATATTAGTGGCTATCGATTACTTCACCAAGTGGGTGGAAGCAGCCTCGTATGCAAACGTGACGAAGCAGGTCGTTGCCAGGTTCCTGAAAAGAGACATCATTTGCCGATATGGGATTCCCGAAAGAATCATTACTGATAATGGTTCTAATTTGAACAATAAGATGATGGCAGAACTATGTCGGGAGTTCAAGATAGAGCATCACAATTCTTCTCCTTATCGTCTGAAGATGAATGGGGCGGTCGAGGCAGCTAATAAGAATATTAAGAAGATTGTGCAGAAAATGGTCGTGACCTATAAAGATTGGCACGAGATGTTGCCATTTGTATTGCATTGGTATCGAACCTCGGTGCGTACATCTACTGGGGCAACGCCTTTCTCGCTCGTGTATGGGATGGAAGTCGTGCTACCGGTTGAGGTTCAGATTCCTTCGTTGAGAGTCCCGATGGACGTCAAACTGGAAGAGGCTGAATGGGTAAGGACTCGGTACGAGAAGTTGAGCCTGATTGAGGAAAAGAGGCTGGCGGCCATTTGTCATGGGCAGTTGTACCAGCAGCGGATGAAGCGTGCTTTTGACCAAAAGGTGCGACCTCGTGTGTATCACGTAGGAGATATGGTGTTGAAAAGGATCCTTCCTTCTCAGAACGATCGTCGGGGCAAGTGGACACCTAATTATGAGGGTCCATTCGTGGTCAAAAAGGTTTTCTCTAGCGGAGCCTTGTTGCTGACGACCATGGATGGTGAGGATTTTCCATCCCCTGTGAATGCGGACGCAGTTAAAAAATACTTCGTATAAGTGATCCGTTGGACGAAAAGAATAAAATAGTCCAGGCAAAAATGGGCATCCCGGCGAACCTGAAAAAATGAAAAAATGTTCGAGCAAAAATTAGGGATAAAAAGGAAAAAACTGTACACCCGGCAAGTCGAAAGCCCCCACAAGGGCGGCTTGGGCCAAAAAGGGTATCCTGGTGGACTGAAAACCCGAAAGGGAGGTCCAGGCAAAAGAGGGATTGAAACGAACAACTGCGTCTAACATGATCGTTTGTGTTTTGGTTAAGACACATGGATAATCCCCGATAGGGATCGGTCGGAAGCGTTTTGTTCAGAAGGAAGAAAGTGCGGAGAGTCTTGAGGACATATGGGGTGTAATCAAGTTGGAACTCGATGAGATCACGAGTTCACATTTCCATTAGGATAGATTTTTCCTTTTGTGCGCAATTACCTCTTTTCAGGGATTGCTTCCTGTGTATTGCTCAGCTACGAGCCACCGTTTTCAATCAATAAAATGCATATTCAGTCAAATAACTTTGTTTTTGTTACCGCTTTGATTGCAAAAACATCCGTTTATTTGGATAAAGAATATTTGCATTTTGAGACATACAGGTCCCTTCTAATGCATGTTTATAGGATTGAGAACTTGAAATCTTATTCGGAAGGTTGAGTGACCCAGGTGTTGAAATTTTGGCACGCCTGGGGCACGTTTTTATCTAACGATCTCTTTTGCAGGTGCTGTTAGATATTTTCACTCACTTGCAGGTTGTGATGTGAATCTTTTTGACAAAAGATCCCCGTGGAGTCCAATCAGGGACAAGGGATTGAAGAATGGTGATGAGACGGCGAAGGACGTGCGACGATCCTTGAAGATTAATCAAGAAGACTCTTCAAAGTCTGAAAGTGGAAAGTTAATACTGTGGTTAGATGGTGGATACCATCGGTCGACGCGTCGACAGGTGTTCCGTGTCGAAATATTTCGTATTTTCCCTAGCAGGGTCGGGATTGTTATCTCCCCAGCGGGTTTGAGATCGATGTTTCCTCGGCAGCCAGGCCTGAAGGTTGTTGTTTCCCCTAGCAGTGTCGAGATTGTTATATCCCCACCAAGTCGGAAGATTGCTGTTTCCCCAGCGGAGGTGTGCGTCAGTAGCTGTTTCCCAACGAAGTGTCCAAGCGGACCGAGTTCAGTAGAGGCTATCCCTGGTGAGGGTTGTCCTTTCCCCAGCAGCAGTGCTATTCCCCAGCGGGGTGGAGATTGGAGTGTTGTCGAGTTCCTCAGCAGAGTGCCTCGAGCTCCCCAGTAGAGTCCCCTGAGGGGAATACTTTTTATGCATTCATCATTTAGAGAAGCATAGCATATTGCATAACTCATTGCGTAGCATTTCCATGGTTATCGAACATTACGCTGTAAATAAATTTCATGCATCAGCATTGCAAGCATAAGCTAGTCTCAAGCCGTGGTTACCGTTTGAGAATTGGTTTAGTTGGTTGGAAAATCAGCATCAGCATTGCAAGAATCAGCTAGCCTCAAGTCGTGGTTACCGTTTGAGGATTGGTTTCGCCGGATGGTGAAGATGTTACTCTGAGGAGTTTAGCAACATGACGTTACGCGATCAGCGTGACTCAAGCCGTGGTTACTGTTGGAGGATTGGTTTCGCCGGATGGTGAAGATGTTACTCCGAGGAGTTTAGCATCATGACGTGACGCGATCAGCGCGACTCAAGCCGTGGTTACCGTTTGAGAGTTGGTTTCGCCGGATGGTGAAGATGTTACTCTGAGGAGTTTAGCATCATGACGTTACGCGATCAGCGTGACTCAAGCCGTGGTTACCGTTTGAGAGTTGGTTTCGCCGGATGGTGAAGATGTTACTCCGAGGAGTTTAGCATTGTGACGTTGGGTCAATGGTATTCCCCAGTAGTGCGATACTGGGGGAGATTCCGTCGTGCAGAGATGGAAGTTGGAAGATGTTACTCTGAGGAGTTCGGCATCATGATTCTGAATCAACAGTATTCCTCAGTAATGCGATATGGGAGGAAGAGTTTCCGTCGGGCGGAGATGGAAATGAAAATAAAAAGGTTTTCGGGGTTCAAGGAAAACAAAAAAAAAAAAAAAATCCCCAGCTGAGCGCAAATTGTTCGTTCATAGTGGATTGGATAGGGGCAGCCTGTTCATGACTTATTATCCCCAGCATAAGTCGTCGGCCCGCGTGCCGCCTCAATTATCATTTTTCCTATTTTTTTTGCCGATGCTGACAGGCATGAAAGTTTTTCCGATGTTCAGATCGAGGAAGTTTCTGACGTTCAGGTTGAAGCACTTGTGGCACTCAGGTCAATTTCCCGATGTTCAGATCGAAGAAGTTTCCGATGTTCAGGTTGAAGCACTTGTGGCACTCAGGCCAGTTTTTCCGATGTTCAGATCGAAGAAGTTTCCGATGTTCAGGTTGAAGCACTTGTGGCACTCAGGCCAATTTCCCAATGTTCAGATCGAAGAAGTTTCCGACGTTCAGGTTGAAGCACTTGTTGCACTCAGGCCAGTTTTCCGATGATCAGATCGAAGAAGTTTCCGACGTTCAGGTTGAAGCACTTGTGGCACTCAGGCCAATTTCCCGATGTTCAGATTGAAGAAGTTTCCGACGTTCAGGTTGAAGCACTTGTGGCACTCAGGCCAGTTTTCCGATGATCAGATCGAAGAAGTTTCCGACGTTCAGGTTGAAGCACTTATGGCACTCAGGCCAGTTTTCTGATGATCAAATCGAAGAAGTTTCCGACGTTCAGGTTGAAGTACTTATGGAACTCAGGCCAATTTCCCGATATCCAGATGTCCGGTATTCATACCGAAGTGGTATTCAGACCGAAATGGTATTCAAACCGAAGTGGTATTCACACCGAAGTGGTCTTTAGACCAGATGTCCAGTGTTCAGACCAATGTTAATAATCTCATATCTTCCGGTGTTCAGACCGAAGTGGCATTCAGGCCAGTTTTCCAGTATTCAGAATGATGAGCGACGTTCAGGCCAGGGTTGTTCCTGTGTTACCATTTATTTTGGTATCCAGGTTAACATTCTTTTCGGTATTCAGGCCGACTATCTCCGTACCAGATGGGTTATTTTTCAAGATCACCTCTTTGCCGATCCTGACAGGCATTATTAATTATTTCCCAGCGGAGCACAAATTGTTCGTTTGTTCTTGGTATTCAACCACTCTTCACTCTGATCATCTGAAAGCCGAGGTTGTTCATATCGACAGGTTCATAGTGGATTGAATAGGGGCAGCTGTAACACCTCAAAATTTGCCCTACTCTTCTTGGGACTAGTTTAGCATTTTGCATTTCATGTTTTAGGACATTAGGCATTTGCATTTTTGCATATCATATAGAAATAAGAGAGTCATCCTCCAAAGTCTTGGCAGAAGATGGAGAAGTTAAGTAATTCATGCCTGAGGGTCTATATGAAGTGGTGGTCAACCATCCGAGGGCTTGCAGTGCATTAGGGTTTCCTGATCCTTCAAGGGTCTTGAGTATTATCTTGTTTGCAAGGATATGTCACCATCATCATGGTTATTTCATCACCAGGGGTTTCATCATTCATGCTCAAGTTTCTCTGGATAAGGGTTTTGACCTCTGGTCAACCCTAATCAATTGTATTCTTTCAGCCAGGGTTTCTCAAGGAGATGAGGTATTTTTATTGGGATTAAGATCACATGGTTATATTGAAGAGCTTACATGAGCTAGGGGTTCATTTCTGAGCCAATTCCTTAAGTGGTGGAGGCTCAAGCTGATCAGAGCATGTCAAGGTCATCTGAGGACCTATACAGTCAATTGTGCAAGAGCTGAGGGCTTTGAGGTGGGGAAATGAGTTTCAACACTTCAATCATGTTCAAAAGAGGTTCATTTGTCATTCTAAACATCTATCTTGAAGATTTTGAAGTCAGGGCAAAAGTTTCCCAAAATGGAAAGGGACCTGTAATTAAAAGTTTCCAAAAATGGCAAGTTTTTGGTCCATATTCAAGTTGACTTTCCAACATCAAAGAAGCTTCAAATGAATTTTCGGTGAACATGAAAGTTGAATATCTTTCTCTCCTCTTTCCAAAAATTCGAAGATCATGATCATCTGATGAATGGTTGAGAAGTTGAGGCCAAATGATTGCAAAGCATACATGGAATTTCAAAGTGGCATAACTTTTGATTCAAAACTCCAAATTGGTCCACTCTTTTTGCAAAATTCTTGTCTTGACCAATACTTTCCAAATCAACCATTGCCTTGCATGGAAAAACCTCACATGATCATGTGTTCATTCATATGCATTTTGGAGGGAAATTTGGGAATTCAAATTTGGTGCAAGCTACAAGCCTAATTCCAATCCCATTGTGTTTATTAGATGATTTTGAGTGAAATTGGATCATTGCATGCTACTGTTCATGTGTGAATTAAGCCATGCACCTTCATTTTTCATTTTTTGCAAAACACTCCAAATCTCCTTAATTATGATTAGCACATGCCTAATTGTGATTACAATGTCATTAGCACATGATATAAAAGCTAAATCATAACAGAATTGGCTGATAATCACAATTCTAGATCTAGAATCCATTTTCCCTCCAAAACTCTCTCTCCTTGGATTTCAAAAATTCTCCACACAAACACACATTTTCTTCATAGAATCATGATCATGGAAGAGTTTTAAGCAAGATCCAGTCATTATTCGTGGAAATTGAGCAAGGTTTGAAGCCATTCAAGCACATGAACATGTCAATGGAAGGTTTAAATTAAACAAGATCTAGGAGGATTCAAGTGTTGTTTTCTATTCAAAGCTTCAAAAGAAGTGTTAGAGAGAAGATCTGAAGCTTGTGGAGGCTTGAACACAAGGATTTGAAGCACTGCCATTCCAAATAAGTGGATTTTCGAATCTCTTCTTTTGCCAATTCATGTACATGATCTTGTAGATCTCGTTGTGGTTAGAATTCTGATGTGATTAGATTTAATTTTGGTGAAAAGTTGAGTGAGTTATGATGAATTAAAGTTTGAGTGGTGAAACTTCTTTTGATCGATCCAGAAAATTCAGGAGGAATTAGGCTTAACTAATAGGATATTCGTGATCCTCGTTGCGAGACGGTTCTGGACATATATAATTTGTTGGATTCTGCATTTTTTGACGGTGGCGCTCCGCCTGGCTCGTCGGAGAAGACGGTGGAAACCACCGTCCGCCACCGTCTAAACAGTAGCTAGGGTTTGCAGATCAAAACGATGCGTTTTGTGTATTAGGCGCTTGTAACCAAGCTTACGCGGGTTCGATTCCGTCCTAGCGCGCTTTTGAATTAATTTGTTGTGGAGCGCTTGTTATCCTTGGCCACGCGAGTTTGATTCCAGCGCAATGTCGTTTAGTTGATTTATTTTGAGCGCTTATGGAATCTTTGTGTCCTGTGTTCGATTCCAGACGAATGCACGTTTGTGATTTTATTTCATGCGCTTTGTTAACCATGCTTTCCTGTGTTCGATACTTTGCCATGACAATTATGGATTTTAATTTCCAGCACTATTCCATTGACTTACATGTCCTGGGTTCAACACTTGCTTCTAACACTTTTTTCAAATTTTGCCTTCAAACTTTATTTCCCTCCATGATTCTCATATTGTTTCAAATATTTTCATCAACTTGCAAAAATCATAAAAAATAGAAAACTAATCCAAATTAATCCATTCTTTTTTCCACATGATTGTTGAAATGTCTATTATTTTGTGATGTTTATTTCATGATTTTTGCACTTCTGGAATTTTATTTGTTGATTGTTGATTGGACATTGTGTTATGTTGACATGTTGAGATCAATTGCTTGTGAAATGCTCATGATTTGTCCAATTGGTTTGAAATTTGACATGCTTGTTTCTAACATGTGACTGAATTTTTGAGAATTAGTTTGGAATTTTTATCATGTTCTACCACTGTTTTGGACACATGGACATATGTTGTGACATTTGGTGTAACATTTGGTATCTTATACTTGTGCATTTTCATCCACACACCAATTGACCTCTTCTGGACTTCATTTTTGGCATGATTCTTGTTCATAACATGTTGAACTCACATAAATAATTTCATGATCATTGAATACATTTCTGTTTTAATGTGGTTTTTCTCATTTGGAATGTCCAATTGTGTTCACCTTGTTTGCCTTTGCCTTATCTTGTTCACTTGATGGTTTTACTTTATGAATTAGCCTTGATCATTTTTAGGACATGTTCTTGTTGGATTGAATATGCTTCATGTGAAGTATTAACTTCTGTTTCGTTTGTTTGCTTTGCCTTTGACCCTAGTCTTGGTACTAGTGGTTTGTACTCACCTTTTGAGCTTTGTATTTCAGGTTCAAGCATCTAGCTCTAATGGTTGATGTGATCTCATTACTTGAGATGCAAGTTGCTTTAATTTACTAACTCTTATTGTGTTGTAGGTCCTTTGATGTGGTGAACTCACTTGAGTGATTGCATTCATGACTTGCTTTGTGTACATATTGGAATTGTCTCACTGTTGTTGTCTGTTTGATTTGTCTGAATACAATACTGACTGGTTAGCTTTTGTACAGGTACATTAGTCGCTTCTAGCTTGCTTTTGCTTTGCTTAGGAGTGTGGTTGGTACACCACTGAGGTAGTTTAGCCTTCTAACTCCATGTAGTCTGGAAGCCCTGTCGCTTTTTTGGCAGGCGTTTGGCTGAAGTCCTCCTTAAGAGGCAATGACTGTGTTTGTTTACTTTTGTGCCAAAGACCTCCTTGTTGAGGCATGTTACTTGTTAAGTCCTCCTAAGTGAAGAGGCAATTGACAGATAGAAGGGACTAGTGGCCAGTCCCCTATTAGTCATTGAGTCGTTCATTATGCTCGCACTACGTGCTGACGCTCTTGAACCTAACCCAAGATCCCTGTATAGAGTCGGTCAAGTGGAATAGGGTCCCTCATTCTGGACCTCCATGCTTTCATTGATTCAAGCTCACCCAGGCCAGGGTTAAGAGCTATGAGGTCTAACCCTCATTACCTTTCTTCTGCTCACCCTAAAGGTCAATGTTAGTGGTTAAGAGCTTCAGACACCCATACAGTTTTGGCTTGTTTGTCGAGGTTGATATGACCCCTTGTTTAAAGCCTAACCATTTTGACTGAGCCTCTTGTTTGTGTATAGAGTGTGATGATTGCTTTTGATATGTTTATCTGCTTTTCACTTCTTATCTTTGTTCTGTAGGAGTCGTATGATCAACTTTCGAGGAAGTTGAACGTATGTAGAGATAGACTTGAGTTGACTCACTTCCTGTGTGAGTCAAACTCTTGTTAGAGACCTCAACCTAGGGTTATAATTTGCATGACGAATATTAGGCTCGAGTCAGTCTCCCTTTTAGTTCGTTATTTTCCGGTCTCTGGTTAGGAGAGTTTCTCCCCTGTTTAGGGGAACTACGTCGCCCTGATCCTCATACCAGATGAGGTACGTAGGCAGGAGATCGTACGAGATCTCTCCGGGAACCCTTTTTCTTTTTGCGTGTGTTTTGCTTGACAACTACTAGGCTCGAGTTCCAGACTCCCTTTTAGTTTGTCAATCTGATTTTTACCTTTGGTGTTCGCTAGTTAGCGATTGCTTGTTTGTTTGGAGTCGGATGTAAGCCCATTGATTGACATTCAGTTTCCTTGTTTATTTGTTTGGAGTCGGATGTAAGCCCATCGATTGGCATTCCGTTTCCTTGTTTGCTTTTGTGTGGAGTTGGATGTAAGCCCAGCTATTGGCTTTCCATTTCCTTGTTTGCTTTTGTGTGGAGTTGGATGTAAGCCCAGCTATTGGCATTCCGTTTCCTTGTTGAGTTTCTTTTGACGTCTCAGCGTCTTTGTGTTATGTTTTGTTTTTGCGTGCGTTAGCCGAACTACGGTAGCTCTGATTCTCATTCCAGATGAGATACGTAGGCATAGGATGCGATATCCTAGCGAGCCCGATTCCCATTTCCCCGAACTACGTCGACTCTGATGTTTGTTTCTGACAAACTACGTAGGCCCAGGATGCGACATCCTGCCGAGTCCGCTTCCTCCGTTTTCTTCCACCTGTTTACTATTCCAGCGTGTGCATTCTTTGAGGAGTTTATCAGCAACCTTTTCCTATTCTTTTGAGCGTGGATCCCGTCGAGTACGGCGGACGTGAGGGGTGCTAATACCTTCCCCTTGCGTAACCGACTCCCGTGCCTTGCAATCTCTAGTCGTAAGACCGTTCCTTTCCCTTTTCTTAGGTTAGTCCAGCGCTTCCTTTCCGTCATAGGATGAATAGCGTCGGTGGCGGCTCTGTGAACTTGTTTTTTCCGCCGGTTGTTTTTTGCATTGCGACACAAAGGGTACTACTATTCAATTCAAGAATGAAGATGTTCTCTGGAAAATTGAGATCGAAATGGTCAGGTCCGTTTGTGGTGCACAAAGTGTATCCTCATGGAGCAGTTGAAATAAAAAAACCCTTCCAATGGAGATATTTTTAAAGTGAATGGCCGGAGATTGAAGCCGTACAATGTGGGGCAAGCTGTGGGCCAAATTGATGTTGTTCATCTTGTCGGATAAGATGCGCAACCGTCGAGCCAAGCGACGTTAAACGAAGCGCTACGTGGGAGGCAACCCACGCTTTTGTATCTAATCATTTTCTTTGTTTTGTAATGTGTTTTCTACTTGCAGGTGTAAACAGTGTTTCATAGAGGAGATAAAGGTAGCGATCGCAGCGAACCTCTAAAAATTCGGAAGCTAGAGCCTTGCACAGCACAAGAGATCAAGAAATCAAGAAAAATGGAAAACAGGGGCCTGACACGGGCGCCCGTGTCAGGAAGAGGAATTTGGAGTTGGGAAAGTGGATTTCCAGCGGCCTGACACGGCCGCCTGTGTCAGGTGACACGGCCCGTGTCAGCCCTTGACAAAAAAAGCTGTTTTTAAGTGCTTCTGGGAATGACACGGCCCGTGTCATGAGGGCGTGTTGCACTGACACGGCCGCCCGTGTCAGCTGACACGGCCGTGTCAGCTCGCGCAGTAGTGAATTTTTTTTGAAAAATAGAGCCGTTGGGCACCTTTCACCATGCATTTTTGACTGTTGGAGGTGGATCCCACCCCCGAAAATCACCCTATAAATACACCCTATCACCAATTCTTTCCTCATTTCACACATTACATTCATACTTCTTCATCTCCACTTTCTTTCTCTCAAATACAACCTAATTCCTTCATAAGTTTCACTCAAGAGCTACCTCTTTTCACCACTAATCTCGGCCGATCCTCCATCCATCTTCTCGGAAAGTTCACCGCACACTCCTACGGTAATATCTTTCTTTAAATCTCTTTTTCCAAATTCTTGTTTTTTATTGTGTGCAGGCACAATATGTCTCGACGTGGCGAAAAAACAAAAAATGTGGGAGAATCATCTCGTCCCAGACAAAGAGCAAGGAGAACCCCGAACGAGCACGACATTGTATTCGAGAGCCTAGAGCATCAGAAAAGGTAGGCGGTTCATATAAAAAGGAAACTCACCCCTACGAGGTATATGTGTAATGGCACACTACAGGAACTGGGATTGCAAGCGGAAGTACATCGCATGTTCCACACCCTAGGGATGTTGGAATTTATGCAGCTGGAAGCGCCTATATTTGCACACATCACGTTGGAATTTCTGAGCATCATCGATTTTAAGCTAAGAACAGGTGGAACGGCACAGAAAAAGAATATTACGGTGCATTGCACTTTCGTCTATTCAATACTGATTTGGAACTGACTGTGGAGGAGTTAGGGAGGATCTTAAAACTCCCAATCGTAGGCCCTGGAGCGGTGCCCGATACATTTGTCCCGGCGGAATTTTGGACCGCCATCACAGGTAATAATAAATATGTGCCCAAAGGGGCAAAGGCATCGGGTATCCATAACCCATGTTTCAGGTATGCATAAAAGGCACTGGCATATACAATTTTTGGTCGCGGAGACAGCACAGGTGTGGCTACACAAAGGGAGTTATTCTTCCTATATAGCATGGCATCCCAGACTCCGATCAATGTAGCGGCCTTTGCAGTCGACTACTTAGGGAGAGTTGGTCACGCTACGTCGGGCGACATTTCTGTTGGTGGCATGATTACTCAGATTGCCGACCACTTCGGATTTGGTGCTGCTCTAGTTGACTACCCCCAGGTGCCAGGTAAAAGCAAACTAGACATGGCAGCCTTTATCCAGCAAGGCATGATCACGGTAAAACAAGACTACTACTCTCTTTTGTGCCAAAAAGTACATGTTCTTGATTTACCTGCTTACGAGTTTATCAGTATCACTAACAGAGCCAACTGGCTCTATGACTGCCCCGAACCGGAAGAGGGTGACGAAGATTTGTTTGACTCTTTTACTGCAGATGAACCGATGGATGGTGCACCGAGCACCGAGGAACCTTTTTTCCAACAACCGTCGGAACCAACTCAAGCCTCCGGATCCTACTCCATGCCATCAGACCAATGGGGATGGATCTAGGATGAGATTGGCCACCTTCGCACGGAGCAATCCAGGCAAGGTGAAGAGCTCACTAGGTTTGGAGCTGAACAACGCCGTCAAGGGCCGGTTTTTGACAAGATGAACGCAATGATGCAACGTATGATGTTGCATTATCCATACCCGCCACCACCTCCTCAGTAATTGTTGTAAGTGCTCCTCATATCTTAACTTTAAACATTGCGGACAATGTTTGGTTCAGGTGTGGGGAGGTTTTTAATTGAATTGTTTTAAATTTTAATTTTTATTGTGTCTATGTGTTATTTTGTTCGTCGTTGTGTGGTTGTTTTTATTTTGGTAAGTTACAGATGAAAGTAGATGATGCTGGAGAAATGAGAGACTAGTGGACAGTGAGTAAAAGACGCGATCCCGAACTTTCTCCCGAGGCAACATGGAAGATGACACAGTTGAGAAACAAAAGGTTGGACGCAACTTGGAAATCCAGACCGAAAAAGGAGAAGGTAATCCCAATCTGATAAAGAAGTTGTCTATCATAAAGAATGTTTGAAGTCTGCAAGCTTACCCAACATGGTGAGATTTTAGCTAAACCAAACACAAAAAGAGCGCATTCAGGTATGACTCTATCTCTCTAATTTTGCGTAAGTTCTACTGATATAGTATAATACAAAAACACACACTGAGGCATGTTGTTTGTTTTCCATCTTTGAGCCTTTCTAGCCACCCTTAATGTTGTTTTCATTCGTTGTTAACCCCTTTGAGCCTGTAACCCTTTGTTTGTGTAAACCATCATGTTAACCCTTAGCCATACACTCCCTACCCTAGCTTGGCATGACTGTGTAATGTAACACTTGTGCAAAAAGATAAGTTTGGGGTATGCATCCGTAAATTGAAAATGTTGTTGAAAAATGGCAAGTGCTAGGAAAAGAAAAAAAAGAAGAGAAAAAGTGTGTAGAAACATCCGCTTCTACCGAAAAAAAGAAGAAAAAGAAATGAAAAAAAAAGCACTTGCCTTAGAAATAGGCTCATGCATTAAAATGAAGTTGAGTGGAAAAAGAGTGAAGATTTGACGACACCCCAAAAATAAAAAATTTACACCAAGAAAAACAAAAACATGAATGCCGAGTTGTAAAACCTTTTGTAATCCATTTTGTTGTCTACTCTCCCACCGTACCTAAGCCCCGTTACAACCCTAAATACCTCTTAAAGTGTGTGAATTGTGTTTGTGCAGTTGACGTAGAATCTATTCAAAAGTAAGAGTTGATATTGCATACCTTGATTTATTGAGTGCTAAAAAATTTAACCTCGAGAGATTTGGTGAGTAGTGTGAAGAAGCTTGCAGGTAAAAGAACTCTCTAAAATGATAAGGCAATGGAAAATGTTGAATGGGTGAACCTGAAACTTAATCGGGAAGGAGAAAAACCAAGTTGCAAATAACATCAGCTGTGTTGAGGAAAGAATAGAATCCATGGTTGACCTCCGCTTTGTCTCTTGCATCACTTGAGGTCAAGCAATGAGATAGTTTGGGGTTGTGATCGGCCACCATTTACACTCAGTTTTCATCATCTATCCAGCATGGAATCTTCATGAATTGGTAACTTTTGCGTTTTATTTTAGTGATTTCTTCAGTTTATTGCATTGTATGAATTTCCGTTTGTTTTATGTTTCATTAGTAGTTTTTCGCATTTTTGTCGCATTTTATGCGTTTCTGTGTAGAATGTTGGTTTCCAAGTTTGATTAAAAGTCCGAAAGTGTGTACCGGAAGAAGGGAGGTTAGAGACTGAAGAAAAAAACGAAAAACGGACAAAACAGGGGGTTGACACGGGTGCCCGTGTCACCTGACACGGCCCGTGTCAGCAGGGCGTGTGTTGTGCACCTACAGAGGAGCCAACACGGGCAACAGTGTCACCTGACACGGCCCGTGTTGGCCATTTCGCTCAAAATTCTGATTTTTCTAATTTTTACTCCTGTGGACATCCGGAGGGCATTTTGGGCATTTGGCATTATTTTTAGTTGTTTGGAAACTATTTAGTTGGATTGGAAGCACTGAAAAGAGGACTTTTGGGGATCGTGAAAAAAGAAAGATACGAAAAGAGGAAGCAACCTTGCAAGGTGTGGAGAAGAGAAGAGATCTTCAAGATCCGAAGAAATTGAAGATCAAATTTCATCAACAACAACTTGTAATGTCTTTAATTTGTAATCTTTTGTCTTTGAATATTATGAGAGGCTAAACCCCCCAATGCTAGGGGGTGTCCCTGAATTGCTACTGTATGAATATTTTATCCATGTTCTTATAATCAGTGATGTTTTCGTAATTCAAATTATTATACAACGTGCTTAATGCTTAATTTTATCGGACAAATGAAATTATGGGAAATAGTACACTTGCTATTTTACCGATCAGTTCACATCCACGAAGTTGTCGATGTTGGGAAATAACACTAGCCCATAGATGAGGAGTACAAATATGGCTTCAAAAGCTTCCTTACTCATGGCCTTCCTAAACAAGGTAGCTTTGGCAATCAGAAAATCAGACGGAAGACCTTGAATTCCACCCTTGGTAGTCATATTGGCAACAATGTCAGATACCTCCACGTGAAGCATGTCAGCAATCTCTTGAGAAGACAAAATCTTCTCCAAACCACTGAACAACAATCGGTCAAGAATAGGTATACCCACATGATAGGCGTACTCCTCCAAAGTAGGCAAAAGCTGGAAATCCGGAAAGGTGAAACACCGATACAGAGGATCGTAGAACTGCACCAACACACTCATCAGACCCTCATCCACCTTGGCAGAGAGAATAGCTAGAAGCTTCCCATGGAGAGCTTTGAAATCCAAGGGCTCTAATACATAAGATTTCAGACACCTTAACTCTCTCAAGTCGGGTTGTCTAAAACTGTACTTCTTTGTATTCCTTCTTTGCTTATCCATGTCTGAAAATTTGCAGATAGATCTTTTAAGTTCCTTGTAAAAATCTTATTGTCGATGACATGAATGCGGATGAATGCATGGATGAAACAAACACACTCAAGGATCAAGCAAGTCACACCAGACAAATTTCACGGGATGGCTCAAGTCATCGTCAATATCAATCATCCATTTTGGTGGATTATGGTTTACACCTTATCAACACCCAAGTTCCATTGATTTTGAGAATATACGAGAATCGATCAACCGCGAATCACAGGTTTGTTGTGAGTCACGAGCATGGAGTCTCGGTTAAGAACCACCCAACGGGAGTGTACTACGGTTAAACCTGACAATCATGTTCTAAAAGGTTCCCATAGTCATCATCCCATCTTTCGGATATTATCGAATAAAACGACTACTCGTCCTCCAAAAATATTCTCAAGAGGGATTCTTATGAGTGTAGTATCGCGTAACAATCGCATCAAGTCTTACACTTGAACGACCTCAGCACTACGTCCTAAAATAGGCCAAGAAGGGCTAGGTATCTAAGGTCCTTGGTTTCTAGGGTTCATATTGGAAAGAGTAATGCCTAACCACGACTACTCGTGTGACATTAGTGATCCCAATAAGACCTCCACCAAGTGAATGGACTTGCAAGTTAACTTGTTAAGGACTAACTCCACACAAGTCAACAAGACTATGCCATTCTCTTATCATAAGTGCACTCAAGTTCGGGTATAGAACTCATCTCACAAGAAACCACCAAGCATACGAGCAATTAATATGTCAAGCAATTCATACATTACAAACAATACATTCATCCCAAATTTGCACAAAAATATGCCACAAACAAATATAAACATACAACACATACAAGCAAAAAGTAGACTAAACCCAAGGGGCTTGGATCCCCAGTGAAGTCGCCACTTTTCTGTAGCGGGGTTTTCGTTACCTTTAGGTTTATTGATTAAACCAAAAGTCAACATACAATTCGAGTCGCCACCGCACTTTTATTTGTCCAAAGGAAAGGCTAAAAAGAGAACAAAAGCCAAGTAAGAAGTTTTTCAAATCAAAAACTAATAAAAATGTCAGAGATCTAGGTAAGGGGGTTGGTTGAGAAATGGGAAGGTTTTACGCACCCAAAACATCCTTAGTACTCTAAGGGAACCCTTTTTGCAAATATGTGTTGTAGGTTGGTATTTGTGAAAAGATTTGTGTAAAAGATTTGAGGGATGAGAAGAGAATATATTATATTTACAAATTTGTTGTTTGAATGGATGAACCCATTGCCTACGTACCATCACAAAGGAGGATCAAAACCTCGTTGTTTGTGGTAAAAATTTCAAACATTGGTGAGTTGATTTTTATCAAAAGCCTTAAGGTCTTTTGTTATCAAAGGGAGAAAACTCAACCTAAACCAACAATCCACCATGTGAGGAAGGCTTCAACATGCTAGTGAGGGGTTAACCCTATAATAAGCATGGAAGGCTTATAATCCAACACTAAGGATGAGGTGAGATTTACATCAACCACTATGATAACTCAAACCTATGACTAATGTTTTTAAAAAGAGTTTAACAAGTGGCCATTGGAACCACAAAATAACTTGAAATGGGTTATATTTACAAGTTAAATTTATTTACAAAATGAGGTCAAAGTTGGATCAAAATTTATTTACAATGAGTATTTATGAAAATGGTTTTGAAAAGTCAAAGGCCTAAAGCCTAAGTTTCTAATTTGAAATAAAGTCAAAGTTTTGAAAATAATTTTTTGGCTTGGTTAGAGTGGGGGGGAAGAGAGAAGGGCTATTCCTAAAGCATACTAAGATAAGAGGGGAAAGATAACCCTTGGAGTTCCTTTTCTTGGAGTCATAGAGATGACTCAAGATGCTCATTTCCTTTGGATTTAGCACACAAAATAAGCACTCAATAATTTGAATTTAATCTCCTAGGATCTCCATTTGACTTGTCTCTTAACTTGGCTACTCATGACAATGGTCCTCTTTTCACAATCTTAAGATGAGATTCCTATCACACAAAACCACACATCAAAAAGCTCACAACATAATAAAGGGAATGGACAAAGAATAAGTTTGTGGAGAAGTCCTTTGAGGTCAACTTTGAATTTTAGCATTCTAAAGGCATGAGGCCTAGTTACTCTTCAACATATTTTGCATTCTAACGGCATGAGGCCTAGTTGCTCTTGAACTCCTTTAAGGATTGGTGAATCCTAATTCTAAGTCCTTTCTCCTTTTGCATTTTGGTTCACATCAAAACAAACACAAAAACAACACAAAATAGCAATATATTTATATACAATAATGGGCTCAAATGAGCAAAAGTAAAATGACATAAACATAAAATATGTGCTCAAGTGAGCAAAATGAAAATCAAGATGAATAATGAGCAAGAAATAAATGACGTTAAAAGTAAATGACAAGAATTTAAAAGCTCAAATTAAAGTTAGTAGTTAGTAGAGTTATGTTAGCTTGTCATATGACAATGTAGCACTATGTTAAGCAATCGTAAGTGGACAAATATAGTAGCCACACCTATCTGAGGCCGGTCAATAAGAATATGGGCAAAGAACACAAGTTACAGATCATGACTAGTAAACCAAGCTCCATAAACTTGCCATGCCAAACAAAAGGGGAAGAGCCTTGTATTGACTTTTGGTTATTTGCTTGACCAAGAAGTAACCTATCTTTGACATAAAATAACTCACCTGATCATGGATCAAATTGAGTTTGGTTTGGATCAAAGAAGGGTAAACTTCTTATTTGTCAAGACCAACCTCAAGACTTTAACTCATTGGCCATTGAGGGAAAGAAAGGGATGAAGATGAAAGGGAGGGGGTAAGAAGTCAACAACCAATCCCAATTGATCAAGGGATAACTCATCCTTGATCAAATTCATTCATCTTTCTAGGTGATGATCCTTAAGGATTTTCAAACCACAAGATCCAATGAATTTGATCAAAGTTGAATCAATTCAACCTTGATCAACACCAGACAGAAGAAGAATCAATATAACAAGTCAAGAAGTCAATAATATTTTTTTGGCATTTTTTGAATTACAAGAAAATACAAATAAAAAAATAAACAAACAAAGTTGAACCTCAAATTCAATTCAAAGCAACTTCAAAAAGTCCAACTAAATTTTCATAGGTTCAACATAGTCAAACAAACTTTGACTAATTTTCTCACAAATTTTTAAAGTCAAAAAGTAATTAAAATCAATTAAAAACAACCAAAAATAGCGTAATATGAATTAAAATCTCAAATAATCTCAAAACAAACAAGAAATTGTTGAGACTATTTTTCATTGACTTATCATGATCCATAGATGCTATGAAAATATTTTTGTATTTTTCAAAAGTCAGAAAGCATTTTAAAATGAATTAAAATCATTAAAAACCAAATAATTAATGAAAAATATCAAATGAAGTCACAAACATAATTAAAAATCATAATATGAAACTAGATTTTTCAAGAAAAATTTTAGAGTTGGTCTCTTATTTTTCTGACATTATATGAATTTTTAATGAATTTTTGAAAATAGAATGAATTAACAGAAATAAAGAGAAAATGAAATAAAACCAAAAATGTTGAGCCACCGGATCCAATTCATTAATTGACGTGGCAATGATACATGGCTTAGATCTGATGATGCACGGTGGACTCAAGTCAACAGAGAAACACGATGAACTAAAACAAGTACTTGAAATGAACGCACAAGATTAGATCGTGAGAGAGAGATCCAAAGGCCATGAGCAGCACACATGGTGGTGGCGGTGGAAACCACCATCTTCTCTGATCAACCAACAGAATCCGGCCAGATTTGCAGGAAAATTGATCTCATCGAAAATGAAAAACAAAGGCATGGAAATGAAGCTCATGTGATGTAGATCATCACTGTACCATTAGATTCCTCTTATTCTTCCTATATTGAGAGAAAGATGAAGGAGAAAATCATGGTGTCCACACAGATTGTTCATGAAATGGAAAATTGAATGCACTAAAAGCTTGCCTCAAGTATGAGGACTTCAGAGAACCACCAAAACACAAGAATACTACATTGAATTATGAGTTTCAGATCCAAATAGTTTGAGTTTATACCTTCAAAATGGTGAGTTTCTGGCCACGAATTCTTCAAGCTTTTTGCTTCTTTTTTATCTCTGGATGTATGGAGGATGATTGGCTAAGGAATCTAACTTTGAAACTCAATTAATGTTGCTGAATTTCAAGCTCGAAAATACTGAAAAAATGGTGAATGATTCCTTTGGTGGGGATGTGGGTTCAGTTCTGCAGCATGTAGGATCTCCAAAAGGTTATGGAATGAAGGAGAAGAAGCCTTTATTTATAGGTGAATGCATCTGAATTCACACTTTGCTCATGTGCATGGGATTTGGAATTTTGAAATGTATGGTCCTTTGTGGATATGTGAGAGGCCCATGAATGGCTGAAGGAGCTTGCTGAGATCAAATGGAAAGCATGTGGTCATGCACATGGGATGGAAAATTCTTGCATTTCAAGTTATAACATAAAATGTTACAAATACACATAAATGAAAAGAAATTTGAATCTCCCAAATGGTATATCCAAATGACTGTTGTGAGTAATGGTTGGAAAGCTTTTGAAATAAGGAACAAAAGTCATGTTGGGCAAAATACCATTTGACATGTTCAAATTGATCAAAATTGGCTTGGAAAGTTCAAGTGTAAAACATGTTCAAATCATTTTGAAAAAGTCACCCAAAAGTAAGCTTGGTTAAACCCCTATGTCCTCCTGATACAAGCTTCAAATGAACAAATCTCCAACATCAAAGTTGTATATCTTTTCAAGGTAGTCAATTTAGATGACCTATAATGTGTAGCGGGGTATTCGTTACCATTAGAGATATTGACTAAATCTAAGGTAAACCATACAAGTCGAGTCGCCACCGCACTTCTATTTATCCAAAGGAATGGTTAGAAAGCGAACAAAAACCTAAAAGTTTTATCAAATCAAAAACTAGTAAAAAAGTCAGAGATCTGGGTAAGGGGGTTGGTTATGCAATGGGAAGGTTTTAAGCACCCAAAACATCCTAGGTACTCCTAGGGAGCCCTTTTCACACTTGTTGTAAGGTTGGTATTTTGTGAAAATTTGTTTGTGCAAACATGATTGAAGAGATGAGAAAAGAATATACAAGTTATTTACAATTTATGTTTGGATGGATAAACCCATTGCCTACGTACCATCTTAAAAAGATTAGGATCAAAACCTCGTAGTTCGGGGTAAAAATCTCAAAATGAGTTGGTGAATTGATTGGTCCAAAAGCCTTAAGGTCTTTTGTTATCCAAGGGAGAAAACTCAACCTAAAACCACAAATCCACCATGTGAGGATAGCTTCAACATGCTAGTGAGGGGTTAACCCTATAATAAGCATGGAAGACTCATTGTCCATCACTAAGGATATAGTAGAGTATTACATCTACCTCAAGGATAACTCAAACCTAATAGCTAAAGGTTATGAAAAGTTTGATTAAGAAGGTGGCCATTGAAACCACAAAAAAGATATTTGAATGGGTTATAGTTACCAATGAAAAGTATGTACAAAATGGTCAAAGTTGACTTAGAAGTTCAATTCAAAATAAGTGTAATGAAAAGAAGGTTTGAAAATCAAAAGCATAAGGCTTAGGTTTCTAATGTTTGAAAAGGAGTGTTAATGTTTGCACAGAAGTTTTGGCTTGGGTTAGAGTGGAGAGAAGAAGAAGAATGGCTAAAGTCCTAAACATACAAAAGGTGAGGGATAAGAAGTAAAACCACAAATGGAGTTCCTGTCTTGAGATCATATTGATGATCCAAGTAGCTCCCATCCTTTGGAATAAGCAATCACATAAGCATAAACTCAAGCAATCAACAATCAAATGAACTCTTGGAGAGCTCCTCAATGTATCCTGGGTCCCTCTCTCTCTTAGAAGCTCATGGCAATGGTTCCTCAATTTGGATCAAGTTGGAATCCCTAGCACAAGAACACACACATCAAAAGATTCTAGCAAAACAAACAAGGAATGGACAAAAAGAGTTTAGAAGTTGGTCCTTTCAAGGTCATCTTTCAACATTAAGCATTCTAAAGGCATGAGGCCTAGTTGCTCTTTGACATTTTAAGCATTCTAAAGGCATGAGGCCTAGTTGCTATTTGACTCCAAATTAGCATAGGGAAAGTCCTAAAGTCTAAGTCCATTTGTCCATTTCTTTGCATTATGGTCAACAACAATCAAACAAAACACAAGCACAAAAGTATATACACAATTATGTGCTCAAGTGAGAAAAAGGCAAATTGCATTAACATAAACATGTGCTCAAGTGAGCAAAAGAAAAAGCAAATGAATAATATGTACAAGAATAGTAAATTGCATAAATGTAAAGTATAAAAAGTAAATGTTAATGGTTAATGATTAGTGTTAGTAGTTGTAAGACCCCAATTTTGTCCCTAAGATCCCTCATGGCATCATAAGCATTGCATTGCATAGCCTCAAGGATCATTTGAGCATCTTGGCTTCCTTTCCCTTTAGGATGGGATATCTTATTTTGAGTGGTTTTGGATCACCAGGCATGCTTGCATTGTATATCATTTGCTTTTCTTGTTTTAATCACTAACCAAAAGCACCAAAAATATGTCATCTAACATTTTGTTTTGTAGCATCAAGCAAGCACAGGTCAAGCAATTCAAAAGCATCCTTTGTACAAGAGCTGATGGTATTTTCTTGAGATGAGACCATATGATTATTATATTGAGTTTATATGAGCTATGGTTCCATTTTGAAGCTAGTTCATCAAGTGGCGAAGGCCCAAGTTCATCAGTCATTTTCAGATCATCTAAGGACCCATACAATCAACTGTGCAGTCAATTGAAGGCTTTGGGCTGGAGAATTGATTTGAAGCATCTCATTCATGTTCAAACAAGGCCTATTCATCATGTCAAACATCTATCTTGAAGATTTTGAAGTCAAATCAAAAGTTTCCAAAAATGGAAAGTGACCTATAATTTTAAGTTTCCAAAAATGGTAAGTTTTTGGTTCACATTCAACTTGACTTTCTAACATCAAAGAAGCTTCAAATGAATTTTTGGTCAATATCAAAGTTGAAGATCTTCCTCTCCCATTTTAAAAAAGTCCAAGTTCATGTTCATCTGATGAATGGTTGAGAAGTTATGGTCAAATGATTGCAAAGTGTGCATGGAAGTTCAAAATGCCATAACTTTTGATCCAAAACTCCAAATTGGTCCACTCTTTTTGCAAAATGCTCCTTGTGACCAAGAGATTCCAATTGAACCATTGCCTTGCATGAAAGAAGCTCACATGATCAAGTGTTCATTCATGTACATTTTGGAGGGAAAATGGAGAATTCAAAATTGGTGAATCATACAAGCCTAATTCCAATTCCATGATGCTTATTGGATGATTTTGAGTGAAATTAGACCTTGCATGGGGACTGTTCACGTGCACATTTGCCATGCTACTCACACTTGCATTTTTGGTCATTACACCTTACATCTCATTAATTTTCAATTAGCCAATGCCTAATCTTGAGTACAGCATGATTAACACAGAGTATATAAGCTAAATGTTAATCACATTTGAAGAAGATAACAGAATTTAGATCAAAATTGCATTTCCCTCTCAATTTTCTCTCTCTTCAATTTTCAAATTTCTTCATCCAATTCCACAAAATTCTTGCATAATCATGTTTATCATGCATCATTGATGAAGATTCAACCATTGGATTGAAGAATTTGGTGCAGATTCGTGCAGATCCAAAGCTTGAACATGAACATGGAAGCTTCAAATTGAGCTGGATTCAAGGTGGTTCAATTGTTATTTCGTGCATAAAGCTTCAAATTAAGATAAACTGGAGTGGATCTGGAAGTTCTGGAGCCTTAAACACGTGAATTTGAACACTGCACCTCAAATAAGCTTGAAATTCGACCTTCATTATTTGCCTTTTCATGTATATGATCTTGTAGATCTTGTCTTGTTGATGATTCTGATATAAGTAGATCTTGATTTGGTTGAGAAATGAGTTAGATACATGAACTTTAAGTTTTGACATTCATAATGTTTTCGCTCGATCCGGTTAATCCATGGAGTTTTAGGCCAAATAAATGTGATATTCATGTTCCTCATTGAAAAACCTTTCGATCCATGTATAGTTTACTAGGTTCTGGAAAAAATTTGAAGCAGGTCGCCGGAAATTCAACCGGGGAAGACGACCGGAATCACTATTCCGGCCGTCTGGTTCGTCTCCTTAGGGCTTGGCTTCCAGCGTGCTGTGACCTTCGTTACCTGTGTTCGAACCCTGGCGCTAGTGTTTTTATTTTCCATTTGATTTCCCTTTCCATTTGAAACGTTGCGTTTCAATTAGCGCGCCTTGAACCTTAGGCGAGCGAGTTCGATACCTAGCGTTTGTTGTTTTTTAATTTCGAGTTGATTTTGTGAAACGCGCTCATGAACCTCAAGCGCATAGGTTCGATTCTTCCCTAGCGCATATTTCCAATTGTTTTTTACTTGAGCGCTTTGGCCTGGCTTACCTGTGTTCGATACTGGCCTGATGCATGTTGCTTATCTTCATTTCACATATCATTTTCCATTTACTTCATATTATTTTCCTTTTATTCATTCAACTTTCAAAAATCATAAAAAATAGAAAATATGTCCAAATTAATCCAATTTTTTTTTCACATTATTGTTTTGATGTCTATTATTTTTTTGATGTTAATTTCATGATTTTTGTGCTGCTGGATTTTTACTTTGTGATTTTTTGTTTGAACATGATGCCATAATGATATGTCACATTCATTTGATTGTAAATTGCTCATGGTTTATCCAACTGCCTTGAAATTTGACATGCCTGATCATAACATGTGACATGATATTTTGGCTTTTGTTTGGCATTTTTACCATTTGATACCACTGTTTTAGACACATGGACATAGGGTGTGACATTTGGTGTAACATTTTGTGCTTTGTACTTGTGCATTTTCATTCATACACCAATTGAACTCTTCTGGACTTAAATTTTGGCATGATGCTTGTTCATAACATGTTAAACTCACATAAAAAATTTCATGATCATTGGATACATTTCTGTTTTAATGTGGATTTTCTATTCTTGATGTCCAATTTTGAACACATTGCTTGCCTTTGCCTTATCTTGTTCATGTGATGGCTTTCCCTTTTGATTTGGCTTTGGTCCTTTTGAGGACTCTTTCTTGTTTGATTGATTGTGCTTCATGTGAAATATTAACTTCTGTTTTGGTCATTTGACTTGCCTTTGACCCTAGTCTTTGTACTAGTGGTTTGTACTCACCAATTGTGTTTGTGTTTCAGGTATTTGGCACTAATGATTGGTTTGGTCATTATTTGAGATGCAAGTTGCTTTGATTACTAACTCTTGTTGTGTTGTAGGTCCATTGATGTGATGAACTCACTTGAGTGCTTGCATTTGAGACTTGCATTGTGTATAATTGTTGGATGATTCCACTGTTGTCTGTTTGGTTTTCTGAATACAATATTAATTGTTTGGCTTTTTGTACAGGTACATTAGTCGCTTTTAACTCTTAATTGAGCTTTGCTTTGGAGTGTGGTTGGTACACCACTTAGGTAGCCACTCTTTTTCTCCATGTAGTCTGGAAGTCCTGCCACCTTTTTGGCAGGCATTTGGCTGAAGTCCTCCTTAAGAGGCCATGACTGTGTATGTTTATGTTTGTGCCAAAGACCTCCTTGTCGAGGCATGTTACTTGTTAAGTCCTCCTAAGTGAAGAGGCAATTGACAGATAGAAGGGATTAGCAATCAATCCCCTGTTAATCAGTGAGTCGTTCACTATGCTCACACTACGTGCTGATGCTCTTGAACGTAACCCAAGATCTTTGTATAGAGTCAGTCAAGTGGAATAGGGTCCCTCATTCTGGATCCCCACACCTTCTTTGATTCAAGCTCACCCAGTCCAGGGTTAAGAGCATGAGGTCTAATCCTTATTACCTTTCATCAGCTTCACCCTAACTCTCAATGTTAGTGGTTAAGAGCTTCAGAACACCCCTACAGTTTTGGCTTGTTTGTCGAGGTTGATATGACCCCTCTTGACTAAAGCCTAACCATTTGTATGAGCCTCTTGTTTGTATATAGAGTGTGATGATTGCATTTTGTGTGTTTGCATTTGTTGCTTGTTTGTTTTAGGAGTTAGATGTAAGACCATTTATTGGCTTTCTGTTTCCTATTTGTTTTTGTGGAGTTAGATATAAGTCCATATGTTGGCATTCTGCATCCGTTTATTTTGTTGCTTGGAGTTGGATATAAGTCCATATATTGGCATTCCGTTTCCGTTTTGCTTTTCAGGAGTTAGATGTAAGTCCATATATTGGCATTCTATTTCGATTTTGCTCTTCAGGAGTTGGATGTAAGTCCATTGATTGGCATTCCGTTTCCTCTTTTTGGTGGCTCTCTTATTGAGACTTTTGCTTTTGCCTTGTGCTTATTCCAAAGGAACTTACTTGGATCATCTCTATGATCTCGAGAAAGAACCCTGCTTTTGTGGCTTTGTTCCCTTATCCCCCACCTCTTGCATGTTTAACCTTGATACAATTTCATCCTTAACCCAAACCAGAAAATCTTTTGTGCAAACATTTGACTTGTTTTCAAAACTAGAAACCTAGGCCTTATGCCTTTGATTTTCAAACTCTCTTTTCACTAATACTCATTGTGAATGAACTTTAATTCATACTTTGACTTCATTTTGTGAATAATTCTAACTGGTTAATTCAACCCACTCAATTGTCTTTTGTGGTCCTTGTCCACTTCTTAATCAATTTTTCATGCATTAGCCATAGGTTTGAGTTATCTTAGTGGTTGATGTAAATCTCACCATATCCTTAGTGATTGAATTGTAAGCCTTCCATGCTTATTATAGGGTTAACCCCTCACTAGCATGTTGAAGCTATTCTCACATGGTGGATTATTGGTTTAGGTTGAGTTTTCTCCCGTTGATAACGAAAGACCTTAAGGCTTTTGTTTAAAATCAATCCACTCATTTGTTTTGAAATTTGTTACCCAAACTACGGGGTTTTGATCCTTATCTTTCATGAAAAGGTACGTAGGCAATGGGTTCATCCATCCAAACACAAAAATGTAAATAAACTTGTATATTCTTTTCTCATCCCTTCAATCATGTTTGCACAAATATAATTTCATAAACAAATAACTCTTTGCAACAAGTTGTGAAAAGAGGTTCCCTAGGAGTACCTAGGATGTTGTGGGTGCTAACACCTTCCCATGACATAATTACCCCCTTACCCAGATCTCTGGCCCTTCTTTTACTAGTTTTGTTTGTAAAACTTTTAGGCTTTTGTTCGCTTTCTAGCCATTCCTTTGGATAAATAGAAGTGCGGTGGCGACTCGACTTTGTATGCTTTGCTTTTGATTTAGTCAATAAATCTAAAGGTAACGAATACACCGCTACAGTAGTTAGTGTGCCATAAGGCAAACTTAGCGCTATGTTAAGCAATCGTAATTGGACTTATGTAGAAGTCACAACTATCTGAGGCCGGTCAATAATAATGTAGGCAACAACACAAGTTAGAAGTCTTGATTAGTGAACCAAGTTCCAACAACTTGTCATGCCAAAAGAAAAAGAGAATTGATCTTGTATTGGTTTAAGTCCTTTGCATGATTTAGGAAGCAACTTATCCTTAATGCAAAGCCATTCACTTGATCATTTTATCAAGATGAATTAGATTTGAATCAAGGAAGATTAAGCCTCCCTAATCAATGCTAACTTATCAACCTTTAACTCATTGATCAAAAAGAAAAGAAAAAGAAGAAGAAGAAGAAGGTGGATAATGAAAAGAAATGAAAAGAATAAAGGATATTAAATGAAATAGAATGTACCAATCAACAATTGTTGACCAATGACATTGAGGATCATGGTCAAACAATCAAAAACAGAAGTGAGATGAAGATTGGAAATCAAGAAATGAACAAAATATTTTTAGGCATTTTTAATATTCAAAATAAACTTGAATTAAAATAATAAAGAAAGTTCAAACTTCAAAATCACTTCAAATCAACTTTGAAAAGTCCAAGTGATTTATCCTAAGTTCAACAAGATCAAACAAAGTTTGACAAAAAATTTCAGCATTTTTAAAAGTCAGAAATTATTTTTAATCAATTAAAAATGAATAAAAATAACCTAATTGAACTAAAATCTCAAATAAATCTCAAATCAATTAAAAAACTGATGAGAATATTTTTCATATATCCATCATCATTCAAATAGGTTATGAAAATATTTTTGTATTTTTTGAATATCAAAAACTATTTAAAATGAATTAAAAATAGCCAGAAAAGAGAAAATTCACAAAAAATATCAAATGATGAAATAAAAAATATTAAAAATCATTTTTAGAAACTAGAATTAAAAAGAGAAATAATGCAATTGGTCCCATATTTTTTGGATTAAAAATGAAAGAGTTATGAATTTTTGAAGTTAAATGAAATAAAAGAAATAAAATGGAAATTAAGAAAATCAGAAAAAGGAGAGGCGTCTGATCAAGCCTCATTAATTGACGTGGCTGATCAGACGCTCCACATGCGCGCACTCATGGTAGGCCTTAGTCGACTGAGTAACATGTGGAATTAAAAAAAGTCATAAGATCCAAGAGCCATGATTCAATCTGGAAATCATCATCAACGGTTGGGATTCAAACTGGCAAACGGACGGTGGTGTACACCACCGTCTTCTCCGGCGAGCATGGAGATTCTTGCCAGAGTTGCAGGTCATAAAAACTTGATGAAAACGAGGGATCCTCATATCATTGGAAAGTTGAGGTGATGTACATCACCCCTATACCATTAGTTTCTCTTCTAGATCCCCATAGCAAGAGAAATCAGAAGGAGAAAAATATGGTGTTCATGTTGAACTTCATGGATTTCAAAAATTGAGCATACAGAAATGATGCCTCTATAGAGAGAACTTCAGACAACACAATATCAAGGCCAATAGATCAAGGAATAGGGAGTTTCAAGGAAAAAACCAGTTGAAGCACACCTTTGAATTGTGAAGTTTTGAGTCACTTTCCTTGCTTCCTTTTGCCAAACAGAACTTCAATGGACTAGATGATGAAGGTTTAGGAACTTTAGATCTGAAGATTCAACCAAATTCAATCGAATTTCAGATCTGAAATTTTGAAGAAATATGAACTTAGTTCCTTTGGTATGGTTGGGAATTGATTTTTGCAGAGCTTTAGGCGCCTTCAGGTTAGTTCATAATGAAGCATAGCACATGTATTTATAGTTGGAATTGGTTGAACAAGTGAGTTTGCTCGTGTGCATGGCAAATGGATTTTCCTTGCATGGGCTTGTGTGATCATGTAGAAGGCCCAAACTCAATTGTATTTGCATGCTGATGACCAAATAACTTGAAATGGACGTGTAGTTTGCAAGGCAATGGCTTGTGCATGAAGTTTCAACATGAATTTCATAATTGTGCCTAAAACTTCAGCTCTTCGAAAATGCCAATTAGAAAATCCAAACATAAGCATATGGGTTATGGTTGGAAAGGTCTTGACATAAGGAACAAATGTTATGTTGAGCAAAAACTCATTTAAAGTGTGGAGATTTAGAAAACAGGGCATGAAGTTCATAGTGCAAAACATGCCTTTGAGAATTTTGTCAAATTGAACCAACTTCAAGCCCTTCTGTTTTGATGATGCAAGCCTCAAATGAAAAAGCCTCCAACATCAAAGTTATATACCTTTTCAATACAATCAAAATGGACTTAAATTTTGTATCATTTGGATTTTTGATGAAGAAGTTATGGGCACTTGAAGTTGGACTTTTTTGCCTTTCAATGCATTTGGTCCAAAGTGACCTATAATGTTTTGCATTATCACATGTATTTATTTTGAGATTTTGAAATTTTGTTCAACATAACATTTTAAGTAGACATCCTAAGCTTTCCAATTCATTTGATCCCACCTCAAAATCACAAAAAATGAATGAGTTATGTTCTTGGGAAGTTGACCCAAAATTAGGGTTTCAGTCAAAATGACCTATAATGTCTTGGAATGGGAGATGACCTTCCAAGCTTCAAATTAATTTTTGATGAACATGAAAGTTGTTCATATTGACCTTAAGAACAGTTTTTATCTTTGGGTCATCTCCATTTGACCAACTCACGAAAAGTTAGGTCTCAGTGCATTTCAAAATAGTCAGATGAATTGACTGATCAACTTCTCAAGTCCACAACTCATATCTTGATGAATTGATGATTGAGGATACTCAAATAAGCTCAAATATGCATTAAATGATGAATTATAGAACTCCCCTTGATTGTATTTGACCATGGGTTGAGGTTGCTTCATTAGCAAAGCATTGTCGGTGATCAGATGAATTAGGGTTTCTTTGAGGAACAAACCTCAAACCCTTTGAATTGCTTTGATCAAAATGATGAATTGAGATGCTAGGGAGGCATATTTGATGGATGAGTGCTTTGGGAACCATTTCCATGCTTGCCTTCATCTTCTCTTGGCCATATCTTTGCACAAAGGATCACCTAGAAGCTTTTAGATCTTGTGATTGCTCAAGCTACAAACAAAAGATGTTAGTGACATATTTTTGTGCTTTTGGTTAGTAAATAAAATGAGAAAAGCAATAATATACAATTCAAGCATGCTTGGTGATCTCAAGCCACTCACAAGAAGTCCCATCTGAAGGCAAAAGGAACCAAGATGCTTATGATCCTTGAGGCTATGCAAATGAAATGTTATGATGCCATGAGGGATCTTAGGGTCAAAATTGGGGTCTTACAGATGCCCCTATTTAAGGTCATTCTAGCCGGAGAAGTGAAGGTTAAAATCTTCGTCTCGACGAGGTAGAATGGGCTTAAATAATAACAAAGAGACGAATTTTGGTCCCTCAGAGACCTCATGATGCAGATGTATGTATGCAAATGGTAACACTCTATGGAGATATGCGTCCACAAAGAAAGAAAAGGAACAGGAACAAATGAAAATCCACTGGAGTAACACATCCATAAATGAGACAGATACTCTAGGGACTTTACTGTGGAGTAAAGCGATAAAAATGCGTGAGTAGGTCACGACTTGAAACTTGCTGAGAGACACGAAGGAAATCCATGAAATAAATCAATGGAAGGGCTCGAGCTGACTCAAAGATGCATGTATTGGGGAATATGCCAATACAGCAAAAACTTATCCGTAACGGATACTTCGGATAAAAATTTGGACTCGGGCTGGGAGAATCCACTAAGGGACCTGACTGGGAAAACACCCAAACAAAACTCCTATAGGGAAGCAACGGGATGAGGTATTACCGGCTACTGGGTAATAAGCTCAAAGAGACATGTGATCGGTGAAGGTGAGAAAAACAAGAAAGGGGGGTTTGAATTGTTTTGAAAAATAAGCACTTTTCAAAATGAAAACCACACAATGATTTTATACTGGTTCGCTTATAACACAAAGCTACTCCAGTCCACCCGACCAAGGTGATTTCGCCTTCAACAAGGACTTAATCCACTAATCTTGAAAGATTACAAACAACGTCTAAGATAAAAAATCTCTTAGCCCTCTCAAGTATACAGACTACACAGAGTCACTTGAGGAAATCAACAAACAATAGAAGAAAGATTTATGTAAACTAGAGTGTTTCTTAGAAAGCAAGTGTTACAATATTAAGAACAAGAGTTTTTCACGTAATAAGCAAAAAGCTTCGTGAAGATCTTAGAGAGCAGGAGTGTTTTTCTTGAGCGTGGATGTTTCAGTATAGTTTTGACTTGTTGGCTTCTTGTTGTATATTGAAAGTTGATTTGCAATCCTTTATATAGATCAGTGAGGTAGTAGTTGAAACTGATGAGTAATAAGATGATTTTACGCCATAACATAAGTAGCTTCTGCAGGATAACTTTTTCTCCTTGAAATGACTACTTACCACAAGTAGTATCTTCTTTATTGAAATTGGAGATTAACGTCTCTTTCTTAATTAGGAAATCCATTTGTAAATCTTTACTTGACTTTAACGTTACTCTTTCATGATTAGCAATTCCATGCTCAGAGTATATGTGTTTCTGGAGAGTCTTGGAATCTTGCTTCTGACGTTTAATCTCTTGTGAGTTCAGATAGTTTCTTCAGATAGCGCTGATAACTTCTGGAGCTTAGAGATAGCGTTGTTCAGAGTCAGAACTTCTAGAGCTACTTCTTGTTCAGATGCTTCTGATACTTGTTGTTTTGCTCAGAGTTAGACTTTCTTGAACTTGTTTTCACTTCAGATGCTTCTGATCATTTGATGATTTGTATCTGATCTGGTTTTGTATCTGATGACATCATCAGATTTCTTCCTTCTTTCTTTAGAACCCTGCACACTTAGAAACTTTTCGTTAGGGTGCCATTTTTGGTTTCATCCTTTGTTATCATCAAAATCAAGGAATCTGTTGTAGAACAATTTTTGTTCTTACAATCTCCCCCTTTTTGATGATGACAAAACAAACTTTAATTAGCAGATGAAACGTGAATAATATTAGATCAGATAGACAGAAGCTCCCCCTGAGATAGTGCTAGGGAGTTCAGAAGTTCTTACCAGAGTTTCTTAAGTAAAGAGGTTTCTTGATACCTTCTGCAATTTCTTAAATTCAGGTTAGATAAATTTATTTTTAAGAGAAATATGTTGCAGAATGCTTAAGGTATTAGACAATATTTTCATCAGAGCTATTAATGACTTCTCCCCCTTTTTGTCAGAATCAAAAAGACATAGTAAAAAAAATAAGTAAAGAGAAAAACTTGAATTCATAGATAGAAGCACAAAGGCAACAGAAGCTAGAAAAACATCAGATTCAGAGAAAATAAAAACAACAGGCAAGCAAAAAAAAAAAATCCTAAGTGCCTAAGGGTTCGGAGGCGGAGGCATTCTCTGAAGCAGCATTGCAAGCATGTTCTGGATGTTGTCGTTGACAGTATCTTGCTTGTCCATTCTGGCCCGGAGTTCATTCTGATCTTGCTTAAGTTCTTTCAGAGTCTGAAGAACCATAGGGATCACAGAAGAGGACTCCCCCAGAGTCAGAGCCTGCTGAGCTTCAGCTTCAGCAGCAGCTTGTGCTTCTGCATCCGCCAGAGCCTTAGCTTCAGCTTCCTTTTCCCTTAGGATTTCAGCTTGACGAGCTTTTTCTTCTTCTTCCAGTCTTCGTGCTTCTTCTTCAGCTTCCTTGGCCAATCTCTCTTCCTCTAGCCTTCTGGCTTCAGCTTCTCTGGCAAGTCTCTCCTGGAGTCTTGCCTCAGCATCTCTGATGTAGCCATTTCTGACTTGTTCAGAGATGTTCTTCAGTCTAAAAGACTCAGAGGTCATCCAGCCAATGACTCTGTTCCAGTGTGTCCTTACAGATTTAGGATCATCACTGATTTCAGAGTTAGTGGTCAGAGACTTGACCTTTTGTACTGAAGCTTCTGCTACCTGCATGATGGCTTCCTCAAGGGTAGGTGTAGAAAGTTCAGGTTCAGGTTCAGGTTCAGAGGTATGAGGTGGAGAGTTTGGAGGGCTGAGATTTAATGTGTGAGGTTCAGATTCTGATTCAGGTTGGGGTTCAGATTCTGCTTCTAGTTGAGGTTCAGATGTTTGGGGTGAAGCGTAAAGAGGGTTTAAATCTAAGGGTTCAGTTTCAGCTTCAGGTGCAGCGGAGATGTTTGGTGGGGTGATATCAGAGGTGTGGGGTTCAGAGGGTTGAGTTTCAGAAGGTATGGTGGTTGTTTGTTGTGGTGGAGGTGAAGTTGCTTCAGATTGTGTTTGTGTTTGTTGTGAAGCAAGTTTATGAGCATAAATTGTGGCTATGGTTGGGGAATCAGGGTCAGGATATTCTGGGTCAGAAGAGATGGAAACATATGGGGGTGATTCTGGTTCTGAGGATGATGAAGAGGAAGTGCTTTGGTGAGTTTGTGCAGGTTTAGAGGGAGGTATGAAAGTACGGGCTACATTTAGAACTGGTGAAGGTTGGGAGGTTCTGGTGGTTGAAGGTGGGATTTCAGAGGTTGTAAAAATAGGTTGTGAAGAGAGAGGATTCGAAGAAGCCATCAGAGGATTAGTGGTAACAGAAGGAACAGACGTACCAGTAGATATATTCAGAGGAGCTGAAGATTTGCTTCCAGAAGATTCTCCAAGTCTTGCCTTCTTTGCCGGAGGTGCTATCTTCTTCTCAGAGAGACCTCTCTTGTATCTGACGAAGTCTTCTTCTGAATCCAGACAGTCGTCGAGGCTGAAGTCAGAGATGTCAACACCATCATCCAGCAGACGCTGAAGATAGATAGCAACAGCATCTCTGGGTTCATTTTTGAAGAACCTGGCAAGGCCATGAGGCATCTTCCTCTGATCTTTCAAACAATCCCAGGATGTATCCAGAGTGGGTCTGACTTGAATCTTCTTAATTATCCCCATACTCTTGAGATTTCTGGCATTCAGAGGCTTCCCAACATCTATTTCCAAATCTAGCATCAGCTTGGCCTTCTCCAGATGATCCACCAGCCCATTCTCAATGAAGACATCAGATAACAATCTTCCCAGAGGGATGTAGGATCTGGGCTTCATGTTGTTTCTGGTTTCTCTGACAGAATCTCTCAGATATCTGAAAAGGAGAGCAGGGAGGCAGATCTTCACACCCTTCTGAATGCAGTACAGAATGCATTTCTGGTCTGCATTGATGTAGTCAGAGGAGTTAGAGGCTGGACGGTGGTGAATAGTTCCCAGAATAATCTTCAGCCACACTCTGAGGTTCTGATGCAGCTCTTTGTTCTTTGAAGGATTTCCTTCAATGTTGGGTTTGAAGATTGTTGGGTTGATTACTTCAGTAATGCGCTTTGACCTAGGAGGGATGTTGTAAATCCTTTTTCCTCCAGCTCTCTCCATGTTCAGTAGAGAGGCTATTGACCCTTCAGTGATAACAATCTTCACCCCCAGAACATATGAGACGATGAAGTGGTCATCTGCATCTGCAAACCTCCAGAACTCCTTGATAAGAAGAGGGTAAACAGGACCATAAAGCCTTTGGAAATAGTTTTCCCATCCTTGTTTACGAAGCTCTTCAGTAAGATCAACGCCATTTCTCTTCAAGTTGTCGAAATCAACTAGTGATTCACACAACACGTCCAATCCTTCAAAAGGGGTTGAAAGGTTAATATGGCGTTCACGGTCAAGAACATGGGGTTCTTTGTAAACAGGGGTTATGGTGACGCCTGTAACCGTTGGTGTTGGAATGCTTGAGGTTTGAGCAGTAGAACTTGATTCCATTTCTTGAGAGAAGTTAAAGACTTGTTGTTGTTGAGCGTCCATGGTGAAGGAGAAGATGAAGATTGATGAAGATGAAGAACTTGCAGAGAATGCTTCAGAGAGGGTTTAGGGTTTTAGAGTGAGTGAGAGTGATAAGTGTGTGAAATGTGAGAAAAAGTGTTTATATACTCTAAGTAAAACACATGCAAAACGACACATTAAATTGCGTTAGCACAACGCTCAAGTAAGCACGCTTGGGGGGAAAAATGATTACAGCTAATTAATGAATGTCTAATCCCACAGTACGCACACTGCTCAAGGAGATTTCAAACGTTCTGACCTTTGAATTTCTTTTGACAGCTGTCTAGAAGTTCTAGGGTTAGACGCTTAGTGCTCCACGTGTTGATGTATCTGATCTTCAGGAATACCAAAAGATTGATTCCTGGAGATTTCTAACTCAGATATCTTCTTAACTGGTAGAAGTATCAGAGTCAGAGGCAGAAGTGTATTTGTTTTTATCAGAGTCTCATTTTACATTTTCAGAGCCATGCTTCACTCAGGGCAATTTTTAATGTTCAGATGTTCTAAGATAAAAAGAAATCTATCTTCAGCTAGAGGCTTAGTAAAGATATCTGCCCATTGATGTTCAGTATCAATGAACTTCAATGTTACTATCCCTTTCTGAACATAGTCTCTGATAAAATGATGTTTTATTTCAATGTGTTTGGCTCTGGAATGTAGAATGGGATTCTTACTTAAACAAATAGCAGCAGTATTATCACAAAAGATAGGAATGTTACTCTCAAAGATTTGCAGATCTTCTAACTGATGCTTCATCCAGAGCATCTGAGTTGTGCATAGTGACGCTGAGATATATTCTGCTTCTGCAGTTGATAGAGCAATTGTTGATTGTCTTTTGCTAGCCCAGGATATCAGATTGTTTCCCAGAAGCTGGCAATTTCCAGAAGTGCTTTTTCGTTCTATTCTATCTCCTGCATAATCTGCATCACAATAACCCGAGAGTCTATACTCTGATGTTTTCTCATACATCAGGCCCAGGTTAGGAGTTCCTTTCAGATACTTAAGAATTCTTTAACTGCTGTTAAATGAGATTCTCTAGGATCTGATTGGAATCTGGCACAAAGACAGACACTAAAGAGAATATCAGGACGAGTAGCAGTCAGATAGAGAAGAGAGCCTATCATACCTCGATAGAGCTTCTGACAAACCTTGTTGCTTACCTCTTCCTTTTCAAGAATGCAAGTTGGGTGCATGGGAGTTTTTGCAGAGTTGCATTCAGTCATGTCAAACTTCTTCAGAACGTCTTTAATATATTTACTTTGATGGACGTACGTGACTTCTGGAGTTTGATTAATTTGAATTCCCAGAAAGAACTTTAGTTCTTGCATTAAACTCATCTCAAATTTTGCCTGCATTAACTTAGAAAATTCTTGGCAAACAGAGATATTAGCAGAACCAAAAATAATATCATCAACATAAATCTGGCATATCATGAGATCATTATTAAGGTTTTTACAGAAGAGTGTAGAATCAACTTTCCCTCTGATAAAATTTTGTTCCAGAAGAAAATTGCTTAATCGTTCATACCAAGCTCTGGGAGCTTGTTTAAGTCCATATAAGGATTTCTTAAGTTTAAAAACATGTTCTGGAAAATTTGAATTTTCAAAACCTGGAGGTTGATTGACATACACTTCTTCTGAAATATAACCATTAAGAAATGCACTCTTGACATCCATTTGATATAATTTGATAGAGTGATTAATAGCAAAAGATACAAGAAGACGAATAGATTCTAACCTTGCGACTGGAGCAAAGGTTTCATTATAGTCAATACCTTCTTGTTGACTGTAACCTTGAGCTACCAGTCGAGCTTTGTTTCTGACAACTTCTCCTTTCTCGTTCAGCTTGTTTCTGAAAACCCATCTGGTTCCAATGACATGAGTGCCTCTGGGTTTAGGAACGAGATCCCAGACATCATTCTTTGAGAATTGATCCAATTCTTCTTGCATAGCTGCCACCCAGTCGTTATCCTGAAGTGCTTCATCACAAGACGTAGGCTCAATCAGAGATACTAGTCCTAGAGGAGTATCTTCAGAAGTCCTGAAGGTAGATCTGGTTTGACAGGTTCGTCCTTGTTTCCCAGAATCAAATCTTCAGATACATTGATACGACTTTTGACTTTCTTTGGGATTTCTGGAGATTTAATTTCTTCAGAGTTCTGAGTGACAGTTGCTTCTGGAGTTTTATCAGATTCTACAAGAGTGATTTCCAAATCTGCAAACTTTTCAACTAGCTTTGACTTTTCAGGGTCAAGCTTATCATCAAATCTGACATGAATTGATTCTTCCACAATTTTGGTTTCTGTGTTGTATACTCTGTAGCCTTTAGAGCGTTCTGAGTATCCTAACATAATACCTTTCTGTGCTTTGGAATCAAACTTGTTCAGATGTTCTTTAGTATTTAATATAAAACAAGAACATCCAAAAGGATGAAAATATGAAATGTTTGGTTTTCTTCCTTTACACAGTTCATAGGGAGTCTTTTCTAGAATAGGTCTTATAGAGATTCTATTCTGAATGTAACACGTTGTATTTACAGCTTCTGCCCAAAAGTGCTTTGCTACATTAGTTTCATTGATCATGGTTCTGGCCATCTCTTGGAGTGTCCTATTCTTCCTCTCTACAACTCCATTTTGTTGTGGAGTTCTAGGGCAGGAGAAATCATGGGATATTCCATTTGAATCAAATAATTCTTCAAAATCTTTGTTTTCAAATTCTCCACCATGATCACTTCTGACTCTAATAATTTTAGAGTCAAATTCTTTTTGCACTTTGGAACAGAAACTGGTGAATACAGAGTGAGACTCACTCTTGTGCTGTAGGAATTTTACCCATGTCCAGCGACTGTAATCATCAACAATGACTAGTCCATACTTCTTTCCATTAACTGATGCTGTTTTCACAGGACCAAATAAGTCAATGTGAAGAAGTTCCAGAGGCTTAGAGGTAGAAACAACATTTTTCTTTTTAAAAGATGTTTTTGAAAATTTTCCTTTCTGACAAGCTTCACACAGAGCATCTGAAGAAAACTTCAGTTTAGGTAGGCCTCTGACTAACTCGAGTTTAGTTAGCTGAGAAAGTTTCCTCATGCTAATGTGGCCCAAGCGTCTATGCCATACCCATTGCTCTTCGTGAACTGACATTAGACATTTAACATTTTGATCTTTTAAATCAGAAAGATTTATTTTGTAAATGTTGTTTTTCCTCTTGCCTGTGAAAAGGACAGAGTCATCGTTCTGATTAATGGCTTTACATGTTTTTTGATTGAAGATTACATCATAACCGTTATCACTTAATTAACTTATGGATAACAAGTTATGCATTAATCCTTCTACATAAAGAACATCAGAAATAGAGGGAAGAGTACCATTACCAATAGTTCCGGAGCCTCTGATCCTTCCTTTCTGATCTCCTCCGAAGCCTACAAATCCAGCGTCTTTAAGTTCCAGACTTTGGAACATAGACTTTCTTCCCGTCATGTGTCGCGAGCATCCAGAGTCCAGGTACCATGACTGGTGTCTGAACTTTGCTGCATAGGATATCTGCAACATAGATAATCTTATCTTTCGGTACCCAGAATCTCTTGGGTCCTTTCAGATTAGTTTTCCCAGAGTTTCTTATAACTTTGGGTTTTCTAGCATTTTTAAATTTTTGTTCTTGTGTGTGTGTGTAATGATATGAAAAGGGAGATTTAAGTTGGTCACTGGTAGAAGTTTTATCTTCCTTAGGATCATACCCAATTCCCCTTTTATTGTTCTGACTTACTCCATAAATCATGGATGCCATAATACTCCTATCTATCCCATTTTTCAGAAATTCTTGAAAGGCTTCTTCATATTGATAAATTATTTTATTTGAAGTTTGTGGTGCTTGAGATAATGCTTCTTCTAATTCTGAGCTTTATGTTTTTGCTTCATCTCTTTCTAACATTAAAGATTTGATTGTATCTTCTCGTGATAAAATTGTTATCTCAAGCTCTCTACATTCTTCAAATTTTGCTTTAAGACAGCCTTTGATGTTTTTAAACTTTTGTTTTAATTTCTGATATGAGCTTAGAGTTTCTGACAAGCATGATTCTAAATCAGAACGAGAAAGTTCAGAAAATACCTCTTCAGATTCTTCATCTGAGCTACTGGATGTGGTAGCCATAAGTGCTACGTTGGCCTGTTCATCAGAGTCAGATTCTGATGATCCAGATTCACTATCATCCCAGGTGGCCATTAATCCTTTCTTTGTTCTGAAGGTATTTTTCTTGAAGCTTTCTTTTCTAGAGTTGTCTTTCTTCAGCTTGGGGCATTCATTTCTGTAATGACCTGTTTCTTTACATTCATAACAGGTAATATCTTTGTTAGCTTTACCTTTTGAAGTTGACTCTGATCGATCCCCTCTGGGTCTTGGTCTTCTGAAGTTGTTGTTCCTCTTTTTCCAGAGTTGCTTGACTCTTCTGGTTAGTAGGGACAACTCTTCTTCATCATCAGAGTCTTCTGGTTCAGAATCGTCAGTATCTTCAGTTTCTGCCTGGAGAGCTTTGGTTCTGTCAGGTTTCCGTCTTTCAGATCTAGACTTTAGCGCTACGGACTTGTTCTTTTTCTGAGGCTCATCCTCCTCTAGTTCTATCTCATGGCTTCTGAGAGAACTAACAAGTTCTTCAAGGTTGATATTGTTCAGATCCTTTGACAGCTTCAGAGCAGTAACCATAGGTCTCCATTTCTTTGGCAGACTTCTGACTATCTTCTTAACATGATCTGCAGTCGTGTATCCTTTGTCTATCACTTTAAGACCTGCAATAAGAGTTTGAAATCTAGAAAACATAGCCTCTATAGCTTCGTCATCTTCCATTTTGAAGGCTTCATATTTCTGGATAAGCGCCAGAGCCTTCGTCTCCTTGACTTGGGAGTTTCCTTCATGGGTCATCTTCAGAGAGTCAAGTATATCTTTGGCTGTCTCTCTGTTGGTGATCTTTTCATATTCATTGTATGATATAGCATTTAGAAGTATTGTTCTGGCCTTGTGATGATTTTTGAAGATACGTTTCTGATCTTCTGACATCTTGTTTCTGGGAACTTCAGCTCCATTTTCTAAGACTGGAGGTGTATATCCATCTGTGACTATGTCCCAGAGGTCAGCATCATAACCCAGAAAGAAACTTTCGATTCTATCTTTCCAGTAATCAAATTTCTCTCCATCAAAAACAGGAGGCTTAGCATTATAAGAATCTCTTTCATTTGAGTGGGCCATTGTTTTTCTCGTACTGGATCTCTCTACACGGTTAAGTGTTTGATTAGAAAATCAATAACAGAGCCGGAGCTCTGATACCAATTGAAGGTGAGAAAAACAAGAAAGGGGGGTTTGAATTGTTTTGAAAAATAAGCGCTTTTCAAAATGAAAACCACACAATGATTTTATACTGGTTCGCTTATAACACAAAGCTACTCCAGTCCACCCGACCAAGGTGATTTCGCCTTCAACAAGGACTTAATCCACTAATCTTGAAAGATTACAAACAACGTCTAAGATAAAAAATCTCTTAGCCCTCTCAAGTATACAGACTACACAGAGTCACTTGAGGAAATCAACAAACAATAGAAGAAAGATTTATGTAAACTAGAGTGCTTCTAAGAAAGCAAGTGTTACAATATTAAGAACAAGAGTTTTTCACGTAATAAGCAAAAAGCTTCGTGAAGATCTTAGAGAGCAGGAGTGTTTTTCTTGAGCGTGGATGTTTCAGTATAGTTTTGACTTGTTGGCTTCTTGTTGTATATTGAAAGTTGATTTGCAATCCTTTATATAGATCAGTGAGGTAGTAGTTGAAACTGATGAGTAATAAGATGATTTTACACCATAACATAAGTAGCTTCTGCAGGATAACTTTTTCTCCTTGAAATGACTACTTACCACAAGTAGTATCTTCTTTATTGAAATTGGAGATTAACGTCTCTTTCTTAATTAGGAAATCCATTTGTAAATCTTTACTTGACTTTAACGTTACTCTTTCATGATTAGCAATTCCATGCTCAGAGTATATGTGTTTCTAGAGAGTCTTGGAATCTTGCTTCTGACGTTTAATCTCTTGTGAGTTCAGATAGTTTCTTCAGATAGCGCTGATAACTTCTGGAGCTTAGAGATAGCGTTGTTCAGAGTCAGAACTTCTAGAGCTACTTCTTGTTCAGATGCTTCTGATACTTGTTGTTTTGCTCAGAGTTAGACTTTCTTGAACTTGTTTTCACTTCAGATGCTTCTGATCATTTGATGATTTGTATCTGATCTGGTTTTGTATCTGATGACATCATCAGATTTCTTCCTTCTTTCTTTAGAACCCTGCACACTTAGAAACTTTTCGTTAGGGTGCCATTTTTGGTTTCATCCTTTGTTATCATCAAAATCAAGGAATCTGTTGTAGAACAATTTTTGTTCTTACAATCCGAACACCAGTATAAGGGTAAGGGAACAACATGCTCGGGAGAATGAATATCTAAGACCGGTATAAGGGTGAGAGATATCAAACATCCGAAAATCATCTGAGGAAGACCTAAAAAGGTAAACTTCAGCTTAGGAGAAACTGACTCCACAAGGGGACAAAAAGTCATAATAGGGAGCAGGGAGGAAGGAACACCAGGGATACCGGTTACTGGGCATATAATAGGTGACCAACCAAAGCGTGAATTGGGGAATATTCCCAAGACACTCATCATCCAAAAGAGGGCTAAAAGCAAAACTCGATTATAGGATGGGCATTCGATTCCAATAAAAAGAGATACGAATCTTACTCGATTGAGGAAGAGAAAAGGACTTCGACCAGAGAGTGCATGAGATATATTATCTATTACCGTCAGAACGTAGATAATATACTCGCATGGAAGATTATCCACAACCGGTTACTGGGTTAATAAAGGATAAATCGACCGTCAAAGAAAGGCATCAGGATACCAGATATTGGGTATATAATGATGACCAATCAAAGGGAGAAACGATCATTACCAATAAAGGGTAAATGAGAGATGACTTACTGGGGATATATTGCTTTATCGGAGAAATTATCCAAAAGATGAGGGAATATCACCACCGAATATTGGACAAAGATAACCGTCAAGGAGGGGATTACATCTACCGGATACTGGGTAGAAAACCACGGAAAAGTAACCGTCATCGATTAGGATGAACAAAAGGTTAACTTTACCAGGGGATGAAATAGGGTTTACAACTACCGGTATAAAGGTAGAAAACCACAGACTCCGCCGAGGCAAAAGATGGATAACTACTGGTTACTGAGCAACTATCCATTTACCACAGGGGAGTGCAGGAAACAGTCATAAGAGGCCAGTCTAGGATCAAACTAGATAGGCACTATGAAACAAGGCTTGTCCCTATGAGGATATAGCTCAATGGTATGGTAGTCTGCAAATGGCAAAACTCCATAGATCTTCACAAATTTGAAATTGGTGATATATACTTGTAGGTGTTTAATTGGCTGCATTATATGGTAAAACACTAGATGGGTACCAATGTCTTGACTGATGTCATGACATGTACGTGTAACTACATTGTAGTTACTGCAGGACTAGCTAACACAGGATTTATTGAATGTCAAACTGGATGTTGTGACATTCATACCTGTCAACAGATACTAAGGAATAGAACAGCAGGAGTTCTGTTAGAACTTAGTATTTAAGTGCAGTCTGGTTATCAAGGAAGAACCAGACCTGGCATAAGGCCTACTGACTGAATGTCAAACTGGATGTTATGACATTCATCATTGAAAGCAGCTGCTGAAGATTAGACAGAGTGGTGTTCTGTTATACTTCAGCATGTAACTTAGTTTGTTCTTCAAGAGAATAACAGAACTAACTTAAGGCCAAATGTGTAAATGTTAAGTTGGACACTTTGACATTTATTAATGTAAGCTGTTACTGTAGTATGGTCATTTTGATCATGTACAGGCCAGCAAAATTGTACAGTCTGTTTTCTGGAAAAACAGACTCAGCATATGGACCTTGATGTCAAGCTGAATGTCGTGACATTCATGCCTGACAGCATATGCTAAATTGTAGGTTGTTCAGTTTTCTGTTTCAGCTTTTTCTCAGGCTATTCTTTAGGGATTCAACAGCTGAGAGAAAATCCAGGAAATCAACAACCAAGCTACATTCAATGAACCTAACAAATAGCCTATTTGTTAGTAACCTAAATGTTGAATTTATGGGAACTTGTGTGACCTTAAATTCAGGAGAATACAGGTGCAAAAGCCCAGGACACTGCAATATAAAAGGAAGGCGTTCCTTCATTCAGTTTCATGGATTTTGAGGCGTGAAGATTTAGTGTGTCCGTCATACTTCACTGCTGTATTTTTGTAAGTCTAGTATTAGACGTATCTTGTAAGCCAAGCCATTATCAAGTAGATGATTGCTTTGGCATAGGGTGTTCATTGAGTTGTAAGTGTTGTGTCACTCAAAGCTTTTAAGCGTGAGTGCTGTGTATCTTGATTTAAGCTGTGAAGCATAATCAAGAGTTGTTTTTGAAGTGTGACTTCAAAGTGTCTTGAATATCACTGAGGTGAGTAGGAACTCTGATCTTAGTGTAAGATTGAAATTGCATTGGGTAGGGATTAAGTGATAAGTTGTAAACGGGTGAGTTTAGCTTTGAATTGATACTACTAATAGTGGATTTCCTCCCTGGCTTGGTAGCCCCCAGACGTAGGTCATGTTGGACTGAACTGGGTGAACAATTACTTGTGTTATTTACTGCACTTACTGTTAAGTTCTGCATAATCCCTGTCTGTGCAGAATTGGATGTCATAACAACCAGTGTGACATCCAAAGTCTGATAACTAGAATTTCAATACTGGAAAAGGGCTACATTGAACATAATGACCATTTCTCCACCAATTCTGAATCCGATGTATTTTAAACTTTGGTTGATGATGAATGAGCGAGAATCTCTGACGGATGATAGTTGTAGAACAAAGTCTTGTCAGGATGCAGTTACTTGCCAAATCCCTATTTTTTTGCCTAGATTGCCCCAGGGTGAGGTACTCAATCTAGCGGGATACATATATTCAATTTTTTATATGTCTCTAATTTTTGCCTGGATCGCTCTTTCGGGTTTTCAATCCACCGAGACGCTCATTTTTTCCTAAGTCGCCCTTTCGGGTTTTCAACTTAGCGAACTATTCTATTTTTTTTAGGCGAAGTATTTCTTGACTGCATCTGAATTCACAGGACGAGTGAAATCCTCCCCATCCATAGTTGTAAGTATCAATGCACCGCCTGAAAAGGCTCTCTTGACAACATATGGACCTTCATAGTTTGGAGTCCACTTGCCCCTGGAATCGGGCGCGAAAGACAAGACTTTCTTGAGCACAAGGTCACCTTCTCGAAACACACGAGGCTTGACCTTCTTATCAAAGGCTTTCTTCATCCTTTGCTGATATAACTGGCCATGGCACATGGCAGTCAATCTCTTTTCTTCTATCAAATTCAACTGGTCATAACTACTCTGAACCCATTCAGCATCAGTCAACTTGGCTTCCACCAAGACCCTTATCGATGGGATCTCCACCTCTACTGGGAGCACAACCTCCATGCCATAAACGAGAGAGAAAGGGGTTGCCCCTGTTGAAGTGCGGACAGATGTACGGTATCCATGTAAAGCAAAGGGCAACATCTCATGCCAATCTTTATACGTAACAACCATCTTCTGGATAATCTTCTTGATATTCTTATTAGTAGCTTCAACAACCCCATTCATCTTGGGTCTGTAAGGAGAAGAATTATGATGTGCAATCTTGAACTCACTACACAGCTCTTTCATCATCTTGTTGTTCAAGTTAGATCCATTATCAGTAATGATCTTATCTGGAACACTATATCGGCATATGAGTTGATTCTTGATAAACTTCATAACCACCTGCCTTGTCACATTTTCATATGATGCCGCTTCAACCCACTTAGTGAAGTAATCAATTGCTACGAGAATGAATCTGTGACCGTTGGACGCTTTCGGTTCTATCATGCCGATCATGTCAATTCCCCACATGGAGAAGGGCCATGGTGACGAAATCACATTCAGAAGTGTCGGAGGAATATGAATCTTATCCGCATAAATCTAACACTTATGGCATTTCTTCACATATTTGCAGCAGTCAGACTCCATTGTCAACCAATAGTAGCTTGCTCTTAACATCTTTCTAGCCATGGCATGTCCATTGGAATGAGTACCAAATGAACCCTCATGGACCTCAGTCATCAACAGGTCTGCTTCATGTCTATCCACGCATCTGAGCAGCACCATGTCAAAATTTCTCTTATAAAGCACATCACCATTGAGGTAGAAACTTCCTGATAATCTCCTCAGAGTCTTCCTATCTTTCACAGATGCCCCAGGCGGGTAAATTTGCTTCTGAAGGAAACACTTGATGTCATAATACCATGGCTTATCATCTTTTACTTCTTCTACTGCAAATACATGAGCTGGTCTATCCAAGCGCATCACAGTGATATTGGGAACTTCATTCCAGAGTCTTACCATAATCATCGAAGCGAGCGTAGCGAGAGCATCTGTCATCCGATTCGCATCTCGAGGAATATGATGGAAGTCAACCTTAGTAAAGAATGTTGAAATCCTCCTCGCATAATCCCTATATGGAATGAGGCCGGGCTGATTCGTTTCCCATTCACCCTTAATCTGATTAATAACGAGGGCCGAATCACCATAAACATCAAGATGCTTGATCCTAAGATCGATGCATTCTTCCAACCCTATAATACAAGCTTCATACTCAGCCATATTATTCGTGCATTTGAAAGTTAGCCTTGTTGTAAAAGGAAAATGTGTGCCCTGAGGGGTAATAATCACTGCCCCAATACCATTTCCATATTGATTTACAGCTCCATCGGTAACCAAGCTCTGGCCCTTCATCGAGCGTAGGTTCATCACAATCTTTCATTTTCAAATACAGAATCTCCTCATCTGGGAAGTCATACTGAACTGGCTGATAATCCTCAATTGGTTGATGTGCCAAGTGGTCAGCCAAGATGCTACCTTTAATAGCCTTCTGAGCTCGATACTCAATATCATACTCATATAACAACATCTGCCAACGGGCAATCCTCCCTGTTAAAGTAGGCTTCTCGAAGATATACTTGATTGGATCCATTTTGGATATCAACCAAGTCGTATGATTCAACATATACTGGCGTAAGCGCTTAGCAGCCCAAGGCAAAACACAGCATGTCTTCTCAAGCATTGAGTATCGAGACTCACAATCAGTAAACTTCTTACTTAAAAGTAGATGGCATGCTCTTTCTTTCCTGATTCGTCCTACTGGCCAAGGACACAACCCATTGAGTCTTCAAGAACTGTCAGATACATAATCAACGGTCTTCCTTCTACAGGCGGAGACAGGATCGGAGGCTCAGACAAATACTCTTTAATACTGTCAAAAGCTTTCTGGAAATCCTCGGTCCAATCATGGGACTGATCTTTTCGGAGGAGCTTGAATATCGGTGCACATGTGGCAGTCATGTGGGATATAAATCTAGAAATGTAATTCAAGCGGCCAAGAAAACCTCGGACTTGCTTCTCAGTTTTGGGCGCAGGCATCTCTTGTATTGCCTTGACCTTTGCAGGATCAACCTCAATACCTCTTTCACTAACGACAAAGCCCAATAGCTTGCCGGAACGGACTCCAAATGTACACTTGTTGGGATTCATACGAAGCTTGTACTTCCTCAAGCACTGAAAAAGCTTCAACAGGTGTTCTACATGCTCAACTTCCGTTTTCGACTTAGCAATCATATCATCAACATATACCTCGATCTCCTTGTGCATCATATCGTGAAACAAGGTAGTCATAGCTCGTTGATACGTGGCTCCGGCGTTCTTCAAACCGAAGGGCATCACTCGATAACAGAATGTTCCCCAAGGTGTGATGAATGTTGTCTTCTCCATATCCTCGGGTGCCATTTTAATCTGATTATATCCGAAAAATCCGTCCATAAATGAGAAGACTTTGAATTTAGCTGTATTATCTACCAACATATCAATATGTGGTAGAGGAAAATCATCTTTCAGACTAGCTTTATTCAAGTCTCTATAGTCCACACACATCCGGACTTTTCCATTTTTCTTAGGCACGGGCACAATATTGGCCACCCATTGAGGATATGTAGAAGTCACCAGAAACCCTGCATCAATTTGCTTCTGAACTTCCTCCTTGATCTTTACTGCCATATCGGGATGAGTTCTTCTGGGCTTCTGCTTCACAGGCATGCACTCAGGCTTCAAAGGTAGGAAATGTTGTACGATATTAGTATCTAGACCAGGCATGTCTTCATATGACCAGGCAAAGACGTCAACATATTCTCGTAGCGACTCAATCAACCCCTTCTTAACAGATTCCTCCAGGAGTGCCCCAATCTTCACTTCTCGCACACAATCTTCAGACCCCAAATTAACTGTTTCCAGATTCTCAAGATGCGGCTGAATGATCTTCTCTTCATGCTCAAGTAGACGGGTAATCTCGTCAGGAATCTCTTCAACATCATCTTCTTCCGCCTCAAATATAGGGAACTCAAAATTGGGAGATGGTGTTGGATCATTATGTTTAATGGGTTTGATCAGCCTGCATAATGATTTTGGATATAAAGAGCTTTTAGAATTCAAGTAAGGCAAATCTTTATGCAGATGAAAAAGATTGATTTTATTTTATCTTTAAAGGGTTTTATGTGATCACCAATTTCATGCAAAAAGCGAAAAGGGAAAATAATTGGAAAAACAAACATTTAACATGAATTTATTGAATGAAAATATCATTGTATTTATGCGCCAACAATGTCATTAGTTCTCCTTTTGGCATGGGAGAAGGGCTTTCAAACTCAATGAACATTACTTTGACTTATGGATAACTGTTGGAATATCCACAGCGACCCAATTATTGCAGATCCCTTCAGGGATAATGAAGTTGCCAGAATCCTCTTCGTCCTCTTCCAAGATGGCAGCAGCCTCTTCATCTTAACCGGTGTGGATGAATCCTCCACTCTTGAATAAACCTTGCTTGTTGAAGACCCCAGAAGAATAGCCTATGCCAGCTCGGGACTTGTTGTCTTCCAACTTGATCATTTGCCCCAATCCAGCAGTTGTGCCATGCTCAATGGCCAACTTTGCATCTTTGTAGGAAGCAAATGAGGGAGCTCTCTTCTCAACAGGTTCAGCAATAGATAAAGCTTGGAACGGAGTTCCAACTTCATCCTCAGCATCTATATAAGAGAAGGAAGACAAATGGCTAACCAGGAGAGCCTTTTCTCCCCCTACCACCACCAGTTTCTTATTCTTTACAAATTTCAGTTTCTGATGTAGGGTGGATGTCACGGCACCAGCCTCGTGAATCCATGGTCTGCCTAGGAGACAGCTATACGATGGGTGAATGTCCATAACCTGGAAGGTAATTTGGAAATCACTTGGTCCGATTTTGACTGGGAGATCAACCTCACCAATCACAGTTTTGCGAGACCCATCGAAAGCCTTCACAACTACTCCACTCTGCCTCATGGGAGGCCCTTGATATGACAACTTCGTAAGAGTGGTTTTCGGCAATACATTCAACGATGACCCAGTGTCCACCAACACATTGGACATGGCATTGTCTTTGCAGCTCATAGATATATGTAATGCCAAGTTGTGGTCTCTTCCCTCCTCGGGGAGATCAGCGTCACAAAAACTCAAATTGTTACAAGCGATGATGTTTGCAACAATACTGTCAAATTGTTCTAGCGTGACATCGTGATCTACGTACGCCGCATCCAACACCTTCTGCAGAGCTTCTCTGTGTGGTTCTGAATTCAATAGTAGTGATAACACAGATATTTTGGATGGCGTTTGTAGAAGCTGGTCTACAACGTTGTAATCGCTCCTTTTGATGAGCCTCATCATCTCATCACAATCTTCTTTCGTATTACCACTCGGGCCAGCAGAAGCAGGAGTTTTCAATATAGAGGAGGGCTTAGCAACAAGTGTCGGATTCGGAGTGTTCACAACATTCCCAATCGGGCGTTCAACAAAATCAGCATCAACACTTCCTCGAGCATCAACTTGAGGATTCAACGAAGCTGAAAATACACGACCGCTGCGGGTCAAACCACTAACGTCAACAATGTTGACGACAGATGAAGAAGGCAGGGACACATCTTTCCCATTTTCCACTGCTACAGCATTGTAGCGATAAGGGACCGCCTTCTCGGAGGAGTACGGTACAGGTCTGGCTGGCTTGATAATCAGAGCTGGAGAAACCTTCTTCTTGCTGCCATCATACTTGATGACAACAGGCTCAGGTATCCGGAATACCGGGGAAATTACGTTGACTTCAACGACATCTTCGTCAACATTTCTATTTTGAAGGATCTCAATGACTCCTTCGTCCAACATCTCTTGAACATCTCTGCGCACCTGGCGACATCCTCTCTGATTAACAGAGCAGACTCTGCATCTATCATGGTCATGCTCATAATGGCTATAATCACACAGCAAGCGATGCATCTCAACCAGCGATTGTCGGATATGGTTGACGTATTTAACTTTGTACTTGCCAGGACAGCCCTGGACCATATTAATAGACTTCCCATGCTCGGGCAATGGGTTTTTCTTCACGTTCGGACCTACGTCCTCGAAAAATAGAATCCCACTTCTCACAAGGTCTTGCACCTTGGTCTTCAGGGGATAACAATTCTCTACGTCGTGTCCGGGAGCACCAGAATGATATACACAATGAAGTTCAGGCTTGTACCACCACTGGGGGTTAGCAGGTACAGCGGGAGGGTCTCGCGGAGTGATTAACTTTCTATCGATCAGAGATGGATAGAGTTCAGCATAAGTCATCGGAATGGGATCAAAGGTAACCCTCTTCCTCTCATAGCTGGTGCTGGCATTGTTGTTGTTATTTCGAGGCTGGTAGGCCTGCTGTTGTGGACGCTGTTGTTGTTGCTGATATTGCTGAGTTTGTGGTTGTTGATAATGTTGAGCTTCCCTGAAAATAGGTGCTATATGAGCCACCTGATGCTGGTTATTGACTGGGCAAGCAATCTTCCTCTTCACAGAGGGTCTTCTCTTGACATGGGAAGATACAGCATGTGCCTCTCCCTCCTTCTTCTTCGCAAAGCTTCCATATCTCTTTGCTGAAGAGCCTTCATCTCGAGTTAAGCGTCCTTCACGGACCCCCTCTTCCAATCTCATCCCCATATTCACCATCTCGGTGAAGTCTGAGGGAGCACTGGCTATCATTCTCTTGTAATAGAACGAGCTCAAGGTCTTCAAGAAGATCTTGGTCATCTCTTTCTCCTCTAGGGGTGGCACTATCTGAGCTGCCAATTCGCGCCACCTCTGGGCGTATTCTTTGAAGGTCTCCTTATCCTTCTGCGACATTACTCTCAACTGGTCCCTATCAAGAGCCATATCCATATTGTATTTATATTGCTTGACGAAGGCCTCGCCAAGATCGTTGAAAGAACGGATGTTCGAACTTTCCAAACCCATGTACCACCGGAGAGCGGCACCGGACAAACTGTCCTGGAAATAGTGGATGAGCAGTTGATCATTATCAGTTTGTGTTGACATCTTCCGAGCATACATCACAAGATGGCTGAGAGAGCATGTGTTCCCCTTATACTTCTCAAAGTCAGGTACTTTGAATTTAATAGGGATTTTCACGTTGGGCACAAGGCACAACTCAACAGCACCCTTACCAAAGAGGTCCTTCCCCCTCAGAGTTTTCAGTTCCTTGCGAAGCTCAAGGAATTGGTCCTTCATATCATCCATCTTCTCATAAACGTCTGGGCCCTCAGATGGCTCAGAATGATAGATGGTATCTTCAAACCTTGGTAAAGTGTGCACGACAGGAGGTGGCACTGAAAGGACCGGGCTAGATGCCGGCAGAGAAGCAAGAGTTGGAGCAAAACCCTCTGGCATGAAATTGGCGGGCATTCCCCAAGGGAACCCGGCTGGCATGGATGGTGCAAAGTGAGCTGTTGCAGCAGGTGTCGCAACCTGAAAAATACAGTGTGCAAAAAAAACAACCGGCGAAAGAAAAAGACAGAAGAGTCGCCACCGTGCGTTATTCATCCCAAAGGAGGGAAAGGAAACGCTCGAAGTAAACCTGAAAAAGGAAAGGACAAGACGGGGTCTCGCAACCAAATCTTGGGTTCGGGAGTCGGTTATGCGAAGGGAAGGTATTAGCACCCCTACGCATCCGTAGTACTCTATGGGATCCACTTTTGTAGTTTTCGTCTAAAGGGTGTGAGTTTATCTTGTGCTGTTTACCAAAAAAAGGGTTAAATGAAAATGACTCGCGCGGATGTCGCATCCACTGCATACGTATCTCATCTGAATATGAGAATCAGAGTCTTCGTAGCTCGGCTGACCTATGGGTTGGAGGATGTGTGCTCGCTAAGACATCGCGTCTTATGCCTACGTATCTCATCTGGAATGAGAATCAGAGCAAGCCGTAGTTCGGCTAACTACGAGGTTATGGATTGGGTTTTGGATGAACGAAGTCACTACGCAATCTACCGGATGCTCGACCTTTGGAGACTTACTCGCCTGTAGTAGAAGGAGTTAACGTGTTGCTTTGGGTTTTAGGGTTTGGGATGCTCAAGGGCAAAAAGGCAGTCCTTGACGAAGGAACCGCGCTACCTGCAGGGATACGAACACATACAAAACAAACATGTATAAAGTAAATGTGCCAACAAGGGGCTCAGAAGTAAATAAACAAAAGAAAACAAATGCCTCCTATCGAGGTCTTCCAGCTAAGAAACCGATAAAATGCGGAAAAGAGGTAAAAGTACCACACGGATAAAGATCCGAAGTAACAACAATTAAAGGAGTAAAAAACCCAGGGATCTCCCAAGCTAATGTCATCAAAGAAAGGTGAGTCAATACAGGTAATCGGAATGAACCTCCAGGGGGTATCCCACAAATAAAGTGGGAAAACCACGCAAACCATCTCTGCAAGAGTCTGTGAGTCCTCGCAAAAACTCAACAAAAGGGTTAGTGAAACACGATAAGCATTTTTTTCATGAATAACAGTATGGTTTCAGAAACCTCAAACCCTGTGGCATACACTAAAAAATTAAACGGTTAAACATTCAAGGCATTGTTTATACATTCATATACATATTAAACCCATGGGCGAAAAACCTAATGAAATTCATCCATCATACCTCATACATATAGAGTATTCAACTTCAAAGCAAAAGGTAATGGGAATAAAGGCAAACCTGATTGGAGAGCTTGATTGAAATTGAGTTGCACCCGTGAGGTTTACAAAACAATCTTCAGGGTTTATGTGAGGCAGAGGTGATTCTGTGTAGTTGAGTTCCCTTCGGGGTTTGGAGGCTGCTCTGAACTCCGTTAGGTCTTCTCTCACTATCTTTTTCCTCAGGGTTTTGTTCCAAGGAAACCTCAGAGTGTTTTGCTTCTCTTCCTTTTTCTCAAGTGAAGTCTTGGTATTTATAGACTAAATTTCATGGTTTTGTGGGCTCAAATGAGAGAGACCCAAGTCCAAAAAATTTTATTATATTTTATTTATTTTTTTATTATTATTTTTATTTATTTTTTTATTTTGTAAAAAATTATTATTATTATTATTTTATTTTATTTTCGTTTTTTTTTCTTTTTTTTCCATTTCTTTTTTGTCGTTTTTTTTTTTTTTTTTTTCGGATCTAATTCTGATTGACATGATGAAATGTAATATGAAATGCTAAATGAATGCATGAATGAGGAGGGCAAATTTTGGGGTGTTACAGCTGCCCCTATTCAATCATCAGCTAAACCGAGTAGGATGAAAGCGAACAGCTTATCAGACAAACGGGGTGAGTTGTGATTGAATACCAAAGACAGACCGAAAATTTACGCTCCGAGAACACCACAAAAACGCGGAAATACACCGTGCTGTTTATTTTTCTTCCGATCCTCTGGCTTAATCTGGAGTTTTGATCCTCTGGCTGAACCTATACTCAATTTAGTCCTCTGGTTGGATATTAATTTTGATCCTCGGGCTGGATACGATTTTGATCTTCTGGCTAGATCTTCTTCGATCTTCTGGCTAGATCTCCTCTGTTTCGATTCTCTGGCTGAATCTATTTCCTTTGATTCTCTGGCTGAATCTACTTCGATCTTCTGGCTAGATCTGAATTGTTGCGATTTTCGATCTTCTGGCTAGATCTTCTTTGTTTCGATTCTCTGGCTGAATCTACTTCGATCTTCTGGCTAGATCTGGATTATTTTGATGATAAATTCCCGTCATTAGGATCCCGCATCTGAGGCATGCGCTGGTTGACCCTCTTTTGAAATCTACACCCAACCTTCATATTAGATATGCAGCTTCGAGAATATTCCACTTTTGGGCTTCGTACATATTCTTCGGGCTAGAACATGTTGTAACAACTCCTCAATTAGACTTGGGCTTGCTGGGGAAATAAAGCTTGTAGGCGACTTCACTGGGGAATCTTCAAATTGAGCCTTAGGCTGGCTCACTGGAACACGATTCTCAGGCTGAATCTTCGAAATGACCCTCAGGCTGGATCACTGGAACACGATTCTCAGGCTGAATCTTTGAAATGACCCTCAGGCTGGATCACTGGAACACGATTCTCAGGCTGAATCTTCGAAATGGACCCTCAGGCTGGATCACTGGAACACGATTCTCAGGCTGAATCTTCAAAATGAACCTCAGGCCGGATCACTGGAAAATGATTCTCAGGCTGAATCTTCAAAATGACCCTCAGGCTGGATCACTGGAAAATGATTCTCAGGCTGAATCTTCAAAATGACCCTCAGGCCGGATCACTGGAAAACGATTCTCAGGTTGAATCTTCAAAACGACCCTCAGGCTGGATCACTCACGCTTGATCCTCTGGCTGGATCTCATGACCTTGGTTGTAAAGTAATTCTTCAGTCTGCTTGGAAGAACCTGTTTATCAGCTTATGTGTATGCTTGATATGATATGCATGCAAATGCAAATGTTATGCATGGTGTAAAAAGAAATCTGCTTGGGGAAGCAAACTCCGATAGGGAACAGATCGCTGTATCAATCCTTGAATGTTCTGTGGGGAATGATCCGTCTGCCGGGACCAATGAGCCACCAAAAATAAATTGGCTGCTTGAAAAGTTGACCTTGCGGGGGGAGTATCAACTATGGAAACTTTGTTCGGCGAGGCTCTGTGAGGAGAGTCTGTGGGGAAAATACTTCTTGGGGAAATGTCGTAGGAAACGGCCTTTGCTGGGGATATGAACTTGCTAATCGCCCTCAAGTTGGGGATTAACAAATCTGTTAAAAATAATCTGCTGGGGAATGAGATGAACACTGGGAACGCCACCCTCTCATCTGTTGGTTATGCAACCACTCCGCTGTTGCTAGGAAGATACAGGCTGACACTGTCAACTCCACTGGGGATATATAGTCTGGATATTGTCAACTCTACTGGGGATAGACAGTCTGGATACTGTCAACTCTGTTGGGGAACATGCTCTGCTGAGGAGAGACTTTGTCAACTGCTTGGGGATGAGGATTCATGACTTGGCATCCGGTTCCTGTGACCTGCAACCAAAAATACACGTATGCCTCGGGGGAATTACTCGGTTTGATGTCACCGTTCGGGATTAAGCACATTCCAAGCAATTTTAAATGTTTTCCTGTGCAAATCATCTGCAAAAGCCACCATTATGTTCATATGCAATATGTTTTATCAAAAATTCGGACATTTTTGCAAACAAACTGATAAATGAAAAATAAAGAGGCTCTTTAACTGAATTATTCGACTCTTAATGGGGAGAAAATTTGTGCCAGGAATAGGCGAGGGTATCAGGAAGCTGATCCCTGAAAAGAGGTGATCGCTATAAAAAGAGAACTATCCTAATGACAACGGGGATACGGGGTCCCACTGAGTTTCGACTCTGCTATGACTAGTATGTCCTCAAGACGCTCTGCTCATCTTGCTTTCTGAAGTGGATGATTAGTCGATCTTTAACCTTCGAAGATTGTCGGATTGAATGAAACGGTGATATAACACTGATGAACTCAGATCACAGTCATTCGCTTATTGCCTAACTTTTGCCTGGATCGCCCCCTTTTCGGGTTTTCAATCCATCGGGATACCCATTTTTGCCTGAGCCGCCCTTTTGGGTTTTCGACTCACCGGGTGTACTCTTTTTTTATATCCCTAATTTTTGCCCGAACCTCTTTATTCTCTCTTTTTTTGGTTCGTCGGGATGCCCTTTTTTTGCCTGGACTATTCTTTTTATCGTCCAGCGGGTCTATTTTATGCGAAGTATATTTTTTTTTTAACTGCGTCTGAGTTAATAGGGGACGGGAATCCTTCGCCATCCATGGTTGTTAGCATCAAAACTCCGCCATAGAAAATCCTTTTAACCACGTACGGACCCTCATAGTTCGGTGTCCATTTGCCCCTGTGATCTGTGTTGGGAGGAAGAAATATTTTGAGTACCAATTCACCGACTTGATACCCCCGAGGGCGCACTTTCTGACCAAATGCTTTCTTCATTCGTCTCTGACCGAGATACGTCAATTATGGGTACGTAGTTCCAGCATAGCACCTTAATCATCGAAGACAAGGTAAACAAAGCATCAGCAAATTGGTTTTCTTCAAAAGAAAATTAACAATCTTCTCGTGTAGTCTCTGTAAGGAACCAGATGAGGCTAAGGTGTATACCATTTCCCGTTGGTTTGATTGATGACCAAAGCTGAATCCCCGTATACATCCAGGGTTTTAATCTGTATATTGACGGCTTCCTCAAGTCTTAGGATACAAGCTTCGTATTCGGCTTCATTTTTGGTGCAGGGAAAAGTTATTCTGGCACCAAATGGCATATGAACCCCCTTCCGGTGTGATCAACACTATACCAACTCCGCGACCATTGACGTGGACCGCCCTATCAAACATCATAACCCATTTGGATTCAGGGTCAGGCCCCTCCTCCGGGAGTGGTTCCTCTCAATCTTTCGATTTGAGAAACATGATGTCCTCATCAGGAAAGTCAAACCTCATAGGTTGGTAATCATCAATCGGTTGCTCTGCAAGATAGTCTTACAAGACACTTCCCTTGATGGCTTTTTGTGAAGTGTATTGGATGTCATACTCTGTCAGTATCATTTGTCACCTAGTAACCTTTCCGGTAAGTGATGGCTTTTCAAAAATATACTTGACTGGATCCATTTTTGATATCAATAGAGTCGTGTGAGTCAACATATACTGTCTTAGTCGGCGAGCAGCCCATGCCAAAGCGCGGCAAGTTTTCTCGAGCAATGAGTATCTTTGTTCACAGTCGGTAAACTTTTGCTAAGGTAGTATATTGCATGCTCTTTTCGACCTGACTCGACATGCTGACCGAGCACACAACCCATTGACCTTTCTAACACAGTCAAGTACATGATCAACGGTCTTTCCTCTCGGCCTGTAGACTGTCCCCGATCTTAATCTCTTTCTTGTCGTCTTCGGTACCAACGTTGATGGTCTCAACCACCTCCTGATAAGGTGTAATAGCTCGGTCCTCCTGTTTCAACAATCTGGCTAACCCTTCAGGCAATTCACAATCTTCCTCAGCCCCTTCTTCGGCTTGATAGATAGGATTGTCGAAGTCATACTTGGCCATAGCAGTGTCGTTAGCAGTGAGATCCGAGTGGTCGGCTCTGCATGATGGAGGATCATGCTTTACCTTAGAATGAGAGATTTTTTTTTGAAAGAAAAGAAAAACGAAAAAAGAAACATTGCCATTTTTTTTGTAAAAAGTAAAAAAAACTAAAAGAAAGAGAACACAAAATTGTTTGCAAACGCCGTCCTTTATTGATGATAAAAATAATTGCGAAACGTAACTAAATGGATGGCCCTACAAATGAGTCGTTACACCTTGGGCAAAGTGTAAGACTTTATTATGCATGTAATAAAGGAAAACAATAAAAATCACTCTTTCAGCAGAGTAACCCGGACGGTTTTTTCAGACGACCAATTGTCGAGCTTTTCTCCCGGGACACACGAGCGAATCCAGCTACCTAAGTCACAGTCGCTGTCAGCCTTGTCTTCATCTGCAGCATTGACGATGTGGGGGGAAACCAAACCCCCGCTGGAGAGAGTACCGGTTTCATTCTTCTGAGATCCCGGAGCATACCCCAATCCAAACTTGTCTTCTTTGACGACTGGCTCCAGAAATTTGCCCCAGCCTTGGGCATTACCAGCTTTAACCACTTCGACAGCTTGCTTGTATGAAGAGATAAAAGTCCCGACCTTCTCAAACTCAGGTGAAAAGACAGCTTCGGGCGCGACCTCATTGATGTTTGTAGTTTCGAAGCCTTGACACAGCATCTCATGTATCTCGCCATCCATCTCTACATACTTAAATGTAGACAGGTGGCTAACAAAATATCCTCTTCACCACATACAGTGACGATCTGACCTTCTAGTTCATATTTGAGCTTCTGGTGGAGGGTAGAAGTAACAACACCGGCAACATGAATCCAAGGCCGACCTAGCAGACAGTTGTAGGCAGGCTGGATATCCATCACATAGAAGGTGCTCTTGAACACCTGCGGTCCAATCTTAACTGGCAACTCAACTTCGCCAAAAATAGCTCTCTTAGAGCCATCAAAAGCCCTCACAACTAAGTTACTTGGCCTCAGGATGATGCCATCGCAATCCAACTTCATTAAGGATTTCTTTGGAAGAACATTCAGAGAAGAGCCTGTATCAACCAAAACATGGGAAAGCACCACCCCTTTGCACTCCATTGTGATATGCAAGGCTTCGTTGTGATTCCTGCCCTTAGGTGTCAGGTCATTATCGGTGAAACCTAGCCCCCGGCTAGCGTTTACATTGGAAACTACCGACTCCAGCTGGTTAACAGTTATCTCCGGTGGAACATAGGCCATATTCAGTACTTTCAACAAGGCTGCTCTGTGCGCCTCAGAGCACATCAATAGTGAGAGAATAAAGATCTTTGAGGGTGTCTGATTTAGCTGGTCGACTACCTTGTAGTCACTTTTCTTGATAATCCTCATAAACTCATCCACTTCCTTCTCGAATGCGGTCTTAGGAAGATCTTCCTCAGTAGTAACCTCTTCGGTGGATACCTGTTTCCCTTTAGCCTTGGCAGCTGCCTCGGCTTCAGTATTCGCGCGTAATGTTGATGGTGCAAATAGGCGTCCACTGCGAGTGAAGCCACCAACCCCTCCAACATTGTCTACAGCGGAGCTACCAATGTCAATGTCTTCTTCGTTAACTTTCTGCCCCTGGCAGTAGATATCAGCCCCATAGTGCCACGGGATAGCACTGTCTTTCTCATACGGAACAGGTCCTGGTACCGTGATGGTGATTGGACCAACCAAAGTCGGTTGAGGGCTGTCAAAGTAAATTGCGACTGGTGCTGGACTTTCGATGTTCACCGTTGTTGGTTCTGTACTTTCTGGGAAATATATTGTTATCGGAGCGAGTCTCTCGAGAACATATATTTCTTCAGGAGTGAAATAAAACGTCACCGTCGATACATCATTCTTCACCGGACAGGCCTGATCGAACTGAAGACAACCTTCATCTATCAACTGCTGAATACCCCTTCTCAAACTGTCACATCCGTTTTCGGCAGCTTGACAATTTCTGCATTCTTCCCCACAGCCCGGGAAAATCTGTCCTTTCAGAAGTCGGTCTTTAACCACCGATAGCGAAGTCTTCACCTTAGTCACATCAGAAACCAAATTCAAAGTTTCCCCACTATCAACAGCATTAATCCTCTGCCCGCCGTGAGCCGGCATCGGGTTCTGGATAACATTAGGCACCGGAGCAAAATTGATAGCCTGGGCATCTCTCAAATCTTATACCTTTAACTGGAGAGCCTTGCAATTATCTGTAGTATGGCCAGGTGCGTTGGAGTGAAAAGCGCATCTGGCGTTGACATCATAGCCTCTAGGAAAATTATTGGGATCGATTGGTAGGGCCAGAGTTCTCAATGTCACCAGATTCATGTCAATCAGCTTGGGAAGTAATACTGAATAAGGCATTAGGATTGGCTCGATGACCCGGTCCGTCTGCCTTGGACGTTGTTGATAGTGTCTCTGCTGACCCGGATTACCTCCTTGTTGTTGATTGTTGTACCTGGGTTGTTGTTGCAGATGATATTGCGGTTGAGGAACAAGTGTTGGAATAGTGACTGCGGCCACTTGATCTTGATAATAATTAGGGCGTCCTTTACTCCTGCCTCTGCCGGCATACACAACGCTTGCCTCGCCTTCTTTTCTTCGCTGACCGTTACCAGCAAACGGTCTCTTGGGACCTGATAGGTTGGAAACACTATTGTCTTGAATTCGGCCCATCTTCAACAGACTCTCGATTCTTTCAACAGCAATTACTATCTCTTCAAAGCTGATTGACGGGCAAGCAGCCAATCTCTCAATATAATTGCCTTGAAGAGTGTTCATGAACATGTCCGCCATCTCCCTTTCAGACATAGGGGGTTGGACGGACGCAGCAATCTGTCTCCAACGCTGAGCATATTCTCTAAAGGTCTCCTTGGCAGTCTGGGACATACCTTGCAACAAGGTCCGATTTGGAGCCATGTCCAAGTTGTATTGATATTGCTTGACAAAAGCCTCTGCCAAGTCTTTCCAGCTCTTGATGGTAGTACGAGACAAATGAGAATACCATTCACGAGAAGCTCCAGTTAGACTGTCTTCAAAATAGTACATCCACAACTTTTCATCTTCCGTGTGAGCTCCCAACCTTCCCAAATAAGATTGGAGATGAGTGTGTGGGCAAGAAGCCCCGTTGTATTTCTCAAAAGTAGGGGGTTTGAACTTGTGAGGAATCCTTACTCCCTGAACCAGACCAAGATTTGTGACATCAAAGCCTAAGGAATTTTGAGACTCCAAAGATTTGAGCTTCTCAGCAAGCTCATCCATACGGCGAGTGGTCTCGAGGGCCTCGTCGTGCAAAGAAAATTGATCATACTGATAATCTTCAGTAACGGGGTGCCCGTTAATCCGAATTCCTTAATTCACATTGCACCTTCCGCCAATACCATTTCCAACATTCCCTGTGTTGCCAACATTACCCGGGTTTCCATCAGCATTTGCGTTACCCGCGTTACTAGTGTTCACAGGGTTATCAGCTTTCCCAGGGTTACCAGGGTTTCCCTCAGCATTTGGTATCTCCACCTCCGGGTCGGGTCTCGGTTGCTCAACCAATTCCCTCATCTTTTTCTGGCCTTCTGCCGTACCAGTCATCAATGTCATGAACTGATCCATCCTTTCACGCATATCAGCCAGCTCTTTTTGTACTTGGTCCATCGCTAGCTGTGGACGGTTTTCCTTTGTCGGGTATCTGTGAACTCGCTTGGGACCAATAACTGCCTGATACAGGGAACAAACATTAGACACTGCGGTGACACCTGCAAAACAGACAAGGGTTAATATGCATGGTATGCGATGCACTGCTTGTTCAGTTTTAAGGCACCCCCGTTTTGAAAGGGAATACCCTGCAAATGAATAAGCATGAGATGTTGGATGCAAATATGCAGATGATGTTATGCAATGCAAAGGCATGTCAATCAGAATTGATGGATCCGCTTGAACATCTGTCAGGTTGCACTTCCTGGAGAGAAATTCACTGAGGAATATAATACAAGACCAAAACTCTACTCCAGAAAACCGGGTTGGTTGGAGGTTAAGGTTTCCTGAATTTAGCCCACCCCTCACTGGTAGGTTCTAAGAACAGAAGTTCGTCAGCTTCAGCCCTTCAGTCACGAATAATACGTTTACCACTGAAGGTTTGGCATTATTACGGGATAAAAGACCTCCACTGACTCCCCTCAACAGGACATCCTAAAGCAAGTTCCCAGTCTCGGGGTCCTCGGATTGATCAGCGAGAATGCGCCCACCAGAGCTAACATAATCACGTCTCGGAGGAGAGACCTCGACTGAGTTCTCGGGAAATGGTCACCAGAGTCGACGATTTCTAAAGGAACACCATGTCGTTACGGAACATCCGTAGGACATAATATATCCAAAAGAAACCTCGTCTGGGTGTGGTTCTTCACGAACGACTTAACGTAGCAACATGCCACGCAAGCCTCATGATCATCCACTCTAAAACCTGTGTGTACACTCAAGCCTGGGTAATGGGCTTATCTCTCATAGAACATCCCATCCCAACAAACAAACAAACAGATCCAATAGATACAACAGATGCATGCAAGTAGGTAAGCAAATAAATGTACAAAAGCATGAACACCCAATAAACAAGAAATCACACAAGCTAGGAGGGACTCGCTTAGGGAAGATGGACCAGCAAGAGGTCAACTTCTTAGTCCCCAGCAGAGTCACCAGCTGTCGCAACCTGAAAAATACAGTGCGCAAAAAAAAACCAGCGAAAGAAAAAGACAGAAGAGTCGCCACCGTGCGTTATTCATCCCAAAGGAGGGAAAGGAAATGCTCGAAGTAAACCTGAAAAAGGAAAGGACAAGACGGGGTCTCGCAACCAAATCTTGGGTTCGGGAGTCGGTTATGCGAAGGGAAGGTATTAGCACCCCTACGCATCCGTAGTACTCTACGGGATCCACTTTTGTAGTTTTCGTCTAAAGGGTGTGAGTTTATCTTGTGCTGTTTACAAAAAAAAAGGGTTAAATGAAAATGACTCGCGCAGATGTCGCATCCACTGCATACGTATCTCATCTGAATATGAGAATCAGAGTCTTCGTAGCTCGGCTGACCTATGGGTTGGGGGATGTGTGCTCGCTAAGACATCGCGTCTTATGCCTACGTATCTCATCTGGAATGAGAAATAGAGCAAGCCGTAGTTCGGCTAACTACGGGGTTATGGATTGGGTTTTGGACGAACGACGTCACTACGCAATCTACCGGATGTTCAACCTTTGGAGACTTACTCGCCTGTAGTAGAAGGAGTTAACGTGTTGCTTTGGGTTTTAGGGTTTGGGATGCTCAAGGGCAAAAAGGCAGTCCTTGACGAAGGAACCACGCTACCTGCAGGGATACGAAAACATACAAAACAAACATGTATAAAGTAAATGTGCCAACAAGGGGCTCAGAAGTAAATAAACAAAAGAAAACAAATGCCTCCTATCGAGGTCTTCCAGCTAAGAAAGCGATAAAATGCGGAAAAGAGGTAAAAGTACCACACGGATAAAGATCCGAAGTAACAACAATTAAAGGAGTAAGAAACCCAGGGATCTCCCAAGCTAATGTCATCAAAGAAAGGTGAGTCAGTACAGGTAATCAGAATGAACCTCCAGGGGGTATCCCACTAATAAAGTGGGAAAACCACGCAAACCATCTCTGCAAGAGTCTGTGAGTCCTCACAAAAACTCAACAAAAGGGTTAGTGAAACACGATAAGCATTTTTTTCATGAATAACAGTATGGTTTCAGAAACCTCAAACCCTGTGGCATACACTCAAAAATTAAACGGTTAAACATTCAAGGCATTGTTTATACATTCATATACATATTAAACCCATGGGCGAAAAACCTAATGAAATTCATCCATCATACCTCATACATTCAGAGTATTCAACTTCAAAGCAAAAGGTAATGGGAATAAAGGCAAACCTGATTGGAGAGCTTGATTGAAATTGAGTTGCACCCGTGAGGTTTACAAAACAATCTTCAGGGTTTATGTGAGGTAGAGGTGATTCTGTGTAGTTGAGTTCCCTTCGGGGTTTGGAGGCTGCTCTGAACTCCGTTAGGTCTTCTCTCACTATCTTTTTCCTCAGGGTTTTGTTCCAAGGAAACCTCAGAGTGTTTTGCTTCTCTTCCTTTTTCTCAAGTGAAGCCTTGGTATTTATAGACTGAATTTCATGGTTTTGTGGGCTCAAATGAGAGAGACCCAAGTCCAAAATTTTTTATTATATTTTATTTATTTTATTATTATTATTTTTATTTATTTATTTATTTTGAAAAAAATTATTATTATTATTATTTTATTTTATTTTCGTTTTTTTTTCTTTTTTTTCCATTTTTTTTTTCGTTTTTTTTTTTTTTTTTTTTCCGGATCTAATTCTGATTGACATGATGAAATGCTAAATGAATGCATGAATGAGGAGGGCAAATTTTGGGGTGTTACAACAGGCACAGTAGAAGTTACGATCTCAGAAATGACCGTCCTCTGGGGAGGAGTTAAGGGTGTTGGAGAAGACTGGCTCTGAGCGGCTAAGAATGACTCCATCAGGGCAGTCAATCTGGCTACTTCCTCCTTCAGCTCGCGGTTCTCCTGTTCCAAATGATCCATCAGTCTTGAAGAGTTGGCTCTGGTGTAGTACCGGTGAGTCAGCTTGTCTTCAAAATAAATGAAGAACACAGAGTTAGACCATAGGACAAGAAGCCTGGAGCAAAACCTACTTATGCACATGATGCATGCAATGCTTGTGCGTATGATTTGTTTTTTATTTCAAAGGAACTTTAGAGTTCTACTTGCAAATTTGGGAAATATTATATTTTTATCACATATGGAAACATCTCATCAATAATATCTGGAAAATATTTTTTTACCCCACAGAAGTACATCATTGGTAACCAAATACAAGAGAAAAGGAAAATAATCATCCTATGGATCCCTAGAAACAATCATCTAAAGCTCGAGACACAGAAAGATAAGATGCACGAAGCCTCTTCACCTCCTCCTCATAGGCTGCCTCCATATCTGCCTTTTCCTTGGCGAGTCGATCATACTTCCTCTTCCTGAACCTAGAAGACTGAGGAAGTAGAGAAGTCCATGCATCATCAGGATCATCAATAACCTGATGCTCGAGGAACTCAATCAAAGCATCCTTCTCCTTAATCTGCTGAAGCAACTCTTCTCGTTCACGGATCCAAGCACGTGAACTGTCTTCGTCTCTCAACTCCTCTACTCCTTGGTTAGGGAGGGTTGAAGGCCCATCCACAACCAAAGGTGTAGGTCTCGGATACTCGTAAGGCAAGAGGTATTCAACAGCTCTCCTCCTAACCCAAGAAGTATAAGGCTCCAAAGCGACACAGTTCTTTGGACCTAGCTCCTTCCTTCCTTTCCTATGAATCTTGCGCCAAGCACGGACCATCCTGTCTTTCAAGCCTTTGAGATCTTTACCCTCCTGAAAGAACACCCCCTCTAGCAGAATGTTATTGGGTTTATCCTTTAGGGGGAACCCAAGCTGACGACGTGCCAAAACAGGGTTGTAGTTAATCCCACCACATGTACCAAGAAGAGGTACATTGGAGAATTCACCACAAGAGTCGATAATCTGAACGCCATCATAAACACGGTTATACCAAGAGATATCATCATTAGTGAGAGACATAAGTCTCGTGGACCACCGTAGACATCCTTTGTTCTCTTTGAAGGCGACCGTCTGCGGTAAGTGAGAAATAAACCACTTATACAACAGAGGCAAACAGCACACAATGGCACCACCACCCTTTGCATTCCTCATATGCAAAGAGAAATAAGTGTCACCCAACAGAGTCGGAACGAGATTAAGAGTAGAGAAGATCCTAATAGCGTTCGCATCCACAAACTTGTCAAAGTTAGGGAACAACACCAATCCATAGATGAGAAGTACAAATATGGCCTCAAAAGCGTCATCACTCATGGCCTTCCCATACATAGTAGCTTGAGCAGTGAGGAACTCAGAAGGGAGACCTTGAATTCCACCTTTGGTAGTCATATGAGCACCAACCAGAGATTCATCTATATGCAACATATCAGCGATTTCCTGAGAAGTAGGAATACTCTCTAAGCCACTGAACGGCAACTGGTCTAGAATAGGTATACCCACAAGGTAGGCATACTCCTCAAGCGTAGGCAAAAACTGGAAATCCGGAAATGTGAAGCAATGGTATAAAGGATCATAAAACTGCACCAATACACTCATCAATCCTTCATCCACCTGAGTAGTCAGAAGAGAAAGAAGCTTCCCAAAACGAGCCTTGAAACCCAAAGGATCTAAGGTTGTCTGGTTGTCTGAAACTGTACTTCTTTGTATTCCTTCTTTATCTTTCCATGTCTGAAAATTTGCAAATAGACCTCTTAAGTTCCTTGAAAATTTCTTATTATTTTGATGATATGGATGCAAATGGGTGCATGAATGCATGAATGCAACAATCACACTCAAGGATCAAGCAAAGCACACCAAACAAAGGTCATGGGATGGATCATGGCATCCTTAATATCAATCATCCATTTTGGTGGATTATGGTTTACACCTTATCAACACCCAAGTTCCATTGATATTAAGGATACATGAACGAATCAACCATGAATCAAGGGTTTGTTGCAAGTCACGAGCATGGAGTCTCGGTTTAGAACCACCCAAAGGGAGTCTACTAGGGTTTAACCTGCCAAACATGTTCTACAAGAGGTTCCCATAGTCATAATCCCATCTTTCGGATATTATCGGAGAAACGACTACTCGTATTCCAAAAAATATTCTCAAGAGAGACTCCTATGAGTGTAGTATCGTGTAACAATCGTATCAAATCTTACACTTGAACGACTTTCGCACTACATCCTAAAAATAGGCCAAGATGGGCTTGGTAAACTAAGGTCCTTGGCTTTTAAGGTCTATATTGGAAAGAATAATGTCTAACCACAACTACTTGTGTGACATTATTGATCCCAACATGACCTCCACTAAGTGAATGGACTTGCAAGTCAACTTGCTAAGGAATAACTCCACACAAGTCAACAAGACTATGCCATTCTCCTATCCTAAGTGCACTCGAGTTAGGGTATAGAACTCATCTCACAAAGATCACCAAGCATACAAGGAGTTATTATTCAAGCAATTCAATCATTACATACAATACAGTAATCCCAAATTGCACAAAAATATGTCACAAAACAATATACAATACAATACAACACAATATGAAAAGTAGGCAAAACCCACTAGGCAAATTTTCCCCAGCAGAGTCGCCACTTTTCTGTAGCGGGGTATTCGTTACCATTAGAGATATTGACTAAATCTAACGTAAACCATACAAGTCGAGTCACCACGGCACTTCTATTTATCCAAAGGAATGGTTAGAAAGTGAACAAAAACATAAAAGTTTTATCAAATCAAAAACTAGTAAAAAAGTCAGAGATCTGGGTAAGGGGGTTGGTTATGCAATGGGAAGGTTTTAAGCACCAAAAACATCCTAGGTACTCCTAGGGAGCCCTTTTCACACTTGTTGTAAGGTTGGTATTTTGTGAAAATTTGTTTGTGCAAACAAGATTGAAGAGATGAGAAAAGAATATACAAGTTATTTACAATTTGTGTTTGGATGGATAAACCCATTGCCTACGTACCATCTTAAAAAGATTAGGATCAAAACCTCGTAGTTCGGGGTAAAAATCTCAAAATGAGTTGGTGAATTGATTGGTCCAAAAGCCTTAAGGTCTTTTGTTATCCAAGGGAGAAAACTCAACCTAAAACCACAAATCCACCATGTGAGGATAGCTTCAACATGCTAGTGAGGGGTTAACCCTATAATAAGCATGGAAGACTCATTGTCCATCACTAAGGATATAGGTGAGTATTACATCTACCTCAAGGATAACTCAAACCTAATAGCTAAAGATTATGAAAAGTTTGATTAAGAAGGTGGCCATTGAAACCACAAAAAAGATATTTGAATGGGTTATAGTTACCAATGAAAAGTATGTACAAAATGGTCAAAGTTGACTTAGAAGTTCAATTCAAAATAAGTGTTATGAAAAGAAGGTTTGAAAATCAAAAGCATAAGGCTTAGGTTTCTAATGTTTCAAAAGGAGTGTTAATGTTTGCACAGAATTTTTGGCTTGGGTTAGAGTGGAGAGAAGAAGAAGAATGGCTAAAGTCCTAAACATACAAGAGGTGAGGGATAAGAAGTAAAACCACAAATGGAGTTCCTCTCTTGAGATCATATTGATGATCCAAGTAGCTCCCATCCTTTGGAATAAGCAATCACATAAGCATAAACTCAAGCAATCAACAATCAAATGAACTCTTGGAGAGCTCCTCAATGTATCCTGGGCCCCTCTCTCTCTTAGAAGCTCATGGCAATGGTTCCTCAATTTTGATCAAGTTGGAATCCCTAGCACAAGAACACACACATCAAAAGATTCTAGCAAAACAAACAAGGAATGGACAAAAAGAGTTTAGAAGTTGGTCCTTTCAAGGTCATCTTTCAATATTAAGCATTCTAAAGGCATGAGGCCTAGTTGCTCATTGACATTTTAAGCATTCTAAAGGCATGAGGCCTAGTTGCTCTTTGACTCCAAATTAGCATAGGGAAAGTCCTAAAGTCTAAGTCCATTTGTCCATTTCTTTGCATTATGGTCAACAACAATCAAACAAAACACAAGCACAAAAGTATATACATAATTATGTGCTCAAGTGAGCAAAAGGCAAATTGCATTAACATAAACATGTGCTCAAGTGAGCAAAGGAAAAAGCAAATGAATAATATGTACAAGAATAGTAAATTGCATAAATGTAAAGTACAAAAAGTAAATGTTAATGGTTAATGATTAGTGTTAGTAGTTAGTGTGCCATAAGGCAAATTTAGCGCTATGTTAAGCAATCGTAATTGGACTTATGTAGAAGTCACAACTATCTGAGGTTGGTCAATAATAATGTAGGCAATAACACAAGTTAGAAGTCTTGATTAATGAACCAAGTTCCAACAACTTGCCATGCCAAAAGAAAAAAGAGAATTGATCTTGTATTGGTTTAAGTCCTTTGCATGATTTAGGAAGCAACCTATCCTTAATGCAAAGTCATTCACTTGATCATTTGATCAAGATGAATTAGATTTGAATCAAGGAAGATTAAGCCTCCCTAATCAATGCTAACTTATCAACCCTTAACTCATTGATCAAAAAGAAAAGAAGAAGAAGAAGAAGAAGAAGAAGAAGAAGAAGAAGAAGAAGAAGAAGAAGAAGAAGGTGGATAATGAAAAGAAATGAAAAGAATAAAGGATATTAAATGAAATAGAATGTACCAATCAACAAGTGTTGACCAATGACATTGAGGATCATGGTCAAACAATCAAAAACAGAAGTGAGATGAAGATTGGAAATCAAGAAATGAACAAAATATTTTTAGGCATTTTTCATATTCAAAATAAACTTGAATTAAAATAATAAAGAAATGTCAAACTTCAAAATCACTTCAAATCAACTTTGAAAAGTCCAAGTGATTTATCCTAGGTTCAACAAGGTCAAACAAAGTTTGACAAAAAATTTCAGCATTTTTAAAAGTCAGAAACTATTTTTAATCAATTAAAAATGAATAAAAATAACCTAATTGAACTAAAATCTCAAATAAATCTCAAATCAATTAAAAAATTTATGAGAATATTTTTGATAGATCCATCATCATTCAAATAGGTTAAGAAAATATTTTTGTATTTTTTGAATATCAAAAACTATTTAAAATGAATTAAAAATAGCCAGAAAAGAGAAAATTCACAAAAAATATCAAATGATGAAATAAAAAATATTAAAAATCATTTTTAGAAACTAGAAATTAAAAATAGAAATAATGAAATTGGTCCCATATTTTTTGGTTTAAAAATGAAAGAGTTATGAATTTTTGAAGTTAAATGAAATAAAAGAAATAAAATGGAAATTAAGAAAATCAGAAAAAGGAGAGGCATCTGATCAAGCCTCATTAATTGACGTGGCTGATCAGACGCTCCACATGCGCTCGCTCATGGTAGGCCTTAGTCAACTGAGTAACATGTGGAATTAAAAAATGTCATAAGATCCAAGAGCCATGATTCAATCTGGAAATCATCATCAACGGCTGGGATTCAAACTGGCAAGCGGACGGTGGTGTACACCACCGTCTTCTCCGGCGAGCATGGAGATTCCGGCCAGAGTTGCAGGTCATAAAAACTTGATGAAAACGAGCGATCCTCATATCATTGGAAAGTCGGGGTGATGTGCATCACCCCTATACCATTAGTTTCTCTTCTAGATCCCCATAGCAAGAGAAATCAGAAGGAGAAAAATATGGTGTTCATGCTGAACTTCATGGATTTCAAAAATTGAGCATACAGAAATGATGCCTCTATAGAGAGGACTTCAGACAACACAATATCAAGGCCAATAGATCAAGGAATAGGGAGTTTCGAGGAAAAAACCAGTTGAAGCACACCTTTGAATTGTGAAGTTTTGAGTCACTTTCCTTGCTTCCTTTTGCCAAACAGAACTTCAATGGACTAGATGATGAAGGTTTAGGAACTTTAGATCTGAAGATTCAACCAAATTCAATCGAATTTCAGATCTGAAATTTTGAAGAAATATGAACTTAGTTCCTTTGGTATGGTTGGGAATTGATTTCTGCAGAGCTTTAGGCGCCTTTAGGTTAGTTCATAATGAAGCATAGCACATGTATTTATAGCTGGAATTGGCTGAACAAGTGAGTTTGCTCGTGTGCATGGCAAATAGATTTTCCTTGCATGGGCTTGTGTGATCATGTAGAAGGCCCAAACTCAATTGTATTTGCATGCTGATGACCAAACAACTTGAAATGGACGTGTAGTTTGCAAGGCAATGGCTTGTGCATGAAGTTTCAACATGAATTTCATAATTGTGCCTAAAACTTCAGCTCTTCGAAAATGCCAATTAGAAAATCCAAACATAAGCAAATAGGTAATGATTGGAAAGGTATTGACATAAGTAACAAATGTTATATTGAGAAAAAACTCATTTGAAGTGTGGAAATTTATGAAAACAAGCCATGAAGTTCATAGTGCAAAACATGCCTTTGAGAATTTTGTCAAATTGAACCAACTTCAAGCCCTTCTGTTTTGATGATGCCAGCCTCAAATGAAACTACCTCCAACATCTAAGTTGTAGATCTTTTCAAGACAATCAAAATGGACTTAAATTTTTCATCATTTAGATTTTTGATGAAGAAGTTATGGGCACTTGAAGTTGGACTTTTTTGCCTTTCAATGCATTTGGTCCAAAGTGACCTATAATGTTTTGCATTATCACATGTATTTCTTTTGAGATTTTGAAATTTTGTTAAACATAACATTTGAAGTAGACATCCTAAGCTTTCCAATTCATGTGATCCCATTTCAAAATCACAAAACATGAATGATTTATGTTCTTGGGAAGTTGACCCAAAATTAGGGTTTCAGTCAAAATGACCTATAATGTCTTGGAATGGGAGATGACCTTCCAAGCTTCAAATCAATTTTTGATGAACATGAAAGTTGTTCATATTGAACTTAAGAACATTTATGCTCTTTGGGTCATCTCAATTTGACCAACTCACAAAAAGTTAGGTCTCAGTGCATTTCAAAATAGTCAGATGAATTGACTGATCAACTTCTCAAGTCCACAACTCATATCTTGATGAATTGATGATTGAGGATACTCAAATAAGCTCAAATATGCATGAAATGATGAATTATAGAACTCCCCTTGATTGTATTTGACCATGGGCTGAGGTTGCTTCATTAGCAAGGCATTGTGGGTGATCAGATGAATTAGGGTTTCTTTGAGGAACAAACCTCAAACCCTTTGACTTGCTTTGATCAAAATGATGAATTGAGATGCTAGGGAGGCATATTTGATGGATGAGATATTTGGGAACCATTGCCATGCTTGCCTTCATCTTCTCTTGGCCATATCTTTGCACAAAGGATCACCTAGAAGCTTTTAGATCTTGTGATTGCTCAAGCTACAAACAAAAGATGTTAGTGACATATTTTTGTGCTTTTGGTTAGTAAATAAAATGAGAAAAGAAATAATATACAATTAAAGCATGCTTGGTGATCTCAAGCCACTCACAAGAAGTCCCATCTGAAGGCAAAAGGAACCAAGATGCTTATGATCCTTGACGCTATGCAAATGAAATGTTATGATGCCATGAGGGATCTTAGGGTCAAAATTGGGGTCTTACATAATGTATTGCAATAACACATGTATTTCCTTTAGGATTATGAAATTTTTTCCAACATAACATTTTAAGTAGACATCTCAATATTTCCAATTCCTTTGGTCCTACATCAAAACCATAAACATTGAGAAAGTTATGCCCTTGGCAAGTTGACCCAAAATTAGGGTTTCAGTCAAAATAACCTATAATGTTTTGAAATTAATGATGACCTTAAAAGTTTCAAATGGATTTTTTATGAACATTAAAGTCGTTGATATGGTTATTAGGAACATTTTTTCCTTTGGGATCATCTTCATTTGACAAACACATCAAAAGTTATAGCTCACTGAACCTCAGCTTAGTCAGATGACTTGACTGGTCAACTTTTCAAAGTCAAACTTCCAATCTTGATGAATAAATGATTGAGGGGCCTCAAATAGGCTCATATATGCATAAAATGATAAATTAAAGAACTTCCCTTGATTAAATTTGATCAGAGGTTGATATTGCTTCATGGGTAAGGCACGGTCAAAGCATAGTGAAATTAGTGTTTCCTTGGGAAACAATCTTCAAGCCCTTTGGGTTATCTTGATCAAATTGGAAAATTGAGATACTTGGGAGACATATATGATGATTAGGAACTCTGTGGACCATTGTCATGCTTTTTCTCATCTTCATATAGCCATTGCATTGGGCTTAGGAGCCTCCTAGGAGCATTGTGGAGCACATGATCACTTGAGCTTCAAAACAAAAAGAGTTAGTGACATATTTTTGTGCTTTTGGTTAGTAATAAAATATGAAAAGCAATAACATACAATACAAGCATGCTTAGTGATCTCAAGTCACTCAAACAAGTCCCAACCCTAGGGTTAAGGAGCCAAACATGCTATGATCCTTGAGGCAATGCACTTGTGCAATAACATGATACCATGAGGGATCTTAGGGTTAAATTTAGGGTCTTACAGTGGGGAAATCAAAGCTCTGCTGAAATCATGTGAATTGCTGCAATGAATGTCCGCACTCATCTGGGGAACAATCATAAAATCTGATGGGGATAACGGCGAATTAATCATCTGGGGAAAACAACAAACACCGGGTGTTAAACATGGTGCCAAGGGTGAAAGAGAAATTGCACCTACTGCTTTGGGGAGAACTAATACTCTCCCCATTTAGGGCTTATGCTTTTGAATCAATGTTAATATTCCTTTTAAATGAAATCGATTGCTTAAAATTAATGTTTTTATATGTTTAAGAAAACATGCTTAAAATTTTAATTTTCAAAATGATCATAATAAAATTTAAAACTATTTGGCTGAATTAAATAAAAGTAGAAACAATTGGATAAAAGTTCAACTTTATTTAATTGAATGGTAGTATGTAAATGACAAGACTCCATAGATCTTTACAAAAATTGAAAATGGTAATTTACATGGAAAAGGGCTACATTGAATATAATGATCACTAATTCTTCTACCATCTCTTGATATCCATTGTGCTCTTGGCTGCTACCGGGGATCAGAATCCAACAATGTGCTTAAGAAAATCTTCAAAAATGAAGACCAGCAGGATACAGTTACTTGCCATAACCCCTAATTTTTGTATAAATTTCCCCAAGGTGGGGTACTCAATTTATCGGGATAATTCTTTCTGTTTTATGTCCCTAACTTTTGCCTTGATCGCCCTTTCGGGTTTTCAATCCACCGAGACGCTCATTTTTTCCTAACCCGCCCTTTCGGGTTTTCAACTTAGCGAGTTGTTCTTTTATTTTTAGGCGAAGTATTTCTTGACTGCATCTGCGTTCACAGGAGGAGTGAACTCTTCACCATCCATAGTTGTAAGAATCCAAGCACCGCCTGAAAAGGCTCTCTTAACAACATATGGGCCTTCATAGTTAGGAGTTCATTTGCCCCTAGAATCTGGTTTGAAAGATAAAATCTTCTTGAGCACAAGGTCACCTTCTCTGAATACACGAGGTTTGACCTTCTTATTAAATGCTTTCTTCATTCTCTGTTGATACAACAGACCATGACACATGGCAGTCAACCTCTTCTCTTCAATCAAATTCAACTGATTATACCTGGTTTGACACCATTCAGCCTCAGTCAACTTGGCTTCCATTAAGACACGTAATGATGGGATCTCAACCTCTACGGGGAGCACAACATCCATACCATATACAAGAGAGAAGGGGGTTGCCCCTGTTGAAGTGCGGACGGATGTACGATACCCATGCAAAGAAAATGGGAGTATCTCATGCCAATCCTTGTACATCACAACCATATTTTGTATGATCTTGTTAATGTTCTTATTTATAGCTTCAACAACCCCATTCATCTTAGGTCTGTAAGGAGAAGAATTATGATGTGCGATCTTAAAGTCCTTGCAAAGATCTTCCACCATATTATTGTTCAAGTTTGATCCATTATCAGTAATAATCTTCTTGGCACACCATAACGGCATATAATCTGATTCTTGATAAACCTCACAACAACTTGCTTGGTTACATTTGCATACAATGTCGCTTCAACCCATTTTGTGAAGTAGTCAATAGCCACCAAAATGAAACGATGTTCGTTCGATGCTTTGGGCTCAATCATGCCAATCATGTCAATTACCCACATGGAGAAGGGCCATGGAGAGGAAATGACGTTCAACAATGTCAGAGGAACAGGAATCTTATCTGCATAGATTTGACACTTATGGCATTTCTTCACAAACTTGCAATAGTCAGATTCCATTGTCAGCCAATTGTAACCTGCTCTCAACATCTTTTTCGCCATTGCATGTCCATTGGAATGAGTACCAAAGGAATCTTCATGGACTTCAGTCATCAATAGGTCTGCTTCGTGTCTATCCACGCATATGAGCAGGACCATATTGAAGTTTCTCTTGTACAATACATCGCCATTTAGGTAAAAATTGTCGGCTAATCTTCTCAAAGTCTTCTTATCTTTCAAAGATTCCCCAGACGAGTAAATCTGACTTTGGAGGAAACACTTGATGTCATAATACCACGGCTTTTCGTCTTTGATTTCTTCAACAGCAAACACATGAGCTGGCCTATCAAGTGCGTCACATTCAGGTTGGGAACCTCATTCCAATACTTCACTACAATCATTGAAGCCAACGTTGCAAGAGCATCTGCCATCCGATTTTCATCTCGAGGGATATGATGAAACTCAACCTTTGTAAAGAAAGTTGAAATCCTCCTCGCATAATCTTTATATGCTATCAAACCGGGTTGATTCATCTCCTATTCTCCTTTGATCTGATTCACAACCAAAGCTGAATCTCCATAGACGTCCAAATGCTTGATTCTGAGATCAATGGCCTCTTCAAGCCCCATAATGCAAGTTTCATACTCTGCCATATTATTTGTACACTTGAAAGTCAATCTAGCTGTAAACGGAAAATGAGTGCCTTGAGGAGTAATGATCACTTCCCCAATGCCATTAACATACTGATTAACAGCTCCATCAAATACCATGCCCCAAAGGGAACCAGGTTATGGACCTTCTTCAAGCAATGGTTCATCACAATCTTTCATTTTCAGGTACAAGATCACTTCATCAGGAAAATCATACTGCACTGACTGGTAATCTTCAATTGGTTGGTGAGCCAAATGGTCAGCCAAGACACTACCTTTAATTTCTTTTTGAGGTCGATATTCAATATCATACTCTAATAACAACATCTGCCAACGGGCAATCCTCCCAGTTAAAGCAGTCTTCTCAAATATATACTTGATTGGATCCATTTTGGATATCAACCAAGTGGTATGATTCAACATGTATTGACGCAGACGCTTAGCAGCCCAAGCCAATGCGTAACAAGTTTTCTCAAGCATAGAATACCGAGTCTCACAATTGGTGAACTTCTTACTGAGGTAGTAAATAGCATATTCTTTCTTTCCAGTTTCATCTTGCTGACCAAGAACACAACCCATACTTTCTTCAAGCACAGTCAAATACATGATCAACGGTCTTCCTTCAACAGGTTGAGACAGAATCGGAGGTTCGAGCAGATATTCCTTGATACTATTAAACGCTTTCTGGCAGTCTTCGGTCCAATCACAAGACTGATCTTTCTGAAGAAGCTTGAATATAGGCGCACATGTGGCAGTCATGTGTGAAATGAATCTTGAGATATAATTCAAGCGACCGAGAAAACCTTTGACTTGCTTCTCATTTTTAGGAACAGGCATCTCTTGTATTATTTTGACCTTGGCAGGATCAACCTCAATACCCTTTTCGCTGACAATAAAGCCCAACAACTTACCAGAACGAACACCAAAAGTATACTTATTGGGATTCAAGTGGAGTTTGTACTTCCTCAAACGCTGGAATAACTTCAACAAAGGCTCAACATGTTCCTCTTCATTAATAGATTTAGCAATCATATCATCAACATAGACTTCAATCTCTCTATGCATCATATCATGGAAAAGAGTAGTCATTTCTCTCTAATAAATTGCACCAGCATTCTTTAAACCGAAACGCATCACTCTACCAACATATCAATGTGAGGCAGAGGGAAATCATCTTCCGGACTAGCTTTATTGAAATCTCTATAATCAACACACATACAGACTTTTCCATCTTTCTTCGGAACAGGAACAATATTGGCCACCCATTGTGGATACTCAGCGGTCACATGGAAACCGGCGTCAATATGCTTCCTCACTTCTTCTTTGATCTTCACTGCCATATCAGGATGAGTTCTCCTCAACTTTTGCTTGACTGGCGGGCATTCTGGCTTCAACGGTAATCTATGCTCCACAATCTCAAAATCCAACCCAGGCGTGTCTTGATAGGACCAAGCAAACACATCTAAATACTCTCGGGGAAGATCAACCAACCCTTTCTTAACATTCGGACACAGTCGAGACCCAATCTTGACTTCCTTTACATCATCCTCGGAACCCAAGTTGACTAACTCAATCTGCTCTTCGAATGGCTGAATGGTTTTTCCCTCGTGCTCAAGAAGACGAGACAATTCATCACTTTCCTCCTCAGCCTCAAACACAGGGAAATCAAAATTTGGAGAAGGAGAAGGATCATTGTATTCAATGGGGTTAAAAACCAACTTGCATAATGATTTAATATTTTGTTTTTAGAGAAGTGAATTGTGACCAAATATTATGCAGATGGACAATTATATTATTTATTTATGTTTTTTGTGATTACCATTTTCAGAATAAAGCAAAAAGTAAGAATAAAACATCATAGATGTGGATGAATAGAATTATATTTTATTGATGATCAAAATTTGAAAATGCCAAACAATGTTCACTTCTCCCTTAGGCATAGGAGAAGGAATTTCAAAAATAAAAGCAATTACTTAGATCGATGCATGCAGTCTAATTGTTGCAAGCCTTTCCATGCGTCACAAAATTGATGCAGTCTTTCTCTTCATCACCCTCTAGGACAGCAACTAAGTGTTGTTCATTACCATGAATGAACCCTCCGCTATGGAAGCTGAATCGCACATTTTCAGCTTTAACCACTAATGAACCTTGTTGGAAACCCAATTCGGCTCTGCTCTTGTTGTCGGAGACTTCTACCATCTGTCCCCACTGATCAGACTGACCGTCTTCAACAATTTTCAACGCATCTTTGAATGAGGACATGGGTGCCCCAACTCTCTTTTCCTTAGCAATAGACAAAGCTTGGATGGAGTTCCAACCTTATCCTCAGCTTCTACGTAAGAGAAAGACGACAGGTGGCTGACCAACAACTCCTTCTCCCCACCAACAATAACCAGCTTACCATTCTTGACAAATTTCAGTTTCTGGTGCAACGTTGAAGTAACGGCTCCTGCCTCATGAATCCATGGCCTTCCCAATAAATAGCTATAGGTCGGGTGGATATCCATTACTTGAAAAGTAATTTGGAAGTCACTCGGACCTATCTTCACTGGAAGGTCCATTTCGCCAAAAATTACAGTTTTGCGAGAACCGTCAAATGCTTTGACGATCACGCCACTATATCTCATCGGAGCTCCTTGGTATGACAGCTTTGATAGGGTTGACTTCAGAAGCACATTCAATGAAGATCTAGGGTCTACCAATACATTGACAGAGCTTCATCTTTGCAATTCATTGAGATATTGTAAGACCCCAATTTTGTCCCTAAGATCCCTCATGGCATCATATCATTTCATTGCATTGCCTCAAGGATCTTTGAGCACCTTGCTTCCTTCCCTGTGGGTAGGATCTCTTTTGAGAGTGATTCTTGATCACCAAGCATTGCTTGCATTTGTATATCATTGCTTTTATTTTATTCACTAACCAAAATTGTACAAAAATATGTCATCTAACATTTGTTTTGCAGCTTAAGCAATCAGCAGGTCAAGGCAATTCAAGTGAATCCTTTGTGCAGGAGGTGATGGTATTTTGTTGGTACAAGGGTCATGTGATCATTATATGAAGCTTATATGAGCTATAGGTTCATTTTGGAGCAAATTCCCCAAGTGGTTGAGGCTCAAGTTCATCAGAACAGTTTCAAGTCATTTAAGGACCAATGCAGTCAACTGAAAGTCAACTGTGGGTTTTGAAGTGTAAGAATTGAGTTTCTTCATATCATTCATGTCCAGACAAGGCTTATTCATCATGTCAAACATCAATGTTTAAGAATTTGAAGTCAGTGCAAAAGTTTCCAAAAATGGAAAGTGACCTATAATTTCAAGTTTCCAAAAATGGAAAGTTTTTGGACCAACTTCAACTCAACTTTCCAACATCAAATAAGCTTCAAATGAATTTTTTTCCAACAGGAAAGTTGAAGATCTCTCTCTCCCATTTCCAAAAAGTCCAAGATCATGAGCATCTGATGAATGGTTGAGGAGATATGATCAAATCATTGCCAAGTGTGCATGGAACTTCAAAAGGGCATAACTTTTGGTTCATAACTCCAAATCGAGTGGCTCTTCTTGCATTTTTCTTCTCATGACATGAACTTTCCAAATCATTCATCACATTGCTTGAATTTGCATCATATGATCATTTGCTATTTCATGCCTATTTTGGAGGGAATTTTGTAAATTTAAAATTGGTGCATCATGGGAACAAATCACCATTGCCATTGTGTTAAGAAAATGATTTTGAGTGACTTTGACCATGTACATGGCACTGTTCACGTGGGATTACTCCATGCACCACCAATTTTCAAATTTTGCCAAAACATTTTATTTTTGCTAATCACCATTAACCAAGCTTAATTAACATTTTCAGTGTGATTAAGACATCATATATAAACAAAATCATAACAGAATTTGAGGGGGTCACCATTTTCTAGATCTCAAACTCAAGTTCCCTCCATTTTTGCTCCATAACCAAACTTCAATTTCTTCCACATAACCTTGCTATATTCTTCCATATTCTTGTTCTCTGGTGTGGATATAGTATAGATCAAGCCTTGGATCATCAAATTTGGACCAGAATCGTGTGGTGCAAGCTCAAGAACATAGCAATGGTAGTTCAGATTTAAGCAAGATTTAATCAGTTCCAAGCCTCAATTTCTTCATCAAACTTCATAGCAAGTGATCAGGAGTGTATTGGAAGCTTGCCAGGCCTTGAAACTGCAGATTCTAGAAGTTGATCTTCAAGAGGTCACATTTTCGATCATCTTAATTCTCTGTTTTATGTGTATGATAATGTAGATCCTTCCATGCTGGTTAATCTGAGCTAAAATTCATGTGATTTGGTGCATTATTGAGTGAGATACGTGTGATTAAAGTTTTGTGCATCAAACTTATTTTGCTCGATTCTCAGGATTTGTGTTGAATTAGGATTAGATTTTGATTGATCTGTAATCTCCATAGCATGAGCTTTTGTTTGGTATCGGTTTTATAAAAATCGAGAAAAAATCTTGTTGATGTACACTGTTCCTCTGCCGTCTTCGCGAGGAAGACGGTTATTTCAGCCCTAGGAACCACCGTCTGGTTCATGCTGATGTGGCTAGGGCTTGGTCCCATACATGTGCCACGCGAGCGCCTTGCTAGCACTTCCATTGGCTGTGCTCTCGCTGACTTGCCACGCATAGCCTTTGACTGCCACTGTAGTGCCACATCATTTAAGTGAAGCTATGCGTTTTGGTACAAACACACTTCGAATCCTGGCGCTTACATTTTGGATATTATTTTCATTTCAGCGCTCATTTGAAATGCTACATGGTTCGAATCTCCCTGGCGCCATTTTTCAAATTGATTTAGCATTTAATCTTTCCCTCCAATTACATGTGCATGATCCATGTTGATTTCATTTTTTTTTGTCCACTTTGAAAATTCATATTAAATTGAAAAACGATCCAATTAATTCCAGGTTTTTTGCTACATGATCATGTGATTGTCTTCTATTTTTTTATGCAAATTTCTGGAGTTGTGAATGGCTGGATTTTGAATTGTGTTAGAATATGTAAACATGTATGCTTTTTGACATTGCCTTGTTCTTTCCATTGTGAAATGCTTGATATTGATCCAAATGCCATGAAATTTTGCATGATGATTCTTAACATGTTGATGGATGTTTGAGGCTTGATTGTGCATTTTTCTCATTTGCCATTTTTGTTTTATGCACATGATTGCATGGTGTGACAATGTGTGTCACACAAGTGGATGTCTTGTTTATGCAATTTTATTTCCATATCAAATGAGCTTCTCTGTTTATGATTTTTGGTATGATGATTGGTTTGGATGTGTTAAATGCTCATGAAAATTTTCATAATTGTTTGAATCATTTCTGTTTTGATTTGGAAATTTGATTCTTAATGTCCAAATGTATGCTTTGAATTTGCCTTTGACTTCTCTTGCTTATTATATGCCCTTGCTTGATGATTTTGATTTGGTCCTTTTTAGTACATGTTCATGATTGATTAAAGATGATTCATGTTGAGTTTTAGGTTCTGTTTTGGCTTTTAGCTTCACTTTTGGCCCTAGCCTTTGAGCTAGTGGTTTGATCTCACAATTTGAGTTGTGCATTTCAGGTTTCAAAGCAATTAGCCACATTGGTTGATATGATCTCATCACTTGAGATACAAGTTATTTTGGTTGACTAACCTTGCTGTTTTGTAGGTCTTGTGGATGGTGAATCAATTTAGTTTGCTTGCACCTTATGCCTTGCACTATTGTTGTCTGATGATTGGTTGTCTGACTGTTGTTGATTGTCTGATTTGTCTGAATGTAAATATTGACTGGTTTAGCTTTTCTTACATGTACTTTAGCCGCTTTAACTCATTATTTGAGTTGCTTTGCTTTGCTTGTGGTTGGCATACCACTTAGGTATTTTCCTTGATCTCCATGTAGTCTGGAAGACCTGTCATGTTATTTTGGGAGGCACCTGTCTGAAGCCCTCCTTAAGAGGCCATGTCTTTGTTTGTTTAATTTTGTGCCAAGCAGGTTAAGTCCTCTTAAGAGGAAATTGGCAGATAAAAGAGATGTGCAATCCATCCCCTGCTATTCAGTTGTGTCTTTCATCTTGCTTACACCATGTGTTAATGCAATTTGAATAAAAAATCTAAAATCTTGTATATAGAGTCATGTCATTGTGGAATAGAGTTCCTCATTCTGAACTCCCACACATTCTTTGATTCAAGCTCACCCAGGCCCGGGTTAAGAGCTATGAGGCATAACCCTCATCTCCATTTCATCTGCTCACCCTAACTCTCAATGTTAGAGGTTAAGAGCTTGACTACCCATTCCAGTATTTGGCTTGTTTGTCAAGGTCGATATGACCCATTGACTAAAGCCCAACCTTGCTTGAGCCTATTGATTGTGTATAGTGTGTGATAATTGACTGTTTGTTTGCTTGTTTGTCCATCTGTGCATAATGGTTTGTGTGTGCCTCTGTGCATTGTTTTCATCTTTGAGCATTAATTGTATATCATTTCATGATCATTGTTCATACTTTGTGACATTTTGTTTTGTCCATTGAGGAGTATATTGTAAGTCCAATTATTGGCATTTGTTTCCTGTGATCTGGTAGGAGTTGGAACTAAGACCATTGATTGGCATTCCATTTCCTTGGAGTCGAGTGTAAGACCATTTATTGGCAACTTATTTCCTCTTGCTTATTGCATTTGTTTTCTTTGCTTTGTGAGACTAGTGTAAGTCCATAGATTGGCATCTGGTATCCATCTTTGCTTTGTGAGGCTAGTGTAAGTCCATAGATTGGCATCTGGTATCCATCTTTGCTTTGTGAGGCTAGTGTAAGTCCATAGATTGGCATCTGGTATCCATCTTTGCTTTGTGAGGCTAGTGTAAGTCCATAGATTGGCATCTGGTATCCATCTTTGCTTTGTGAGGCTAGTGCAAGTCCATAGATTGGCATCTGGTATCCATCTTTGCTTTGTGAGGCTAGTGTAAGTCCATAGATTGGCATCTGGTTTCCTTTTATTTTGGCTATTTCTGATACATTGTTTATCTGTTATCTGCCTTGTGTTGCCTTATTCCAAAGGAACTTCCTTGGATCATTTCTATGGTCTTGAGAAAGCAACTCCTATTTTGTCCCTTGACCCGTAACCCTTTTGTGCTTAGCTTTGAACCTTGTTTTCATCCTTAACTCAAAACCAGAAAACTTTTGTGCAAACATTCTCACTTGTTTTCAAAACTAGAAACCTAGGCCTTAAGCCTTTGATTTTCCAACTTCATTTTCTTTAAATACTCATTGTGAATAAACTTTAATGTCAACTTTGACTTCATTTTGTGAATAATTCCAAATGATTAATTCAACCCACTCTATTGCTTTTTGTGGCTCTTGTCCATTTCTTGATATGTTTTCATGCATTAGCTATAGATCTGAATTATCATAGTGGTTGATGTAAATCTCACCACATCCTTAGTGATTGAATTGTAAGGCTTCCACGCTTATTATAGGGTCAACCCCTCACTAGCGTGTTGAAGCTGTTCTCACATGGTGGATTGTTGGTTCAGGTTGAGTTTTCTCCCGTTGATAATGTAAGACCTTAAAGGCTTTTGTTTAAAATCAATCCACTCACTATTTGGAAATCTTTTAGCCGAACTACGGCGTTTTGATCCTTATCTTTCATGAAAAGGTATGTAGGCAATGGGTTTCATCCATCCAAACACAAAAATAATAAAAATTGTATATTCTTCTCTCATCCCTTCAATCAATGTTTGCACAAAAATATTTCATAAACAAATAAATTGATACAACAAGTTGTGAAAAGAGGTTCCCTTAGAGTACTAAGGATGTTGTGGGTGCCTAACACCTTCCCACAACATAATTACCCCCTTACCCAGATCTCTGACCTTTTATTAGTTTTCTATGCGTAAAACTTCTTAGGCTTTTGTTCGCTTTCTAGCCATTCCTTTGGATAAATAGAAGTGCGGTGGCGACTCTATCTTTGTATGCTTTGCTTTTGATTTAATCAATAAATCTAAAGTGACGAATACACCGCTACAGAAAAGTGGCGACTCTGCTGGGGATTATTTCCTAGTGGGTTTGCCTACTTTTCACACTTTGTTGTATCATATTTGTCTATTTATTTATGGCATATTTTTGTACAATTTAGGATTACTGTATTGATTGTAATGCTTGAATTGCTTGATATATCAATTGCTTGCTTGTTTGGTGATCTCTGTGAGATGAGTTCTATACCCGAACTCGAGTGCACCCTATGATAGGAGAATGGTATAGTCTCGTCGACTTGTGTGGAGTTATTCCTTAGCAAGTTGACTTGCGAGTCCATTCACTTGGTGGAGGTCATGTTAGATTAATAATGTCACACAAGTTATTTGTGGTTAGGCATTATTCTTTCAACATGTGCCTTAGAAGCCAAGGACCTTAGTTTACCAAGCCCATCTTGGCGTATTGTTAGGACGTAGTGCGGAGGTCGTTCAGATGTAAGATCTGATGCGATTGTTACACGATACTACACTCATAAGAGTCTCTCTTGAGAATATTTTTGGAATACGAGTATTCGTTCCTCCGATAATATTCGAAAGATGGGATGATGACTATGGGAACCTCTGGTAGAACATGTTCGGCAGGTTTAAACCATAGTACACTCCCTTTGGGTGGTTCTTAACCGAGACTCCATGCTCGTGACTCACAACAAACCCGTGATTCATGGTTGATCCGTTCGACTATCGTTAATATCAATGGAACTTGGGTGTCGATAAGGTGAAAACCGTAATCCACCAAAATGGATGATTGATATTAAGGATGGTTGATCCGTTCACCCATCGTTAATATCAATGGAACTTGGGTGTCGATAAGGTGAAAACCATAATCCACCAAAATGGATGATTGATATTAAGGATGGTTGAATCGTTCATATATCGTTAATATCAATGGAACTTGGGTGTTGATAAGGTGAAAACCATAATCCACCAAAATGGATGATTGATATTAGGGATAATATGAACCATCCCATGACCTTTGTCTGGTATGCTTTGCTTGATCCTTGAGTGTGATTGTTGCATTCATGCATTCATGCATTCATCTGCATCCATATCATCAGATAAAAAGAAAATTTTCAAGGAACTTAAGGGGTTTATTTGCAAAATTTTCAGATATGGAAAGACAAAAAAGGCATACAAAGAAGTACAGCTTTCGACAGCCCGATCTGAAAGAGTTAAGGAATCTGACATCTTATGTATTAGATCCTTTGGGTTTCAAAGCTCGTTATGGGAAGCTTCTGCCTCTTCTGACTACTCAGGTTGATGAAGGGTTGATGAGTACTTTGGCGCAGTTCTATGATCCTCTGTATCATTGCTTCACTTTTCCAGACTTTCAGCTATTGCCTACCCTCGAGGAGTACGCTCATCTTGTGGGTATTCCTATTCTGGATCAGTTGTCGTTCAGTGGCTTGGAGAGTATTCCTACTTCTCAAGAGATAGCTGACATGTTGCACATAGATGAATCCTTGGTTAAAGCTCTTATGACTACCAAAGGTGGAATTCAAGGTCTTCCTTCTGAGTTCCTCATCGCCCAAGCTACTGTTTATGGGAAGGCCATGAGTGAGGATGCCTTTGAAGCCATATTTTTTCTTCTCATCTATGGATTGGTATTGTTCCCCAACATCGACAAATTTGTGGATGTGAACGCCATTAGGATCTTTTCTGCTCTTAATCCCGTTCCGACTCTGTTGGGTGATGCCTATGTCTCTTTGCACTTGAGGAATGCAAAGGATGGTGGCGCTATTGTGTGCTGTTTGCCTCTGCTGTATAAGTGGTTTATTTCTCACTTACCTCAGACGGTCGCTTTCAAGGAGAACAAGGGATGTCTACGGTGGTCTACGAGACTCATTTCTCTCACTAATGATGATATCTCTTGGTATGATCGTGCATATGATGGTGTCCAGATCATTGATTCTTGTGGTGAATTCTCCAATGTGCCTCTTCTTGGTACATGTGGTGGGATTAGCTACAACCCTATATTAGCACGTCGTCAGCTTGGGTTCCCCCTAAAGGATAAACCTAACAACATTCTGTTAGAAGGTGTGTTCTTTCAGGAGGGTAAAGATCCCCAAGGCCTGAAAGCCAGGATGGTCCGCGCTTGGCGCAAGATTCATAAGAAGGGTAGAAATGAGTTGGGTCCGAAGAATTGCATAGCTTTGGAGTCGTATACGACTTGGGTAAGGAAGAGAGCATCTGAGTATCTCACGCCTTATGATTATCCGAGACCTACACCATTGGTTGTGGCTGGGCCTTCAACCCTCCCTAACCAAGGCATAGAGAAGTTGAGAGAAGAAGACCTTTCACGTGCCTGGATCCGTGAAATAGAAGAGTTGCTTCAACAGTTTAAGGAGAAGGATGCTCTGATCGAGTTCCTCGAGCATCAGGTGATCGACGATCCGAATGATGCATGGACTTCTCTACTTCCTCAGTCTTCCAAGTTCTGGAAAAGGAGGTATGACAGACTCGCCAAAGATAAGGCGGATATGGAAGCAGCATATGAGAGAGAGATTAAGAGGCTTCGTGCAGCTTATCTTCCGGCATCCCGAGCTTCTAGGGATCCATAGGATGTTTATTTTCCTTTTCGTTTGTAATATGATTAACAATCCTGTACTTCTTTTTCTCAAATATATTTGATGAGATATTTTCCATATGCGATTAAATGCTTAATATTCCAAAATTTGCAAATAATACCCTAAAGTTCCTTTGAAAAAACAAAGCATATGCATAAGCATCGCATGCATCATTTGCATAAGCAGGTGTTGTTCCGGTCTTCTTGTCTGTGGCCTAACTCTGTGCTCTTCATTTATTTTGAAGACAAGCTGACTCATCGGTACTACACCAGAGCCAACTCTTCCAGATTGATGGATCATCTCGAGCAAGAGAATCGTGAGCTGAAAGAAGAAGTCGCCAGACTGAGTGCTCTGATGGAGCAATTCTTAGCTGCTCAGAATCAGCCGTCTCCGACGCCTGTAGCTCCTCCCAAGAGGACTGTTATATCCGAGATTGTCTCTTCAACAGTGCCAGTTGCCAGTGCCCATTTTGTGCCAACATCCATGCCGCTCGGGTTTCCGTGGGGGATGCCTCCTGGTTTTATGCCTGACATTCCAGCTCCAACATTTGCTTCCATGTCGGCATCTAGCCCGGTCATTGCAATGCCTCCTCCTGTCGTGCATACCATTCCTAGGGTAGACGACACCATCTATCATTCTGAGCCGTCTGAGGGCCCAGATGTTCATGAAAAGATGGATGCAATGAATGACCAATTTCTTGAACTCCGCAAGGAATTGAAGACCCTTCGAGGAAAGGATTTGTTCGGCAAGTCTGCAGCCGAGCTCTATTTGGTTCCCGGTGTGAAAATACCCGTCAAATTCAAAGTCCCAGACTTTGAGAAGTACAAGGGGAACACCTGCCCTCTCAGCCACCTGGTTATGTATGCCAGGAAAATGTCTACTCAAACGGATAATGATCAACTGCTGATTCATTATTTCCAGGACAGCCTGTCCGGTGCTGCACTGCGATGGTATATGAGTTTGGACAGTGCAAATATCCGTTCCTTCAATGATCTTGGCGAAGCTTTCGTCAAGCAATACAAATATAACGTGGATATGGCTCCCGATCGGGATCAGCTCAGAGCCATGTCCCAGAAGAACAAAGAGACATTTAAAGAGTACGCCCAGAGGTGGCGAGAGTTGGCAGCTCAGATTACTCCTCCGCTGGAAGAGAAGGAAATGACCAAAATCTTTCTGAAGACTTTGAGTTTATTTTATTACGAGCGGATGATTGCTAGCGCTCCCTCTGATTTCACTGAAATGGTGAACATGGGGATGCGATTGGAGGAAGGAGTCCGGGAAGGACGGTTATCCAAGGATGAAGGCTCTTCTGGCAAGCGATATGAGGCGTTTGCGAAGAAGAAAGATGGGGAGGCACATGCTGTGCAATCCCATGTCAAATCCAGAAGACCCTCTGCAAAGAGGAAGCCTGTGCGTCATGCCGGCAATCAGCATCAGGTGGCTCACATAGCACCTGTCTTCCGTGACAATCAGCAATATCAGTATCAGCAGCATAATCAACAGAAATCTCAACAGTATCAGCAACAACATCGCCCTCAGCAGCAGGCCTACCAGCCTCGCAACAGTAATCCAGCTGGTCCAAGTTATGAAAGGAAGAAGATCACTTTCGATCCGATTCTCGTATCATATGCAGAGCTGTATCCCTCTATGATAGAGCGGAAATTGATTACTCCCAGGGATCCTCCGGCTATACCGGTTAACCCTCAGTGGTGGTATAAGCCTGATCAACATTATGTTTACCACTCGGGTGCTCCGGGTCATAATGTGGAAAACTGCTTTCCTTTGAAGACTAAGGTTCAAGACCTTATGAGATGCGGCATTCTGAGCTTTGAGGACTCAGGCCCTAATGTTACGAAGAACCCATTTCCCGAGCATGGGAAGTCGGTTAACATGGTCTAGGGTTGCCCTGGCAAATACAAAGTCAAATATGTAAGCCATATTCGACAGTTATTGGTTGAGTTGCATCGTCTACTGTGTGATTACAGTCATCTGAAGCACGACCATGACAAGTGTCGTATCTGCTCCGTCAATCATTTGGGTTGTCGCCAAGTGCGGAAAGATCTGCAAGAATTGCTAGATGATGGTACTATTGAGATTCTTCAGAACAGGAACGTTGATGAAGATGAACCAGAGGTGAATGTGATTTCTTCGGTGTTCAGAATCCCTGAGCCTGTTGTCATTCGATATGATGGTAGCAAGCAGAAGGTTTCTCCTTCGCTGATTATCAAGCCTGCAGGCCCTGTGCCATATTCTTCAGACAAAGCAATTCCCTTCCGTTATAATCATATTGTTGTTGAAGATGGGAAATAAGTGCCTTTGCCTTCGTCATCTGTTGTGAATATAGCTTATGTGAGCGGGTTGACCCGTAGTGGTCGTGTGTTTTCTGCACCCCCGAAGCCTCAGGTTGCTGCTGACTTTGTTGAGCGTCCGGTTGGTAATGCAGTTAATCCCCCGAATCTGGCACCTGTTGCTAAACCCTCCTTTGTACAAAAGACTCCTACTTCTTCTGTTGGCCCTAGTGGCATTGTGAATGAAGAATGTGATGAGATGTTGAGGCTCATTAAGAAGAGTGAGTACAACGTTGTAGACCAGCTTCTACAAACGCCGTCCAAAATCTCCGTGTTATCGTTGCTTCTGAATTCAGAACCTCATAGGGAGGCTCTGCAGAAAGTTTTGGATCTGGCTTATGTTGATCATGATGTCACTATTAAACAGTTTGACAGTATTGTTGCAAATATCACTGCTTGCAACACTTTGAGTTTCTGTGACGCTGATCTCCCTGAGGAGGGAAGAGACCACAACATGGCTTTACATATATCTATGAATTACAAGAACGACGCCATGTCCAACGTGCTGGTGGACACTGGGTCATCTTTGAATGTATTGCCAAAAACCACTCTTTCTAGATTGTCATATCAAGGGCCTCCCATGAGGCAGAGTGGTGTTGTTGTGAAAGCTTTTGATGGGTCGCGTAAGACCGCGATTGGGGATGTTGATCTCCCGATCAAGATTCGACCAAGTGATTTCCAAGTTACCTTTCAGGTTATGGATATCCACCCATCTTATAGCTGTCTCCTTGGTAGACCATGGATTCACGAGGCTGGTGCCGTGACATCCACCCTACACCAGAAGCTGAAATTCATCAAGAACAAGAAACTGGTTGTGATAGGGGGAGAAAAGGCTCTCCTGGTTAGCCACTTGTCTTCTTTCTCATACATTGATACTGAGGATAAAGTTGGAACGCCTTTCCAAGCTTTGTCTATAGCCAAGCCGATTGAGAAGAAGTCCCCTTCATTTGCTTCCTATCGAGATGCGAAACTGGCCATCGAATGTGGTGCAGTTGCTGGGTTAGGAAAGATGATTGAGCTTGAAGATAACAAGTCCCGGGCTGGCATTGGCTATTCTTCTAGGGTATTCAATAACAAAGGGCTGTTCAAGACTGGAGGTTTCATCCACGCCTGTAGCACCTCAAATTTGCACCTCCCATTTGTACATTCATTTCATTTTTAGGTCATTAGCATTGCATAGCATGTTGCATTTCATCAGGCAAGATTGATCAGGAGAATCCATCTGTGCAAGAGAGCAAGGGTTTTTTCATGAGATAAAGGCCCTATGGTTGTTCCAATGAGCTTACATGAATCAAGGATCATTTTGAAGTAAAATCCCAAGTGGTAGAGGCTTAAATTTCATCAGGACATTTCCAAGTCATCTGAGGACCCAAAAAGTCAACTGCAAAGTCAATTGTGGATTTGGAGGTGGGAAGTGATTAGAAATACTTCATTCATATCCAAACAAGTCTCATTTGACATTTCAAACACTCACATTGAAGAATTTGAAGTCAAGTCAAAAATTTCCCAAAATAGAAAGTGACCCATAATTTGAAATTTCCAAAAATGGCAAGGTTTTAGACCAACTTCAACTCAATTTTACATCATCAAAAATGCTTCAAATGAAATTTTGTCCAACATAAAAGTTGAAGATCTCTCTCTCCCATTTCCAAAAAGTCCAAGATCATGGATTTATGATGTGTGGTTGAGGAGTTATGATCAAATCATGGCAAAGTGTGCATGGGATTTCAAATGAGCATAACTTTTGATTCATAGCTCCAAACTGGGTGGTTCTTTTTGCATTATTCTTCTCTTGACATGAAGTTTCCAAATCATGCATCACATTACATAAAATATTATCATATGATCATGTGATATTTCAAGTCAATTTTGGAGGGAAATTGCAAAATTCAAAAATGGTGCATTGTATGGATTTTCTACCATTACCATTGAGTTTAAAAAAGGATTTTAAGTGAAAATTATGAGCTACATAGTACTGTTCACGTGGAAATGGCCATGCACCCTCCAAATTTCAGGTTTTGGTCATAACACCTTATCATGTTTAATTTGAACTAAGCCATGCTTAATGTTGATTAGTATGTGATTAGTGAAGGGTATATATTCCTAATCATAACAGATTTGCACAGAATTCTGGATCTAGATCTCACATTCTTCTCTCCCTCCAAAGATTTCACACAATCAAATTTCAAAATTCTTCAACATAACACCTTGTTTTTGTTGAAGATTCATGATCAGAGAGTGTGTTTGAGTGTGAATTCATAATTGGTTTGAAGATTTGGAGCAGTATTCGAGCACTTGAAGTTCAAGAACCTTGACATGGAGCTTCTGATTTGAGCTGGATCTAACACCTTTCAAGCTTCAATTGCTTCATCAAACATCATATCAAGTGTTGTAGAGTAGATTTGGACCATTACAAGTGATGGATCGAGCAAAACAAGAACCTGCTCTCAAAGAGGTGAGTTTTTTGACCTTCACAATTCTCGAATCCATGTGTATAGTTGTGTAGATTTAGGTTTGCTGATAATTCTGGTGAAAGAATCATGTGAATTGGTGCATTATTGAGCTAGATATGTGTGATTCAAGATTGATGCATCAAAATGTTTTCTATCGATTCTCTCTTGATATGTGGAATTAGGCTTAGATTTTGCTTGATCTTTGATCTCCATGAAAAATGCTACATGTTGATGTAATTACTTTGAATTTCTGGAAAAAATTTCTGGAAAATTGTTGAAGCTCGTACACTGTTCATCTTCTTCCTCAAGAAGAAGATGAAGATCATCCTTTGGCAACGGTTTTTCCAGTTAACGACGGATCTCTGGTTCTGCACGCGTGGCTTAGGGTTTCGCTGTGATTGGTCCGTGTTTACGCCTTGCTAGCATTTTTATTGGCCACAATTTGTTTGACTTAGCCACTTCAACATTTGACTGCCACCTATTAAATGAAACGGTGCGTTTTGACACCTGGCGCGCGCCACATTTTGAATCCACACCGGGTTCGATCCTTGGCGCATCCAAATGTTCAAATTGCTTCATGATTTTTAGGCTTTCCCTCCATATTTTCCATGCCATGATTATTTTGCTTTTTATTTTTTCATCAACTTGTAAAAATCATATTAAATTGAAAATTGATCCAAATAATACCTGGTTTTTTGCATAGTGATCCTTAGAATGTCTAGTTTTTTATGATGATGATTTCAAAAGTTGTGCATGGCTGGATTTTATTTGGTGCTATCATATGTGATCATGTGTCTATTTGTGACCTTGCCTTATTCATCTTGTGGTGAAATGCTTGATTTTAATCCAATGGACTTGAAATTTTACATGTTGATTCTAGACACATTGATGGACATTTTGGTTTGGTTTGACATTTTTCCCATGCTCCATTTCTGTTTTATGCATGTGTTAACATGGTGTGACAATTTATGTCACACAATTGATTGTCTAACTTGTGCAATTTGATTTCTATGCCAAATGACCTCTAATGCTTCTGATTTTTTGCATGATGGATGTTTTGGATGTGTTGAATGCTCATGAATTTTTCCAGAATTATTTGAATCATTTCTGTTTTGATTGGGAATTTTCATTCGTAATGTTCAAATGTGTGCCTTGGATTGGTCATTGACTTCTCTTGCCTATTACATGAACTTGCCTATTGATTTTGGTTTGGTCCTTTTTAGGACTTGTTCTGGATTGGTTAAATATGATCTATGTTGAATATAAAGTTCTGTTTTGGATTTTTGATTCACTTTTGACCTTAGGCTTTGACCTAGTGGTTTGTTGCTTACATTTGAGTTGTGAATTTCAGGTTCAAGAATACATCTCCATGGTTGATGTTGCTCCTTCATTTGAGCTTGATCATTTGTTGTTGTTGGATAACATTTGCTTATTTTGTAGGCTTTGAGAACAACTCACTTGTGTTTGCTCAATGTGCACATTGGATGTCTGTCTAATATTGACTGTTGACTGTTTGTCTGGATTTTGTACTGATTGGTTTAGATGTTTCCACAGGTACCTAAGTTGCGTTAAGTTCATTTGAACTCTGCTTTGCTTACTTGTGGTTGGCATACCACTGAGGTATAATTCCTTGATCTTCATGTAGTCTAGAAGACCTATCATGTTACTTTGGCAGGCACCTGTCTGAAGCCCTCCTTAAGAGGCAATGTTTGTGGATGTTTAATTTTGTGCCAAGCAGGTAAAGTCCTCTCAAGAGGTAATTGGCAGATAAAAGGGATGTGCAATCCATCCCCTGCTATTCAGTTGTGTCATTCACTTTGCTCACACACCATGTGTTGATGCATCTTTAGTAAGAACCCAAGATCTTGTTGTGTCAGTCATGTGGAGAAGAGTTCCTACATTCTGAACTCCCAAACTTTCTATTTGATTCAAGCTCTCCCAGGCCAGGGATAAGAGTTGTGAGGTCTTACCCTCACTTCCCATTTCATCTGCTTCACCCTAACTCTCAATGTTAGGGTTAAGAGCTAAAAACACCCCATTCTAGTTGGCTTGTTTCTGCAGCCTAGCCTTGTATGAGCCCAATTGTTTGCATATAGTGTGTGTGCTTGCTTTATTGTGCTTGTACTTGTTTGATTGTGCTGTTTAGGATAGCTTGCTTCCTGTGCAAGTTAGGATAGAGACCTCAACATAGGGATCGTATGCATGACAACTTCTAGGCTCGAGTCGTAGTCTCCCTAGTAGCTTGTTTTCTCCCTAGTCTCTGGTTAGGTTAGAAGTTCTTTCCCTGTTAAGGGGAACTATGTCGCCCTGATCCTCATACCAGATGAGGTACGTAGGCAGGAGATGAGCTGATCTCTCCGGGCGCCCTTTTTCTTTTGCAAACCCTTTGTGTGTGTTGGAGTCTGACGTAAGTCCAGCGATTGGCAGTTGGCTTCCAGTGTGTGTTTGTTTATTGGAATCTGATGTAAGTCCAGCGATTGGCATTCGGTTTCCATGTTTGCCTGTGTGTGTGGAGTCCGACGTAAGTCCAGCGATTGGCAGTCGGTTTCCTGTTTGTGTTTTGTTTGGCGTGCGTTAGCCGAGCTACGGGTGCTCTGATTCTTCTCCGGTCAGAGAAGATACGTATGCATAGGATGCGACATCCTAGCGAGCACGTTTCCCCTGTTCCCGAACTACGTCGACTCTGATGTCTGTGTCTGACAGACTACGTAGGCCCAGGATGCGATATCCTGCCGAGTCCCGTTTCTTTTGTCTTTCATATGTGTTTGTTTCCAGCGTGTGTGCAGTGTTTGAGCAGTCTTTAGCAACCTTTCTTCTATTCTTTTGTGCGTGGATCCCGTCGAGTACGACGGATGCGTAGGGGTGCTAATACCTTCCCTTCGCATAACCGACTCCCGATCCCATCTTTCTCTGGTCGCGAGACCATGTCCTTTCCAGGTTTACTTCGAGCGTTTCCTTTCCCTCTTTTGGGATAAATAACGCACGGTGGCGGCTCTGTTGTTTCGTTTTCCCGCCGGTTTTTCGCGTAACGCAACAGCTGGCGACTCTGCTGGGGACTAAAGAGAAGTTGACCTCTTGTTGGTCCATCATCCCTAAGCGAGTCAGTCCTAGCGTTATTTAGGATACGGTTGGTTGCTTTTACTACTTTATTTATTGCATTTATGATTATGATGTGATTGTATATATGTGCATATATGTTTGCATGCATCCGTTATCATTGTGTTGGCTGTGTCTCTGTTTCTCTGTCGGGTGGGAGTCACAAGAGGTAAAAGGCCCAATACCCAAGCTATGAGTGAACTCTAGGACACCTAGGAATAGAGTGATTCATGGGAAGCGGGTGGTATTGCGCCACTTAGCGGAACATGATATCACGAGCAATTCAGACTCTGATGGGGTATTATCGGTGCATACATCGGGTGTGTACAGGATGATATTCTTGAAAGGGTTGTTTATCCTGCGTTTCTCTTGACCTTACCCTGGCCTAGATGACACCCGTGAGTGGGGAGGGAATGAATCATTTGCAGGTACTGATGGTGACTATGGTTCAGTTGGACTTATGGATATCTATCTCTGACACCAGAGTTCTGTCCGTCATATCTATCAGCGGGTTCCGTTTATTTCGGATCCCCGGATTGAATTTGAAGATACTTGTTCAGAGGATCTGGTTGTCATCCATTCAGTGGATCTCTTGTGATGATAGTGATATATTCCCCGGTTCCGTTTATTTCGGAACTTCCCAAGTTGGATTTATGGTTAATCGGGCCCTCAGATGATTGTAATCAGTTCAGAGACCGGTTCAGTACAGTTGATCCTCATATGACTTGGAAGATGGCACAGTGACCTGCCTGCATGCATTTGCATCATTCCCATTTCGCATTCATCTGCATTTAACCCATGTCTATCCATACTCAGGGTCCATTTTTTGATTAAGATTCTGGTCGAGAGACATCCGGATGTCAGAATGTTGTTGATGAAATATTATTCGTCTCAATGTAGCTAGAATCAAAGGACAGAATATTCCTAGTACGGATAGACATTGCATGCGTGAGTCATATTAACCTGTTTTCTGTTTTGTAGGTGTCAGTATCTAACCGGTGCGCATAGCTCTTCCGTTCAAACATCCTGCCAAACTCAACAAACTCAGACTGATGGATCCGTCTAACGCCGACATTCTCGAATTGAAAGAGATGATGGGGGAGTTGTTCAAAATCATGCAGGGGCTCTCCTCGGGGCAGAAAGCAATTGCAGAGAGGTTGGAGAGGATTGAAAGCTGGATGATAAAGGAGAAAGTTCAGGGAAAGGCTCCGTCATCCGTAGTAAAGAAGCCCTCTGGCAATGGTCAGCCCAAGAAGGAGGTTGAATCAGGTGGTGTGCAGGCCGAAAAAGAACGCGGTAAGGATCGTTACCACCCTTATGCTGCCACTGTAACCATTCCTGTTGGTAATCCATTGGTACCACAACAACAACCACCACCTCAACAGAAGGCACCGAAAGCTAAGGGCTAAGTGAAGAAGGGGACGACGGATCGTCAGTTTGATAAGCCGCCCGTGACTTATACCCTTCTGTTCAAGAGGTTGAGGGATCTTGGGTTAGTTCGGCCGAGGATATTAGTTCCTGTAGAACTGCATCGGAGGCCTGCAAACTACGATGAGAACGCTAGGTGCGAGTTCCATTCTGGAGCACCCGGACATAACATTGAGGGTTGTAGAGCTTTTAAGCATGCCGTCCAAGATATGGTGGATTCTAAGGTCATCAGTTTGGCACCGACACTGAATGTTAATGCTAACCCCGTACCGATGCAGGGTCCTGTGAGGGTGAAGGTGATGAAGGACAAGAGAGGAATAGAGGTGACTGATGGGGATCAGTTAAAAACTCCAATGTCTGTGGTCCCGAAATATCTGATGAAGAGAGGAGCTTTCCCTAGTATTGATAACTGTTGTGCGGTTGTCGCCACAAAGGGGTGTGTAGTGATGGGGGAAACAATCCAGAGAATGATGGAAGTAGAAATGGGCGGTGAAAAATTTGAAACACCAAGTCAGGCAATTGAAACCGTCAAGGTAGAGAAGGCCATATGTGCTGAGAAAGAGAAGAAGCTGTCCATTTCTTCTTACAAACAGGCCATGGAAGTGGTGAAGAACGGAGAAGCCCTAGGCTGGGGAAAGATCATAGACATTGTGGTGAAAGCGGATATGTTCGGGATTGGCTATCAGCCAGATCAAGAGTCGTCTAGACAAAACAGAGGACGTCGTCAACCATTCACATTCGTCAGTGTCGGAATGCTGGATCCAGGTCACGCCTGTACAGTGGGTGAAGAGATCGACAGTGACCGCGAGCTTGAGTCGTGGATAAAATCGTGCGTACCAAGGAACTGGAAGGCCTCAAAGATCACCACTATCACTCATCATGAAGAGTAGTATTTCTGTTTTTCAATTCTGTTTGCATGAAAGCCATACATTTTGCTCAAAACGTAATGGTCCATTGTAAGGGCCATCTCATGTGTTTCATTGTGCAACATTTTGCATCATTAATAAATGGATGTTTTTGTATTAAAAACGATGTTCCCTGTTTTTCATTTATTTTTGCAGTTTAAAAATAAAAAATAAAAATGGCAATGTTTATTTTCATTTTTTCTTTCCTTTTGATTTGTCTTGTTCCGACCTCAAAAGTGACTATCCTCCTGATCTCATTGATAACAATTCGGTTACACCTTTGTATGACTTAGATAATCCGCTCTATCATGACCAAAGAAGAAGGCGAAGAAGATTGTGATCTGCTGGAATTAGCTAGGTTGTTGAAATAAGAGGAGAAGGTGATTCAACCGCACGAGGAGCGATTCAATTGTTAATCCAGGCACCGCCGAGGTCAGAAAGGAAGTGAAAGTTAGGGCCGCTTCAGAGGCGAGTCGAGAGCAGAATGATAGCCCTGTTGAAAGAGCATGTTGATATCTTCGCCTGGTCGTATCAGGATATGCCAGGTTCGGATACCGATGTCGTTGTGCACAAGCTACCATTGAGAGAAGACTGTCCTCTAGTGAAGCAGAACGCCCGTGCCATGTATCAAAGAGCCATGGTGAATTTGTTTCATGATATGATTCATCGTGGAATCAAATGCCATGTTGATGACATGATAGCAAAGTCCCAACCAGAAGAGGGGCATCTGGTGGATCCGGGGCAAGTTGTTTGACCGGTTGAGACAACTCAGACTGAGGTTGAGTCCGAATCAGTGCACTTGTGGAGTGTTGTCCGGTAAGTTGCCGAGGCTTATTGTGAGCGAATAAGAGGAATTGAGGTTGATCCTACAAAAAAAAAAAAAAAAAAAAAAAAGGAAAAAGCAATGCAAGAAATGCCTGAACCGAAAACAAAAAGAGATCAAACGGTCAGGTGGATAATGATTGCCAAGGGGCATTGAAAGATAAAAGAATAAGTTGCAGGAACTTCTGATTCTGATGCCTCTTGTGGAAGGAACAACTGTTAATCTGGTACTTGACAGCCCTCGAGGTGTCTATGAGGTGCGTATTGTGTCGGCATAACGAGTCTGGTCGAAAACAGCATGCAATTTACCTTAGCAAAGAGTTTACCGACTGTGAAACAATACATTCACTGCTCGAGAAAACTTGCTGTACTTTGGCATAGGCTGCTCGCCGAATGAGACAATATATGCTGGTTCATACCACTTTGTGGATTTCCAAGATGGATCCGATCAAGTATGTGTTTGAGAAGCTAGCATTGACCGGACGGGTTGCGAGAGGGCAAATGATTTTGATTGAATGCGATATTCAGTATACCTCTCAGAAAGCAATCGAGGGGAGTGTATTGTCCGATTACATCGCCCCGCAACCCATTGAGGATTATCAACCAAGGAAGTTTGAGTTCCCTGATGAGGATATCTCGAGGTGCTCAAATCGAAAGATTGTGAGGAACCGATCCCGGAGGAGGGGCCTGACCCTGAATCCGAACGGATTCTGATGTCTGATGGGGGGAGGTTAATGTGGATGAGTTAGTGTCGTTTTGGTTACGCCGAAAAGATCCCACATTCCTTTTGTTTCCCGGATAACATTTGAATGCACCAATAATGGTGGCTGAGTACGAAGCTTGTATCCTGGGTATCGATCTCCGGTGCGTACGTCTACTGGGGCAACGCCGCGCTCGCTCGTGTATGGGATAGAAGTGATATTACTTACTGAGGTCTAGATCCCATTGTGGAGAATCCTGATGGATGAGAAATTAGAGAAGGCTGAGTGGATAAGGACTCGGTATGACGCGTTGAGCCTACTGAGGAAAAGGGGCTGGCAGTTATTTGTCATGAGCAGTTGTACCTAGTGAAGGAAACGTGCTTGTGGCTGAAAAGTGCGACCTTGGGCGTACCACGTGGGAGAGCTGGTATTGAAAAGGATCCTTCCTCCTCAAGGCGATCGTGGGGCAAGTGGATATACAGTTATGGATCCCATTCGTGGTCAAAAAGGTTTTCTCTAACAGAGCCTTGTTGTCGACGACCATGGATGGTGAGGATTTTCCATCCCCTGTGAATGCGGACGCGGTTAAAAAATACTTCGTAAAAGAGACCCGCTGGACGAAAAGAATAAAAGAGTCCAGGCAAAAATGGGCATCTCGGCGAACCAAAAGAAAAGGAAAAGGTTCGGGCAAAAATTAGGGATAAAAGGAAAAACTGTACACCTGGCAAGTCGAAAACCCCACAAGGGCGACTTGGGCAAAAAAGGGTATCCCGGTGGACTGAAAACCCGAAAGGGCGGTCCAGGAAAAAGAGGGAATGAAACGAACAACTGCGTCTAGCATGGTCGTTTGTGCTTTGGTTATGACTTGGATAATCCCCAACAGAGATCGATCGGAAGAGTCTTGTTCAGAAAACAGAAAGTGCGGAAAGTCTCGAGGACATATGGGGTGTAACCGAGTTTGAAACCCGATGAGATCACGGTTTCACATTGCCATTAGGATAGATTTTGCCTTTTGTGCGCGATCACCTCTTTTCAGGGATTGCTTCCTGTGTGTTGCTCGGTTTTGAGCCACCTTTTTTCAGTCAATAAATGCATGTTCAGTCAAATAATTTTGTTTTTGTCTTCATTACCGCTTTGATTATGAAAACATCCGTTCATTTTTGATAAGAATATTTGCATTTTGAAACATAGAGGTCCCTTCCGATGCATGCTTATAAGATTGAAATCTGGAAATCTTATTCGGAAGTTTGAGTGACCTAGGCGTTGAAGTTTTGGCACGCCCGGGGCACGTTTTTATCTAACGATCTCTTTGCAGGTGCTGTTGGTTCGTTTTCACTCACTTGCAGGCTGTGATATGAAGCCTTTTGACAAAAGATCCCCGCAGAGTCCAATCAGGGGCAAGGGATAGAGGAACGGTGAAAAGACGGCGAAAGAAGGACGACGATCCTAGAGGGCAATCAAGAAGACTCTTCAAAGTCTGAAGATTAGAGAGTTAGCTCGGATATGAGGAGATCAATTGTCTCGAAGCAAAGAAAAGACGAGAATATTAGGTGATGGATCAGAAGAGACCAGATGAGTTTGGGAGCTCTCAAAAGTGGAAAGTGGACACTGTGGTTGGATGATGAATGCCAGGGTTAGACGAATCGATGGGCGTTCCATGTCAAATATGCCATATCTCCCCAGTGGGTTTGAGGGTGTTATCTCCCTAGCAGATTCGAGATCGGTGTCTCCTCAGCGAGCCTGAAGGTTGCCATATCCCCAGTGGAAGTGTCGGTGGGTAGATTGTTCCTAAGGGTTGAGGATGTTTCCTCAGCAGGCTTGAGAGTGGCCGTTTCCCCAAGCAAGTCTGAAAGCTATTAGAATTGTTATTCCCCAGCAGTCGGGTAGCAGGTTTAAAGGCTATTCTATCCCCAGCAGGTCTAAGGATTTTTAGTTCCCCAACAGGCCCGAGAGTTGGGATGTCCCCAGCTAGTCTGAAGACTGTTGGTCCCCACTGAGTCTGAAGGATGTTGTATCCCCAGCGGAGGTATCAGTGAGTAGTTTGTTCCTCAGCAGTCGGGTACGAAGTACTGTAATCCTCAGCATAGTCATGAATGCCTTTCCCTAGCAGGGTTGTGATGTTCTCCCCAGCAATTTTGAGGTGGGTAGTTCTCCCAGCAGAATTTTGTGTTGATGGTTTTCCCCAGTGAAGTCTCCAAGCGGATCATGCTTGGTGAAGATTATCCCCAGTAGAGTTTATCCTGCTCAAGGATTAGTAGTTATCCCTGTAAGACCCCAATTTTGTCCCTAAGATCCCTCATGGCATCATATCATATCATATCATTGCCTCAAGGATCATTGTACACCTTGCTTCCTTCCTTGTGGGTGGGTTGTATTTTGAGAGTGGTTCTTGATCACCAAGAATGTCTTGCATTTGTATATCATTGCTTTTCATTTGTTTACTAACCAAAAGTACAAAAATATTGTCATCTAACCTTGTTACTTGCAGATGAAGCAATCTTAGGGCAATTACAGGTCAAGCCATTCATTGACCAATAGATGGTGGACATTCTGAAGAATTTGAGCACCAATGATCATTCACAAGAGTTCATATGAATCATGGCATCATTTTGAATCAAGATCTCAAGTGGTAGAGGCTTGAATTTCATCTGAGCATAGCTAGGTCAGCTGAAACCCTAGAAAAGTCAACACAAGTCAACTGTGCATTCAATCATGGATTTGAAGGTGGGAGATGGTTAGAGAGGCCTCATTCATGTCCATAAAAGTCTCATTTGACATTTCAAACATCAACATTGGAGAATTTGAGGTCAGATGAAAAGTTTCCAAAAATAGTAAGTGACCTGTAATTTCAAACTGCCCAAAATGGAAAGGTCTTCTCCGCAAGTTTACATCATCAAGCATGCTTCAAATGAAATTTTGTCCAACATGAAAGTTGAAGATCTTGCTCTCACCTTTCCAAAAAGTCCAAGAACATCCATTTCTCATGTGTGGTTAAGAAGTTATGGATCAATCATTGCCAAGAAAATTTGAACTTCAAGCTTGCATAACTTTTGCACCAAAAGGCCAATGGATGTGGTTCTTTTTGGAGCATTTCTCTCTTGATCTCTACTATCATAATCATGCATCACAAGTCATCAATTCTCATCACAAAAATATTGGATTTTTCACTTGAATTTCATTTGAATTTTGGAGGGAAAGTGGGAATTTGAAAACTATGCATTGCATTCAATTCCAACCAATCACATTTGCTTCAAAACAGATTTTTTTAGCTCATTCCAAGTGCAAATCGTGCACTGTAGCATTGCCATGCACATGTGAGAGTGTATTTGCCATTTTGCATAAACATTCCAATTTCACTAATCTTTTGCATTTTGGCTAATGGTGATTAACAAGCATGATTAAGGTATCATATATAAAGCTAATCCCAACAGAAAATGCTAACAACAACTTCACAAATCCAGATCTGAAAATTTCATCTCAAAATTCTCTCAACTTTTTTCATCGAGTTCTTCATCTTTTTTGCTTGTTTCTTGAGTTGTTCATCATCTGCAAGCATTGTTGAAGAATATTGAAGCTGGATCTTGAAGAATTCTGCAAGAATCGTGACTGTTGAAGCTTGTGCATATCCATGGCATTTGAAGATTCCATCAAGATCGAGCATTGTTGAGTTGTTCTTCATCATCCATTCATATATCCAAGCAGTGTAGAGCACCTGTTTCGCATTTCCAGGCCTTAAATCAAGCAAATTAACTTCTGCATCTTCATTGAGGTTAGATTTCGATGCTCATAATTCTTGAAATTGTTAGATGCATCTTGTAGATCTTTGAACATAGGTTATGTTGAGCTTTGGATCTCTTGATTTCATTAAGTATTGAAGTAGTTATGCTGATTTTAATTTTGATATGTGAAACTTTCTTTGCTCGATTCTTTTGATATAGCTAGAGTTAGGTTAAATAAATGCTGGATTGATGATGTATGTTGAATGACGAATCCATTGATATATGTTTGATGAATTTCTGTGCATATTGGATCTTGATGATGATGAACACGATGAATATGTGATGAATGTCTAGGTTTTCGTTTTCCAAAAATGCTTTGATCTTGCCTGGCCGAGTTTGCATGTGTTTTGTTGTTTTTCGCTCATGTAGTGGTCCATGTGTTGGCTTCTGATTGGCCAGCGTTTCAATTAAATGAAACGCTGCGTTTCACCTGGCGCCACAATTTGAATGCATGCGCGGTTCAAATCTAAGCCAAGGCATTTTCATATTTGGCTTTTGCATTTTCATTCAATTATGCTTTACATGTTCATGCTACTTCATCATGCATTTTTTAATTTTCCTATTCATTAAAAAATTCATAACTCAAAAAATATGCATCCAAAACACATGAAATTTTTTGCACAATGATCTTCATGATGTCTTCTATTTTCTGGATATTTTTACAGAATTTGTGCATGGTTGAAAATGTTTTTTGGCCTAGGGTTTTTGTTTGTATGTCATACCTTGCACCTTGCTTGCTATTTTCTTTGTGAAATGATTATGGTTAATCCAATGAACATGAAAATTGACATGCATAAACTAGACATCCTAATGGTCATTTTGGTATATAGTTTGCATTTTTCTCATTTCTGGATGTTGAGTTATGATGTGATTAATGTAAGTGTGACAATGTGTGTCACACCATTTCTTGTTCAACTTGCTGATTTTATTTACCATGCCAATTAAATGCCAAATGATGTGATTTTTTGCATGATGTGATTTTTGGATGTTAAGTTTGATCCTGAATTTTTGTAGAATTTTAGGGTTCATTTCTAATTTGTTTGATATTTTTCTTTCTGGATTGCCATTTGTGGACCTTTGATGAGTGTTGAACTTTCATGATTTGTGAAAATCTTATGCCTTATCATATGAGCTTGAAATTTTGTATATGTTTTCTAGACACATTTAAGTGTATTGTGGCTTTGGTTTGAGTCATTTATCATTTGTCATCTCTGTTTTAGGATTGCCTTAAGTTGATGCATCAATTTGTGCTTCCTTTGAGCTTGTTTATGCTTACATTGACTTGATGAATTTAATTGACATGCTTATACTTGTCCAAATGCCATGATTTTTGGTATGCTGATCATTTGATGTGTTTTGTTTAGCCATGATTTTTCTTGATATTTATTGAACCATTTTGGAATTAATATGCATTTGTTCATTCTGTTGCTTCAATGAGCTTTGAACTGGCATGCTTTGCCTTATGTGCTTCATGAAATAAATTTGGTTGATGCTATTAACATGAGACCTTTTGGATTGTGTTCTCATTTGATTGAAGTTGATTTATGTCAATTTTCATGTTCTGTTTTAAATTTTTTCCTCATCTTTGACCCTAGGCTTTGGCCTAAGGGTTTGCTTCTCATCTTTGAACTTTGTTTTCAGGTTGAACATCCAAGCTAAGTAGTTGTTGATGCTCCATCATTTGAGCACTTGATGTTTACCATTGTCTACTAACTTTGTGTGTTTTGTAGGGCTGTTAACTCATTTGAGCTTGATTTGTGGCTTATGCCTTTGCTTATTGGGTTTGACTGTGGATATTAACTGTTGTTGGTTTGTCTAAACTGTGTACTGATTTGTGTGATGTTTCCACAGGTACATTTAGTTGCTTAAGTTCATTTTGAACTTGCTTTTGCTTGGTTGCTTAACCAAATAGGTATAACCTCTCTTCTTCATGTAGTCTGGAAGACCTGGCTTGTTATGTGGCCAGGCACCTGTCTGAAGTCCTCCTTAAGAGGCAATATTTGTGATTGTTTATCTTTGTCCCCAAGCAGGAAAAGTCCTTTTGATAAGGCAATTGGTAGATAAAAGAGATGTGTAGTCCATCTCCTACTATTCTGTGTGTCATCCCTTTGCTCACATTACATGTTGAAGCATTGTGGATCTTAACCCAAGATCTATAGAGTCATTAACTTGTGGAGAGAGTTCCAACTTTCTGAACTCCCACACCTTCTGATATTCAATGCTCTCCCTGACCAGGGATAAGAGCAATGAGGCACACCCCTCATATCCTTTTCATCTGCTTCACCTTAAATCTCAATGTTAAGGTTAAGAGCACCACTTACCCCATTCCAGTTGACTGTAAAGTCTAACCCTTGTTTGAGCCTAATTGCTTGTATATAGTGTGTGCTAACTGAATCATTGATTGCTTATTGGTTCATCTGTACATGTTTGCTTGTTTGCCTTTGTGCATTTATCATCATTAATTATTCATTATTGCATGATCATCATTTCATATCTTTGTGACACACCTTTGTTTGTCCATTGAGGAATCAACTATAAGTCCATTCATTGGCCATTGTTCCTATGATTTGGAAGGGATTGAGTGTAAGACCATTTAATTGGCCACTTATGTCCTCTTTGCTTATTGTTTTTGTTTGCTTGTTGTATGTGAGGATGCAATTATAAGTCCATGTTGTTGGCATTTGTTTTCCCATGATCATCTGTTGGAGATTAGAGTAAGCCCAGAAAGATTGGCATCTGATATCCATGTTTGTTTATTTTAGGAGATTGGTGTAAATCCATTTATTGGTATCCGATATCCAGTTTGTTTTGTGAGATTGGTGTAAGTCCAGTTGATTGGCATCCGGTATCATTTCTTTGTTTGCTTCAGGAGATTAGTGTAAGTCCAGTTGATTGGCATCTGATATCCATGTTTTGTTTTGCTTTAGGAGACTAGTATAAGTCCATTGAGTGGCATCTGGTATCCATCTTTATTTTAGGAGATCGGTATAAGTCCATTTATTGGCATCCGGTATCCGCTTTTGTTAACCTTGCTTGATACTTTGTTTACCTGTTATGTGCATTGTTGCCTATTCCAAAGGACACACTTGAATCATCTCCCATATGATATCAAGAGGTGAACACCTAAGAAGTTTTACTTCCTCACCCTCCTTTTTTGTGTGTGTTTTCAAAACCCTTTTTTCACATTGTTAATTCAAGAACTTTGACATCTATTGTGCAAACATTTTCACATCTCTTTTCAAATTAGAAACCTGGACCTTAAGTCCTTGACTTTTCAAACTTCAATTTCCATAACACTTCTTTCTGAATTGAACTTTAATCATACTTTGACCATATTTTGTGAATACTCATAAACAATTAACTTCACCCATTCAATTGTTTTGGTGGCTTTGTCCATTGTTGATATGTTTTCATACATTAGCCATAGGTTTCAATTCTCATAGTGGTTGATGTAAATCTCACCACATCCTTAGTGAGTTGATTGTAAGTCTTCCATACTTATTATAGGGTTAACCCCTCACTAGTATGTTGAAGCTATCCTTGCAAGGTGGATTGTTGGTCTTGGTTGAGTTTTCTCCCGTTGATAATGAAAAGTCTTAGTGCTCTTGTTTTAAAATGAACTCGATCATATTTTGGAAATCTTTTAGCCGAACTACGGCGTTTTGATCCTTACCTTTCATGGAAGGTACGTAGGCAACAGGTTCATCCGTTCAAACACAAAAAACAATAAAAATTGTATATTCTTTTCTCATCCCTTCCATCATTGTTTGCACAATATATGTCATAAACAAATAAACTTTTTATACAACAAGTGTGAAAAGGGCTCCCTAGGAGTACCTAGGACGTTTTGGGTGCCTAACACCTTCCCATTGCGTAATTTACCCCTTACCCAGATTCTCTGATCTTTCATTAGTTTTCTATGTGTAAAACTTCTTAGGCTTTTGTTCGCTTTTTAGCCAATCCTTTGGATAAATAAAAGTGCGGTGGCGACTCGATTTCTTTGTATGCTTTGCTTTTGGTTTAATCAATAAACCATAAAGTGACGAATACACCGCTACAATCCCCAGTAGAGGTGAGCATTGGTTGTTTCCCCCAGCGGAGTCCCCAAGCGGATTGGATTCAGCGAAGTTGTCCTTGGTGGGATTTATCCTTTCTCCAGCAGCAATGCTATTCGCCAGCACGGTTGAGAAGTTGGTGTGTTCTCCAGGCAGAGTCTCCCCAGAGTTGACTTGGTTTCCTCTGCCGTCCCCAGAGTATCAGATCAGCAAAGCACTCCCAGCAGTGCGTCTCCCCACAGAGTTGGAGAACCTAATCAGATTGTGTGCTCAGCAGAGCGATCATTCAACATGGAGCATTACGCCATAGAAAAATTCAAACATATGCATTCATGTGTTAAACCTGATTAGACCATATCCCCAGCAGAGGCGGATCATTGTTCAATGTCTGCACGACACATTTGCTACAGTTACTCTTGACGGACAGCATTCAGGATTGATATCCCCAGAGAGGTTATTTCCTCACCCACCAGTGGAAGGAAAGTTTGATTCTCCCCAGTGAAATCCCCAGCAAGCTTTTGGCCTTGTCTCGACATATGTAGATGTCATCCTTACGATACCCGCGAGTGTCGTGGATCCCCATGTGGGTCTTGTTTTGGTGTCCGTAGACATCATTTTTCGATGTTCGTAACATCCTCTTTCCGTACTCCTATTCGTCCTTTGGCGTCTAGTTGTGGTTTCTCTTTCTCCCGTTCGTCCGTTGACATCTGGTCAAGTCTTCCCATTCATCCGTTGATGTCTGGTCACCTCTCCGTTGGTGTCGATAAACGTCGAGCTTTTCCCATTTCGTCCGTTGACGTATGGTTGTATCTCTTTCCCATTCATCCGTTGATGTCTGGTCACCTCTCCGTTGGTATCGATAAACGTTGAGTTTTTCCCATTCGTCCGTTGACGTCTGGTTGTATCTCTTTCTCCCAGTTCATCCGTTGATGTATGGTCAGCTCTCCGTTGGTATCGATAAACGTTGAGTTTTTCCTATTCGTCCATTGACGTCTAGTTGTATCCTTTCCCAGTCATCCGCTGATGTCTGGTCACCTTTCCGTTGGTGTCGGTAAACGTCGAGCTTCTCCCGTTCGTCCGTTGACTTCTGGTCGAGTCTTCCCAGTCATCCGTTGATGTATGGTCACCTTTCCGTTGGTGTCGATAAATGTTGAGTTTTTCCTATTCGTCCGTTGACGTCTGGTTGAGTCTTCCCAGTTCATCCGTTGATGTCTGGTCACCTCTCTGTTGGTGTCGATAAACGTCGAGCTTTTCCCATTTCGTCCGTTGACGTATGGTTGTATCTCTTTCCCATTCATCCGTTGATGTCTGGTCACCTCTCCGTTGGTATCGATAAACGTTTGTAGCACCTCAAATTTGCACCTCCCATTTGTACATTCATTTCATTTTTAGGTGTAACACCTCAAAATTTGCCCTCCTCTCTTGAGACTAGCTTAGCATATTGCATTTCATTTTTAGGACATTAGTCATTGCATCTTTGCATATCATGTGGAAACATTGAGTAAGTCATCCTCCTAGGTCTTTCTCAGAAGATGGAGAGGTTAAAGGATTCAAGCTTGAGGGTCTCATGAATTGATCACTAATCATCTGAGGGTTTGTGCTTCAATTAGGGTTTCTTGGTTCCTCAAGGAGATTGATCATTATCTTGGTTGAAATGGTACATCATCATCAAGGTTCATGGTGCCTGATCAGATTCCTTGGGATTAGGGTTTTGACCTCTGGTCAACCCTAATCAGTTGAATTATGTCTATCAGGGTTTTTTCAAGGAGATGAGTTCATGTGACCTAGGGATCATTTTGAAATGGTTTGATCAAGCATTGAAGGTTCAAAGCTCATCAGTCAAGATGCAATTCATCTGAAACCCTAGAAAGTCAACCAAAGTCAACTGTCAATTCAATCATGGATTTGAAGGTGGGAGATGGTTAGAGATGCCTCACTCATGTCCATACAAGTCTCATTTGACATTTCAAACATCAACAATGAAGAATTTGAGGTCAGATGAAAAGGTCTTCTCCACAAGTTTACATGACCAAAAATGCTTCAAATGAAATTTTGTTAAACATGAAAGTTGTATATCTTTCTCTCCCATTTCCAAAATGTCCAAGAACATCAATTTCTCATGTGTGGTTGAAGAGATATGGATCAATCATGACCAAGTAAATTTGAACTTCAATGAGGCATAACTTTTTAACCATAAGACCAATTGAGATGGTTCTTTTTGCAACATTTCTCTCTTGAAATGCACTATCCAATTCATGCATCACATATCATGCATTTCCATTTCAAAAATTTTAGACTTTTCATTTGAATTTTGGAGGGAAAATCCAAATTCAAAAATGGTGCATTGCTTTCACTTCCAATCATGTGCATTTGGCTTAAAACAGGTTTTGCAAGTGAATTAAGACAGATTTCGTGCACTGTAGCATTGGTCTTCATGCATATAGGGTGAATTGACAAATTTGCATAACACTTGGTTTTCACTAATTACTTTGGCATGGCTTAATCATGATTAGCATGCATCATTAACAGAACATATATATAGCATAATCATAACTGTTTTGGGATTAACACATCAAAATTTTCAGATCTAGATCCAATTACACAATTTTCACAATTTGGTTCTCTCACTTTTTCATCCAAATTCTTCACAAACCTTGCCTTGTTCTTGATCAATCTATGATCCACGAGCATTTTTGAACAAGATTGAAGCAAGATTTCAAGGATTTCGTGCACATTTTGGAACTGTTGAAGTTTTGCTCATCAATGGCAGTTGAAGATTCCAGCTAGATCGTGCAAGATCAACCTCCAAACCTTCATCCAAATCATCATACAAGAGCTAAAGAAGGACTGTTTGGACTTGGCAAAGCTTGAATCAACTTGTTTCACTTCTGCACTTCAATTAAGGTTAGAATTCGATCATCACCATTCATGAAATTGTTGTATGCTTTTGGTAGATCCTTCATTGGTGATCACACTGAGCTTTGTAGCATTGATTTTCATGAAGTAATGACTTAGTTATGTTGATTCTAAGTTTCACATATGAATGTTCTCTTGCTCGATCCATCCATGTTAATGAGAATTAGGTTAAATTGATCATTGATTGTTAATGTACGTGGAAAGATGAATCTAATGGTGTGCTGGTTGTGAATTTCTGTGCAAATTTGTTCTTGAGCCTATGAACACGTATGAATGTTGATGAACACCTAGGGTTTTAATTTCCAGATCTTGTTTAATCTTCATGAGCGCGTTTTGCATGCATTTTCGTGTTATCCGCCATGCATTGGTCCAACGTGTGCCCTGCGTGTCAAAATGATTGGTCTAAATTGCTTCCCGTTGCCACATGTATTTAGTGAAACGATGCGTTTCACAAGTTAGGCGCCTAATTCAAATTTCAACGCACTTCGATTCCAGCTGATGGACAAATCCAAATTGGCCTTTGCATTTTATTTCATTATTCCATCCATGTTCATGTACATGCTTTCATGTGTTTTTTTATTTTTCCATTCACTTCCAAAATTCATATCTCAATGAATAATGATCCAATTGGCCTGGGATTTTTTTCACTTTGTTCCTCATCATGTCTAGTATTTTATGACTATTTTTTCAGAAATTATGCACGGTTGAAATTAAATTGGACCTAGGGTTTTGTATGCATGTGCTATCTTGAACCTTGCTTGCCATTTGCTTTATGAAATGATGAGTTTTCATCCAATGCTTTTGAAATTTGGTATGCTTGAACTAGACATCTTGCTGGACATTTTGGTGTTGAGTTTGCATTTTTATCAATTGCCATTGCTGAGTTATGATTTTTCTAAGTTAGGTGTGACAATGTGTGTCACACCTTGTGATGTTCATCTTGATTGATCAAATTGCCTTGCCAAATGAATTCCAATTGTTCTGATTTTTTGAATGGTTCTTGATATGCATGTTGTGAATGCTCATGATTTTTTGTGGAATTTTTGGAATCATTTCTGATTTGATTGAGAGTTTTCATTCTGGACTACCATTGGTGAGCTTTTGATGTGTCTTGAACTTCAATGATTTGTGAAATGCTGGTTGTTTATCATATGGATGTGAAATTTTGCACACTCTTTCTAGACATGTTAGAGGTTGTTTTGGCTTTGGTGTGAAGTTTTTAGCATTTGCCAATTCTGTTTTAGGCTTGTGCTAAGTTGATGTACCAAATTGTGCCCATTTGTGCTTGATTTTGCTTACCTTGACTTGATGAATTTGATTACCATGCTTAATCATGTCCAATTGCCCTAATTTTTTGTGTGATGATCATGTTGTGTGTTCTGTTTACCCATGATTTTTGCCAAAATTAATTGAAGCATTTTTTAATTAATGTGCATTTGTTCATTCTGTTGTCACAATGTGCCTCCAACTTGCATACGTTGCCATATTTTGTTCATGAAATGAAATTGGTAATTGATATTGATGTGGGATCTTTTGGATGATGTTCTTGATTGTTTGAAGTTGATTCATGTCAATTTTCATGTTCTGTTTTGAATTATTTCCCCATCTTTGACCCTAGGCCTTGACCTAGTGGTTTGTCTCATCTTTGAGCTTTGATTTCAGGTTGAACATCCAGGTTATATGGTTCATGATGCAACCTCACTTGAGCATTTGATGCTTGCTTTTGACTACTAACATTGTGTGTTTTGTAGGGTTGTTAACTCATTTGAGCTTGAGTTGTGGCTTACGCCTTTGCTTATTGGGTTTGACTGTTGATATTAATGTTGTCTGTTTGTCTGTACAGTTTAACTGACTTGTGTGATGTTTCAACAGGTACATAAGTTGCTTAAGTTCAATTTGAACTTGCTTTTGCTTGGTTGCTTAACCACATAGGTATGATGTTTCTGACTTCATGTAGTCTGGAAGACCTGTCCTGTTACCTGGGCAGGCACCTGTCTGAAGCCCTCCTTAAGAGGCAATGCTTGTGTTTGTTTATCTTTGTGCCAAGCAGGAAAAGACCTTTGATAAGGCAATTGGCAGATAAAAGAGATGTGTAATCCATCTCCTGCTATTCAGTGTGTCATCCACTTTGCTCACACACCTTGTGTTGATGCATTGTGGATATTAACCCAAGATCTTTGTTGTGTCAGTCATAAGGGGAGAAGAGTTCCAACTTTCTGAACTCCCACTTTCATTTGTCTGAAGCTCTCCTTGACCAGGGATAAGAGCTATGAGGCACACCCCTCATCTCCATTTCATCTGCTTCACCCTAACTCTCAATGTTAGGGTTAAGAGCTAACATCACCCTGATACAGTGGCTTATTTGTCGAGGTTGACATGACCCCTTGACTAAAGCTTAACCCTGTGTGAGCCCATTTTGTTTGTATATAGTGTGTGTTAACTGTGTGTATGATTGCTCTTGTATTTGTATTGCTTTGTTTGTGCTGTTTAGGATAGCTTGCTGCCTGTGCAAGTTAGATAGAAACCTCAACCTAGGACCATTGCGGATTGCATGATAACTGTAAGGCTCGAGTCAGGCTCCCTTCTAGTTTGTCATTTCCCAGTCTCTGGTTAGGTTAGAAGTTCTTTCCCTGTTAAGGGGAACTACGTCGCCTTGATCCTCATACCAGATGAGGTACGTAGGCAGGAGATCGTACGAGATCTCTCCGGGCACCGTTTTCCTTTTTTGTGTGTGTTTGCTTGACAATTAGCAGGCTCGAGTACCAGACTCCCTGTTAGCTTGTTTGTTCAACTTTGTTGTTGCTTCTTGACGACTCAGCATCCGGTTAACCCCTTTGTGTGTGTTTGGAGTCCGACATAAGTCCAGCGATTGGCAGTTGGTTTCCTGTGTGTGTTTTTGGTTCGGAGTCTGATGTAAGTCCAGCGATTGGCATTCGGTTTCCATGTTTGCCGGTTTGTGTGGAGTCTGACGTAAGCCCAGCGATTGGCAGTCGGTTTCCTGCGTGTGTTTAGTTTGGCGTGCGTGAGCCGAACTACGGTAGCTCTGATTCTCATTCCAGATGAGATACGTACGCATAGGATGCGATATCCTAGCGAACCCTTTCCCCTCTTCTTCCATCTGTGTTTTATTCTAGTGTGAGTGTGCATTCTTTTGAGTAGTGTTTAGCAACCTTTCTTCTATCCTTTTGAGCGTGGATCCCGTCGAGTACGACGGATGCGTAGGGGTGCTAATACCTTCCCTTCGCATAACCGACTCCCGATCCCATCTCTCTCTGGTCGCGAGACCATGTCTTTTCCAGGTTTACTTCGAGCGTTTCCTTTCCCTCTTTTGGGATAAATAACGCACGGTGGCGGCTCTGTGTTGTTTTGTTTTAGCCCGCCGGTTGTTTTTCGCGGATGCGACATTAGGTCATTAACATTGCATTGTCATTGCATATCATATTGCATCTCATTAGTCAAGACTGATCAGGAGAATCCATCTGTGCAAGAGAGCAAGGGCATTCCCATGAGATCAAAGCCCTATGGTGGTTCCAATGAGCTTGCATGACCCAAGGGTCATTTTGAAGTAGCTTGGCCAAGTGTTGAAGGCTTAGAACTCAACAGTGCATGACCAAGTCATCTGAGGCCCATCAAAGTCAACGACAAGTAAACTGTGGATTTGGAGGTGGGAAGTGGTTAGAGATGCTTCATTCATGTTCAAACAAGTCTCATTTGACATTTCAAACACTCACATTGAAGGATTTGAAGTCAGGTCAAGACTTTCCCAAAATAGCAAGTGACCTATAATGTGAAGTTTCCAAAAATGGAAAGGTTTTGGACCAACTTCAACTCAAGATTACATCATCAAGAAAGCTTCAAATGAAATTTTGTCCAACATGAAAGTTGAAGATATGTCTCTCTCATTTCCAAAAAGTCCAAGATCATGAATTTCTAATGTGTGGTTGAGGAGATATGATCCAATCATGGCAAAGTGTACTTGAAAGTTCAAATGGGCATAACTTTTGAACCAAGGCTCCAAAATGAGTGGTTCTTTTTGCATTTTGTTCATCATGACTTGTAGTTTCCAAACATCTCATTACATGGCATGAAATCCCCTTGCATGATCATGTGCTCACTCATGGAGATTTTCGAAGGAAATTTCATAAAAGCATTTGAGATGATTATATGCATGAAAAACCATTTTCACAGCTTGCATGGGATATTTTTAAGTGATTTTGGATCAGCTTTGGTACTGTTCACGTGGCTACCACATGCATGGGGGTGAAAAACACAATTGGTGCATACACTTCATAACTAACTAATCTCACTTGGATTTGGCTTAAACTTGTTTTCAGCATCATTAGCAGGACCTATATAATGTTAATCACAACTGTTTCATCATTAACATCCATTTCAGATCTAGATTTAAAACTTTTCAAATTTTTCTCTCAACAAGAACTTCCAATTTTCTCACACACAAGCCATTTCTCTTGTTGGATTCATGCTCATGAGGTGTTTTTGAGGAGATTTGAACGTGAAATTGAAGTAAATCGTGCCATACTTGACAGTACATGAAGCTTGAAGCATCCATGGAGTTTGTAAATTGAGCTGGTTTCGTGTGTGCTGGAGCATTCAATTCATCATCAATCACTTCAACAAGCATTGTAGAAGAGATTTGAGCCATTGCCAAGCCTTGTAGCACGAGTTTTCACTTGCTGTTCTTCAAAAAGGTCAGGTTTCGAGTTCAATGATTCTCAAATTCATTATGATATTCTTGTAGATCTCACTTCAATGAGAATTCTGAGCAAAAAATCACTTAAAATGGCGCGCTATACATGGAGTTATGCATGATTCAAGTTTTAATGTCAATTTTTCTTTCCTTCGATTTGAGTGATTTATGATGATTCATGCTTAGTTTGTGTTTGATCTTTAATCTCCATGAGAAGATCTACATATTGATGTATTTGATTTTGATTTCTGGAAATATTTTCTGGAAAAGTGTATGAACATCGTGCACTGTTCATCTTCTTCGTGAGGAAGAAGATGAAGATCATCTTAGGCAACGGTTTTGCGCACTTGGCCACGCTTTCTGGTTTGTTTACACGCTGGCTTAGGGTTTGGCTGGGATTGGTCCACGTTTTGCCTCGCTTGCGTTTTGGTTGGTCCATGTTGTTTGACCGAGCGCTGACTGGTGACTGTATAGTCCAGTCATTAATGAAACGCAATGTTTCATTGTGAAGCGCGCGCCATATTTTGAAAATTAACCGAGTTCGATCCTTGGTTGGCGCTGGTATTCAAATGCTTCATCATTTCACCTTTTCCCTCCTATTTTCCAATGCCTTGCTCATTTTTGATTTCAATTTTTTTCCTCAACTTAGAAAAATCATATAAAATAGAAAAATGCATCAATTTAATCCCAATTTTTTGCATCTTAATCCTTGTTCTGCCTAGTTTTTTATGAGCATGAATTTACAAGTTGTTCCTGGTTGGAAAAATAATTTGCCCTAGGATGATTGAGTACATATGCATATTTGACCTTGCCTTGCTTATCTCATTGTGAAATGCTTGTTTCTTATCCAATGAATGTGAAATTTTGCATGCTAATTCTAGACACATTGATGGACATTTTGGCTTTGGTTTGACATTTTTCTCATGTGCCATTTCTGCTTTGTGCTTGTGCTAACTTGGTGTGACAATTTGTGTCACACATTTGATTGTTTGAATTGTACAATATGATTGCCATGCCAAATGAACTCCAATGCTTCTGATTTTTTGTATGTTGATCATGTTAGATGTCTTGAATATGCATGAATTTTTCCAAATTTATTTGAATCATTTCTGTTTTGATTTGAATTTTTCATTCATAATGATCACATATGAACTTTGAAATTGCTCTTGACTTCACTTGATCATGAAATGCATTTGGTTAATGATTTTGATGTGAGCCTTTTTAGGATATGTCAATATGTGTTTGAAGTTGCTTCATGTCAAGTTTGAAGTTCTGTTTTGACTTTTTGATCCTCTTTTGACCCTAGGCTTTGACCTAGTGGTTGGGACTTATCATTTGAGTTGTGATTTCAGGTTCAGATGCACATTGCCATGATTGGAGTGGCTCATTCATTTAAGCTTGATTATTGGTTGTTGTTGGCTAACATTGTGTGTTTTGTAGGGCTTTGAGGACAATTCATTTGTATTTGCCTAATGCCTTGCACCATTGTTGCCTGATTGGATTTGTCTGTCTGTGTGATATTAACTGTTGATTATTTGTCTGTACAGTTAAACTGATTGGTTTAGATTTTTTCACAGGTACCTAAGTTGCTTTAAGTTCATTTGAACTTTGTTTTTGCTAGCTTGTGGTTTGCTTACCACTGAGGTATAATCCTTCTGACTTCATGTAGTCTGGAAGACCTGTCCTGTTATGTGGGCAGGCACTTGTCTGAAGCCCTCCTTAAGAAGCAATGCTTGTGTTTGTTTAATGTTGTGCCCTGTACATTCAAAGACCTCCTAAGTGAAGAGGCATTGGCAGATACAAGGGATGTGCAATCCATCCCCTGCTATTCAATTGTGTCATTCACTTTGCTCACACCATGTGTTGATGCATTGTGAATAAGAACCCAAGATCTTGTTGTGTCAGTCATCTGTGGAGAAGAGTTCCTACATTCTGAACTCCCACACTTTCTATTTTGAGTCAAGCTCTCCCAGGCCAGGGATAAGAGCTGTGAGGTCTTATCCTCACTTCCCATTTCATTTGCTTCACCCTAACTCTCAATGTTAGGGTTAAGAGCTAACAACACCCTTTTCCAGTTGGTTTGTTTGTCGAGGTTGACATGACCCCTTGACTAAAACCTAACCTTGATTGAGCCAATTGATTGCATATAGTGTGTGCTACTTGTGCTTGTGTTTACTCAGTTGTTGTTTAGGCTGGCTTGCTTCTTGTGCAGGTTAAGATAGAAACCTCAACCTAGGACCATGATGGATTTACATGATAACTATTAGGCTTGAGTCAGGCTCCCTTCTAGTTTGTCATTTCCCAGTCTCTGGTTAGGTTAGAAGTTCTTTCCCTGCGTAGGGGAACTACGTCACCCTGATCCTCATACCAGATGAGGTACGTAGGCAGGAGATGAGCTGATCTCTCCGGGCGCCCTTTTTCTTTTTCAACCCCCTTTGTGTGTGTTTAGAGTCTGACGTAAGTCCAGCGATTGGCAGTTGGTTTCCTGTGTCTTGTTTGCTTGTGTGTTTAGAGTCTGACGTAAGTCCAGCGATTGGCAGTCGGTTTCCTGTGTGGGTTTTGTTTGGCGTGCGTTAGCCGAGCTACGAGTGCTCTGATTCTTCTCCGGTCAGAGAAGATACGTATGCATAGGATACGACATCCTAGCGAGCACGTTTCCCCTGTCCCGAACTACGTCGACTCTGATGTCTGTGCTTGACAGACTACGTAGGCCCAGGATACGATATCCTGTCGAGTCCCGTTTCTTCTGTCTTTCCTGTGTTTCCTTCCAGCCATGTGCAGTTTTGAGCAGTCTTTAGCAACCGTCTTTCTATTCTTTCTGAGCGTGGATCCCGTCGAGTACGACGGATGCGTAGGGGTGCTAATACCTTCCCTTCGCATAACCGACTCCCGATCCCATCTCTCTCTGGTCACGAGACCATGTCTTTTCCAGGTTTACTTCGAGCGTTTCCTTTCCCTCCTTTGGGATAAATAACGCACGGTGGCGGCTCTGTTGTTTTCTTTTCCCGCCGGTTTTTTGCGTAATGCGACAACTGGCGACTGTGCTGGGGAATAAGAGAAGTTGACCTCTTGCTGGTCCATCTTCCCTAAGCGAGTCAGTCCTAGCGCTCTTTAGGATAGGGTTTGGTTGCTTTTACTGTTTCATTTATTGTATTTATTTGTTTATGTCTGCATTTATGTTTGCATCATATTTTCATCTGTGCTGGCTGTGTGTTTATCTCTCTGTTGGGTGGGGATCACAAGAGGTAAAAGGCCCAATACCCAGGCTATGAGTGAACTCTAGGACATCTAGGAATAGAGTGATTCATGGGAAGCGGGTGGTATTGCGCCACTTAGCGGAACATGATATCACGAGCAGTTCAGATCCTGATGGGGTATTATCAGTACATACATCTGGTGTGTACAGGATGATATTCTTGAAAGGATTGTTTATCCTGCGTTTCTCTCGACCTTACCCTGGCCTAGATGACACCCGTGAGTGGGGAGGGATTGAATCATTTGCAGGTACTGATGGTGACTATGGTTCAGTTGGACTTATGGATATCTATCTCTGACGCCGAAATTCTGTCCGTGGTATCTATCAGCGGGTTCCGTTTATTTCGGATCCCCGGGTTGAATTTGAGGATACTTGTTCAGAGGATCTGGTTGTCATCCGTCCAGTGGATTTCCTGTGATGATAGTGATATATTCCCCGGTTCCGTTTATTTCGGAACTCCCCAAGTGGGATTTATGGTGACTTAGTCCCTCAAATGACTGTGATTGGTTCAGAGACTTGATGGGTCTTCAGATGACTTGGAAGATGGCACAATAACCTGCCTGCATGCATTTGCATCATTCCCATTTCGCATCCATCTGCATTTAACCCATGTCTATCCGTATTCAGGGTCCATTTTTTTAAGATTCTGGTCGAGAGACATCCTGATGTCAGAATGTTATTGATGAAATATTATCTGCCTCGATGAAGCCAGAATCAAAGGACCGAATGTTCCTAGTATGGATAGGCATTGCATGTGTGAGTCATACTAACCTGTTTGCTGTTTTGTAGGTGTCAGTATCTAACTAGTGCGCATAGCTCTCCCGCTCAGACGTTCAAGCTAATGGATCCACCCAACGCCGACATTCTCGAATTGAAAGATATGATGAGAGAGCTGTTCAAAGTCGTGCAGGGGCTCTCCTTGGGGCAGAAAGCAATTGCTGAGAGGTTGGAGAGGATTGAGAAATGGCTGATAACGGAGAAAGTTCAAGGAAAGGCCCCGTCATCCGTAGTAAAGAAGCCCTCTGGCAATGGTCAGCTCAAGAAGGAGGTTGAATCAGGTGGTGTGCAGGCCGAAAAAGAACGCGGTAAGGATCGTTACCACCCTTATGCTGCCACTGTAACCACTCCTGTTGGTAATCCATCTGTACAACAGCAACAACCGTTACCTCAACAAAAAGCACAGAAAGCTAAGGCCCAAATGAAGAAGGGAACGAAGGATCGTCAGTTTGATAAGCCACTCGTGACTTATACCCTTCTGTTCAAAAGGTTGAGGGATCTTGGGTTAGTTCGGCCGAGGATATTGGTTCCTGTAGAACTGCATCAGAAGCCTGCAAACTACGATGAGAATGCCAAGTGCGAGTTCCATTCTGGGGCACCAGGACATAACATTGAGGGTTGTAGAGCTTTTAAGCATGCCGTCCAGGACATAGTGGATTCTAAGGCCATCAATTTGGCACAGATATTGAATGTTAACGCTAACCCCGTGCCAGGTCCCGTGGGGGTGAAGGTGGTGTCAAAGGACAAGAGAGGAACAAAGGTGACTGAGGGGGATCAGTTAAAAACTTCAGTGTCTGTGGTCCCAAAACATCTGATGAAGAGAGGAGCTTTCCCTAGTGTTGATAACTGTTGTGCGGCCGTCGCCACAAATGGGTGTGTAGTAATGGGGGAAACGATCCAGAGAATGATGGAATTAGAAATGGACGGTGAAAAATTTGAAACACCAAGTCAGGCAGTTGAAACCGCCAAGGTGGAGAACGCCATTCTAGCTGAGAAAGAGAAAAAGTTGTCCATTTCTTCTTACAAACAGGCCATGGAAGTGGTGAAGAACGGAGAACTCCTAGGCTAGGGAAAGATCATAGACATTGTGGTGAAAGCGGATATGTTCGGGGTTGGCTATCAGCCAGATCAAGAGTCGTCTGGGCAAAACAGAGGACGTCGTCCACCGTTCACATTCGTCAGTGCCGGAATGCTGAATCCAGATCATGCCTATGCAGTGGGTGAAGATATTGACAGTGACTGTGAGCTTGAGTCGTGGATAAGATCGTGCGTACCAGGGAACTGGGAGGCCTCAAAGATCATCACCGTCACTCATCATGAAGAGTAGTATTTCTATTTTTCAATTCTGTTTGCATGTAAGCCATACGTTTTGCCCGAAACATAATGGTCCATTGTAAGGGCCATCTCATGTGTTTCATTTTGCAACATTTTGCATCATTAATAAATGGATGTTTTTGTGATTAAAAGTGGTGTTCCCTGTTTTTCATTTATTTTTGCAGTTTAAAAATAAAAAAAAAATAAAAATGGCAATGTTTATTTTCATTTTTCTTTCCTTTTGATTTGTCTTGTTCCGACCTCAAAAGTGACTATCCTCCTGATCTCATTGATAACAATTCGGTTACACCTCTGTATGACTTCGACGATCCGCTCTATCATGCCAAAGAAGAAGGCGAAGAAGATTATGATCTGCTGGAATTAGCCAGGTTGTTGAAACAAGAGGAGAAGGTGATTCAACCGCACGAGGAGCGATTCAGGATTGTTATTCCAGGCACCGCCGAGTTCAGAAAGGAAGTGAAAGTTGGGGCCGCTTCAGGGGCTAATATAAAGAGCAGAATGGTAGCACTGTTAAAAGAGCATGTGGATACCTTCGTCTGGTCGTATCAGGATATGCCGGGGTCGGATACCGATGTCATTGTGCACAAGCTACCATTGAGAGAAGATTGTCTTCTAGTGAAGCAGAACGTCGGTGCCACGTATCAGAGTGACTTTGCTTCATGATATGATTCATCGTGGAATCAAATGCTATGTTGATGACATGATAGAAAAGTCCCAAGCAGAAGAAGGGCATCCGGTAGACCGGGGCAAGTTGTTTGACCGGATCGAGACAACTCAGACTGAGGTTGGGTCCGAATCAGTGCACTTATGGGGTGCTATCTGGTAAACTGCTGAGGTTTATTGTGAGCGGATAAGAGGAATCGAGGTCGATCCTGCTAAAAAAAAAAGGAAAAAGCAATGCAAGAAATGCCTGAACCGAAAACAAAAAGAGATCAAACGGTCAAGTGGATAATGATTGCCAAGGGGCATTGAAAAATAAAAGAATAAGTTGCAGGAACCTCTGATTCTGATGCCTCCTGTGGAAGGAACAAATGTTAATTCTGTACTTGACGTCCCTCGAGGGGTCTATGAGGTGCGTATTGTGTCAGCATGACGAGTCTGGTCGAAAAGAGCATGCAATTTACCTTAGCAAAGAGTTTACCGACTGTGAAACAATACATTCACTACTCGAGAAAACATGCTGTACTTTGGCATAGGCTGCTCGCCGACTGAGACAGTGTATGCTGGTTCATACCACTTTGTGGATATCCAAGATGGATCCGATCAAGTATGCGTTTGAGAAGTCAGCATTGACCGGACGGGTTGCGAGATGGAAAATAATTCTGACTGAATACGATATTCAGTATACCTCTCAGAAAGCAATCGAGGGGAGCGAATTGTCTGATTACCTCGCCCCGCAACCCATTGAGGATTATCAACTAAGGAAGTTTGAGTTCCCTGATGAGGATATCTCGAGGTGCTCAAATCGAAAGATTGTGAGGAACCGATCCCGGAGGAGGGGCCTGACCCTGAATCCGAACAGATTCTGATGTCTGATGGGGGGAGGTTAATGTGGATGAGTTAGTGCCGTTTTGGTTATGCCGAAAAGATCCCACATTCCTTTTGTTGCCCGGATAACATTTGAATGCACCAACAATGGTGGCTGAGTACGAAGCTTGTATCCTGGGTATCGATCTTCGGTGCGTACGTCTACTGGGGCAACGTCGCGCTCGCTCGTGTATGGGATAGAAGTGATATTACTTACTGAGGTCTAGATCCCATTGCGGAGACTTGATGGACGAGAAATTAGAAAAGGCCGAGTGGGTAAGGACTCGGTATGAAGGGAGCCCGATTGAAAAGAGGGGCTGGCGGTTATTTGTCATGAGAAGTTGTACCCAGTGAATGGAACGTGCTTGTGGCTGAAAGGTGCGACTTCGTGCATCCACGTAGGAGAGGTGTTGTTGAAAAGGATCCTTCCTCTTCAAGATGATCGTGGGGCAAATGGATATACAGTTATGAATGCCCGTTCGTGGTCAAGAAGGTTTTCTCTGGCAGAGCTTTGTTGTCAACGACCACGGACGATGAGGATTTTTTTCATCCCCGGTGAATGCGGACGCAGTTAAAAAATACTTCGTAAAAAAAAAAAAAGGAGACCCGCTGGACGAAAAGAATAAAAGAGTCCAGGCAAAAATGGGCATCTCGGCGAACCGAAAAAAGAATGAAAAGGTTCGGGCAAAAATTAGGGATAAAAAAGAGAAAAAACTGTACACCCGGCAAGTCGAAAACCCCACAAGGGCGACTTGGGCAAAAAAGGGTATCCCGGTGGACTGAAAACCCGAAAGGGCGGTCCAGGCAAAAGAGGGATTGAAACGAACAACTGCGTCCAGCATAATCGTTGATATTTTGGTTAACACATCATGGATATTCCCCGACAGAGATCGATCGGAAGCGTCTTGTTCAGAAGACAGAAAGTGCGGAAAATCTTGACGACATATGGGGTGTAACCGAGTTGGAACCCGATGAGATCACAGGTTTCACATTGCCATTAGGATAAAAAATTTCCTTTTGTGCGCGATCACCTCTTTTCAAGGATTGCTTCCTGTGTGTTGCTCGATTTTGAGCCACCTTTTTCCAGTCAATAAATGCATGTTCAGTCAAATAATTTTGTTTTTGTTTTCATGACCGCTTTGATTGCAAAAACATCCGTTTATTTTTTATAAGCATATTTGAATTTTGAAATATAGAGGTTCCTTCCGATGCATGCTTATAAGATTGAAATCTGGAAATCTTATTCGGAAGTTTGAGTGACCTAGGTGTTGAAATGTTGGCACGCCTGGGACACGCTTTTATCTAACAATCTCTTGTGCAGGTGCTGTTAGATATCTTCATTCACTTGCAGTAGGTGATGGGTAACATTTTGACAGAAGATCCCTGCAGAGTCCAATCCGGGGCAAGAGATAGACGAACGGTGAAAAGACAGTGAAAGAGTTGCGACGACGATCCTAGAGGGTAATCAAGAAGACTCTTCAAAGTCTGAAGATTGGAGAGTTTGCCCGGATCCGAGGAGATCAATTGTCTCTAAGCAAAGAAAAGACGAGAATACTGGGTGATGGATCAGAAAAGACCGGACGAGTTTGGGAGTCCTCAAAAGTGGAAAGTGGACACTGTGGTTAGATAATGAATGTCGGTGTTCGACGAATCGATGGGCATTCCATGTCAAATAGGCCGTATCTCCCCAGTGGGTTTGAGGGTGTTATCTCCCTAGCAGATTCGAGATCGGTGTCTTCTCAACGAGCCTGAAGGTTGCCATATCCCCAGTGGAAGTGTCGGTGGGTAGATTGCTCCTAAGGGTTGAGGATGTTTCTCCAGTAGGCTTGAGAGTGGCCGTTTCCCCAAGCAAGTCTGAAAGCTGTTAGAACTGTTATTCCCCAGCAGTCGGGTAGCAGGTTCAAAGGCTATTCTTTCTCCAGCAGGTCTAAGGATTTTTAGTTCCCCAACAGGCCCGAGAGTTGGTCTGTCCCCAGCTAGTCTGAAGACTGTTGGTCCCCACTGGGTCTGAAGGATGTTGTATCCCCAGCGGAGGTATCAGTGAGTAGTCTATTCCTCAGCAGTCGGGTACGAAGTACTGTAATCCTCAGCATGGTCGTGAATGCCTTTCCCCAGCAGGGTTGTGATTGTCTTCCCCCAGCAATTTTGGAGTGGGTGGTCTTCCCAGCGGAGGTTTGTGTTGATGGTTTTCCCCAGCGAAGTCCCCAAGCGGATCAGGTTCGGTGAAAATTATCCCCATTAGAGTTTCTTCCCCGTGGGTGGATCGTGATCCCCAGCGGAGGTGAGCATGGGTTGTTTCCCCTAGTGGTGTCCCTCAGTGGATTGGATTCGGTGAAGGTTGTCCCCGGTGGGATCCTTTCTCCAGCAGCAGTGCTATTCCCCAGCTAGAGTCTCCCCAGAGTTGACTTGGCTTTCTCTACTGTCCCCAGAGTTTCAGATCAGCAAGGCACCCCCGGCAGTGCGTCTCCCCACAAAGTTGGAGAATCTATTCAGAGTTGTGTGCTCAGCAGAGTGATCCGTTTGCTCCCTAGCAGGAGTTTTCATCACTTTGCATCTTGCATGTAGTAATCATTGCATCCTCAAATCGCGTAGCATTTCCATTCAATATGGAGCATTACGCCATAGAAAAATTCAAACATATGCATTCATGTGTTAAACCTGATTGGACCATATCCCCAGCAGAGGCAGATCATTGTTCAACGTCTGCACGACACATTTGCTACAGTTACTCTTGACAGACAGCATTCAGGATTGATATCCCTAGAGAGGTTATTTTCCTCACCCACCCGTGGAAGGAAAGGTTGATTCTCCCCAGTGAGATCCCCAGCAAGTGTTTAGCCTTGCCTCGACATATGTAGATGTCATCCCTGTGATACCGGTAAATGTTTGGTCATCTTTTTTTGGTGTCGGTAAACATCATCTTTCGATGTCGGTAAACGTCGAGTCTCACTCCAGTTCATCGGTAAATGTCTGGTCATTCTTTTTTTGGTGTCGGTAAACATCGAGTCTTTCTCCCAGTCATCGGTAAATTTCTGGTCTTGCTTCACTTCTGTACGCATCATCTTTCGATGTCGGAAAACACTTTAGTCTTCCCAGTTCATCCGTTGATGTCTGGTCACCTCTCCGTTGGTATCGATAAACGTCGAGTTTTTCCCATTTGTCCGTTGACATCTGGTTGTATCTCTTTCTCCCCGTTCATCCGTTGATGTCTGGTCACCTCTCCGTTGGTGTTGATAAACGTCGAGCTTCTCCCGTTCGTCCGTTGACGTCTGGTCGAGTCTTCCCATTCATCGGTTGGTGTCTGGTCACCTCTCCGTTGGTGTCGATAAACGTCGAGTTTTTCCCATTTGTCCGTTGACATCTAGTTGTATCTCTTTCTCCCAGTTCATCCGTTGATGTCTGGTCACCTCTCCGTTGGTGTCGATAAACGTCGAGTTTTTCCCATTTGTCCGTTGACATCTGGTTGTATCTCTTTCTCCCAGTTCATCCGTTGATGTCTGGTCACCTCTCCGTTGGTGTTGATAAACGTCGAGCTTCTCCCGTTCGTCCGTTGACGTCTGGTCGAGTCTTCCCATTCATCCGTTGATGTCTGGTCACCTCTCCGTTGGTGTCGATAAATGTCGAGCTTCTCCCGTTCGTCCGTTGACGTCTGGTCGAGTCTTTCCATTCATCCGTTGATGTTTGTTCACCTCTCCGTTGGTGTCGATAAACGTCGAGCTTCTCCCGTTCGTCCGTTGACGTCTGGTCGAGTCTTCCCATTCATCCGTTGGTGTTTGGTCACCTCTTCGTTGGTGTCGATAAACGTCGAGCTTCTCCCGTTCGTCCGTTGACGTCTGGTCGAGTCTTTCCCATTCATCCGTTGATGTCTGGTCACCTCTCCGTTGGCATCGATAAACGTTGAGTTTTTCCCATTCGTCCGTTGACGTCTGGATGTATCCTTTTCCATTCATAAAAATCAAAATCTCCAGTGATAAGTATCAGATCCCAGTGGAAATTACCATTGGTGAACAGTCTGTTCTTGGATCCTCGTAGAGTGCAAATTTCTACGGTTCTTTGGTATTCAATCCCTGTTTACCTTGAAGGTCTGACAGCCGTTGCTCTCATCCGTTCAGGTTCCCAGTTGATTGAATAGGGGCAGCTGTAGCACCTCAAATTTGCCCCTCCCATTTGTACATTCATTTCATTTTTAGGTCATTAACATTGCATCGTCATTGCATATCATATTGCATCTCATCAGTCAAGACTGATCAGGAGAATCCATCTGTGCAAGAGAGCAAGGGCATTCCCATGAGATCAAACCCCTATGGTGGTTCCAATGAGCTTGCATGACCCAAGGGTCATTTTGAAGTAGCTTGGCCAAGTGTTGAAGGCTTAGAACTCAATAGTGCATGACCAAGTCATCTGAGGCCCATCAAAGTCAACTACAAGTCAACTGCAAAGTCAATTGTGGATTTGGAGGTGGGAAGTGGTTAGAGATGCTTCATTCATGTTCAAACAAGTCTCATTTGACATTTCAAACACTCACATTGAAGGATTTGAAGTCAGGTCAAGACTTTCCCAAAATAGCAAGTGACCTATAATGTGAAGTTTCCAAAAATGGAAAGGTTTTGGACCAACTTCCACTCAAGATTACATCATCAAGAAAGCTTCAAATTAAATTTTGTCCAACATGAAAGTTGAAGATATTTCTCTCTCATTTCCAAAAAGTCCAAGATCATGAATTTCTAATGTGTGGTTGAGGAGATATGATCCAATCATGGCAAAGTGTACTTGAAAGTTCAAATGGGCATAACTTTTGAACCAAGGCTCCAAAATGAGTGGTTCTTTTTGCATTTTGTTCATCATGACTTGTAGTTTCCAAACATCTCATTACATGGCATGAAATCCCCTTGCATGATCATGTGCTCACTCATGGAGATTTTCGAAGGAAATTTCATAAAAGCATTTGGGATGATTATATGCATGAAAAACCATTTTCAAAGCTTGCATGGGATATTTTTAAGTGATTTTGGATCAGCTTTGGTACTGTTCACGTGGCTACCACATGCATGGGGGTGAAAAACACAATTGGTGCATACACTTCATAACTAACTAATCTCACTTGGATTTGGCTTAAACTTGTTTTCAGCATCATTAGCAGGACCTATATAATGTTAATCACAACTGTTTTCATCATTAACATCCATTTCAGATCTAGATTTAAAAACTTTTCAAATTTTTCTCTCAATAAGAACTTCCAATTTTCTCACACACAAGCCATTTCTCTTGTTGGATTCATGCTCATGAGGTGTTTTTGAGGAGATTTGAACGTGAAATTGAAGTAAATCGTGCCATACTTGACAGTACATGAAGCTTGAAGCATCCATGGAGTTTGTAAATTGAGCTGGTTTCGTGTGTGCTGGAGCATTCAATTCATTATCAATCACTTCAACAAGCGTTGTAGAAGAGATTTGAGCCATTGCCAAGCCTTGTAGCACGAGTTTTCACTTGCTGTTCTTCAAAAAGGTCAGGTTTCGAGTTCAATGATTCTCAAATTCATTATGATATTCTTGTAGATCTCACTTCAATGAGAATTCTGAGCAAAAAATCACTTAAAATGGCGCGCTATACATGGAGTTATGCATGATTCAAGTTTTAATGTCAATTTTTCTTTCCTACGATTTGAGTGATTTATGATGATTCATGCTTAGCTTGTGTTTGATCTTTAATCTCCATGAGAAGATCTACATATTGATGTATTTGATTTTGATTTCTGGAAATATTTTCTGGAAAAGTGTATGAACATCGTGCACTGTTCATCTTCTTCGTGAGGAAGAAGATGAAGATCATCTTAGGCAACGGTTTTGCGCACTTGGCCACGCTTTCTGGTTTGTTTACACGCTGGCTTAGGGTTTGGCTGGGATTGGTCCATGTTTTGCCTCGCTTGCGTTTTGGTTGGTCCATGTTGTTTGACCGAGCGCTGACTGGTGACTGTATAGTCCAGTCATTAATGAAACGCAGTGTTTCATTGTGAAGCGTGCGCCACATTTTGAAAATGAACCGAGTTCGATCCTTGGTTGGCGCTGGTATTCAAATGCTTCATCATTTCACCTTTTCCCTCCTATTTTCCAATGCCTTGCTCATTTTTTATTTCAATTTTTTTCCTCAACTTAGAAAAATCATATAAAATAGAAAAATGCATCAATTTAATCCCAATTTTTTGCATCTTAATCCTTGTTCTGTCTAGTTTTTTATGAGCATGAATTTACAAGTTGTGCCTGGCTAGAAAAATAATTTGCCCTAGGATGATTGAGTACATATGCATATTTGACCTTGCCTTGCTTATCTCATTGTGAAATGCTTGTTTCTTATCCAATGAATGTGAAATTTTGCATGCTAATTCTAGACACATTGATGGACATTTTGGCTTTGGTTTGACATTTTTCTCATGTGCCATTTCTGCTTTGTGCTTGTGCTAACTTGGTGTGACAATTTGTGTCACACATTTGATTGTTTGAATTGTACAATATGATTGCCATGCCAAATGAACTCCAATGCTTCTGATTTTTTGTATGTTGATCATGTTAGATGTCTTGAATGTGCATGAATTTTTCCAGATTTATTTGAATCATTTCTGTTTTGATTTGAATTTTTCATTCATAATGATCACATATGAACTTTGAAATTTCTCTTGACTTCACTTGATCATGAAATGAATTTGGTTAATGATTTTGATGTGAGCCTTTTTAGGATATGTCAATATGTGTTTGAAGTTGCTTCATGTCAAGTTTGAAGTTCTGTTTTGACTTTTTGATCCTCTTTTGACCCTAGGCTTTGACCTAGTGGTTGGGACTTATCATTTGAGTTGTGATTTCAGGTTCAGATGCACATTGCCATGATTGGAGTGGCTCATTCATTTAAGCTTGATTATTGGTTGTTGTTGGCTAACATTGTGTGTTTTGTAGGGCTTTGAGGACAATTCATTTGTATTTGCCTAATGCCTTGCACCATTGTTGCCTGATTGGATTTGTCTGTCTGTGTGATATTAACTGTTGATTATTTGTCTGTACAGTTGAACTGATTGGTTTAGATTTTTTCACAGGTACCTATGTTGCTTTAAGTTCATTTGAACTTTGTTTTTGCTAGCTTGTGGTTTGCTTACCACTGAGGTATAATCCTTCTGACTTCATGTAGTCTGGAAGACCTGTCCTGTTATGTGGGCAGGCACTTGTCTGAAGCCCTCCTTAAGAGGCAATGCTTGTGTTTGTTTAATGTTGTGCCCTGTACATTCAAAGACCTCCTAAGTGAAGAGGCATTGGCAGATACAAGGGATGTGCAATCCATCCCCTGCTATTCAATTGTGTCATTCACTTTGCTCACACCATGTGTTGATGCATTGTGAATAAGAACCCAAGATCTTGTTGTGTCAGTCATTTATGGAGAAGAGTTCCTACATTCTGAACTCCCACACTTTCTATTTTGAGTCAAGCTCTCCCAGGCCAGGGATAAGAGCTGTGAGGTCTTATCCTCACTTCCCATTTCATCTGCTTCACCCTAACTCTCAATGTTAGGGTTAAGAGCTAACAACACCCTTTTCCAATTGGTTTATTTGTCGAGGTTGACATGACCCCTTGACTAAAACCTAACCTTGATTGAGCCAATTGATTGCATATAGTGTGTGCTACTTGTGCTTGTGTTTACTCAGTTGTTGTTTAGGCTGGCTTGCTTCCTATGCATGTTAGGATAGAAACCTCAACCTAGGACCATGATGGATTTACATGATAACTATTAGGCTCGAGTCAGGCTCCCTTCTAGTTTGTCATTTCCCAGTCTCTGGTTAGGTTAGAAGTTCTTTCCCTGCGTAGGGGAACTACGTCGCCCTGATCCTCATACCAGATGAGGTACGTAGGCAGGAGATGAGCTGATCTCTCCGGGCGCCCTTTTTCTTTTTCAACCCCCTTTGTGTGTGTTTAGAGTCTGACGTAAGTCCAGCGATTGGCAGTCGGTTTCCTGTGTGGGTTTTGTTTGGCGTGCGTTAGCCGAGCTACGAGTGCTCTGATTCTTCTCCGGTCAGAGAAGATACGTATGCATAGGATGCGACATCCTAGCGAGCACGTTTCCCCTGTCCCGAACTACGTCGACTCTGATGTCTGTGCTTGACAGACTACATAGGCCCAGGATGCGATATCCTGCCGAGTCCCGTTTCTTCTGTCTTTCCTGTGTTTCCTTCCAGCCATGTGCAGTTTTGAGCAGTCTTTAGCAACCGTGTTTCTATTCTTTCTGAGCGTGGATCCCGTCGAGTACGACGGATGCGTAGGGGTGCTAATACCTTCCCTTCGCATAACCGACTCCTGATCCCATCTCTCTCTAGACGCGAGACCATGTCTTTTCCAGGTTTACTTCGAGCGTTTCCTTTCCCTCCTTTAGGATAAATAACGCACGGTGGCGGCTCTATTGTTTTCTTTTCCTGCCGGTTTTTCGCGTAATGCGACAATGTTGAGTTTTTCCCATTCGTCTGTTGACGTCTGGTTGTATCTCTTTCTCCCAGTTCATCCGTTGATGTCTGGTCACCTCTCCGTTGGTATCGATAAACGTTGAGTTTTTCCTATTCGTCCGTTGACGTCTAGTTGTATCCTTTCCCAGTCATCCGCTGATGTCTGGTCACCTTTCCGTTGGTGTCGGTAAACGTCGAGCTTCTCCCGTTCGTCCGTTGACGTCTGGTCGAGTCTTCCCAGTCATTCGTTGATGTCTGGTCACCTTTCCTTTGGTGTCGATAGACGTTGAGTTTTTCCTATTCGTCCGTTGACGTCTGGTTGAGTCTTCCTAGTTCATCTGTTGATGTCTGGTCACCTCTCCGTTGGTGTCGATAAACGTCGAGCTTTTCCCATTTCGTCCGTTGACATATGGTTGTATCTCTTTCCCATTCATCCGTTGATGTCTGGTCACCTCTCCGTTGGTATCGATAAACATTGAGTTTTTCCCAATCGTCCGTTGACGTCTGGTTGTATCTCTTTCTCCCAGTTCATCCGTTGATGTCTGGTCACCTCTCCGTTGGTAACGATAAACGTTGAGTTTTTCCTATTCGTCCGTTGACGTCTAGTTATATCCTTTCCCAGTCATCCGCTGATGTCTGGTCACCTTTCCGTTGGTGTCGGTAGACGTCGAGCTTCTCCCGTTCGTCCGTTGACGTCTGGTCGAGTTTTCTCAGTCATCCGTTGATGTCTGGTCACCTTTCCGTTGGTGTCGATAAACGTTGAGTTTTTCCTATTCGTCCGTTGACGTCTGGTTGAGTCTTCCCAGTTCATCCGTTGATGTCTGGTCACCTCTCCGTTGGTATCGATAAACGTTGAGTTTTTCCTATTCGTCCGTTGACGTCTAGTTGTATCCTTTCCCAGTCATCCGCTGATGTCTGGTCACATTTCCGTTGGTATCGATAAACGTCGAGTTTTTCCCATTCGTCCGTTGACGTCTGGTTGTATCTTTTTCCATTCATCCGTTGATGACTGGTCACCTCTCCGTTGGTGTCGGTAAACGTTGAGTTTTCCCCATTCTTCCGTTGACGTCTGGTTGTACCTCTTTCTCCTATTCATCACCTGTTGATATATGGTTGTAGTTCCTTTTTCTGAAAAAAATCAAATTTTCCAGTGAAGTCATTGGTAAACGTCTTGTCTGGTCCAGTGATAAATATCAGATCCCAGTTGAAGTTGCCCTTGGTGAACTTTCTTTTCTAGATCCCCGCGGGGTGCAAATTTCTACGGTTCTTTGGTATTCAATCCCTATGTACCTTGAAGGTCTGACAACCGTTGCTCTCATCCGTTCAGGTTCCCAGCTGATTGAATAGGGGCAGCTGTAGCACCTCAAATTTGCACCTCCCATTTGTACATTCATTTCATTTTTAGGTCATTAGCATTGCATAGCATGTTGCATTTCATCAGGCAAGATTGATCAGGAGAATCCATCTGTGCAAGAGAGCAAGGGTTTTTTCATGAGATAAAGGCCCTATGGTTGTTCCAATGAGCTTACATGAATCAAGGATCATTTTGAAGCAAAATCCCAAGTGGTAGAGGCTTAAATTTCATCAGGACATTTCCAGGTCATCTGAGGAATCAGAAAGTCAACTACAAAGTCAACTGTGGATTTGGAGATGGGAAGTGATTAGAAATACTTCATTCATGTCCAAACAAGTCTCATTTGACATTTCAAACACTCACATTGAAGAATTTGAAGTCAAGTCAAAAATTTCCCAAAATAGAAAGTGACCCATAATTTGAAATTTCCAAAAATGGCAAGGTTTTGGACCAACTTAAACTCAATTTTACATCATCAAAAAAGCTTCAAATGAAATTTTGTCCAACATGAAAGTTGAATATCTCTCTCTCCCATTTCCAAAAAGTCCAAGATCATGGATTTATGATGTGTGGTTGAGGAGTTATGATCAAATCATGGCAAAGTGTGCATGGGATTTCAAATGAGCATAACTTTTGATTCATAGCTCCAAATTGGGTGGTTCTTTTTGCATTATTCTTCTCTTGACATGAAGTTTCCAAATCATGCATCACATTACATAAAATCATCATATGATCATGTGATATTTCAAGTCAATTTTGGAGGGAAATTGCAAAATTCAAAAATGGTGCATTGTATGGATTTTCTACCATTACCATTGAGTTTAAAAAGGGATTTTAAGTGAAAATTATGAGCTACATACTACTGTTCACGTGGAAATGGCCATGCACCCTCCAAATTTCAAGTTTTGGTCATAACACCTTATCATGTTTAATTTGAACTAAGCCATGCCTAATGTGGATTAGTATGTGATTAGTGAAGGGTATATATTCCTAATCATAACAGATTTGCACAGAATTCTGGATCTAGATCTCACATTCTTCTCTCCCTCCAAAGATTTCACACAATCAAATTTCAAAATTCTTCAACATAACACCTTGTTTTTGTTGAATATTCATGATCAGAGAGTGTGTTTGAGTGTGAATTCATCATTGGTTGGAAGATTTGGAGCAGTATTCGAGCACTTGAAGTTCAAGAACCTTGACATGGAGCTTCTGATTTGAGCTGGATCTAACACCTTTCAAGCTTCAATTGCTTCATCAAACATCATATCAAGTGTTGTAGAGTAGATTTGGACCATTACAAGTGTTGGATCGTGCAAAACAAGAACCTGCTCTCCAAGAGGTGAGTTTTTTGACCTTCACAATTCTCGAATCCATGTGTATAGTTGTGTAGATCTAGGTTTGCTGATAATTTTGGTGAAAGAATCATGTGAATTGGTGCATTATTGAGCTAGATATGTGTGATTCAAGATTGATGCATCAAAATGTTTTCTATCGATTCTCTCTTGATATGTGGAATTAGGCTTAGATTTTGCTTGATCTTTGATCTCCATGAAAAATGCTACATGTTGATGTAATTACTTTGAATTTCTGGAAAAAAAATCTGGAAAATTGTTGAAGCTCGTACACTGTTCATCTTCTTCCTCATAAAGAAGATGAAGATCATCCTTTGGCAAAGGTTTTTCCAGTTAGCGACGGATCTCTGGTTCTGCACGCGTGGCTTAGGGTTTCACTGTGATTGGTCCGTGTTTGCGCCTTGCTAGCATTTTTATTGGCCACAATTTGTTTGACTTAGCCACTTCAGCATTTGACTGCCACCTATTAAATGAAACGGTGCGTTTTGGCACCTGGCGCACGCCACATTTTGAATCCACACCGGGTTCGATCCTTGGCGCATCCAAATGTTCAAATTGCTTCATGATTTTTAGGCTTTCCCTCCATATTTGCCATGCCATGATTATTTTGCTTTTTATTTTTTTCATCAACTTGTAAAAATCATATTAAATTGAAAATTGATCCAAAAAATACCTGGTTTTTTGCATAGTGATCCTTAGAATGTCTAGTTTTTTATGATGATTATTTCAAAAGTTGTGCATGGCTGGATTTTATTTGGTGATATCATATGTGATCATGTGTCTATTTGTGACCTTGCCTTATTCATCTTGTGGTGAAATGCTTGATTTTAATCCAATGGACTTGAAATTTTACATGTTGATTCTAGACACATTGATGGACATTTTGGTTTGGTTTGACATTTTTCCCATGTTCCATTTCTGTTTTATGCATGTGTTAACATGGTGTGACAATTTGTGTCACACAATTGATTGTCTAACTTGTGCAATTTGATTTCTATGCCAAATGACCTCTAATGCTTCTGATTTTTTGCATGATGGATGTTTTGGATGTGTTGAATGCTCATGAATTTTTCCAGAATTATTTGAATCATTTCTGTTTTGATTGGGAATTTTCATTCATAATGTTCAAATGTGTGCCTTGGATTGGTCATTGACTTCTCTTGCCTATTACATGAACTTGCCTATTGATTTTGGTTTGGTCCTTTTTAGGACTTGTTCTGATTGGTTAAATATGATCTATGTTGAATATAAAGTTCTGTTTTGGATTTTTGATTCACTTTTGACCCTAGGCTTTGACCTAGTGGTTTGTTGCTTACATTTGAGTTGTGAATTTCAGGTTCAAGAATACATCTCCATGGTTGATGTTGCTCCTTCATTTGAGCTTGATCATTTGTTGTTGTTGGCTAACATTTGCTTGTTTTGTAGGCTTTGAGAACAACTCACTTGTGTTTGCTCATTGTGCACATTGGATGTCTGTCTAATATTGACTGTTGACTGTTTGTCTGGATTTTGTACTAATTGGTTTAGATGTTTCCACAGGTACCTAAGTTGCGTTAAGTTCATTTGAACTCTGCTTTGCTTGCTTGTGGTTGGCATACCACTGAGGTATAATTCCTTGATCTTCATGTAGTCTGGAAGACCTATCATGTTACTTTGGCAGGCACCTGTCTGAAGCCCTCCTTAAGAGGCAATGTTTGTGGATGTTTAATTTTGTGCCAAGCAGGTAAAGTCCTCTCAAGAGGCAATTAGCAGATAAAAGGGATGTGCAATCCATCCCCTGCTATTCAGTTGTGTCATTCACTTTGCTCACACACCATGTGTTGATGCATCTTGAGTAAGAACCCAAGATCTTGTTGTGTCAGTCATGTGGAGAAGAGTTCCTACATTCTGAACTCCCACACTTTCTATTTGATTCAAGCTCTCCCAGGCCAGGGATAAGAGCTGTGAGGTCTTACCCTCACTTCCCATTTCATCTGCTTCACCCTAACTCTCAATGTTAGGGTTAAGAGTTAAAAACACCCCATTCCAGTTGGCTTGTTTCTGCAGCCTAGCCTTGTATGAGCCCAATTGTTTGCATATAGTGTGTGTGCTTGCTTTATTGTGCTTGTACTTGTTTGATTGTGCTGTTTAGGATAGCTTGCTTCCTGTGCAAGTTAGGATAGAGACCTTAACATAGGGATCGTATGCATGACAACTTCTAGGCTCGAGTCGTAGTCTCCCTAGTAGCTTATTTTCTCCCTAGTCTCTGGTTAGGTTAGAAGTTCTTTCCCTGTTAAGGGGAACTACGTCGCCCTGATCCTCATACCAGATGAGGTACGTAGGCAGGAGATGAGCTGATCTCTCCGGGCGCCCTTTTTCTTTTGCAAACCCTTTGTGTGTGTTGGAGTCTGACGTAAGTCCAGCGATTTGCAGTTGGCTTTCAGTGTGTGTTTGTTTGTTGGAGTCTGATGTAAGTCCAGCGATTGGCATTCGGTTTCCATGTTTGCATGTGTGTGTGGAGTCCGACGTAAGTCCAGCGATTGGCAGTCGGTTTCCTATTTGTGTTTTGTTTGGCATGCGTTAGCCGAGCTACGAGTGCTCTGATTCTTCTCCGGTCAGAGAAGATACGTATGCATAGGATGTGACATCCTAGCGAGCACGTTTCCCCTGTTCCCGAACTACGTCGACTCTGATGTCTGTGTCTGACAGACTACGTAGGCCCAGGATGCGATATCCTGCCGAGTCCCGTTTCTTTTGTCTTTCATCTGTGTTTGTTTCCAGCGTGTGTGCAGTGTTTGAGCAGTCTTTAGCAACCTTTCTTCTATTCTTTTGTGCGTGGATCCCGTCGAGTACGACGGATGCGTAGGGGTGGTAATACCTTCCCTTCACATAACTGACTCCCGATCCCATCTTTCTCTGGTCGCGAGACCATGTCCTTTCCAGGTTTACTTCGAGCGTTTCCTTTCCCTCTTTTGGGATAAATAACGCACGGTGGCGGCTCTGTTGTTTCGTTTTCCCGCCGGTTTTTCGCGTAATGCGACAACGCCGATCAAGCTGAGGAAGCTGCTGCTATTCTGGAAGAGGATGCAGAGGATACTGAGAAATTTGTCATCCCTGGCGGGATCTGCCACAATTGAGTCGCTATAGATGTTCCTACAGTCATTCATAGATCAGAGTAATATGTTCACTTTGTTTAAAAACCCTTCTCCCATGCCAAAAGGAGAAGTGATGACATTGTTGGCATCATATATACAATGATATTTCATTCAATAAATTCATGTTAAACATTTGTTCTCCTTTGTTTTCACTTTTTGCTTTTTGCATGAAATTGGTGATCACAAAAAACCCTAAAAACAAGAATAAAAGCAATCTTTTCATCTGCATAATGATTTGCTTGTTTAAATTCTAAAGTTTTTCATTAACCAAAATCATTATGCAGGTTGATTCTAAAACCCATTGAACATAATGATCCAACGCCATCTCCCAATTTTGAATTCCATGTATTTGAAGCAGAGGAAGATGATGTTGAAGGGATTCCTGATGAGATTACCCGTCTTCTTGAGCACGAGAAGAAGATCATTCAGCCGCACCTTGAGAATCTGGAAACAGTCAACTTGGGGTCTGAAGATTGTATTCGAATGGTGAAGATTGGGGCACTCCTTGAAGAGTCTGTCAAGAAGGGGTTGATCAGCTTGCTACGAGAATATTTTGATATCTTTGCTTGGTCGTATGAAGACATGCCAGGTCTAGATACAGATATTGTGCAACATTTCCTGCCTCTGAAGCCTGAGTGTGTGCCTGTGAAGCAGAAGCTCAGAAGAACTCATCCAGATATGGCAGTGAAGATCAAAGAGGAAGTTCAGAAGCAAATTGATGCAGGGTTTCTGGTGACTTCCACATATCCTGAATGGGTGGCCAACATTGTGCTTGTGCCTAAGAAAGACGGAAAAGTCCGTATGTGTGTTGATTATAGAGATTTGAATAAAGCTAGTCCGAAAGATGATTTTCCTCTACCACACATTGATATGTTGGTAGACAATACAGCTAAATTCAAAGTCTTTTCGTTTATGGACGGATTTTCCGGATATAATCAAATCAAAATGGAACCCGAGGATATGGAGAAGACAACATTCATCACACCTTGGGGAACATTCTGTTATCGAGTGATGCCCTTCGGTTTGAAGAACGCCGGAGCCACGTATCAACGAGCTATGACTACCTTGTTTCATGATATGATGCACAAGGAGATAGAGGTCTATGTCGATGACATGATTGCTAAGTCACGAACGGAAGTTGAACATATTGAGCATTTGTTGAAGCTTTTTCAGCATTTGAGGAAGTATAGGCTTCGTCTGAATCCGAACAAATGTACATTTGGAGTCCGTTCTGGCAAGTTATTGGGCTTTATAGTCAGCGAGAGAGGTATTGAGGTTGATCCTGCAAAGGTCAAAGCAATACAAGAGATGCCTGCGCCCAAAACTGAAAAGCAAGTCCAAGGTTTTCTTGGCCGCTTGAATTATATTTCCAGATTTATATCCCACATGACTGCCACATGTGCGCCGATATTCAAGCTCCTCCGGAAAGATCAGTCTCTTGATTGGACCGAGGATTGCCAGAAAGCTTTCGACAGTATCAAAGAGTATCTGTCTGAACCTCCGATCTTGTCTCCGCCTGTAGAAGGAAGACCTCTGATCATGTATCTGACTGTTCTTGAAGACTCGATGGGTTGTGTCCTTGGTCAGCAAGACGAATCGGGAAAGAAAGAATCTGCTATCTACTACCTGAGTAAGAAGTTCACTGATTGTGAGTCTCGATACTCTATGCTTGAGAAGACGTGTTGTGCTTTGGCTTGGGCCGCTAAGCGTTTACGCCAGTACATGATAAATCATACAACTTGGTTGATATCCATAATGGATCCAATCAAGTACATCTTCGAGAAGCCTGCTTTAACTGGGAGAATTGCTCGTTGGCAGATGTTGTTGTCTGAGTATGATATCGAGTATCGAGCTCAGAAAGCTATCAAAGGTAGTATCTTGGCTGACCATTTGGCACATCAGCCGATTGAAGATCATCAGTCTGTTCAGTACGACTTCCCAGATGAGGAAATTCTGTATTTTAAAATGAAAGATTGTGATGAGCCTACACTTGATGAAGGTCCGGAACCTGGTTCCAGATGGACGATGGTGTTTGATGGCGCTGTAAATCAGTACGGAAATGGAATTGGGGCAGTAATCATTACTCCTCAGGGCGCACATATTCCTTTTACAGCAAGGCTAACTTTCAAATGCACGAATAATATGGCTGAATACGAAGCCTGTATTATGGGATTGGAAGAATGCATTGATTTGAGGATCAAGCACCTCGATGTGTATGGTGATTCGGCCCTGGTTGTCAATCAGATCAAGGGTGAATGGGAGACGAATCAGCCAAGTCTCATTCCGTATAGAGATTATGCGAGGAGGATTTCAACGTTCTTTACAGAAGTTGACTTTCATCATATTCCTCGAGAAGATAATCGGATGGCAGATGCGCTTGCTACGCTTGCTTCCATGATTGTGGTGAGGTATTGGAATGAAGTTCCCAATATCGCTGTATTGCGCTTGGATAGACCAGCTCATATATTTGCAGTTGAAGGAGTCAAAGACGACAAGCCTTGGTATTATGATATCAAATGTTTCCTCCAGAACCAGGTTTACCCGCCTAGGGCATCTGTGAAAGATAGGAAAACTCTGAGAAGGATAGCAGGCAGTTTCTACCTCAATGGCGAAGTGTTTTATAAGAGAAACTTTGACATGGTTCTGCTCAGATGCGTGGATAGACACGAAGCAGACCTATTGATGACTGAGGTCCATGAGGGATCATTTGGTACTCATTCCAATGGACATGTCATGGCTAGAAAGATGTTGAGAGCAGGCTACTATTGGCTGACAATGGAGTCTGACTGCTGCAAATATGTAAAGAGATGCCACAAGTGTCAGATTTATACGGACAAAATTCATATCCCTCCGACACTTCTGAATGTGATTTCATCACCATGGCCTTTCTCTATGTGGGGAATTGACATGATCGGCATGATTGAACCGAAAGCGTCCAATGGACACATGTTTATTCTCGTAGCAATTGATTACTTCACCAAGTGGGTTGAAGCCGCATCATATGCGAATGTGACCAGGAAGGTGGTCGTGAAGTTTATCAAGAATCAGCTTATTTGTCGTTATGGTGTGCCAGATAAGATCATTACTGATAATGGATCTAATCTGAATAATAAGATGATGGAAGAGTTGTGCACTGAGTTCAAGATTGCACACCATAACTCCTCTCCTTATAGACCCAAGATGAATGGGGTTGTTGAAGCTGCTAACAAAAATATCAAGAAGATTATCCAGAAGATGGTTGTCACGTACAAAGATTGGCATGAGATGCTTCCATTTGCTTTGCATGGATATCGTACATCTGTCCGCACTTCAACAGGGGCAACCCCTTTCTCTCTTGTTTACGGCATGGAGGGTGTTCTCCCAGTAGAGGTGGAGATCCCATCAATGAGAGTCTTGATGGAAGCCAAGTTGACTGATGCTGAATGGATTCAGAGTCGTTACGACCAGCTGAATTTGATTGAAGAGAAGCGATTGACTGCCATGTGCCATGGTCAGTTATATCAGTAGAGAATGAAGAAAGCATTCGATAAGAAGGTCAAGCCTCGTGTGTTCCGAGAAGGTGACCTCGTGCTCAAGAAAGTCTTGTCTTTCGCGCCCGATTCCAGGGGCAAGTGGACTCCAAACTACGAGGGTCCATATGCTGTCAAGAGAGCCTTTTCAGGCGGAGCTTTGATGCTCACAATAATGGATAGGGAGGATTTCACTCGTCCTGTGAATTCAGATGCAGTCAAGAAATACTTTGCCTAAAAATAAAAATAAAAAGTAAAGAAAAAAAAGAATAGCTCGCTAAGTTGAAAACCCGAAAGGGCGGCTTAGGCAAAAATGAGCGTCTCGGTGGAAAACCCGAAAGGGCGATCCAGACAAAAATTAGAGACATGAAAAAGGGTATATTTGCATCCCGCTAGATTGAGTACCTCACCCTGGGGCAATCTAGGCAAAAATTAGGGATTTAGCAAGTAACTGCATCCGGACAAGACCTTATGTTCTATAGCTGTCTTTTCGTCAGAGATTCTCGATTCGTCGCCAACTGAAGCTTCGAATACATCGGATTCAAATTGGTAGAGAAAGGATCATTATGTTCAATGTAGCCCTCTTCCAATATACATCACCGATTTCAAATTTGTACAGATCTATGGAGTCTTGCCATTTGCAGACTACCATTCCATCAAATAAATTTGAGCTTTTATCCAATTATTTGCACTCTTATTTGTTTCAATTCAACAAATGTTTTGCATGGTTTAATTGATAAAATGTCATTGTTTTAAACAAACAAATTATTTCAAAATTGTTTTTAAACAAAGTGAACATTCACTGTTAATACCTTAGGATTGGCATTAATTTTGTAAAACGAATAATGTAATCATCTCTGTTGTTTTAATATGTTGGGTTGAAGAAGTTCAACATCTGGACCAACATGTCATGTACGATGTCACGACATCATGCATGTTACATCGCACATGTGTAGAAAACTGAATTAATTAATTCAGTATATATTCTGGGATTAGTGAGGATATTTGGTGAATATCCTAACTCCCATGTGGAGGTCTTAAAGACTCAATCAGAACATATATAGGCTCAAAATAAGGAGATATATATGGAGAGATTCTAGGATTGAAGACCTTGTTTGTAGCAGAAATTTTTTGCTGTATTTGTAACAGCAAAGAACAAGTTTGCTGCGATTTTCTGAAGGCCCAAATCCAGTTGGGTGATTAGGTTATAAATAGCACATTGTAACCTAGTTTTTGTAAGCCTCTTAGAATGAATTTTTAGGGGTGTGTGTGAGGTAAACCTCCCAATCTGTGGGAAGGTTACCATGTGTTTCTCAGTGGTCAAAGCTGAGAGTATTTGTAACTCAAAGCCTGTAGGCAAGAGTGATTTTGTTCTTGAATGAAGCTGTGAAGCAAGTTCAAGGTGTGTTAACATTACATTGTATTTGTAGTGATAGGAATGGAAACTGGAGGTTTTTATCTAGGAGTTCCTAGGTATAGATTGCATTGGGTAGGGATTAAGTGAAGAGTTGTAAACGGGGGAGTTTAACTCTGAATTAATACTGCTAATAGTGGATCTTCTTCCTGGCTTGGTAGCCCCCAGATGTAGGTCATGTTGGACTGAACTGGGTTAACAATTTCCTGTGTTTGTTTTCCTTCTGCATATGTTTTCTATTACTGTCATAACTCAGCTGGTTTTCCAGTCAGATTATCAAGATGATAACAGACCTGGTATATAGCCTTCTGTTTGAATGTCAATCAGAATGTTGTAACATTCAATCAGTGACAGCGTATACTGAATAATAAGCAGGTTAGGTTCAGTTCAGTATTTATTTAAGTTTGTTCTTTTCAAGGATAACAGACCTGGCTGAAGGATCATTGTGAAACTTTCAAACTGGATGCTTTGACAGTTGATACTGAAGGTTGATACTGTAGTAGAGACTAGTTGGTCTTTTACAGTACTGCAAACTTAGCACAGTCCGTTTCCAGGAACATAGCAGAATCACCATATGTTCTGGCTGTCGAATTGAATGTTGTGACATTCATTCCCAACAGCATGTGCTAAAGTGTAGGATGATTGGTTTTTCTGTTTCAGTATTTTTCTCAGGCTATTCTTCAGGGATTCAACAGCTGAGCTAAAATCCAGGAAACCAACTACTAACCTACAATTAATGAACCTAACAAATAGCCTAGTTGTTAGCAATCTAATAAGTGGAGATTAGATTAACGTGTTCAACCTTTAATTCAGGAAATACAAGTAAAAGACAAACACACTGGAATAATGTAACAGATGATGTCCAAAATCAACAGTAAGACATCATGCTGATAATTGTGTAAGAAAACAACAGAAGTGAGTGCTAGGATTGATCTTTGTTGAGTCCTTCTTCCTGATGCACAGAACCAGGTGTTCATCCATTCTAGGGTGACATAGAATGAGATGTCGTGACATCTGTGAACGTGTGCATACTAGTACAGTGGTTAATAAATGTCTTACAATATTAGTTACAATGTTAGATCAGATGTCATAACTTGGAGTAGAACATCTGAATTCTGACTACACCAGAATTTCAAATGGTATCAGAGCAGGCATCCTGTTCTGCTTCTGGATGAGATCCATGGGTGATACTTTCTGGTATCTTTCAAGGAGTTATGTTAGTACTGATGCTGGAACCTGTGAAAGGCTCTGTATTTTCCCTGAATGGTCCCTTGAAGTAGGTGGATGGACTGTTCATGACGGGAATGGTGTGTACCTGTCTCTGGAGGTTGGCAATTGGCCTGTGTGTGGGACAGCTGTGCCAGTATTGAATCACATTCAAACTTGGTATGGTCTTGGAGGCTGATCTGGTGAAATGTGTGTTCATAGGTTGAGTTGTATTATGATTTCCGCTGCATAATACCTGGCAAAACTCAAACTCTGATGTAGTTTCCCCTCATGTGGATGAAAGAATGTTGTATTCAAGATTTCATCATATTCTAGTGACGATGTCAAAGATACTTGAGTCTCATCAAGTCCACTCTTCTTGGTAAGAATCACCTGATCACTGATTCTTGTACTCTCCTGGGTAGTGTATATGAAGACCTTGAAGACTTTCAAGGAAGGCTTGCTTCAAGGAGGTTAAACTAATGTTCTATGTGATGTTAGAACATGTTGTTCAACAAGTATGCAGCTACTGGTTGAAGAGCAGATGTTTTTAGGTGTCAAACAAAGGGAGGCCTTGTTTGGAACCTACTCCTGACCTGGAAGAGGAGACATCTGTGTGTGCTCAGTTGACAAGGATAGGATCAACTGGGTGTGTGCTCAAGAAAGTCACTCATAGAAGTCTGACCTCTAGAAGTGGAGCTGGTTGAGGTGTGACATTGTGCAATTTCCTGCTGGGTGTCTTACTCCTGTAGATTGATCAGGGTGGGATAGTTGTTTCCTGAAGTACTATGTAGTGGTGGAAGACAAGTCCCCTGAATGTTAGAAGTCAATATTGGGGTAACCTGATTGCTATATCATTTAAGAGGATTGGAACCATGAATCTTGTTATTCAAACACCACGTTCAGAAGTGGCAGTTCTTTCAAGGAGTGAGAATATGAAGATTCAGAGGTTGGTTGAGGTAGTATGCTCTGGCAATGCATATCTACTATGGACTGGTGTTGTTGTCTTTCACTAGTACTTATGGTCAGCTGAAGTCTGATTGGTGTGATTGGAGTATGTATAGGTATAACTCATAGAGTTAGGTGCCACTGGTAGGGATGGTGTATGTCATGTTGAGACATGTCTGTATAATGCATGGATAGTGGTGTGAAGTTTCCATGATTGCTAATTTGAGGGGGAGTTTTGGTTAACCTCCTCACATTTGGTCAGCCTAGGGTCTGGTTGGCTGTTGACCTATGTCACATGTGTTCTGGTGGTTGTGTGACACATTTGCAAGGAAGAATTCATCTCTATCATTCCTAAGGGTGAATTTAATCTGGGAAGACTTTCAAAATTGTCGAGGTGCTTGCAAGCAGAAGATGTTGACACAAGAAGAGTACTTTCAAAGTATTCTTATGGTGGAAGTATCTGAAAGGATAATTGGGAAAGGATTTAAGATCAATGTCTACTTGTGCCAAGTACAAGTGTTTAATTGATTATCCTTGGAGCTCAAGATAACTGATGTTCTTAAAGATGTTGGAACATCACTTCTTCAAGACCCTGTGCAGAATCACAGGAAGGATAGTACATTGGCTTATGATCTATCTCTTTGGTGGCAGCAAAAGCATATGATCTCTGAAAAGGTTTCCTGGCAAGAAACATGTTCAGCCTTGGTATGTACAAGAAGAAGAAGACATCATAGTCTTGATGGTGGTTACTTGGATCAGTTTATTTCTGATCTAGGTAAGGAAGTGCATTAGCTTATGCACACTGTGGAGTCAAGAACAAGTGGCAGCAGTCTTGACATCATGGAAACAGCCTTGCCTTAGGAAGTGGAATCCTTGGTATAGCTGAAGGGTTAGTTTCTAACTGGTCCTTCTGAAGACTCATGCATCAGAGTGTCTGATGTCTTTGGAGAAGAAGCTGGAATTCATCAAGGTGTGAGCTTGGATGACTTAACTGCAAACCTGCAGGATGGAGGTTGTTTACTCAAACTTGGTTCCACAATCAAGTCTATGAGAACATTGAACTCTTGTTCTGTGAAGGGAGGAAGTTTTTTCAAGTGGCAGAAGAAGGAGCTGAATTCAACAGCTAGATGTCAAAACACAATGTTGTGACATTTGGTTCAACATCAGATTCTTAGTTGGTGAAGTGGCACATCAACTTGAGATAGAAGGGTCTACAGGGTTATAGATTGGATACTTCAAAAAGGTCGTCCTCGTTGCAGTTCTTTGGAGTTGCTGGATAGAAAGGATGGTACATGTTCATGTCTTAGAAAATCTAAGTCTTGTTCAACATGTAGCTTGAAGTTCAAGTCTCACTTGGAAGGTCAGAATATCTTTGGGAGAGGTCTGATAGACGTGGAGAGGTCAAAGAATGGCATTTGACTTTTTCATAGGAGGATTCATGAAGGAGGTAATCAACCAGTGGCATTTGGTCTATCTCAGAAGTGAGTTCGAAGAATCAAGATAATCAACTTATGGCAGCTGATTATCCTTGAGGGAAGTCTGAGACAAATTACTTTTGAGCAGAAAAGTAGTAAGTTGAAGACAAAAGGAGGTGTTTTCTATTCATCTCTTGGAGCTTGTGGTAGGAGTTCTGAGCTATCTATGGAAGATTATCTCTTGCAATGGGATGAGAATGTATATGTCCCAATGTATGTCTGGGTTCTTCTGGATCAAGCCGGTGACTCAGTGATATCTGAAGACTATCAGATGGGGTTCCTTTTCATGTTATGAAGGATGTCCCAGCTGATGTTAGAACATCTTGTGAAATGGTCTTCTGTTCTGGTTAGAAGAGAGATTGACACAGAGTGTGAATGTGTTCAGCTAAGAGGGTTGAACAGAGGGTGTGCTCTTGAAGACATGAAGATGCGTCTTATGTTTTCCATTCATCAAGTGGTCTGGATTCTCTTTGAATCAGGAAGTATGTGAAGGTCCAACTTTGGGGTGTTGGATATGCTCAGGTGTGACCTCCAAGTTTCAAGAGGAGAGTAGGGTGTCCATGACAGGGGGAGTTCTGTCTTTGAAGCTGCAAGTAATCATCAAGCTTGTGGTCTATGTGTACTCAGATAACTAGGTATGGCACCTTGTCAGTTATCAGGATGCTGTGATGTATGTCAAGGCTGAGTGAGCAAAAGAATGTCTGACCGGATGTCATGACATTGCCCTGGACAATGCTGCTAATTCCTTCTGAACTTAAAGTCAGTAGGAATTATGAAGGTGATGTGTCTAAGTCTGATACATTAGAATAAGCCTGATGGCTACAACTGTGTGGTACAGGGGGAGTAACCATCTGCTGAAGTGTGGGAATTTGGCTATAGCAGTGCCAGATGTCAAGTTTCTACTGGAGGTTTGAAAGGGGTCTTGGGAAATGTTGAATACTGGCAGAATGCAGGAACAAGCCGCGTGGAATGTTAAGACATCGCGTGCAACGTGTCTGACTGCATATATGGAATAGTCTACATGCACGGGAACTGCTGTTTTGGAAAAGAAACAGTCAAGAGCTATAAAAGGTATTCAAAGATAGTCTGAGATTTTGTTGGTGATTCTCTGACTGTTTCTCAGCAAAAATTAATGAATCTTGACCAAGCATTTATTCCTACCGTTAATTCCTAAGCACGGGCTGGACTATTTAAAGGATGTAATAGCTCTCTTCTTCTCACAAGAGAAACACTCCATTCCCTCAGAATCATGGGGTATGTTAAGGTTTGGGCAAGCTGCGCCTGGATCTGGTTTTGTGAGGGGTGCCTTTACAAATGTTTAGCTAAAAAGGGGGAGAGAAATACAGTTCTGGGGTTGAGAATGTACCAGAAGCAAGCTAACTGTGGTAGTAAACAGAAGTTGGTGTCAGGCACAAAATCCACCAACTGGGTATATCACTTGTGTCTTGTGATCTGAGTTAAGAGGACAGTTGTGTCTTGTGATCTGAGTTACATTATCTATGTGCTCAGCATTACATATTCTTCCGGAAGCTCTCCTGTTGAGGGGAAGGGTTCTGGTACAACTGATCCGTGTACCTCTACTTCCTCATGTACACCAACTTTGGTGTTTGTGGTGGTGGAGTCAATGACAGAGATGAAGAGCATACCCATATTGGGATGTTTTGTCCAGTGTAAGGTTTATTTGTTTTAGCTAAAATTTGCCAAAGGGGGAGATTGTTAATACCTTAGGATTGGCATTAATATTGTAAAACAAATAATGTAATCATCTCTGTTGTTTTAATATGTTGGGTTGAAGAAGTTCAACATCCGGACCAACATGTCATGTACGATGTCACGACATCATGCCTGTGACATCGCACATGTGTAGAAAACTGAATTAATTAATTCAGTATATATTCTGGGATTAGTGAGGATATTTGGTGAATATCCTAACTCCCATGTGGAGGTCTTAAAGACTCAATCAGAACATATATAGGCTCAAAATAAGGAGATATATATGGAGAGATTCTAGGATTGAAGACCTTGTTTGTAGCAGAAATTTTCTGCTGTATTTGTAACAGCAAAGAACAAGTTTGCTGCGATTTTCTGAAGGCCCAAATCCAGTTGGGTGATTAGGTTATAAATAGCACATTGTAACCTAGTTTTTGTAAGCCTCTTAGAATGAATTTTTAGGGGTGTGTGTGAGGTAAACCTCCCAATCTGTGGGAAGGTTACCATGTGTTTCTCAGTGGTCAAAGCTGAGAGTATTTGTAACTCAAAGCCTGTAGGCAAGAGTGATTTTGTTCTTGAGTGAAGTTGTGAAGCAAGTTCAAGGTGTGTTAACATTACATTGTATTTGTAGTGATAGGAATGGAAACTGGAGGTTTCTATCTAGGAGTTCCTAGGTATAGATTGCATTAGGTAGGGATTAAGTGAAGAGTTATAAACGGGGGAGTTTAACTCTGAATTAATACTGCTAATAATGGATCTTCTTCCTGGCTTGGTAGCCCCCAGATGTAGGTCATGTTGGACTGAACTGGGTTAACAATTTCCTGTGTTTGTTTTCCTTCTGCATGTCTTTTTTATTACTGTCATAACTCAGCTGGTTTTCCAGTCAGATTATCAAGATGACAACAGACCTGGTATATAGCCTTCTGTTTGAATGTCAATCAGAATGTTGTAACATTCATCAGTGACAGCGTATACTGAATAATAAGCAGGTTAGGTTCAGTTCAGTATTTATTTAAGTTTGTTCTTTTCAAGGATAACAGACCTAGCTGAAGGATCATTGTGAAACTGTCAAACTGGATGCTTTGACAGTTGATACTGAAGGTTGATACTGTAGTAGAGACTAGTTGGTCTTTTACAGTACTGCAAACTTAGCACAGTCCGTTTCCAGGAATATAGCAGAATCAACATATGTTCTGGCTGTCGAATTGAATGTTGTGACATTCATTCCCAACAGCATGTGCTAAAGTGTAGGATGATTGGTTTTTCTGTTTCAGTATTTTTCTCAAGCTATTCTTCAGGGATTCAACAGCTGAGCTAAAATCCAGGAAACCAACTACTAACCTACAATTAATGAACCTAACAAATAGCCTAGTTGTTAGCAATCTAATAAGTGGAGATTAGATTAATGTGTTCAACCTTTAATTCAGGAAATACAAGTAAAAGACAAACACACTGGAACAATGTAACAGATGATGTCCAAAATCAACAGTAAGACATCATGTTGATAACTGTGTAAGAAAACAACAGAAGTGAGTGCTAGGATTGATCTCTGTTGAGTCCTTCTTCCTGATTCATAGAACCAGGGTTTCATCCATTCTAGGGTGACATAGAATGAGATGTCGTGACATCTGTGAACGTGTGCATACTAGTACAGTGGTTAATAACTGTCTTGCTGTATTAGTTACAATGTTAGATCAGATGTCATGACTTGGAGTAGAACATCTGAATTCTGACTACACCAGAATTTCATTCATAATGATAAAAGGATACTTAAGAAATTCTCAGTGCTCTCCCAAGGGTGGCATGATTTCCAACAGGGTAAGACTTTTGGTCATATTCCTGGCATGGCTGTATCCTCTTTCTCCAGATTGTTGTTGGGGTTTTTCCCCAAGCAGAGCTTCTGTTGAGATTTTATTCCCCTTGAGCAGGGTGTTTGTTGGGATTTTTTCCCGAACATGATTTTGTTGAGCAGAGCCTTTGTTAGGACTCTCCCCATCAGAGTGCTTGCTGAGGTTTTCACCTCTCCTCCCTTCAGCAGAGCAGTGATTCTTTCCTCCTCAGCAGTTGTGGTTCCTTTTGGAAGGTTCAGTATTTGGTGGTTGATCCCCAGTTCTCCTTCTCTGCCTCAGATAAATCCCCAGTAGATTTGTGGTGGTGGATTGTATCTGTGATGATGCCTCCCCTGCAGAGAGTTGGTGATTTCCTGATATCTGCTATCCCCAGTAGATTTGCTTGTGTGGCAGAGTCTACTTGTGTGATCTTTTCTCCCTCAGTGGGTTTTCCCCCAGTGGAGTTGTTTGGAGTTGCTTTCGTGGCAGTTTTTGCATGTGCAGTGAACTCCTCTTTCCCAGTTGAGACTATTGGTTCTTTCCTTGCAGATGATCCTTGTTGTCCTTGATCTCGGCAGATTGGTTATTCTCTGGTGATCCTGGCTTTCTCTCTGTGGTGTAGTACCGGGCGTTTGATTCCTGGACCTTGTTTGTGTTAGAAATGTCTGTTTTGTTAGCATTCATCAAACATAAATCACGCATATTCATGCATACTTTTAACATTCAGATATTCATGTTGCATTTTTGCCATATATCTTTTGTTTGTTGTCTCCTGCTACATGGTGATATAGATCTCCCCAAGCAGATGTCGGGTGTCTAATCTCTCAATATAGAGTCAGCCCCATAAGCAGAAAGTGTCTGTCATTCCTTCTGCAGTTCCCCACTGAGATGTATCCTCGTGGATGACAGTTGTTTCCGTTTCCTCCCAACACATATATTTGGATGGGTTTTCCCTATTGAGTTATATCCTCATTAGGGCGACTCTTGATTCAGTTTGCCTTTTTGGATTGATCCTAAATCGGCCTGTTGTGACTGTCTCTTGTGCTTCCCTGTGGAATAAATGAATAAATTGCCCAGTAACCGGCAATAGTTCATCTTATCCCCAGCGGATATTTTGGGCCTCTACCCAGTAACCGGTAGTTGTAAGTCCTATCTTTGTGGTTTTCTATCCAGTAACCGGTAGTTGTAAATCCTATATACCTTTTTTTCCCTCTTGGCGGAATTTGTGGGTGTTTACCCAGTGATTGGTATTTGTGAACCTGTTTTTCCTCAGCAAGTGTTTGTGGTTTTCTACCCAGTATTCGGTAGTTGTAAATCCTATTTTCTTGCTCTCCAACAGAGTTTGTGGTTTTCTACTCAGTAACAGGTAGTTATAAACCCTATTTGTCTTTCCCCGTGCGGAGTTGTGATCCTTTCGCTCCCCACGCAGAGGCTTTGGTTTTCTACCCAGTATTCGGTAGTTATAAACCCTAATTTTGTATCCTCATCAGAGTTGTGGCCCTCTACCCAGTAACCGGTAGTTGTAAGTCCTATCTCTATTCCCCTAGCAGAGGTAACCTTTGTGGTTCATCCTGGTTGATGGTGGATTTTGTGGTTTTCTACCCAATATTCGGTAGTTATAAATCCTATGTTGTTGTTTTCTCCCCAACAGAGTCTGTGCTTCCTGTGGGATAGATGGATAATTGCTCAGTAACCGGCAATTATTTCGCCCTATCCTCAGCCAAGTCTTTGGTCTTCTACCCCGTATTCGGTAGTTGTAAATCCTTTGGTCTCCCCTTTGCAGAGTTAACCTTGTTGTTCATCCTAACCGATGACGGTTACTCGTCCGTGGTTTTCTACCCAATATTCGGTAGATGTAATCCCCTTTGTGTGGTTATCTTCATCCAGTATTCGATGTTGATATTCCCTCTCTTTTCTGGGTAATTGCTCTGAGTAAGCAATTGAATCCCCAGCGGGTTTCCCTATTTCTTGTGGATAATTGCCGTATGCTAGCAATTTTATCCTCAGCGGGTCCTTTCACCGTTTGCCAGTGATATGTTCCCCGAATCATTGATTTGTTTTATCAATGCATCCCCGGTGAGTCCTCTTTCATCTACCCTTTTGGTGATAATGATTGTCGCTCCCTTTGATTGGTCATCTTTATATACCTAGTTTTGGTATCCCGATGCCTTTCGTTTCGGATGATTTATCCTTTATTAACCCAATAACCGGTTGTGGATAATCTCCCATGCGAGTATATTATCTACGTTCTGACGGTAATAGATAATATATCTCATGCACTCTTCAGTCGAAGCCTGTTGTGTTTCCCCAGTCGAGTAAGATTCGTATTCCTTTGCGGAATCGAATATTCATATCCCCCCTTTTTTTTAGCGTATCTCCCAGTAACCGGTGATATGTCTCCTGGATAATTGTCGTATGCTTGCAATTTATCCCCAATGAGTTATCTTTCGTCTACCCTGTTGTTGTTGGTAACGATTGTCTCTCTTTTCGGTAGGTCATCTATTATATACCCAGTAACCGGTATCCCTGGTGTTCCTTCCATGCGAGTATATTATCTACGTTCTGATGGTAATAGATAATATATCTCATGTACTCCTTGGTCAAAATCTTTTGATTGTTTTTTCAGCGGAGTAAGATTCGTTTTCTTTGTAGAATCGAATATCCATCCTTTAACAAGTTTGCGTTTTGCTCTCTTCAGGATGATGAGTGTTTTGGCAGTAAAAACCAATTCACGTTTTCGTTCGGTCACCTATTATATGCCCAGTAACCGGTATCCCTGGTGTTCCTTCCATGCGAGTATACTATCCACGTTCTGACGGTAATGGATAATATATCTCATGCGCTCTTTGGTCGAAGCCTTCTGTCCTTCCCCAATTGAGTAAGATTCGTTTTCCCTTTGCGGAGTTGAATGTCCATCCTGTAAGTTGATTTGCTTTTTCAAGCCCTCCTTTTGGATGATGAGTGTTTTGGTAGTAAAAACCAATTCACGCCTTTGGTTGGTCACCTATTATATACCCAGTAACCGGTATCCCTGGTGTTCCTTCCTTTCTGCTCCCTATTATGACCTTGGTCCCCTGTGGAGTCAGATTGTCCTGAGTTGATGTACCTTTTTCAGGTCTTTCTCAGATGTTTGGTTGATTGATATCTCTCACCCTTATACCGATCTTAGATATTCATTCTTCCTGAGCTTGTTGTTCTTTCACCCAGTAACCGGTGTTTAGATCCCATGTCTCTTTGAGCTTGTTACCTAGTAACCGGTAACACCTCATCCCCTTTGCTTCCTCTGGAGAGTCTTTGTTAGATTTCCCCAGCGGAGCATTTCTGTTGTGATTTTTCACCCTTGTGTTGTATTGGCGTTTTCCCTAATATATGCAATTTTTCCCAGCAGGGAGGTTCTGTATGAATCCTTCCCCAGCCTGAGTCCGGATTTCCATCCGAAGTTTCCTTTGTGTATAGTTTTGCTGTATTGGCGTCTTCCCTAATACACGCGTTTTTTGAGTCAGTTTGAGTCTTTCCAACGGATTTGTTCCCTTTGGAAATCTCTTTTCCCCAGTTTGAGTCCTTTACTCCCCAGTAAGGTCTCTGGTCGAGTCGTGTCCTGCTCTCGCAGTGTCAAGTTCTTTTTTCTCCTAATTCAGAGTCGTGTCCTGCTCATGCATTCCTTTCTTTTCTTATCCCCATGAGAGTCCAGTTTGAGTCTCTGTTCCATTAGGAAATGCATCATTCCTATGGATCTGTCTTTTCTCCTGATTTTCTTTTCTCCTTTGTGGACCCATTTTCCCCACAGAGCTTGTCTGTTTTGCATTCATACATTTGCATCATGAGGTCTCTCAGGGACCAAAATTTGTCTCATTATTGTTATTTAAGCCCATTCTACCGTGTCGAGATGAAGATTTTAACCTTCATTTCTCCGGCTAGAATGACCTTAAATAGGGGCATCTGTAAGACCCCAATTTTGTCCCTAAGATCCCTCATGGCATCATATCATTTCATTGCATTGCCTCAAGGATCTTTGAGCACCTTGCTTCCTTCCCTGTGGGTAGGATCTCTTTTGAGAGTGATTCTTGATCACCAAGCATTTCTTGCATTTGTATATCATTGCTTTTCTTTTAATCACTAACCAAAAATGTACAAAAATATGTCATCTAACATTTGTTTTGCAGCTTAAGCAATCAGCAGGTCAAGGCAATTCAAGTGAATCCTTTGTGCAGGAGGTGATGGTATTTTCTTGGTACAAGGGTCATGTGATCATTATATGGAGCTTATATGAGCTATAGGTTCATTTTGGAGCAAATTCCCCAAGTGGTTGAGGCTCAAGTTCATCAGAACAGTTTCAAGTCATCTAAGGACCAATGCAGTCAACTGAAAGTCAACTGTGGGTTTTGAAGTGTGAGAATTGAGTTTCTTCATCTCATTCATGTCCAGACAAGGCTTATTCATCATGTCAAACATCAATGTTGAAGAATTTGAACTCAGTGCAAAAGTTTCCAAAAATGGAAAGTGACCTATAATTTCAAGTTTCCAAAAATGGAAAGTTTTTGGACCAACTTCAACTCAACTTTCCAACATCGAAGAAGCTTCAAATGAATTTTTGTCCAACATGAAAGTTGAATATCTTTCTCTCCCATTTCCAAAAAGTCCAAGATCATGAGCATCTGATGAATGGTTGAGGAGATATGATCAAATCATTGCCAAGTGTGCATGGAACTTCAAAAGGGCATAACTTTTGGTTCATAACTCCAAATTGAGTGGCTCTTCTTGCATTTTTCTTCTCATGACATGAGCTTTCCAAATCATTCATCACATTGCTTGAATTTGCATCATATGATCATTTGCTATTTCATGCCTATTTTGGAGGGAATTTTGTAAATTTAAAATTGGTGCATCATGGGAACAAATCACCATTGCCATTGTGTTAAGAAAATGATTTTGAGTGACTTTGACCATGTACATGGCACTGTTCACGTGGGATTACTCCATGCACCACCAATTTTCAAATTTTGCCAAAACACCTTATTTTTGCTAATCACCATTAACCAATCTTAATTAACATTTTCAGTGTGATTAAGACATCATATATAAACAAAATCATAACAGAATTTGAGGGGTCACCATTTCTAGATCTCAAACTCAAGTTCCCTCCATTTTTGCTCCACAACCAAACTTCAATTTCTTCCACATAACCTTGCTATATTCTTCCATATTCTTGTTCTTTGGTGTGGATTTAGTATAGATCAAGCCTTGGATCATCAAATTTGGACCAGAATCGTGTGGTGCAAGCTCAAGAACATAGCAATGGCAGTTCAGATTTAAGCAAGATTTAATCAGTTCCAAGCCTCAATTTCTTCATCAAACTTCATAGCAAGTGATCAGGAGTGTATTGGAAGCTTGCCAGGCCTTGAAACTGCAGATTCTAGAGGTTGATCTTCAAGAGGTCACATTTTCGATCATCTTAATTCTCTGTTTTATGTGTATGATAATGTAGATCCTTCCATGCTGGTTAATCTGAGCTAAAATTCATGTGATTTGGTGCATTATTGAGTGAGATACATGTGATTAAAGTTTTGTGCATCAAACTTATTTTGCTCGATTCTCAGGATTTGTGTTGAATTAGGATTAGATTTTGATTGATCTGTAATCTCCATAGCATGAGCTTTCGTTTGGTATCGGTTTTATAAAAATCTGGAAAAAATCTTGTTGATGTACACTGTTCCTCCGCCGTCTTCGCGAGGAAGACGGTTGTTTCAGCCCTAGGAACCACCGTCTGGTTCATGCTGACGTGGCTAGGGCTTGGTCCCATACATGTGCCACGTGAGCGCCTTGCTAGCACTTCCATTGGTTGTGCTCTCACTGACTTGCCACGCATACCCTTTGGCTGCCACTGTAGCACCACATCATTTAAGTGAAGCTATGCGTTTTGGTACAAACACACTTCGAATCCTGGCGCTTACATTTTGGATATTATTTTCATTTCAGCGCTCATTTGAAATGCTACATGGTTCGAATCTCCCTGGCGCCATTTTACAAATTGATTTAGCATTTAATCTTTCCCTCCAATTACATGTGCATGATCCATGTTGATTTCATTTTTTTTGTCCACTTTGAAAATTCATATTAAATTGAAAAATGATCCATTTAATTCCAGGTTTTTTGCTACATGATCATGTGATTGTCTTCTATTTTTTGATACAAAATTTCTGGAGTTGTGCATGGCTGGATTTTGAATTGTGTTAGACTATGTAAATATGTATGCTTTTGTGACATTGCCTTGTTCTTTCCATTGTGAAATGCTTGATATTGATCCAAATGCCATGAAATTTTGCATGATGATTCTTAACATGTTGATGGATGTTTGAGGCTTGATTGTGCATTTTTCTCATTTTCCATTTCTGTTTTATGCACATGATTGCATGGTGTGACAATGTGTGTCACACAATTGGATGTCTTGTTTGTGAAATTTTATTTCCATATCAAATGAGCTTCTCTGTTTATGATTTTCGGTATGATGATTGGTTTGAATGTGTTGAATGCTCATGAAAATTTTCATAATTGTTTGAATCATTTCTGTTTTGATTTGGAATTTTGATTCTTAATGTCCAAATGTATGCTTTGAATTTGCCTTTGACTTCTCTTGCTTATTATATGCCCTTGCTTGATGATTTTGATTTGGTCCATTTTAGGACATGTTCATGATTGATTAAAGATGATTCATGTTGAGTTTTAGGTTCTGTTTTGGCTTTTAGCTTCACTTTTGGCCCTAGCCTTTGAGCTAGTGGTTTGATCTCACAATTTGAGCTGTGCATTTCAGGTTTCAAAGCAATTAGCCACATTGGTTGATATGATCTCATCACTTGAGATACAAGTTATTTTGGTTGACTAACCTTGCTGTTTTATAGGTCTTGTGGATGGTGAATCAATTTAGTTTGCTTGCACCTTATGCCTTGCACTATTGTTGTCTGATGATTGGTTGTCTGACTGTTGTTGATTGTCTGATTTGTCTGAATGTAAATATTGACTGGTTTAGCTTTTCTTACAGGTACTTTAGCCGCTTTAACTCATTATTTGAGTTGCTTTTCTTTGCTTGTGGTTGGCATACCACTTAGGTATTTTCCTTGATCTCCATGTAGTCTGGAAGACCTGTCATGTTATTTTGGCAGGCACCTGTCTGAAGCCCTCCTTAAGAGGCCATGTCTTTGTTTGTTTAATTTTGTGCCAAGCAGGTTAAGTCCTCTTAAGAGGCAATTGGCAAATAAAAGAGATGTGCAATCAATCCCCTGCTATTCAGTTGTGTCTTTCATCTTGCTTACACCATGTGTTGATGCAATTTGAATAAAAAAACCCAAAATCTTGTATATATAGTCATGTCATTGTGGAATAGAGTTCCTCATTCTGAACTCCCACACATTCTTTGGTTCAAGCTCACCCAGGCCCGGGTTAAGAGCTATGAGGCATAACCCTCATCTACATTTCATCTGCTCACCCTAACTCTCAATGTTAGAGGTTAAGAGCTTGACTACCCATTCCAGTATTTGGCTTGTTTGTCAAGGTCGATATGACCCCTTGACTAAAGCCCAACCTTGCTTGAGCCTATTGATTGTGTATAGTGTGTGATAATTGACTGTTTGTTTGCTTGTTTGTCCATCTGTGCATAATGGTTTGTGTGTGCCTCTGTGCATTGTTTTCATCTTTGAGCATTAATTGTATATCATTTCATGATCATTGTTCATACTTTGTGACATTTTGTTTTGTCCATTGAGGAGTCAATTGTAAGTCCAGTTATTGGCATTTGTTTCCTGTGATTTGGTAGGAGTTGGAACTAAGACCACTGATTAGCATTCCATTTCCTTGGAGTCGAGTGTAAGACCATTTACTGGCAACTTGTTTCCTCTTGCTTATTGCATTTGTTTTCTTTGCTTTGTGAGGCTAGTGTAAGTCCATAGATTGGCATCTGGTATCCATCTTTGCTTTGTGAGGCTAGTGTAAGTCCATAGATTGGCATCTGGTATCCATCTTTGCTTTGTGAGGCTAGTGTAAGTCCATAGATTGCCATCTGGTATCTATCTTTGCTTTGTGAGGCTAGTGTAAGTCCATAGATTGGCATCTGGTATCCATCTTTGCTTTATGAGGCTAGTGTAAGTCCATAGATTGGCATCTAGTATCCATCTTTGCTTTGTGAGGCTAGTGTAAGTCCATAGATTGGCATCTGGTTTCGTTTTATTTTGGCTATTTCTGATACATTTTTTATCTGTTATCTGCCTTGTGTTGCCTTATTCCAATGGAACTTCCTTGGATCATTTTTATGGTCTTGAGAAAGCAACTCCTATTTTGTCCCTTGACCCTTAACCCTTTTGTGCTTAGCTTTGAACCTTGTTTTCATCCTTAACTCAAAACCAGAAAACTTTTGTGCAAACATTCTCACTTGTTTTCAAAACTAGAAACCTAGGCCTTAAGCCTTTGATTTTCCAACTTCATTTTCTTTAAATACTCATTGTGAATAAACTTTAATGTCAACTTTGACTTCATTTTGTGAATAATTCCAAATGATTAATTCAACCCACTCAATTGCTTTTTATGGCTCTTGTCCATTTCTTGATATGTTTTCATGCATTAGCTATAGATCTGAATTATCATAGTGGTTGATGTAAATCTCACCACATCCCTAGTGATTGAATTGTAAGGCTTCCCCGCTTATTATAGGGTTAACCCCTCACTAGCGTGTTGAAGTTGTTCTCACATGGTGGATTGTTGGTTCAGGTTGAGTTTTCTCCCGTTGATAATGTAAGACCTTAAAGGCTTTTGTTTAAAATCAATCCACTCACTGTTTGGAAATCTTTTAGCCGAACTACGGCGTTTTGATCCTTATCTTTCATGAAAAGGTACGTAGGCAATGGGTTTCATCCATCCAAACACAAAAATAATAAAAATTGTATATTCTTCTCTCATCCCTTCAATCAATGTTTGCACAAAAATATTTCATAAACAAATAAATTGATACAACAAGTTATGAAAAGAGGTTCCCTTAGAGTACTAAGGATGTTGTGGGTGCCTAACACCTTCCCACAACATAATTACCCCCTTACCCAGATCTCTGACCTTTTATTAGTTTTCTATGCGTAAAACTTCTTAGGCTTTTGTTCGCTTTCTAGCCATTCCTTTGGATAAATAGAAGTGCGGTGGCGACTCTATCTTTGTATGCTTTGCTTTTGATTTAATCAATAAATCTAAAGTGACGAGTACACCGCTACAGATATGCAGAGCCAAGTTGTGATTTCTACCCTCCTCGGGGAGTTCTTCATCACAGAAACTGAGATTGTTGCAAGAAGTGATGTTAGCTACAATATGATCGAGTTGATCCACCGTAACATCATGCTCCACGTAAGCTTGCTCTAGGAATTTCTGCAGTGCTTCTCTGTGCGCTTCTGAATTCATTAACAGAGACAGTACAGAAATCTTGGAGGGAGTTTGAAGCAGCCACTCCACCATATTGAACTCGCTATTCTTTATCAATCTGAGCACCTCATCGTCATCATTAGGCTTCAAGCCGCTAGATTCACCAGATTGACACCTTGGAGCACTAACAGACTCTACCACTGGTATATCAACCTTCTTATTAACAGATACATCCTCCATGTTTTTTGGGAACACCGACCCAAACACACGACTATTGCGGGTTAGCTTGGTAACATCAGTTATGCTTACGAATGAATTGGTCATAGGTAAAGGAACCTCTTGACCATTCTCCAGCATGGTAGCATTGTACTGATATGGGACAGCCTTATCGGATGTATACGGGACAGGGCCCGCTAACCGTATAACCAACGGAGATATCGATCTGTTGCTGACGCTATTACTGTTGTTGCTGTCGTACTGAATCACCAATCTCTCAGAAGTTTTGGAAACCGGTACTATAACATTGACATCGTCATTTACATGATGGGACTGAACAATCTGAATCAAACCTTCATCTATTAGCCTTTGGATGTCTGTCTTCACAATCATACAACCTCTAGGATCGACACTGCAAATAGCACAACCATCATGATCATGCTCACAATTTCTAACCAAGAAAATATCCTTGTGCATCCTCACCAAGGACCTTCTAATGAAGCGTACATCAAATACCTTGAACTCTTCAGGACAGTTGTCCACCATATTAACATATGAATTTCCATGGGCAGGCAGTGGGTTTGCTTTGACGTTTGGAGCACGGTCCTCAAAGGACACCATTCCACTCTTGACCAGCTTCTGGACTTCATACTTGAGGGGGTAGCAATTCTCGATATCATGACCGGGAGCTCCTTGATGAAAAGCACAGTGGAGTTCCGATTTGTACCACCATGGGAGTGGTTCAGGAATTTATGGTGGGTTTCTCGGTTGCAACAAGTTCTTGAGAACCAAAGATGGATATAATTTTGCGTACGTCATAGGAATTAGGTCAAAAGAGACCTTCTTCCTATCAAAATTTGATTGTTGTTGAAGATGATTATTGGTATTGTTGTTGTAGGTGTTTGTTCGTTGCGGTGGTTGTTGTTGTTGACGTTGTTGTTGTTGTTGTTGAATTGGTTCTGACTGATTAGCTGAAAATACTGGGATACTGATGATACTTGATGATGATTTTCATGGGGTGGTTGATTTCTTCTTACATGATACCTTTTTTGCCTCCCTACAGACACTGCATTAGTCTTTGCTTCCTTCTTCTTACCAAAACTATTGTCATATCTCTTGTTGGATGACGCTTCCTCTTTGGATAACCGTCCCTCTCGGATACCTTCTTCTAGCCTCATCCCCATGTTTACCATCTCGGTAAAATCATTGGGGGCACTGGCAATCATCCGCTCATAATAAAATGAGCTCAGGGTCTTGAGAAAAATTTTAGACATCTTCTTCTCT